>NW_024543059.1:61037500-61637500 GCF_018167655.1 Microtus oregoni | reverse complement strand
AAACCATGAGCCTCATGGTAAAATATAAAATAATAGAAGTGGGATAATTTAAGACGTAAGAGCTAGCTAGAAATATGCTTCAGCTATTGGCCAAGTAGTGTAATGAATATAGTTTCTGTGTGGTTATTTTGGGTCTGGGCGATCAGGAAATGAACAAGCAGTCTCCACCACACTGAGACACCAGAATCAGTTTTCTCTAGTAATAAGCCCTAGATAGATTATCTAATTCCATGCTGTCAGCCCTAAACACACAAATGAGCAACAATAAATGGATTATGGATTCCAAAGGTTTGTGTATGTGTGTGTGTGTATGTGTGTGTGTGTGTGTGTGTGTAAAATAATAATTAAAGAGGTTATGAATTTGATAGGGAGTAGATGAACACTGGAGTTGGAGGGGGGAGAGAGGAAAAGGAAGACTGGAAATGATGTAAATATAGCACTCATATATAAATTCAAAAATTTTAAATACAAAGTAAAAAAATTGGCGAGTAAAAATATGGATAGTACTCCCAAATGGATAATAATGAACTCCCCTCCTTTTCAGTTTTTGAAAGTGTACTTAAGCAAGGAAGGCAAAAATTAAAGTATGAGTTTTGGTTCGCAATTCATGCATAGCAAACACTTAACACAGTGTCATAAAGAGAAGAAAAAGGCCTAAATAGAGCAGTGGTTTCTACACTTCCTGTCACTTTGCAAAATGACATCAATAAAGGGAAACATGATGGTTATATAATGAAAGAGGTAACTCTGAGAAAAGCTATACAAAAATACTGTACTTGAAATATTCCAGGGTAAAAGGTAATTATAAAAAAAATTCACAAAAATGCAGAAAACAGAGACACACAACAGTGTCCAAGAGTCCAGAACACAAAAAACACAGAACAGAAAATAAAATGCCAAAAAATATTTTTTTTTGGGGGGGGGGTTCGAGACAGGGTTTCTCTGTGGCTTTGGAGCCTATCCTGGAACTAGCTCTTGTAGACCAGGCTGGCCTCGAACTCACAGAGATCCGCCTGCCTCTGCCTCCAGAGTGCTGGGATTAAAGGCGTGCGCCACCACGCCCGGCCTCAAAAAGACATTTAAAGTGACTACAAATGAAATAAAGTGTCAATATTTGTGAGATAAGATAAAACAAGAGTACAGGAGAAATCTGGAGCTCATACACACACGAGAATAACATTTAATCAATAAAGGCAATACACAAATGGAAATGCCCATAAAGAGATGCTTGGAACAGTCATGGGGAAAGCAGAACAAAAGTACAATGAAGTCCCACTTGGACTCACTGTGTCAGCTGCTATTAAACAGTGTTCCTGAGGAAGCAGAGAAACCAGACAGAACACTCACTACATCCCTGGTAAGACTGAAAGTGCATTACAATAAAAAACATTTTTACATTTCTCAAAATTTTAAGTACAGACTCTGACATAGCGATTCCACCCCTAGGTAGATATTCTTAGAAACTTATGACAGTAAACAGAGGTAGTGCTTGGAACATACTAGATGTGACCTAGAGAACACACTAGATGCTAGTGGAACGTTCAGCTAAATTTAAATAGCTTAAAACAGCTAATTTATGTGATTTTCACGTAAAAATTTATCATCAGAAAAGTACAAGATACAGTTCTTAAAATATTAGCTCATTTTAATAATATTAAAAACAAAAACAAAAGGTTTATAAAATGCACTATTCTTTGTTTTTGAGTTAGGTTGACCCTGAGTTTTTTTTTTTTTTTTTTTTTTTTTTTTTTTTAAATTTATTTATTAAGGATTTCTGCCTCGTCCCCACAACCGCTTCCCATTTCCCTCCCCCTCCCCCGATCAATTCCCCCTCCCTCATCTGCTCGAAGAGCAATCAGGGTTCCCTGACCTGTGGGAAGCCCAAGGACTGCCCACCTCTATCCAGGTCTCGTAAGGTGAGCATCCAAACTGCCTAGGCTCCCACAAAGCCAGTACGTGCAGTAGGATCAAAAACCCACTGCAATTGTTCTTGAATTCTCAGTATTCCTCATTGTCCGCTATGTTCAGCTAGTCCGGATTTATCCCATGTTTTTTCAGACCTAGGCCAGCTGGCCTTGGTGAGATCCCAATAGAACATCCCCATTGTCTAAGTGTGTGGGTGCACCCCTCGTGGTCCTGAGTTCCTTGCTCGTGCTCCGTCTCCTCCTGACCCTGAGTTTAAAATCCACCTATTTTCAAGAGCACACCTCTGTACTGGACCTGTATCTGAAATTTTCTTTGGACCACTAACCAACTCCCCCATAAAGACACAGAGACTTATTATTAGTTATGAATGCTCAGCCTTAGCTTAGGCCTGTCCTGCTAGCTCTTTTAACTTAATTTAATTTGTTTCTACTTATCTACATTTGGACTTGGGGCTTTTTACCTTTCTTACATTCTGTATGTCCTACTTTCCTGGTTCCGCCTTGTCTGTCTGATTGGTCCCCTGCCCCCCAATCCTAAATTCCTCTTCCTACTTACTGTCCCTGACTGGAAGTACCAACTATATATAACTCCTCCCTTGCTACTGGCCATTCAGGTTTTAGTAGACCAATCAGGTGCCTTAGGGAGGTAAGGTAAAACAGTAACATATCTTGGCATAATTAAACAAATGAAATACTTCTTTACAAAGTTAAACAACATGCAGTAATGTAAACAAATGCAGCACAGCTTTGCATAGCTAAGAAATATTCTGCAACACTGCCTCATAATTAATTCTCCAAGAAGTTCATTATTATCTCCACTCAGTCAGGAAACTGACGTCAAGGACGTGACTGCTGGCTGATTACTGATGTAAGAACACAACTCCAGGTCAGTCTGACCCCAGAGTCTGTGCTCCACATTGCACTGGCTGAAATTTAGTATTTTTCTCACTGTACTTAAAAGAGAAGCGTCACAACTTTAGCGCCAAATCCTGCAGGACACAGTACCGAGATATACTCTTTTTTTTTTTTTTTTTTTTTTTTTTAATTTTTCGAGACAGGGTTTCTCCGTAGCTTTTGGTTCCTGTCCTGGAACTAGCTCTTGTAGACCAGGCTGGCCTCGAACTCACAGAGATCCGCCTGCCTCTGCCTCCCGAGTGCTGGGATTAAAGGCGTGCGCCACCACCGCCCGGCCCGAGATATACTCTTTAAAACTGTTCCTTACAGAAAATGTTTTTTACTTTGGAGTTTATGAAGCATTCTGTGGTTATTTTAGTAAAACAGATGGACAGTACTCAACTGTTTTCTAGGAACTAAAAAGCAAAACATGCTGTATTATCTGTGGAACTTCCTGTTAGTGCATCATTATTTCAAGATTTTTAATGTTAAAAAAATCAAAGCCAAAGCAAAATAATTCTTAAATTCCTATCATTTTAACAGTCCATTAATTGCACAATATTCTAAGTACTGTTCATGAACTTTTATGAAACAAGTCAGTTTTCTCTTGCTGGTGGTAGATCACTACACGGACAGTAAAGACAGTGTTTGTGGGGAAAAATAGCCTTCGTTACCCTATATCAGTCAGTAATTATGCCACATACATATTTGAGAAAGGTAAAATACTGTGAAAAAATTCAAGTGCTGACTACAATCACTGCTCTTTCCTCACTTCAATGACTTGGATATTCTGAAGCATAATGGAGTCTAGTCCAGTCATTCTTTTTAATGAATTTTTAACAAAGCATTATATCTCAAATTATTTTTCAAATTTTAGAGATGTATTTAAGTGTTCCTATTTCAGTTACCATCTCGTACAGAGCTGAATGAATGTCGCTGAAACAAATGTTCTGAAAACAAAATACTTCCAAACCTGAGAAGGGGGAAGAAGTGGTCTGGACAACACGCTGAACACGCTGAGCCTGAAAGGATGGGGCTGCTTTCAAGCGTGGTGATGACAAACAGGGGACAGCACAAAGCAGGGGTAGCAGTTAATAATACACATTATTATAATGAATACGGAATTACATAACAGCAGTAAAGAGAAGCAGCTGAAAAAAATACTGCACTTACATTGGGGCCAGGAACAATTCCATGTGTTTAAATGAACACAAATTCATCTAATTTTCAAAAGAATCTGTACATGACAATACTGCATAAAGCTGTATTCAAGAAGAGAAGTACATCCCTATTAAAACGCAGTAATTACTTTCTTAAGTCACAAGCAAGGACAGTTCTTAAGACATTTGTATTCAATGGCACAGGGACAGTACGTGACATTTTAAGCCCACACTAAAGACTAACATACATCCAAGTGTACGTGAACTAGACTATCATGTTGCATACAGAGAGAGGATAAAGGCATCGAGAAACACCCAGTACTGTGAAGCAAAGGATGCCCTGTCTCTGTAGCAGTATCCTAGGTGGACTGCCTCAACAGGAGGAGGTCTTTAAGGTCATTAGTATAGGCAAGCTCTCCAGGAGGGTGGAGTCAGGTGGAGTGGGGTAAAGCTGTTGGTCCCTGTTGATAATACAGACATTATCCTTGGGTGAGGACCAAACGATGAGACAGAAAGGACTCTAGAACAGAGCTAAAACCAGGACTCTCTGGGGTAAATAAACACTAAATTCCACAAAGCTCATAACAGAGCAAGCAAAGCAAAACAAACCAGAGTTAAAAGTGGGCCCACAACAGCTAAGCTAAAGGAGTAAGTGCATAGCGGTCTAACACATTTGTGTTTTATGCAGTGATATGAAGACAAGCTTGTCTTGGGACAATGTAGCTAGAGAAGCCACACTTCATATCCTCCTTTTGTCCCCAATGCCCATGCTTACATCTATGTATGATGGCGAAGATACAAAATAATCCCACACTAGTTCAGAATTACGTATAACAAAGGGTTATTTATTTAGGGGAGACTACCAGATCACTGTCCTAGATCACAGTCCTCTGTGAGAACAGGAACAGAGTCTAACAGTCGGACATGAGAGCCAGAAGCAAGAGAGGGATTCATGTCTTACAGATGCATCTATAGTATAAGAGACCACACCCAAGTGGATTGGTATCTTAAAGGCCAAAGGAGCTTCCACAGCATATGTATCCAAATTTGCCCCTTAATATATACCTGTATGTTGAAGAAAAGAATTAATTTCATGAACTGAGCAGTCACAACATTTCTGTGCAGTTTTAAGCAGTAAGAATGCTGTGACCATTTATAACCAGTCAAGTCATTTTTGCTCCAGGTTTATTAACTAATTAATTATCAATGCTTGAATATTGTTTCAGATTTTGGAGAAGAGCCCATGTTGGGAAGTCTGATGAAGTTTATAACAAAATCTTGAATGGGCCAGCACAGTTAAGCATCTAGAGTCCCAGTGCTAGTGAGGCTGAGGGAGGGAGCATCGCTTGAGCTCAGGGAGCTTAAAATCAGCCTTGCTGACATACCAAGAAACCGTCTATGGGAAAGTCTATGCAGCATGGGACAGAAGCTGCAAAAACAGGAAGACTACATACACAAGGATCCCTAGGAGATGGCTGAGGGGTGTGGAGGGAAGGAAGTCCTTTCTGTGGAAGACAAAAGGGCTGGAATGGGTTGGAGAATGACTGAACTAACAATCTAGCCAAAAAGAACAGCATGCACAAAGCCCTGGAAATGGCTCTGAGGAAGCTTGGACATAGGGGAAAAGGGGTGAGAGCAAAGTGGGGCCAGAGGTGAATGGCTGGGTAGTAGCCATAACAATATTGTGAGAGCTATACCAGGAATATGCTTTCTTTTCTCTGGTTTTAAAACAGTTCACTCCTGCAGCCTAAGCGGGCTTGACAACAACCTCTCACACCAGGAGAGGGAATACACACTTAGTATATCGTCACAGAGGCACACAAAGAGGTTCAAAGCAACAGAACACTGTTTCCACACAGGGGTCCAGGAACAAGACCGTTTCTTCAAAAGCACAGCACCAGTGCCGACAACGCAGTGTGGCACTGCTGGCCTTTCCTCTCAGGGCCACAGCAAGGGAGATAATGTCTGATTAGAGATGGATTCCTGTGGACAACAGGTGCCGAGAAGCCGAAGGAATTCTGCTCTTCGTTACTGAAAGCACACACAAGGTATCTCTGAAGACTCCACTAGAAAGGCCTGTAGGCTGAAGATGGATGCCACAACGGTACAGAAGAACTTTGGGTGAGTGTCCAGGCAGTGAGATTTCTCTGTCAATTCTACGTTTTGGAAGTTGTTTACAATACACTTTCTGTTTACTTAGGTAATACTATATCCTTCTGGAGTATTTGATGGAGTTGAAGAATATATAGTTTTTCTTAGTTATGAAAGATAAAGTAGATATAAATATTGCAACTGTAATTCTTGCTTGATAATTGTTTTGTTATATGTAATTTTACTATGCTAAAGTTAAAACCTTCCTTTTTATTTAAACAGAAAAAGGAAGGTGATGTGTAATTCCCTTCTGTATGCTGTGAGTACCACTGGTTAATAAAGGACTGCTTTGAGCCTATAACAGAGCAGGGCAGAAAGAGCTAGGCGGGGAAAACTAAAGTGAATACTGGGAGAAAGAAGGGCAGAGTCAGAGAGAAGCCATGTAGCCCAGTTGGAGCCAGACAAAACTTTACCCAGTAAGCCACTGCCACGTGGCGATACACAGATTAATGGAAATGGGTTAAATTAAGGTGGAAGAGTATCCAAGAAGAAGCTAGAGCTAATGGGTCAAGTGACAAGTGAATTAATTAATACAGTTTTTGTGTGATTATTTTGGGACTGAGTGGTCTCCTCACTAAATGGAACTGCTTGGAATACAGAAAATAAGTTCCCAGGAACAACCGCAAGGTTGTTGATTACTGTAAGCAGTTTTTACTATGCTGTTCACTCGCAAACACCTATATTTAATATATAAAGTGACAGATAAGCACCTGCAGCACACACAAGCTTGTTTTATGTCTCATACTGGTTCTGAGTGTTTCTTGAAGGCACAGAAACTCTCAGTACAACCCACTGCACATGACTAATGTGAGGTTCAGGTAGCGAACCACTCCATTTGCAAGTGAAAATAAAGAGGTGAAAATGTAGAGGATGTGAGAGGCCCAAAATAAATAATGCTGGGAAGAAGACACTATAAAAAGTCGTTACGATGTGGTGAAAATACATAACACTGCGGATTCAATTAAATGTAACCTTTGTAATCAGGCTAGAATGTTAGTTTTGGTATTAAAATGGCAAAATGATTCAGAGACTTTTGTCAATTTTTAGTGTACGAACAAATTGCCATTAAGTATATGTGCTTTGAGTGCTGAGATAAATACCACTGGAAGATTAAGGCCTTTGCAAAATCAAGAAAGAAATGCCAGGACTGTCCAAAGTTGCATTATCTTCCACAGTGCAGCAGCTGCACCTGGTGCTCCATTCATTAGTAAAAAACAAGAATAAGGAGTAACTAGGACTCAACTCCAGCTGGGTTTGAGCTCATTATCTAGAACTTAAAGCCGCAGCTGTTTCAAAACTAGAGCTAGCATGCTGCAAGCTCGACGTTTCGCTGGAGTTTGAAAGGCACCACATTCCGGGGCAGAGGTTCTCCATAGGAGCCTGCATCAGGGCCGCCTGAAATGAATGCTGCAGGAACTTATTCAGGACCTAAGAAACGGTTTTTCAAAAGCCCAGGTGACAACGTTGTGACACTCTAATACCCAAGATCAACGCCTCGAGGGAGTAATGATCAGTTGTAGGACGTCAAACAGTGCACTCTCACTTCTATTTCTCTGTGACTAGGAGGTGTTTGCATTAATATAGAGTCTGTGCTAAGGTTTGTTCATTTAAGCTAAATCCAAAAACAAGGCTACCCAACTAGTTGAGCGGTCAGGACATCGACTACCTTTTTACACAAAGCTCTAATTTTGAAGCTATTTCATTTTATTGATTTTATATGTATGAAGGTATGCCTACAAGTTTATATGCACATATATGCTGGTGCCTGCAGAGGCCAGAAGTTATCAGCTCTAGAACTGGAGTTACAAGGGGTGGGTTTGTGGGCTGCATCATGTGGGTGCTTAGAACTGAACTCAGGTTCTCTGGAAGAGCAGAAGGCACTCTTAACTGCTGAGCTATCTCTTTGGTCCCCATTTTATTTTTAATGTAGGCCAGTTTCTTAAATTTGGGTAGGTGGCCTAAGATAACCTAGAAATAAATCTAAATATAACAAAGCAATCTTAATAAAAATTAAATTTTAGACATATGATTATTTGATAAAAATTACTCAAAATTTTTAAATCTTATTTATAATTCTTAGATTTGACATTCATGTATTAAAAGTAAAAGGTACAGACTACTCAGATGACTTGGTGGGTAAAGTCACTTGCCACTTACACCTGAGGAACTGAGCTAGATCCCTGGGACCCAAATAAAGGCAAAGGCTGAGAGAACCAGAGCCAACCTCTACAGGTTGTCCTCTGACCTCTACATCAAGCGCACTCACGTACACACGTTTTGTTTTGCTTTGTTTTGTTTTTCGAGACAGGGTTTCTTTGTGTAACAGCTTAGTTGTTCTAGAACTCACTTCGTAGACCAGGTTGGACTCAAACTCACTGAGATCTGCCCGCCTCTGCCTACTGAGATCTGGGTTAGAGGTGTGCGCCATCACCGCCCAGCTTAAATTTTTTTTTTTGAGACAATGGTTTCCTCTATAGTTCACATTGGCCCCAGCTTCCCTACTGCTGAGATTCTGAAGAAGTCTTTCTACAAGCGTAGGCAATGAACGTTTTCCCTGGTCTTGTCCCATCTGTCCAGTTTACTACAACCTCTACAATATACAACCTCCATTCTTAGTTACCCACCCAGGGAGCAGCTCATGCACGTGTAAGCAAAAAGAATTAACCACCTGGCTCTAACATAAATGTTAAGATAGCACACTATTCAGCTCACAAGGACACTAGCTCCTTTATAAAGGTACTGATCCTTTACTATTTGATTGTACATTAACGATTTTAAAGCGAAATTCTTAGCATGCATACTAATGCCATGACAGTTTCTCAACAACAGAAATGAAAATCTTTAAACTTTGATATTATTTGAAAACATGACTCAGGGTTCTAAGAGACTCACTGTACCAGTCTGACACTAGAGTGATAGTTTTGAAAGTGTAGTTCCTTAAATAGTCACACGAGTTATCATATTTAGAAATCAAGAACTGTAGTCAATCTGAAATATTTAAATTTTAAAAATTTGTTTTAGCTTTACTTCTTTTAAAAATAGAAATGTTCTGTCTGCATGTACATATATGTACTATGTGCTTGCTTACGGATGCTATGAGGCACGATGTGGGTGATGGAAACCAAACCCGGGTCATCTGCAGGAAGTCAGTGCTCTTAAGCCCTGTGCCACCTCCCCAGCCCCAAATTTACAACCTTATAATGAAAACAATTAGTACAGCTTATGCAATCAAATTAACAGTCCACTGTTAACTTATTTTTCTCACTGCGGAATGTGGGAGAACCATATGTGATAGTCTTGGAGGCCCTTGATGGTGCTGCAGAATGACGATTCCCCAAGCACATACTGTGTACTTGCTGTTCCCTCTGTGCATTAGTGCTTGTGATGTGGGGATGACACTGTCGGGTGGAATAATTACTTTTCCACTGGTATCTCAGCCATTCCTATTATGAATTCCATTTTTGTTTTCATATTCTGAAACAGACCAAGGAGTAGGTAGTTCACTCACTTTTTAAAGATTTACATTAAGATTAAGAACTACTGCCTCTTTACTTTTGAAAATTAATTTGCTTTGCATATTTGAGACACATTACTTACTAGGTCAGTAATACCATCTCAATGACCAGGTGTCTCAACTAGCAGGCCAGTGGAACTAATTTCTCTCCCCTTCTTGCCTTTCATCACTACACTCTGATGGAGGAAGGTCATTGGCTAATAAAGACACTGCCTTGGCCCATTTTATTGGTTAGAGGATAGGTGGGAGGAGAAAACAGGACAGAACGCTGGGAGGAAGAGGAAGTGAGGTCAGAGACTCCACAGCTCTCTCCGGAGCAGATGCCTCAGCAGAGACGCCATGCCCTGCTCCCTGGCAGATACACGCGATGAAGCTCCGACCCAGGATGGACATAGGCTAGAATCTTCCTGGTAAGCGCACCTTGGGGTGCCACACACAGATGATTAGAAATGGGTTGATCGGGATGTGAGAATTAGCCTGTAAGTGCTAGAGCTAAAGGGCCAAGCTGTGCTTAAAAGAATACAGTGTCTGTGTAATTATTTTGGGGCATAAGCTAGCCGAGCAGGCGGCCGGGGTGCTGGGAACGCAGCTCCGCCGCCGCCCTTATTACTACAACACTCATCACTGGGATAGCAATATTCTAACAGTAGAGTGAACTACAAATCCAAACAAAAGTAAAAGAAGCTTTATGCAAGCTAGCAAGTCAACCATTTTAAATGAAAACGTGTAGCAGGAAATAGTAACTTATTATCCCCCCTCCCCTCAGGAGTCAGAGTCAAGAGGATAACTACAAGTTCCAGGCCAACCAAAGCTGCAAGTGAGACCATGTCCTGCTGGAGAAAATTATTTCAAGGTGTGTAACTTTTGTTTATGTTACATCTCTTTAAATCTGTGAATGTGACTCTTTGCCTGTCTAAAGCACCCGACGGTCTAATGAGGAGATGAACAGCCATAGTGAGGCAAGAGAAAGGATAGGTGGTACTGGCAGGTGAGAGAATATACAGAAGGAGAAATTTGAAGGAGGAGCAAGGGAGAACAAGAAAAGGACTCTAGGAGCCAGCCAGCCACGGAGTGAGTGTGAAAGGAAAATATACAGAAGAAAAGGAAAAGGCCCAAAGGGAAAAGGTACATGGGATAAATTAAGATAAGAAAAGCTGGCTAGCAACAAACCAAGTTAAGGCCAGACATTTATAAGTAATAATAAGTCACTGTATGTTTTATTTGGGAGCTGGGTGGTGGGCTCCCAAAAAAGGCCAAAACAGTAAAAAGAGTAAAAACAACATTTTGGTGTTCCAACATGGAGGTAGAGTAAAAAACAGACAACAATGTCTCAAAAAATATCAATATAAATGAACAAACAGATGACACGCTGAAGACGCAGAGAAAGATGAATTCCAGCATCTCATGAGATTTCATTACACTACACAGAATCTTAATTTTTTTCAAAAAAATATAATTACATCATTTTTCCTCTTCCCTTTTCTCCCTCCAACCCTTTCTTCTCTCAAATTCATGATCTACTTCTTTAATTGTTTTATATATATGTGTGTATATGTGTATACACACACACACACACCTGTTCCTAAATATATAACCAGCGCAGTCAGTATAGTGTTACTTCCGTTTGTTTTCAGGGCTGACCATGTGGTTGTGGATAACCAATGAGCGGGACTCTGCTGAGGAAGATTATTTCTCAGGCTCTCAGCATTCCCATGGTTCTTTGTAAAGGGCTGAAGCATCATAGGATTTTTCCCTTCAACGTTAGTTTGTCTATTGGTATCTTCCTTGTTCAAGTCATGTGCAGGAGTCATATTGATGAGACTCGTGCATGCAGCTTCTCTGGTATTTCCAAATGTAGTCTCATAGCAAACTTCCTGTTCGTATGGCTCTTTGAATCTTTTCGCCACCCTCTTCCATGACTTTCCCTAGGCCTTAGGCACAGGAGGTACAGTGCAGATGTGTCATGTGGGGCAAATATCACGTGATCACTTGTTCTCTGCATTTTAATTATTTGTAGTTTTCTCTCTGTTGCAAGAAAAGTTTCTTTGATGAGGGGTGAGCTATAATTATCTGTGGGTATAAGTTAAATATTTAGAATAAAATTAGGAATTATCCTGGCTTAGTAAAGTGGTGGTTGTAGGCTCTCCTCGAAGACCCAAGACATGACTCAATAGCCCTGGGTAACTGGCTGTTTTCAGTACCAGCATGATCTTCTTGTTGTTGGTTGTCAAGTGGCCTTAAGTCTAATTGGAGACCCATTGGTTACCACCTAGGTATGTGTGCCCCTACTGTACCCTTTGAATAAATACTGTGTCATGTTTGTCATTGTTAGAGTTCACAGGTGTGGTGGTCTGAATGAAAATGGTCACCATAGGCTCAGATAGTTGTCTGCTTAGTCACCAGTTGGTAAATGTTTGAAAGAGATTAGAAGGATTAGGAAGTATAGCCTTGCTGGAGGAAATGTGTTACTGGGGTTGGGCTTTCAAGTTTCAAAAGCCCATACCAGGCCCAGTGGCGCTCTGCCTGCTGCCTGCAGATCAGGATGTAGATCTCAGCTATTTTTCCAGCACCAGGCCTGCCTACGTCCCACCATACTGCCCACCATGATGATAACGAACTAACCCTTTGAAACTGTAAGCAAGGCTGCCAACTAAATTCTTTCTTTTGTAATAGTTGCCTTGGTCATAGTGTCTCACCACAGCATTAGAACACTAAGACAACAGGCATCATGGCTGGGTAGGACGATTGGTTGCTTCCCTCCTTTGGAAGCGTGCATGGCACATTCTAGAACCATTAAAGCTAGTCCTCAGGGAAGAAGCTACACAGAATCTTAGAAAACAGTTACTATGTGGCAGTCTTTGCACTCCATAGAAAGATTGCTGCCTACAAAGAGGCCCCATTACTTTGAGCATTTGTTGTAGAGTACTATTTTAAGATGTTACTTTTGTTTATCCTGCATTTGTGTGGGAACCCACAGATTTGACTCCTTGACTTAAGGTCAGAGAGTTCAAACCTATTCTTGATCCTCAAGGACAGACAACAGGATGTCTGATCTGAGGTGTGGTTAGTGGATGCTATGAGAATTAAGGAAGAAATTACACTTGTTTGTTCCTTTTGCCCTCTGTAATGATATTCCATTTGTATTTTAACAAATAAAGCTTGCCTAAAGATCAGAGAGTAAAACGGCCAGCTACAGCCCTCCCTTTTTGTTTAGGGTATATAAGGGCTATGAAAATACATTTGGGTGTGTGTAGTACTCACTGGATGCCCTCCCCACTCCATCTTCTGTCTCTTGTCTATTCCTCTCCTCAATCCTCACTCCCCCACTCAGGCATGTTCCAACAGATCCATTGGTTTCCGACATTTGTTTAACTCTGTGAAGCTGTGATCTTTGCCTTTCTAAAACACCCAATGGTTTATTAAAGAGCTGAAAGGCCAATAGTGAGGCAGGAGAAAGGCTAAGTGGGGTTGCAGGTGGAGAGTATAAACAGGAGAAATCTGAAGGAGGAACAAGGAGAGGAGGACGTCAGGGACCAGTCACCTATCCACCAGTTAAACAGACATGGAGTAAGAAGGAAAGAAAAGAGATACAGAAATAAAGATAAAAGCCCCAAGGCCAAAGATAATTGGGATAATTTAAATTAAGAAAAGGCACGAAACAAGCCAGGCTAAGGCTGGGCATTCATAACTAAGAATAAGCCTCCGTGTACAATTTTTTTGGAGCTGGGTGGAGGGACCCCCAAAAGTCCAAAGGAATAAAACATCACACAACAAGCATTCAACAGGATTCTTGAACTTCGTCTGCTGTTTTGATTCCCCTGAAAAGCAGTTGCGAACAAGATGGCACGAGCCTTGAGATATGCCGCAAACGAGCAAAGGTACAAGTGAAACATGACCGAGCTTGAGCTGATGGCTGCCACGGCTTGTGAGAAATATGCGGAGATCCATTTTATAATTCTATTTATGTCCTGAACATATCTGTAATGATTCTTAAAGATGTAATGAACTCAGTTCCTAGTATTTATTAGAACATTAAAAATGGCATTTATCCTTATTAGTTTTCATTCTAGAGGCCCATCATGATTATAAAACAGGATTATAACAAACAAAATAGATTAGAAAGACTGGGAATGAGTCAGATGAAAGGAAGAAAACTATTTTTTACAAAGGACAGTAATCACAGATGGCCAAACGGAACCAGCTGTTCCTCCAGAATATCCATGAGTACTGACTTTTAATTATACAGGCTTTTCACATGTATATTTCGTGTTTTTGTTTCTCTTGTCTTATTGGGCCCACCTTCACATACCAGTAACAGATTCGTCAAAAGCAGTTAAAAGAGAGCATTATGCAATCCTGTCACTAGGACATAGACACAAAAGAATTCCAAGTTTGAGGCAACCCTGGAGTATCCTATCCAGCAAGTCTAAGGTCAGCCTAGACTACACAGACACAGCAAGACTGTTGTACAATAACAGAACCAGACAGCAATGAGGAGGATGAAAACAATATAAATTACTAAAAATAAAAACTTAAAGTAGGTGAACAGTAAGGAGAAACATGCCTTTCAAATCACAGACTTAGCTTAATCTTTATAAGTCCACTCTGCTCTAACTTCAACAGACTAAAGGCTTGTAATTTTGCTCTCATGATAAACTTAAGGCAGCAAAAATGAAGTCCTATTTTAAACTTGATTTGTTACATTTTGAAAATCTGACTTCCAGAAAAGTGTATCTCTCAAAGCAATGAGAATGTCTGTTTTCTCTTAACACAAAAACTGTGTTGGTAATTTTAAAAATCATAGTATGAGAGCTAAAGGACCAACATACATTTTAATTGTTTTTATGTAAAAAAAATTATCTTTAAAAATACAAGTTGGCTAGAGACGTGCTTCAGTGGATAAGAGTACTGGCTGCTCTTCCAGAAGACCCAGGTTGAATTCTGCACTCACATGGCAGCTCCCAACTGTCTGTAACTCCAGTTCCACGGGACCAGGCACCCTCTTCTACCATAGGTATGAGACAAGCATGTAGTTCACAGACAAAACATTCATACACAGAAATAAATCTAAATTTAAAAAAACTAAAAAATTAAAAATAAGTATCTGTATTTCCCACTTATTTTAATCAACCAATTATATGACAGAGACCCTGAATTCAATCACCTGCACAAATAAACATACAACAATAATCAACTGTTCTTTTTTAATCTCCCAAAGAAATGCTGCTAAGCCTGTGTCCACTAGCCCATCCTGCCAATCCCATGCACTGCCTCACAGCATAACAGTCTACCTTCTAGTCATCATGTGAACCTGGACACCACATACTAAGCAGGGCATCACTCTCTTCTGTTTTAAATTACATGTTTATTTATTTTGTATGCATACACATCCTGAGACACCCATACAGAGAAACGTCAGGGGACAACTTTGAGGACCTGTTTATCTCCTCTACAGGGTCCAGAGCAACCTGAGTTATTAAGCTTGGTGTGGTGGCAGGTGCCTTCCCCCTGCCCACCTCCCCACAAAGGCAAAAGCATCTACGCAGACATGAGCGTGAGATGCTTGTGCTGGTAACAGAGGAAAGCGCACACTTCTGTCCCCAGCCTTCAGTTTCAGGCCAATGAAATTAGATGTGACCAGAGTTCTTTGTGATAATGGGAACTGCTTTTATTTGACACACGTAAACTTTCTCTCCCAAGAAAGTCTGCCAAAAATTACACTGTCATATGCCAAAATAGGATCACCAACCCTACTGCTACAAAAAGAGCAGACAGCAATGCTATGCCAATACAAAGTTAAGGGTATTCACATTGACTTTAACAACTCTCTGACCACCCCACTTCCATTACTGATTTCCACACAGGCAGCAAACCGATGGATTTCTATTAAAGTCAGGCAAGTTTTTATTGTTGACAGCACAAACACTCTTGAAGAACAGATGCTGCCATCAAGTTGAGTGTTCAGCTATTCTACTTTGAAATTAAGTGAAGCACTTGTTTAAAAATGTTTTCTCATTAGAACATACAATGATCATTTTAAATTCTATCTGCTATAATAGGATATTTCTATGACATTGCAATCTGGACTATGCCATAAACACCATTGTACTCGAACAGATGGAAATCATAAAGTGATATTTAGCTACAGATTTTCTGTCACACAGTTTTGCAAACTGAAGAAGAGAGGAAAAAAATCACCATTTGCAACCAACTAGAAACACAATACCATCAGTAAGCTAAAGCGACGGCAATGCGATACAGAATACAAATGTCTTCATTTTGATGCACGGCGCCTTTCAGCAGGAAGAGAAAATATTAAAATGCAGCTTCACAAGGTTAGCCATGACGTGACAGAGCAGGGCCGAGAGAACAGGTGATGTGCAAGGCATCTTCAACAGGCACGGTTGTTACTGCACGGGCGGCAGCCAGGGCCTCATGCATGTCAGGCACTCAGATAATGCACGGACACTTGCAACATGTTCTATAAAATACCAGCAGAGGTCTTTTTAATGGTTAAGATCACATTATTCATGTACACACATAAAATCACAGGCTCATACTCAGCAAGCTAACTTTATTCTGTGATATGCCCTGACTTATGTGCTCAAGAATACCCAACATTTGTAGTCTGGATTCTGGTACCAGCATCCATGGCCTCACACATGCTAAGCACATACCACATTACCTCCAACCTCTGCTGTGAAAATACATCCTTAACATCAATAAACATTTTCCCAATGAAAGCTCAGAACTTTCTCAAATGTAGAATTATGAGCAATGTCTTCAACAGGTTTGCAGTAAATATAGGGCTTCCAATAACTGTAACTTTGGATAAGATTGATCCATTGCTCATTTCCTTCTAATGTCCTTCTAGAAAGCATCCCATGAGAAATAAAGCACAGAAATAATAAAGGTGTATCATATAGATATCCCAAACAGTCATTTCACAAAACAAACATAACAGTGGCAAAAAGATTCCAATGAAAACTAAAAGATGAAATACTGATAGGAAAATAATCCAAAATTCAGGGGGGAAATTCTACCACTTAGAAGCACTGTTGGCGGCTTCTAACCTCAGAGCAATGCAAGACAATACTGTGGTGGGAGGCATTAATTAGTTATGACTGAATGACTGCACACACTCAAGAAATACTCAGGCAATCATGTTATTATACAGATTTAAAAGTGACTGAGTCAGATTCAGGTAAACCCCCACCAGCCACTAAGACAAATTCCTTCTAGGTATGCTTTCCTCTCGAGAAACACACATACAGAAGGAACTTAGAACATCAATTTCTCAAAGCACACATCTTAGACCTAAATCTGTCATGTTGGCAAACTACCTTGGTTTTGGACACCAGTCCTACTAGATAGAGAGAATTCTTGTCTACTTGGAGAGGGTGCTCAGTATGCTATTAAGATTTAAACTATGCTGATCCTGTTAGATAAGACAGATGGCTGTCTCCTGAGGGAGGAATATGCAAGGCCTTAATTCTATTATTGATGAGCAAATTGAAGGATGAAAAGGAGAGGTAATACGTTTATACAATCAAGCCTTTCAAGTCGTATTAAGAACACTGGGGCCAAATTTTTGACAAAAAGTCATTGATGACTGAACAAAAAGATAATGAAATCTGCTTTCCTACGAAGGAAACTCGGGATCTCCAGTGTGTGTTCAGAATGCTACTGTTTATTAACAGGGCTGTTTTTCTGTAACAAAAGTGAGGCAACTGGAACAAGTTTTAAGTGTGGTGGCTTGAATGAGAAATGTCCCCAAGGGTTCATCCATTGGACAACAGGTCCCCAGCTGGTGGCACAGGCTGTGCGAGGAGGTTATAGAATCTTTCGGAGGGCTTGGGGGTGCAGAGCCTGACCTGGCTTCCTGTTTGCTCTCCCTGCTTTCTGTGTATCCTGTCAATGGATAAAAATGTAATCAGCTGGCATCTTGTTACCATATCGTGCCTTACCATGCCTTTCCCACCATGATGGATCTTGTCTTACGGATCGTAAGCTAAAATAAACTCTTTCTTCCTTAAGTTGCTTTTGGTCTTGATATTTTAATACAGCAACAGAAAAGTAATTAACAGAAGAAATGTCACTATTTTTACATCTTAAACATGGCTTTGGACATAGTAACTGATATTTTAGTTTTACTTGGCTACCGCCAGGACTAACCGTTTTCTCCAAAGCCTGAACATCCTTTAAAGGTGGGCATTATTTTCATCCTTACTTGATGTGAGATGTCCTTCTGTATATGTTGCTTTTATTGTTTTTTTTTTTTTTTTTGAATAAAGCTGCTTTGGCCTATGGCAGGGCAGAATATAACCAGGCTGGAAGTGACATAGAGCGAGAGTAGGTGGAGTCACGGAGATGTCATGTAGCTGTCAAAGGAGAAAAATGCCAGAACAGAACCTTACCCGGTAAGCCACAGCCTCATGGCAATACATAGACAGATTAATAGAAATGGGTTAAGAAGCAAGAGTTAGTTAACAAGAAGTCTGAGCTAATAGGCCAAACAGTGTTGTGATTAATATAGTTTCTGTGTGATTATTTGGGTCTGAGTTGCAGGGAAATGAAAGAGCAGTCTCTGTTTACACTCACTTCATCAATAAAGAAGTGTACCAAGGACTTCGTTCAATACGGCACAGCTGGCAGTGGCAAAGCAGGATAATGGCTCTTTGCCATTATCCTGGATCATGGCTTTCAATGGCAGTTTTCTAGGGAAAGTGATAGATTTATATAATGAAACTTAAACAGTAAAACAGATTTTAAATTATACATGACTAGCAAACGTTTCAATACATTTCTGTATAACCTGGCACTCTTCCCGCTTGTGGTCTTACCAGCTGTCTGGGATGTGCTAAGGTGGGAGATGAGCACAGCTAGGTGTTTGTAGGGCACGACAGAGCCAGGCACGGCAGCATATAGTAAAAGGAAAGCTTTTGCTGCTAACGACATATAGTTCAATTAATCCGGGTTCAAATACTAATTCAGGGTTTATTTCGTTCTCTGCTTTCTTTTATTTTGAAGGCTAACAAAATGAAAATAAGGGCCAACAGTTGAAATGTGATATTTTTCTAAAACTTCTACCTTAGATGTCTTAAGATCTCTGCTGTCACTGCTGCTTCCACCGCCTCTGTTCTGCTGTCTCTAACAATTCCCCGCAGCTCTACCCTGCAGTGTCTGTAAGGTGCCTTACAAACTTCTCCCAATTCCTACTTTCATTTTGTTAGCAGTTCTTGGCTTACTCCCTCGTCTATTTTTTACATATATAAGGTTGCTGTCACAGTGACACTTTTTTTTTTCATCCTTGATTTGAATTTTGCAACCAGTCCACTGAGAAGCAGTAAATGTTAGTCATTCTCCATAAGATGGCTAAGATTATTCCTTTAAACACATATGGAGAGAAACAGCTGTGTTTTTTTCTTTATTCTATTTAAAAATAAACCAAATCATATCCCCCACCACACCCCCACCAATGTCACAAGACAAACTCTAAACTTCTTAGCTTAGCAGATGACTATCTTTTGTTTGAGACAGGGTTTCTCTGTGTAGCCCTGGTCCTTCCCATAACAGAAACACAAGTTTGGACATCAACATTTGCAGCAAAATAACTTTTTTAGAATTCCCAAGTCAAAATAAGATGCTAGAGTATCCCAGGTGAGCAAAAAGCCAAGGATTGCTGTGATGAAATAATTTCACTTTACACCACTATACAACACAGTATAGATATTATTTGAAATAAATGGCACATACAATTCCCATATGACCTACCAAACCATATCTGGGCACTCAAAGCAAAGGAAACCAGAGTCTCAAAAGGTATCTGTACTTTCAAGTCCACTGCAGCATCACTCGCAGCAGCCAAGACAGGGAACCTCGCACAGCCACCAACCAGCAAATGGATAAGAAAAGTGTGCTATACCCATACAGTGTCCTACTAAGATGTTTGTCGTTTGAGATGACATCGATGGATTTGGAGGACATTACACTAAATAAGACACAGAGAGAAAGACATGTGCAGCATAATGTCAATTATATTTAGAATTTAATCTAGTCATCTCAGCACTTAGACACAGGGTATAGAATTGCGGGTGGCAGGAGCAGGTTGATTAAGGAAATGGGGAGTTGATAGAATCAAGGAGGACAGGGTTTCAGTCATGCAGGGTGAGACATTTCTGGATCTCATGCTTAATGAGTAATAAACATACAAATTTAGTGTTGACCATGTAGTGGGGAAATACCTATGTGTTAAGCTGGGAAAAGGCAAAGAGCCCATGAGAGCTGTCAGTACAGGGCACTAGGACTTACATTCTTAGACGAGATGGTGCATACAAATGTGCAATATGAACTATAAAGCCAAACGTTACTTGTCAAGAGTACAATTAGGCCTGGCAAACTTGTGCAATAGGAAAAGGCACGTGCTGCGCAGGCCCGGTGACCCGGGTTTGACCACAACCTGAAGTGGAAGGAGAGAACTGAGTGCCAAAAAGTCGTCCTCTGAACTCCACGTGCACGCTATGGCACACATATGCACATGTGCACACACACACACAATAAGTTTTCAAAAGGATTATAATTCTATGATAGACTTTGGTAATACTGATGCACCATTAATTTTTAATGTAAACTTTAAACTCTATTATTTTGACTCCAATAATCTCAACCATCCTGGTATCACGCATCAAATTTTCGTACAGCTTTCTGTTTTGTGGACAGTAAGGTGAAGCTTACCTGTCCAACATTATGTTCTAGTTGAACTGAAATTTTATTTATCTAATATTTAATTACTTTTATATAGGTTATAGATACATATTCTAAACCAAACTTCCCACAAAAATAGTTAAAATATTGGATACAGAGGAAGAGGCTCAAACAAGCAAAGTTTATCATGGTGTCATTCTTTAGACCATCTCATATCATTCTGTAATTTCAGATACTAGAACTGAAAATCTCTAAAATTGTTAGACTGCAAATATTTGGGATTGACATATAATTCTAGATAGCACAGTTAAAAATAAGCTTTTCAATACTTAATAATGCAAACTGCCATTTAAGCATTTCCCGACACCGTTATTGTCATCCGCCATGACTATTTAGTGTAGTGCGCATTCTCTGTTTCTCCCCTTCACCTTTGTCTCACTGCAGTGTAGATTTGTGATCTAGACTCCTATCCCCTACAAGTCCTTCTTTGTATACTACAGTCACAGCAACTACAGTATACTGTTGTAGGATAATCTTTTTGTACACTGTGAAGATTTTGTCACTCAGATTGGTTTAAGAAAAAGCTGAACAGCCAATAGGTAGACAGGATTTGGGGGACAGAGAGGACTCTGGGAAGAAGAGCTGGGAAGAAGGACGACAGAGATGCAGAGAGTTGCCAGCCAGACACAAAGGAAGTAGCATGGATATTACAAAGGAAAGGTAACCAGGCCATGTAAAAGAACATAAATGAAAAGAAATTGGTTAAGTTATAAGAGCTAGTTAGCAACAAGCCTCAACCATCAACCAAGCTTTCATAATTAATAATAAGTCTCCATGTCATGATTTGGGAGTTAGCAAGAAGGAGAGAAAAATCCACCTATTAAGGTAAGCTGAACAGATTAATTTTCACAGGTATTTTGTAAACTGGATGATGTTCTGCAGCGAGGCAAAACAAGCTGGAATGGAGGGCTGCAGAGCAGGGAGAAGACTGAAGGCATCAGGCAAACCAACCCCAAGTCCGTGACCCTGGAAGGGAACCCGGCAAAATGTGTCTGCATCATTTTAACTGAAACAACAACAAAAATCCCCAACAATCTCCTACTTTAAAATGTGGTTTATTGAGGCTACCTCTGATGCGCCTGACTTGGTTGTCTATATACTCCAATTATTTTGAGACCTTTCCCCCCTCTAAGCTGAGGAAACTGCCTGAAAGGCAAGACGCATGAGCAGGATTTTGTCTCACAGAAAAATGGGCAAGCAACAAGCGAGGAACCCTGGCCCATTCCTGTTGAGTTCCTACTCTCTCTCTCTCTTGTTGCAGTGACTCCTGGCAACTTGAGCACAACAGTCTCCTTCGTTTGTGTAGACAAGAGAAGTACTTTTCCCTTTTACACTGGGGAGACAAATGTACTAGAAACGTGTATGTGGTATTATTGTCTCAGACATAAGCTGCCAAGCTCTTAATGAGGAGCTTTTGAGCAGCTCATGTAGAGGCGCAGGGCTATAAATAATGTCATCAAATTCTAAAAGCTTATATCTGAAGTAGAACCTAGATTAATAATGTATAAGACCACCACAAACCTCCACGGTCACACTTATGGAGGGTATTTACTGTCTGACACGCTCAACACAGTTCTTCCCAGGCAGGAACAGTCTGTGACCAGAACATCACAAACAGTGAACAGTCTGCTCAGTGAATGGGCAGTTCTCTATAAAGCACTTTGGAAAGAGTCTACCTTCCAAAAACCACAAATTTCTTTAAACCAAACAAATGCAGACCACACAAAATTTAAAAAAATGACTCTGCAAACAAAAATAAACTCAAGATATACAAACTAGATAAGAGGGCGTGAGCCCCCCCCCCCCCAAAAAAAAAGAATGCTGAGAACTCTTCTAGTGCTGGAGCTCAAACCCACAATCCGCAAGCAAAGCAGACCCTAACACACTGAGATATAGTGTAAGTGCGCTTCTACAAAGATGTATCTATAGTCGTTCCAATAATTTCCAAGGAATAGTGGTTTTGGATTCGAAGCTGATAAATCTGTGTGGCAGATCTGTGCACCCACTGGAATCAGAGAATCATCTTTTAACAAATATAAAAACGGATGCCTCATTAACATTACATAAATACTACCATGCCTGTAAGGAAGAGGGAGGGCATAAGGTCACTATATGCAAACTCAGCTCGCGCTCAACATTCCTACAACAGTCTGTACTGACCACAGAATGTAGCTTTTGAAGAGCAATACAAAACAAAACACTCAGAAAAAAACAAGATGTATACTGTATATTACTTCATCAAAATGAAAACATTTAGGTATGCTTTTATTTTTATGTTTTTACTGCATGTAAAGTAAATAAAACATCTTACTTCAAAAGCACTGAAGTTCAGTGTGGTAGTCCATGCCTACCACATGTCCATGTAACGGAAACCCTTGAGAAGCAAAGGGCAGAGGATTAGTGCAGTTCAGGGCCAGGCTAGTTTACAAGTGAGAAAATGTCTACGGCAGGGGAGATACAGCAAAGCTTCATAGAACTTCAAATCCACAGCCAAATGAACACAGAGTATGCTAGCTAGTTTTCTGCCAACTTGATACAAACTAGAGTCACTGTGAAAGAGAACACTCCTGGTTTACGTTCCTGCCCCAACTTCCCTCAGTGAAGGATTGTTACCGAAAACTCCTAAGCTGAAACAAAACCTTTCCTCCCTCTTTTCGGTCATGGTGTTTTATCATAGCAATAGAAACCCCCAGACACAGAGGGCCTAGTTTTAGTCTACTTACAACACATTGATCATGAAATATAAACAATGTGTCATTCAAAATTTCCATTTTGATTCCTTAATCATATAATGTCACTCTATAAAAAATGAGAAATACATTTTCTATATTTCTGCCAGCCTACTTTTGCATCAATTACAACAAGATACTGATGTAAGATTCCCCTCTGTATGCTGTGAAAACTTTTGGTTAATAAAGAAACTGTCTTAGGCCTGCATAGGGAATAGAGGTAGGCGGGGAAAACTAAACTGAATGCTGGGAGAAAAAAGGAGGAGTTAGTGAGAAGCCATGGAGCTGCTGCCGCTGGAGACAGACATGCTGAAACTCTGCTGGCAGGCCATGACCTTGTGATGCACAGATGGAGACAGGTTAAATTAAGACGTAAGAGTTAGCCAATAAGAAGATAGAGCTAATGGGCCAAGCAATGATTTAAATAATATAGTTTCTGTGTGATTATTTCAGGAGTCTGGGCCTCCTTACAACAGGATACCAGCATGGATACAAATGCTGTCACTGATTTAAATGTTCCTTGTATTTCCTGTCCTATGTATACAGTAATTAACATGAAAACTGAGATTCATATAAAATAATAAACAAAATAACCTATTTCTCCACTACAAACAGGAAAGGCAGGTGCAGTAGACAGTACTCTGGAAGATGGGAATTAACAGACTGGACTAGCGTCCTACACTCTGCTCCTCCTTTACTGGGTCTATTCCTGTGGAATGGTTACAGGTCTGACTTTCACCACCCTGCTTTTACCTGCCATATGCAAAAGTTCTGTGTGTTAGTTCCAAGTAGAATTTGAAGAACTCTCACTATCTACCACCATAATTTTCCTCTCAGCCTGTTTTCACACTGAAAAGGCATACAGAGGCCATAGTGAATCCACTGAGTACTGTACACATAATATGAAAATAAATAAGCCACTGAAACCTGAGTTCTCTGCTTTTGCTATGACAAGTAAGAGAAAACATTGGTATTACAAATGGAACAAACATCACAAAAGCTGTCTATGTGAATATATCCATGGCAACTGTTGAACATAATAAAGTGCCTGTCTGTGTTCCTGTGTGCTGAACAATTTATGGGGGGAATGCAGGAGAATACTGAGGCCACTTAATCCCATTTTCTTAAATGTCCGATGTTTGAGGCTGCAACTAATTTGAGCCTACTTATCTTTGCTTCCAACTGCTTCCCAAGGTCCTTACCTGCTACACTGTATGTTTAACAGGGATGAGGATGAGTACCCATGAGGCACATTCCGGACTGCAGTGGTATTTAAGGAGCAAGAGAATTCTTACCCAATTTAAGTTTTTTAGATGTTAGCTGAAAAGTACGCATTTCCTAGAATAAAACTTGTTAAGCCTTCTTAAGCTACACAGTTAGTAGGATATAAAGTCATTATGCCCACTCAAAGATAAAATTCTACCCTCACTGTTTCCTACACACAACTGTCACTACTACGTGACACGTGGGATGGAGCCAGAGCCTTGTGCACACTAAGTTCTGCTCTACCACTGAGTTCCGGACCTCCTCAACCTCTAAGGGCTTGTAAGACATTAATTATAAACTGCACTAAATGTTACTTTCTGCTGACACGTTCACTTGAGAACCGACTGAAGAAGCCTCTAGAAGAGACAGTGGAGTTGGTGAACTAAACAAAGCTTTTACATGTTACTTTGCCTAGCAATTATATTTCAGAATACCAAATCATATATATGTTTTGTCAAAACACAGCACCAACAATCACCCTTCATTCTGTTGAAGTGCTATGTAATTATGAAATTCCCAATATGAGCTATTAACTAATAGGATATGTCTTTTAACATGTCATATATTATTCTGTTCTAAGATCATGAGTAATGAAAAAAATTAATAAGGCAGAATTCTGCATAAGAGTTGTTGGAATAGTCTTAAAAGATTCTTTCAACACATATTTAGGAAAGAATCTAGGCAAGATGAACTTGGTTTCTCTGATATCTAACACAGAAAACATTCTACTTACATCATCTGTCAGGAAGACTATATATAGCAAAAGCAATATCTAAAATTCCTGATTTAGGTAATGTTCTATTATTATTTGGTGTCTCTTCTCCATAATTCAGAAATTTTAATACATTTTACCTGTTATGCTACAAGGTAAAGTTGCAAATTTTTTCAATAATTTTGTAAATAAGGTTAGAAGATACAAATGATTTATGCCACTGCATTCCTTTGAAATCAAAGATATCAGTTGGGAATGCTAGAAGTTTTAAAATGGATATAAAGGACCACACAGAAAACAATAAACAGAATTCACTGCACAGTTCAACTGAGAGAGATATGAGCACTAAGAGAGCAAAGCATTAGCACTGTGCATAAGTGATAAACTATGTCACATGAAAACAAATGGTTTAAATACTATAAAGTCATGACAACTGAACAGGCTTAGTAAGGAAATGAGCTGTAAAGCTATGTGTTTGGAGATGTCAGAGAAATGCTAAGTGTCTCATGGTGGAAAGAAAACCTGAACAGAACATAGCCTAAGTGTTATAAAGTGAGGAAAAAAGATGCACTTATTTCCACCACATCTGAAATACGCTATTACACTGGACGGCATGGCTATCAGCACAGCTCCCTGCAGCACTGACTCTATGTGCCTCTGTGCATTCTCTAGAAGACCCAGAGACCAAATCCAATCATGGTGGGATGGTAGCAGAACCCTCAATTTGAATCTCTGAAGCTATTTTTAGGCATATGTAAAGAAATCAAGGCCCAAGGAACATAAAAAAAAAAAACAGACACAATGGCACACACCAGTGGGCAGTATTTAGGTAGGTAAGGCACAGGACTGCAAGAATAGCAAGTTGCAAGCTAGCTAAGGGCACCAAGTATGGCAATACTTTTTGTGGGGGGACCTCAGTATAGTTAGAAAATATACATGCACACAAAGACATGTAATATTTGGCAACTTATGTGGCTGTGTGTCGGGTAGTATGAACACAAAAGGCTATTCAAGAATATAACTTTTTTTAATGCCTAGAAGTCATCTACAAAATGCCAACAAATCCAAGTTTCTGCGTGATTTTCATCAGCTTCTTTGCGACTGACCACAGGACTGCAGAAGGGGATTACAGCGCTATTTAGCCGCATCTAACACAGAATTTGATCAACAAGCTACTGCTAGTGTCAAAAAACAAGTTCAACCCTTTTCCCGAATCCCAAAGACAGCATCACATCTGTTCTGCTTTAAAACACCAGTTCTAGGGGCTGGAGTGATGGCTCAATGGGTAAGGGTACTGGCTGTGCTTTTAGAAAACCCAGGTTCAATTCCCAGCATCCACATGACAGGTCACAACTATCTGGAACTCCAGTTCCAGGTGATCCAACACCTCCTTCTTTCTGACCTCCACCACTACAGGCCACAGAGGTGGTGCACAGACAAGCAGGCACGCAAAACACCCATACCCGTAAAAAATGACAATGATACATTTAAGAAACGAGTTTAAATGCCTTCTCTTTATAAAACTGCCGTTTTCCCAATTTAACACTTTGGACAAAAAGTACTGGCTATAAACAGGATGTTAATAATGTTAATAATGACTTGTCTTTAACTCAGAAGTGAACAAAAGTTATTGCTAAAAAAGGATTAAGTAAATATCTAACACTAGTGAACACTCGAAGATCAATTTTTGATCACAATTTTATTTTTTTTATAAATTTATTTATTTATTAAAGATTTCTGTCTCTTCCCCACCACCGCCTCCCAATTCCCTCCCCCTCTCCCAATCAAGTCCCCCTCCCTCGTCAGCCCAAAGAGCGATCAGGGTTCCCTGCCCTGTGGGAAGTCCAAGGACCACCCACCTCCATCCAGGTCTAGTAAGGTGAGCATCCAAACTGCCTAGGCTCCCACAAACCAGTACGTGCAGTAGGATCAGAAACCCACTGCCATTGTTCTTGAGTTCTCAGTAGTCCTCATTGTCCGCTATGTTCAGCGAGTCCGGTTTTATCCCAGGCTTTTTCAGACCCAGGCCAGCTGGCCTTGGTGAGTTCCCAATAGAACATCCCCATTGTCTCAGTGTTGATCACAATTTTATAATACTGAGAATCATCTGAAAGTACTGAAACTCTAGTTGGAATAATCACAGCACAATTTAAATAGTAATTTTAAGCTTTAACAGTTTCATATATAATAAATCAATATAAAATTTGATTCATTTCATCAAAAATTTTCACTTGACTAGGGATGAGGGATGAGTAACAGGTTGCTATCTAACCATTTTCCTTAGTCACCTGCGTGTAGTTTTACTTCTTGTTCCCTTCAATATTTCAATCTGTAGGCACAGTCTATATATGCAAACCGGGTCTCCTATTCTGCTAAATGCTCTGTGTACTATTTATGTTGATGCCTTTCCTGCACGTATTTTTGCTTTATTTTTTTAATTACCCTGTACAAATCTGGTTTGGCTGTGGACAGTGAGCAAGCTCATCAACTTGTATGGCAAGGAGGACTACAAATGCCTGCTTCTGAGTTTCTTGGCAGATAAAAAGGAGAAAAAAAAATTAAAAGCTGAGTAGGGTATAATGCTAATGCTAAAGTTTTTTGGTTTTGTTTTTTAAATTCATTATTATTTCTAGACATCAGTAGTGTATTTTAACATAATGGAAAACATTATTTAAGAAAAACCAAAAAACCTCAATAAACATCTCCCTGAATCTCACTGGGATACTAAATAGCTCATTATAGCACCACTTGCCAGTTGTGTGTGAGGAATTTCATTAAAATGTTTATACACAACTGTGTCTTCCTAATAGACTTTGACAGGAGTAACACCTTGTAGCTAACATTTAAGTATTATTAAGCCCTATTTCTTTTTTCACAAAAGTTAAGGTTGTAAAAATATATCTTTCTCTTTATTTAATTATGTGTGCACTAAAATTTTTTTGACATTGAAAAAGTAGACACACACAAGGTAAGGAAATCAGCATTGCTCTGGTAGCTGCTAACAGAAATGCTCCCTTTCTGTAACTACACTCACCCCAAAGCATCCCAGTATAGAGCCACTTCAACAAAGAAGCATGGTTTCAGACACACTGAACTCCAGCAGGGAGAATGGAGAACAAGAACTAGCATCTAAGGTTCCCACTGCCCTTCCAGACACCTCAGTTCTCCTCTGCTAAGAGGAGCTCTCAAAAGTGCCACACAGCATGGAGGAGGCAGCTGTTTGCAATGGGTGAGCATCATCAGGGATGTGTATGTTAGACGCACGCAGTCTGAGGAAAAGCACAGGAAAACACCAGAGGCAGAGAACTTAAGATTTCTGTACACCTACAGCTGTTCCTTAGTTTTTAAGATTCTCCACTTACAGTCTTTCTGAACTCTTCCTGGCCCCTAGTTTTTTCCAGTTTACTAACAAACGCTACAAAAACATTTTAATTCATCTTTACTGAACCCACCACTGCTATAGAGTCATCGTTGTATAATGTATTTTGTCAAAGGTGCCAATCACTGAAATCTACGCTTAGGCACAGAAAGGTTAAGAATTGTACATTTTGTCTTAGGAGAGAAAGAGAGACACAGAAAGAGAACCTGAAATAGAACACAGAAGGAGGAGGGAAGTCAGGGATATGGACTGCACTCACAGCATAGCAACATCACTACCACACATTAATCTGCATGTGTAAAAGGCACCAGGATTAACCTATTTCAAATTCAAAGAAATTGCAGGAACAGGTAATCCATAAGACTAGGCATCCAGAAAATCAAGACATAAAACAAGAAACAAACTTAAATAAAATGACAAAACCAATTATGCTAGCTAGTTTGTTTTTTGTTTGTTTGGATGGTTGGTTTTGGTTTTTTAGTACAGGGTTACCCGGAGTTGCCCTGGCTGTCCTGGTACTAGCTCTGTAGACCAGGCTGGCCTAGAATTCACAGAGATCCGCCTGCCTCTGCCTCCCAAGTGCTGGGATTAAAGGCATACACCAGGAATACTGGCTAGTTTTAGGTCAACTTGACGCCAACTAGAGTCATTTGTGAAGAGGATACCTAACGGAGAAAACGTCCTGAGCACATGGGCCTGTGGGCAAGACCAGGAAAGCCAGGGACCCTACAGAAGAATCCACTACTGTATGTTCCTAAATGGGTGCGATTTCTAATTGCATTCCAGCAGAAGGAGTGCAGCTCTTGTCCTCATCACAGCAGCTTTCCCCAGCAGGAGATGGAAACTGTTATAGGAATCCACAACTGGTCAATATGCTGAGAACAAGTGACCACGAGGTGCCCAGCTCTAGTTAGTACATCTACAATAACTTAAGGCTCAGAGAACACTGTGGAGATGGGGCAGAAAGACTGTAACAATCAGAGAACCAAGATGTCTGCTGTGAGGCAGTGTGTCCAACATTGACAGGGAAGTTACACCCATGAAGTCTCAAAACTATGGTTGCTTTCAGGAAGATCATGCATATGACACCGGTTGACACGCCAATGGGCAAAAATCTCACATGTTCCAACCTCAAGAGAACGGGGGGGGGGGGGGGGGGAGATCAAGAGACACAGATAAATGACACTAAGAGACAGAAACAGAGAGGAGGAGAAAAATGGGAGGGAAGAAGGGTAGAAAGGAGGGGACAAGACCAGTCTTGTCCAGGGATGAGCCTCTGTAAGTTATACAACCCAAGCAGTCAGCATTAAACACATACAAGTAACACTAAATGGATTCTGCAGGTTTTACACACAGGCATGTGCACAAACACACGCACACATGCAACAATAACAATTAAAGAAAAGGAGGCACAAGAGTAGAGGGAAACTGGAAATGATGCCAATACAGCCGATACAATACAGAAGAAAAAACGCTGAAAACTCTTCGCAGTCTCCTTCAGGTTTCTCTTGTGTAAAGGTCGGCTATCTTTCCAGTTTGCTTTTAAAGCACAAAGAATATTTTATTCAGTATGTTTCATTAGTTTCTGAGAAAAAGCTAATGTAATTCAGCTTAGCATTTCAAGAAAATGACACTGCAGTGTCTTCTCATCATCTTGATGGCCACCTTTTCAGACCTTCCCTGTGTGCAGAATCTGAAGCAGCTCCCAGTCAGGCTGCATCACCCCTGCGACTCCCTCACAGCATCGCTTGTCCAGGAGCTCAACCTGGGTTCTTGTTTACTGCGCAAGAATACACTGTTCCGCTCCAATGAAGCAGTGAGCATGCCTGCATTCATGTCTATGATTTTCCCATAGGATTTACCTAGCAGGGTTATTGACAGGCTTAATTATTCCACTAGATATTTAAAAACATGCTAAATCTGTAAGATTATAAATCTGACATTGCCATAAGCACTACATCTCCCCAAAGTCTTTCATCTAATTTTCTCCCCTTAGACAAACATATAGTTTCTAGCACCTTAATCCCAAGTGGTTAAATCTAATTCCCGTCTTTGAGTCTTCATGCTGTCTACATAATAGAAACATTAAAATGCCAGTCTTTCTGCATGGCATCCAGGAAAGCAGTGGTAGGGCTGGGGGGAGTCCTCCAAGTTCAACCATTCTGTAGCTTAATTCTCCACAATGCAGGGGGTGAGGATAGTGCAGGAGGCATCCCAGTGCCCCATTGCATTCTTGCATGAGCCCCCTTGAGACTGCTGCACACCACATGTCACTATCCAGACTCAGCCCAAATCTCTGGGTTTAACAAGCTTCTGTGCCCTTTGACCTTTTCAATGTCCTACAACTTCATCCTTTTAGCTCCTAAGGGCCCTCACGGGTCCAGGCTCTAATATGACAAATGGTGTTCCCTTTAACTGTTTCTTTGCTGAAGCCATGATAAAGTATCCAGGAGGGTACCTGCACCAGGGCAATGGGGGAAGCCCCTCTTGTGTCACAAACCTAGCAGTAGTAAGGTTGGTTACTTGTCAATCTGTCCTCTACTGTAGCCTGTATACCCCACAGAGGGAACTCAGTATCAAGGTGCTGACCGAGGTTTCAGTCCCACATGGTCCCACAGTCATTCAGTCCCAAAGAAACACACAATCATAAACTGATTGACCTACTAGCTCAGGCTTATTAACTCTTTCTTACATCTTATATTTGCCCATTATTCTTGCCTGTTAGCCATGTGGCTTGGTACCTTTCATCAGCGAGGCATTCTCATCTTGCTTATTTCCTCTTCCCAGAATTCTCCTGTTCTCATTGTTCTGCCTCTACTTCCTACCTGGTTATCCCACCTATACTTCCTGTCTGATTGATGTGGGAGTCCCCTCTGTGTGTTGTAATTACCATTAAAAAAAATCAAGAAACTGCTTTGGACCTATAGGAGGGCAGAACTTAGCTAGGCAGGAAAAACTAAGCTAAATTCTGAGAGAAGGAAGGTGGAGTACAGAGACAGAATGTAGCCCCACCGGAGACAGACACTGGAACGTTGTCGGTAAGCCACTGTCACCTGGTGCTACACAGATTAATAAAAATGGGCTAAACTAATATGTAAGAGTTAGCCAATAAAAAGCTAGAGCTAATGGGCCAAGCAGTGTTTTAATATAGTTTCTGTGTGGTTATTTTGGTTCTGGGCGGACGGAACGAATAAGCAGCCTCTTACTACACCTGGCTACTGGCCAATCAACATTTTGTTGAACAAGTACAAGAAACAAATCTTTACAGTGTAAAACCATTATCCCACAGCATCAAGGGGCCTGGTTGATATTTTACCAGAAGTAGGGGAGCTAGGCCTGTCATCAAAGGGTTCATGGGAGCCCAACTATTTCTAGTATTGGTGATGGTGGGTCTCACAATACCTGAACATTCAGAGTCTGAACGTGGACTCTGGAGAAAATGGGAGTCAAGAATAGGGTCTCCATCATCTCAATAACACAAAACACACACACCATTAGCTCTCATTCATCTAGGTCTGATGCCAACTTCCTCTTGACCTGTGCAGCTTTTCTCGACTTTTTATTCATTCCCTAAATGAAGACATTTACTCTCCACTCTGAATTCTTCCCTTGGCCCCTAGGTTTCCAGCCTCCAGGGCCACCTCTCTATACCCAGAAGACTGGGAATCCCAACTGAACACCTGACAAGAGGAGTCTTCAGGCAGCTGTGATTCAACATTAGTTCAGTCAGGGTCAAACCATTCCCTGTCTGGGCCAGCTGTCTCTGGTGCTTTCCCTTGCAGAGCTCCTGAGTGTTCAGGACAAGCTGGGGTGAGATCTCAAACCAGTGAGCTGGTGCCATTCATTTAGTGATGCTTAGAATCTACTGACTGATATACCAGATACTATGCTGAGTTGGCAAATGAAAGAAAAAGACATAATGACAATTTCTTGTTTCAGTTTTCAGTTCAAGAGCCTTGGCCATCAGTGCACGGCCAGTTCAGCTGCACAGGTGACTACATACTGCTCTGGTGTCCCCGTTTAAAGCTCCTAGACTATGAGGCTATGAATCCCTTTAGCTGAACAACTGTCACAGCCACTCCTGAATAACACCTGCCAGTAAGTGCAGAACGTGTACCTTTGGTTCTAGAAAGACATTATGCCATATCTACCTGGGAATTTTGGGGTAGCTGGTTTCCAGTCAGTGTCTTTGGGAACTAAGTAATAGCAGTTTGAAATCAAGTAATAACAGTGTTGAGGGGAATATGGAGTCTGCAATTTGCTGCCAAATGGTATCTCTGGGTTCTTAAAGTCTCTCTTGCTCATATTTTTTTTCTTTATTGTACTGCCCATACCCCACTAATGGACAAAGGGAGGAAAACTAGCTTTTCCTTTTTTTTCAGTACAGTAGCTTCTTTCCCCAGCAGGTATAGATCAAGGGCTGCAAGACTCCCAGGCTGACCAAATGCCCGAGGCTCCTGCCTAGTCCCAGTTTTGCTATTAGATTACAAGAAGCTGCTTCCAAAGCTGGTGCCACATATCTCACTGTGAGCTGTGGCCTTTGCTCTCACCTTATGTCCCCAAACAAGTGACAACTGCTGGCTATTATGAGTTTTTGAACAGTGGCTCAGGGAACAGAATAACCCCCTAGGCAGAGATCTACCAGGAGTAAGAATGCTATTCTCTGTCAATGTGTGGCACTATTCAAACTATGGCTGGGGTGTTAGCTCAGTGACAGTGTGCTTGTCCAGCACATCCAATCCCTGGGTGGATCTTTAGCACCACAACAAACACATACAGAAATAAAACTATCTGCACTGTTTTTCAATTATAAGGGGTTCAGAAAAAAGGGTGTGGCCTGTCCATCTCAAACAGTGCACTGTGTAAATAACAAGCTTTGGTTCTTGATGTCTGTGGTGGTTCTAGATGAAAATGAGACTTGGGCCTCAGTTGGTGAACTGTTTAGGAAGGATTAGAGGGTGTGGCCCTGTTGAAGATCTATCACACTGGGGGTGGGCTTTGAGGTTTCAGAAGTCTACCCCAGGGTTAGTGGCTTTCTGCCTGCTGCCCGTGGATCAGGATGAGAAGCTCTCAGCCACTGCTCCAGCACCGTGCCTGTCAGCTTCCCACCGAGAGGATAATGGACTAACCCTGGGAAACCCTAAGCAGGCCCCTGATCCAATGCATTCTAAGAGTTGGCTTGGTCACGGTGTATCTTCACTGCAGCAGAACAGTGACTTAGACAGTGTCATATACCTGATCCCGAGCTCCTCTTCCACCGACTGCTACAGAGCAGGACTCTGGGTATTCTCTAGAAGGACTATATTTAACTCTTGCTAGTTATATCGTGGCCTTCCATCCCTCAATAAATGGTTACAAAACCTGTCAGTGGTTAACTGTAGGACTGACTCATTTTGTCAAGGGCTATAGAGCCCTCCCCTCCATGGGAGTGTCTGTCTCACTGACCTGAGCGCCTTCCTGTGGGTACTGCAAGTAAGTACCATCTTGGAGGCTGTAGCTTTTGCATGTCTCAGAAAACACTGCAGACAAATAGTCCTCCACAGTAATTCACTAGACAAGAGGCTATACACGCCACATCTATATGCTAACTGAAGAACATTAAAATCCAAAATATATAAAATGACATTATCTGTGAAACATTATCATTCATCTCAACAATCACCAGTTTTACCAAACTGCATTATGAGCAAATGCAATCACATTGAATAGATTATATGATTGTAAAATGATTCAATTAAGCTTTCCCTCTTTGTATAATTTGGCAAATGTGAATTTATGTAAATGTGTAATGATGCTTCACAGATACAAATTCTCACAGAAATGGAAGAAACTATGAAAACATCCTTCCTAGAACATTCACTATTAAGTGTCAATAGCATATTCTTTTTTAGTACTGTTAAGATACAATGACAGTTGCCTCCCCCATCACCTACTTGATTTTTAGACTGAAGACCTGGCTCAGCCATTAAAAGCACATGTTGCTTTCAAAGAAGATTTTTTATTTGTTTTTACCAGCACCAACATAGTGGCTCACAGACATCCTTAACTCCAGTTCCAAGAAATTCAATGCCCTCTTTTGAATTCTCTTGGTACCAGGCACACGCATGTACATATAGAAGTAGGCAAAAAACACTATACACATAAAATAATATAATCTTTAAAAAGATACAGTGGCACTATCTACATAGAATTTAAATGGGTTACATAGAATTAGCATTCATTTTAGTGATGAAACTGTATCTATATCCTCTAAGAGGGTAGTATCTAATAAAAATTAAAATTATCTATTAAGATAATAAACACCTTATACTATATATTCTGGTGGACACATGAGAAGTCCCTTAAAAAACACTGCAATATTTTTGCAAAGGGAAATAAATTTGATTTTAGTACTAGACAGGAATGTCACAGAGAGGAACATCATCTACTTCCCATCATCTACTTGGCTTTTAGATTTCTACATATGCCTATATCTAGTTTGTTTTCTATTGCTGGGATAAAACATCACAAACAAAATCAACTGGGAAAGGAAAGGGTTTATCTCAGCTTACAGCTGCAGTCCATCACTGAGGGAATTCAGGGCAGGAGCTGGAGACAGGAACCTAGAGGGAGGAACTGAAACAAAGCATGGAGGAACACTGCTAACTGGCTTGCTCCTCACTGCTCAGCCTACTTTCTTACAGCACCCAGCAATTGCTGAGAGGTGGCACCACCCACTATGGACTGGACCCTCCCACATCAATCACTGTTCAAGAAAATGTGCTACAGACTCTCGTGGGGCATTTTCTCAACAGACATCTCCTCTTCCCAGATGACTGTGGCTCGTGCCAAGCTGGTGAGAAACTCCCCAGCACCAGACATGGTAGAATATGCCTTTAGTCTCAGCAATCAGGAGACAAAGAAAGTGAGAGCTCTGAGTTCTGGGCAACCCTGGCCCAGTGAGACTGACTCAAAAAGCCAAACCAAACCAACCTACACCCTCATCCCCATCAAACACAAAGCTACTAACCAGCATGGCCTGCACAGAATAACAGGGCCTCTAATCAAAGAGGTTAAAAGGCTCTGGGATGAAAACCAGGAGAATCCATGACAACTGGCCGGTAGAATGCTTCAGTTGCAGGAATTTGAGAAACAGCACATATCCTCACTCTCCTTTTGACAGAGTTCATCAGACTCATTCAACAGCTATTCTGTCATCACACACATAAGGTGACCTTGTTTACCTTTATGTAAAGGCATTTAGCTAGGGGTAAAGCCTGGATAATATTTCTGGTAAATTTTACATTAAATCTTGGTTATAAGCACATTTTATTGTTTATGACTTCCCTTTAAATGATTAAAGCTATCAAAACTAGGTGAAAGCGAGGCTATCGCCCATCTGAGGCTACCGGGGACTCCTTCCCAGACATGGCAGCATTTAAAGACAGCTGAAGGGGAGCAGTGTGCATGTACCGACTTGGATGTGACCGCCCTGTGTGAATACGGCTACCAGTTTAGTACCATGGAGATGGTGGTAACCACACTTCAATCCTGCTCCTTCCACACAAGCCACAGGAACTGTCAATCAAGCAGCCGCTTCTTTGGTGATCTCAAGAGCTGTCTACCAGATGCTGTGGCTGCTTTAAGAGCCCCACAGCTGCTCACAGACACTTGGTTCTCGCTGAAGATGCCCTGGGGACAACTACTCACTCCACTCACAGGAACCACTGCAGCTGTCATAGCCAACACATGCACCCATCTCTGCTCTAGAGGCCCCACATAAAAATCCTGCCTTTAAGAGTTAGCTTAAGCCACAGATGTTCCAGGTGACCCAGCCCCCACCTGCCATGGATGCAAGCATTCTCCTTGCATAAGTTACTACTTTGTTGGGGAGGGCTCCCCCAGGCTCTGATAGTAGACAAACAAGTCCAGTATTCCCCCAACATGCTGATATGGCTTAGTGAATGGTAGTGAGCAATCAAGAGCCTATGCATGGCTATCCAGATAAGGAGCCCTCCTCTCACTCCCATCAGTTGGTCTAGGAGACTACCCACCCTGTACAGCTTCTCTCTGTTCTACAGCAAAGGTCTCCAGTTAAACCATAGCAGGCAGAGTAAGCTGAGCTGGTTGCATGGGGCTGCAGGCCCCAAGCCTATCAAGCAGCTAAAGGGCAGCTGAAAAGTTCCCGAGGACCCAGCAGACTGCAGTGGGTGAAGACTGGACAGCAGAGAAGTGTGCTGGAGAACAGCTCTGGGGGCTGGGAGACCTCTAGAGAACTACCAGTCACCCACTGTTCAGGACCTGCCTCCAGTGGCTGCGGCTGAGCAGCTATTAATGCCTTGGAAACTACACTTTACCTGTCCGTGCTTTCTATGCATACCGAGTGAAGGACCTTCAGCTGAGGGGAGACACCTACACAGGGAAGGAAGGACTTGGCTTGTCTCCACAGACGTGTGTCAAGAGGAATGTGAACTAAGGGGACTACGTAAATGCCTGTGTAAGACACTATGTTTACACAAGGACATTCTTCCATAATCCTCTACCCTAGTCAGACCTAGCACAAAAACACTCAGTTTCAGCTACTTCTTAGAAGAGATTCAAAAGAAATTCCCGCGTCACATAAAAGTGTATGCTTTTCTCTCATTAACTGTCTTTTAATGAACCTAAGTCATGTAAAAACAAAGACATTTCTTCCTTACACACACACACGAAACAGAAAATGATAATATTGGAAAATGCTGAGCAGCCTGAACTTTCGGGCAAGCGTCACTCAAGACAGAGAGTTTTCAGACAGCTAAAACTATCTTCAAGTTGCAAACTATGTGGAATCATTTTCATTACCAAGATTTACAGTCTTTCTTAGAATATTTTGTATTTGTTTTTTTCTCTTCTATTGAGACTTTAATGTGACTACTGAAGAGCTAAACTACTGAGTATTTTAATACAGTTTCTCATTTATGTCATAAAACAACTCTATTAGATAGGTCTTATCTCATTTACAGATGAGGAAAGTCTTGAAAATTCATAGTTCTTGACAAAAAAAAGTAGCATAAAATTTAAATCTAGTGTGTTTCACTACAAATATATACAAGTTCTTTGATTTGGCCAATAAATTGCTTCCCTGGTTTTTAAAAGCACTATTAACATAGCTTGTCTCTGACATATATTTACAGAGACCCACTACGTGGCAAGTCAAACTCTTTAGAGGAAAGATACATGATCAACTGTTTTCTTATATTTCTTTTTAAAATCAGCTTTGTGAGGTCCATTCATTGTTCTTCTTATGGCCTGTGCTTTTGGTTTTCTGTTCAGAGTCTTTTCCTGTGCTAAGGAATTCAGGATTATCCCCCACTTTCTCTTTTATCAGGTTCAGTGTATAAGGCTTTACGTTGAGGTCTTTGGTCCATTTCGACCTGGGTTTGTGCATGGTCATAAGTATGAGTCTATCTGTATTCTTCTACATGTAGCCATCCAGTGTGACCAGCATCATTTGTTGAAGATGCTGTCCTTTATCAAATGTATATTTCTAGATTCTATATAAAAAATTCAATGTCCATAGGTATTTGTTGAAGATCAGTGCCTATTTTTATGCCAATACATTCCAGCCAATAATTTCTAATATTTCTCAATGTAAACACGAGCTAAGTGTGTTTAGAAGGGGCTGGAAAGATGGCTCAGCAGTCAAGAGCACTGGTTGCTTTTTTACAAGACCCAGGTTCATTTCTCAACTCTTGCATAATCCATCTTTAGCTCCAGTTCCAGAGGATCCAATGCCTTCTTCTTACCACCACATCCAATCATGCTCATCATACACATACATAGACGCATGCATGCATACGAACACTCACAAAATTGTAATAATTTTTAACATGTGTTTGTGATATAAAGGGAACAAAATGAGGAGTGGAAAAGCAGCCATGCAGTTCTTTAAAAGGCTCTTTTTTTGAGTGCTAGGAAACAGTAAGAGCAAGGTCTTAGGTGAGAAAATCAGGGCTCTCAGGGCTCAGACAAAAAACATTACACACAGTAGAGGCTGTAACTCACCGAGGCCTGCTAGCACTGGTTTGCTGGCCTACTGAGATGTTGTTTGTCATTGCCCTGTAGTTTTCTTCTCTTACAGCAGGTAAAGCAGAGAGTCTTAAAAATAGTTACAAGGATGCCTGCTACCAACTCAGCATCATCCTTAATCCACTTTGTTTTGAATCTCAGCCATCAAGAAGACTTTGAAAAATCAAATTTCTACTCACTTGTGGGGGTGTACATTAAGATGTCCATCATAAGCTTGGGTATTTGAACACTTGGTCCCCAGGATGGCACTAACTGGGGAAGGTGAGGTGGCACAGCCTTGCTAAAGAAAGTATGTCACTGGTGGCTGGCTTTGAGATTAAAAGTATCATGCCACCTCTAGTTTCCTGTCTTTGATTTGTGCTTGAGATTCAAGATGTGAGCTCTCAGCTCCCTCCTTCGGTCACCATGCCTGCTGTCCCCACCACTATGGACTCTAAGCCTCTCTAACTATACATCTAGATAAACTCTTGGATAACCGCCTTGCTCACCGTGTTTCATTACAGCAACAAAAGAGTAACTGATACAAAGTTACCAAGTCTCAGTCATCAGAAGATTTAGAAAGTCTTCTCTACAATGTTTCTTGTATCTATTTGATATGACCTTAAATGGAAAGCATTGATCTTCTGGGCTGTCAAGATGGCTCAGCAGGTAAAGTCATTTGCCATCAAGCCTGACAACCTTAGTTTGATTCCCCAAGATCCACATGGTAGAAGGAAGCTATTCTGTGACCTCCATATGTGTTTTATGGCACGCATGCATGTATGTACACACAGAGAGACAGGGAGGAGGAGAAAGGGGGAGAGAAGGGAGACAGAGAAATGAAATAATGTAAAGAGAAAGTAATTAATCTTCTGACCTCCACTGCAAATGAAGCTGGGGTGACAGAAACTGGCAACCTTTATTTGGAGCAGTATGGGAAGTGATTCTCCTCCTGGCAATCTAGATGATTAAAAGTGACCCATGGCCATAGAATCAAAATGGCCAATATGGAAGTGGCAAGGGTAGGAAGGGAGTGGTTGACTGTGGTAATCTGGGTGATCACATGCTCAGAAGCTGGGCCAATGAATCAACTGCTCCAACAGCTCTGGAGATGGACCCCTGAGAACAATCTGTTAAGTCTCTGCAGAGAAGCATCAGGGGTAGTATGGATACATCCCAGGGAGAAAGACAAGCAAGGGCTCAGAAGAGAAGGGTAAAGAACAGAACAACACAAATAGGCACACTTGATTGAAGTGTGAGCAACATCTGTTCTGTAGAACAGATCAAAGTTCTGCTTGAAAATGTGTCTGGAAAGATTAAAAGTAACATCTATTATATAAACTTCAAGCACATAAAGCAGGAGTATTAATTTTGAAATTCTTACCACATGACACTCACTGTGACTTTTTACAGGAGACCTGATAGCTACTTGGGGAAGCCAAACTGTGGTCTAAATGTTCTTAACAATGTATTCAGCATCAACCACTTTTACCAAAAAAAAAAAAAAAAAACCTGAGGTTACTATTATCTAGCTTTGAAAACAGTGGTGACTAAGAGAGAAAGAACAGTTGGTGCTCTTTCCTTGAGTAGTATGTGAAATATATAGCTCTCGGCACCAAATGCTTAACTATTTGGTACATGTGGTACTTCAGGGAGACTGTTTCCAATCATAATTCTTTGGCTTATACAGATAGCATTGCTTACAGGGCAAGCAGCTCTTAAGAAAATAAACAAGATAAGGCAAAGTGTTCCCTCAACTATAGAATACATAATAGGCAAAAACAAGTGGGAACCGGAAAAAGGAACTGAGGTAGAATAGTAGAATATAAGACAAACATTTTCTGTAACCAACTCAACTGTCCATGGTAAGGTAGAATAAAATTCTAAAATTACAAATAAAGAAAACTCTCTAATTCTGACCAATGCCTTTGAACGCAGCACTCAAACCTTTTGTTAAAACTGCTTACAAGTTGTAAGGCTAAGCTTGCCTTCCAATTACCATCCACTCTTAACCTCTGAAACAGTGTGCATTCAGCAGAAAATACAAGGAAGAGTTTCTGTTTTTAAAAGTCTACAGTTCGGAAGGCAGTCTTCAAATGAACAGTGGTCTACTGAATTTGTCTATGAAATGAGTTGATACAGTTTAGTTTTACTTCAGAATAAGCAAACAAGTTTTAAAGGATATCTACATCTAATAATGTACTTTAAGATGCTCTTGAAATGTGTCAACTGCTCATATTAATTTTGAACAATTTGTAGTAAGAAGAAACATTCCTGTTCTCCACTAACGAAGAGAAAATTTACGCAGTTAGTGCATCACTATGTGAGGAGACTGAGAAGTGACCCCACGCTGGTATGCAGAAGGATTTAACTGCAGAGGGTATGCACAATGTAGCTATGGAGTAAAACTCAAAGTGGGCCTTCTAGCATGCACACACAGTCATGTTCTGGTGGGCTCTTTATATTAATAGTCATTTATCTAGAAAGTTAAGTACTAAAGTGACATCCAATGAAAGTTTTGTTTGGAATCAAGAATCTTAATAGATTTATAAAGGCATTGGGTCACCATAGCACTTCCAATTCTTGAAAACCAAAACCCTTCAGGGATATGTGCTCACTCCTTCACCAGATCTTTACGGAATGTCCAGAAGGGCCTGACATGGTTCTAGCATCTGACACTGTGTGAAGGAATAAAAATAACCACTAGAGTAGAATGAGAGTTAGTAATACCCCAAGTGAGCCAACTGCTTACTAGATGAAGAGATTAACAGTAGAAAGCACAATAGAGCTAAGAGAATTAAATGTACTCGGAGGCTAGTCAAGACTTCAGCCGTAGTGTCCTGTGACTGAAGCGCTGCGGGGAAGAAGCACACCTCCAGGTCACCAGAGAACAGGGTCCCAGAAATATATGAGCGCGTCAAGTGTTGGCTGCCAGAACAAGACGACTGTGTTCAGAACCAGTTCAAGGACAGTGCTCCTACACAAAAGTACCCTTTCATTTTTTAAAACATTTTTCCTGCTAAGTCACTCTCTTCTGCAAGAAGAGATTGGAAGACAAGACTGATCTATAAAAATCTTTATGACAAGGGACCAAAATTACTCCCAGCAAGAGCAAGTCTGGCAGGACACATCACCTCCCAGATGAGGGCCATCACCTATGATGTGAGGCTGCACGCTGGAACAAAGCGCTCCAGAGTGGTGGCACACCCATAACAACTTCTCCAGAAGCCCTGGCAGAACCAGAGCTGAACTGCCATAGCCAATTAGACCCTTGGCCTAACCCAGACACCCGGCTGTCACCTGTGCAAACTACAAGCCTTGTCTGTTTCTCTTTTCTACAAGATCTCCAAGTTTCTCTCAACCTCTCAAAAACAGACTTGATATCATCAAAACTCTAAGAACTTTAATCTTGCCTGCTATTAATTCCTTTTATCAGATGACAAAACATATCTGCAAATCCAAGGAGCACAGTTTAGACATCTTTGGGGGGGGGGCGTTATTATATGGATAAGGTCAAAACACTGTCTGGGAAGCAGGGGACTCAACACAGTAGGTGTCAGTCAGTAAGATCAACGAGAAGAACTAAGTCTGAAATTAACAAACCAAGCTGAGTTCAGAACACAAGGTCCAGGAAAAGCCATTGGTCTGCAAATTTATTATACTGTTCTCTTAAGCAGCCAGTGATGCCTGCCTGCCACACCAGCGCTCGGGAAGCTGAAGAAGGATGGCTAGCCTTAGTAAAACCACTGCTATAGAATGCTGTTCTAATGTAAACAAAACTTACCAAACTTACCAGAGGAAATAATCTTTTATTCTGAGAAATTAGGTTTGTTGTTCAGAAAGCAAGAATGAGTCATGTAACTTTCTTACAAATGAACAAACAATAAAACATAAGCAGGCGTTAGCTCTTCTCTTCCATGTAGTTGGGTTCTCTTTCTTTGTCACAGACCCAAACTGTGCTGCTGTGAACTAAGCTGACAGAACTTAGGAGGAGCAAGAAGCTGTGGCAGGGAGCAGACAGGGGTGCTTATGTGTAGGGAGCCAATACCGAGGGCTAAAGCTGCAAAGTCTCTTGACACTTCAGCTCTATCCCTTCCCTTCAACTTGTAATTCACGAGTACCCCCCCAAAAAAAACATGATGAAAGGATATCAATAGTTACAACACTAAGGAGGTTTCCCAGCATCTTTAAATCTCCTGTAAATTCTTACAAGATACTTAAAAATAGTTTTAATCAATTAGATAAACCACTACTTGTAAGAAATGACATGGTATAACCTATTTCTTCTAAACATTTGGCTCATGGGAAGCTACTTAAATTCCCTAAGAAAATAGGATTAGGCTGACTATATCTTCCACCCCACTTCCCTTCCTTTTCTTGAGTGCTTACACAATTAACCCCAAGACATCCCTTCACCCTCTCTTCACTGCACCAGGGAATGCTGGAAGCTTCTTCCTAGGGGATGGTGAGTGACAAGATGAATTCAAAGACTAGCAAACTGTAAAACAGGCAATTAGGCCAACATACAGCTATTAATTATACAGAAGAAGTTAAAATTCTGACAAAGCATCTGTCCCCAGGCCTTCCTAGAAATCACCCTTAGCTCCTTTCCTATCAATCATTAGCCTCAAGTACAGGAGGGACTGGACAATGAGGTGACTTCTGGGGCTGTCTCTTGTCTGTATTACTGTCCGCTTTACAGGATTAGAAATGCAGGCTGCTGGATCAAAGGTGAACAAAGTGTAGTAGGAACACCTAATCCAATAGTGCTCAGCATAAAAAGGGATAAAATCCAGTAGGCATGGTGGCTATAATGCCAGCACACAGGAATCTGAGGCTGAGAAACATCGTGAGGACATGATGGGCTACTGAGTGAGAAGCTGTCTCAAAATTCCCAAGCTCCAAAACAATGCAACTCTGATATACACTAGAACATGAATGGACCCTAAAATCAGCACGCCAGGGAAAAGAACATATGCTGCATGATTGCCCTCCACAGAGGTACCTGGAAACATTATATGCACAGACACAGAGAACACAGTATTTGCCAGGAGCTAGGAAAAAAAGAGGGAGTTATTGTTCAATGAGTAGAGAGCCCCTGTGGGGCACAGTGAAAACTCCTGAGAATGAAAAGGGGTGACGGCTGCTAGGTCAAAGTACTTGGTGTCAGAGAAGCGCTTAATGCAGCTAAAAATAAACTAACAAATTGAACACAGTTCTCAAAAGATGAAGTACAAATGATCAATAAACATGAAATAACATTCTAGCTATTAGAAAAATGCAAATTAGAACTATATTGAGTTTCCATCTCACGCTAGTCAGAATGGACAGTTAGAAAACAACAAATAATAGCAAATGCTGGAGACAATGCAGGGCAAAAGGAACCCTTATACACTCCCGATGGAAATACAAATTAATCCATCCATATGGAAATCAGCATGGATTTCCTCAAATAACTAAAATTGGATGTATCATAGGACCCAGCTGTATCGCCTTGGGCATTTATCCAAAGGACTTTAAGTCAGTATATCACAGAGATACTTACACAACTGTTTATTGCAGTGCCATTCATCATAACTAAGTTATAGAACCAACCTGGGAATGGACAAAGTTAACAAAGGAATGGATAAAGAAATGTGGTGCGTACACTCACTCACACTCGCTTGCATGGGTGAGGGCGCTCGCACACACACTCATAGAAATTTTATTCAGACAAAAAGAACACAAAATTATGTTGCTTGCGTGAAAATGGAAGCAACTGGAGATTATCATCTTAAGCAAATAAAGTCAGTCTCAGAAAGGCAAATATTGCATGTTTCTCTCATGTATGAATCCTAGGCATTATAAAGAATCATAGAATAGTCAGGTGGTGCACGCCTTTAAGCCCAGCACTCAGGAGGCAGAGGCAGGTGACCTCTGTGAGTTCGAGGCCAGCTTAGTCTACAAGAGCTACTTCTAGGGCAGGCTCTAAAGCTACAGAGAAACCCCGTCTTGAAAAGCCAATAAATAAATAGATAATAAATGGTACATAAAATAATGTAAGCATATATGACATAAAGGTAGAAGTCAAACTAGGAGAATGAAGAGGACTAAATGGAAGATGAGGGGAGAGGAAGGAAAGAGGGGAATGACATGAGAAGTAATATATACTTATATGAAAACGTCCTATATATCACAGTATATAATGACTCTGTGTCAATAAAAACACTCTGTATCATCAGAATGAAATACTTGAATGACTTTGCTACCTAGATGAAAAGCAGTTCATAAACACTAAAAACTATTTCTGTTACCACGTAAACACGTTAGAGACATTAAGTGTCAGAACAGAGCTGTATCCAGGAAATTCTTTTAAGAATGGATGAAAAAAAAAAAAAAGAATGGATGAGAAATCTTCACTCTATTCAGAGACCCCAGGAGTATGAATTATACCCCAAATCATTGTACTATGAAGGGACCAGGAACCAAGAATTAAAGACATCGTTTCTTTACTAAAACCAATAACCATTCCCTTAAAAACTGCCTGAAAATAATAAATGCAACTTTTGTCATATTTTTTAAAAGGCAAACGTGGCTAAAATTTAAGTACAAAACCCTAAGAATTAGTATTTCCCAATGAAAACATTTCGAATCTTAGACAAGTGAAGTGAGGTAAACTATATTTCATAATTATTAATCACTATCAGTTAAAGCAATTCTGTGATAATATGCATTTGTAATTATGTAGTTTCCATGTAACTGTAATAAAACGTTCTAAACATGTAGGTATCCTGCAACATGCAAAATTACATAGCCATGGATTTATTCGACATTTAATTTAACTACAGTATTTCTGGTAATTTAGACACTAGACTACATATGCAGCCAATCTGACTCATGACCACTGACTCTAGATGGCTGATAAGAAAAGAACAGCTCTCAAACGTCAAAGCCGGGATTTAGAGCTAAGAAGGCACAGGGTGATGCCCCCTCATCTGCAGTAAAGTTGTTCAATAAAAATCATTTATGGTTCTTTATTCCTATTTTTGACTGACACAATGTTACATGTTTATGAAGTATAACCAGAGAATCCTGACACAAAATGATGACCAAGTGAGGACAGTCTTCTCTCCTCCATCACTCCCACATGCTCGGAAGGTTTGTACTCTGCTGGGTCTGAACTGTCTCCAGAGCCGTGAGGGCTGTCTACCCAGAACCAGTCCCTCATATCCGCTTGAGCTCCTTCTGTAAGCTTCTCTCCACACCCACTCTTCAAAACATCCTATTCTGGAATGATCTCTTCTTTCCATCTGTACAAATGACTGCTAATAAATGGTATTTGTTGTTCAATGTATGGCTTATTTAAAATAAAGTCTTACGGTTCCACTCACTTAGGCTTAACAGTAGAATTTCATTTTTATGGTTGACTATTCCATTACGTTTTCAGAAGCTAGCTGTCACTTGATGGACACGTTGGCTATTGTGAACAATAGCTGTCATGGTCGTTTCCTTTGGATGGCAGTTAGAACAGACACGCTGTCGTATGCTCCATCTCACAGCACTGTCTGATACCTACGTGAGCCAAACAGGCAGAGACCACAGAAACAATTAATTAATTAAAATTCTCTAAAATGCTAACATGTTTGGTTCGCTAAGATTTTTTTATTGGTTTTTATATATGTGTTAGAGCCACAAAAATCAATGCCCTGCACTTTCTGTGAGTTCTGTTTCAAATTCTTTAAGTTCTCCACCCCTCTGGGTTTCTGGATTCCTCAAATCAAATAGATGCTGGGGTGTAAAGATGTACCTAAGTGAAACAGCACTTAATTATAAAGTAACCAGCCATAAAAACATTAATAAATAATTGGTAGCGTAGGAAGATGCTGCTTAGAGTTTTGGTGCTGTCGTGGAAAGGGACTGGGGTTAAAAGGTCCTCCTAATTGCTGTTGACATCTCAAGTCAGAATCCTCTAAAACAAAAACTTCTTTAATACAGCTTTGCGCACGCTCACATGCTCAAGGATTCGGGATTCTGTCTCAGCAAATGTCATCACGATGTCTGCATCATTCCAGGTTATGGCACTATAAATCTGTACTATGTCTTACCTCTGCCAAGTCAATATGATATGAATATATCCCAAAGTAATCAAGGAGATATCAATCCCTATACTACAGCCAAACAGTGCACACAGCTCAGGATACACATTAATAGCTAAAGACACACAAATAGAGGGTATGTGGCAAACAGTGATGGTCATTTTCCAACACAAGCCTCCCAAATTAAAGCACAAATAAACTCATTGCCGTTCACAGTGCTAAGATGAATGCCCCGTAGTTGTGCACTGTCTAATGATAAAATCAAGTCAGGAAAGAGTAGGCTTTAGTTCGGGGTTAGGGTCCAGAGTCTAATAAGAGATGAATTATTATTCTTGCCATAAAGAAATTTAATGCAGTGTTTTGTTTTTGTTTTAGCAATCATGAAGGTGGCTGTGGTGAGCAAGTTTGCAATCCCAGCACTTGAGAAGGAAAGGGAGGAGCATGAGAATTTGGATTTACCTAGTAAATTCAAAGCCAGCCTGGGTTACAGGGGATCCTTACACTTCTGGATGCGCAGAATCAGTCAGTGACTTTTAAAGCCTTACTAAGCTGTGAGCACTAAGTGCTGTAAGACAAGTTTAGATCACCACTTTGTAAAGAAAGTCATTTTATTTCCTCCATTCTAGAAATTAAACAGTAAACTATCTCTCCCTAAGCCAGAGGGAACGAAAAACTGGGATGTGGCGACTACAAACGGAAGCCGTGGAATGTTAGCCTAGAGCGTGTCCTGGACGAGGTGCTGAGCATGCAACTGAAGGAATAATGAACAAGTATCACCTGCAGAAGTGAGAGGCCAGGTCAGGAGATGAAGCGAACATGCTCCAGTTCCAGGCTCCCAAGCCCGCTGCCTCAGAGAGCTGGATGGGGACAGGGCAAGGAAGACTCCTCAAGGGGAAGTCGTTCACAAGTAAATTTCTATGTCAAATGCCCAGTGACATTCAAAGACAAAATAAGAGGAGGTGAGTTTCCCAAAGCAGATCACAGTGGACAGAACAGATGAGAATAGCCTGCCAGGCTCCCTATACTGAATTTATCTGCTATTCATCACAACTGGGCTTTTATGGGCAAAAGGTTTTAAAGACTACAAACATTTGAAAAAGAAGTAAAGCATCAAAATAAAAAAAATAAAAGAAGCAGACATGAAGAACAATCAGAAGTCATAATGGAAAAACATAAAATAACTGAAAACAAGTCTGAATTGAGCCAGGAGTAGTGGTATACACTTTTAATCCCAACACTTGGGAGGCAGAGGCAGGTGGATCTCTCTGAGTTCAAGGCGATTGAACTACATAGTGAGACCCTGTCTTAGGAAAAAAAATTAATTAGATGTAGTGGACAATGAATTAGACACATCTGAAGAGATGTACTGAAGAAAAACTACAAACGTTTGTATAGGGAATAGAAAGGGAGAGCTAAAATCATATACGAGAAATAAACACGAAATCCTAATACACATTTAAGAGGCATTACGGAATCAAAGCATACTAGAGGCAGTATGAGAAGAGACACAGTGCCTTCCACGGGCTGAGGACTGGTTCAGTGGAAGAACATCTGAACAGCGCACAAGGCTTGGGTTCAGGATCCAGCACTACAGGGGACAAAAGAAGAAGGAAAATGCCAGTACCCCAGTTCTCAGTCGTCAAACACCACCTCGCACATCCTTATCTGCACCAGAAGCAGTTAATCGGGTGTTTGCTCTGCCTTTGGAGTAAGACAGGCTGAGCAACAGAAAGAGAGATGTTTGTATTAATAGAAGTAATGAAATAATCTGATAAGGAGGAAGATAGCAGGAAGATGATGGCTTAAACAAGAGAGAAGCAGGGCCTGTTACCTAAGGAAAACATACATCTAAACATCACATATCTGGAACAACCTTAAATGCAATTAGTGCAAAGAGTTTAAGAAAATATTTTTATTACATTCCTTCAGTTTAAAAAGTTTATAAATTATTCAACTGGATAATTGCTTCATATCCTTTATGCAAATGAAAGAGAATGAAATGGGTCCAATAAAGTTGAAATTAAACTTCCAAACATATGACTCTTGATGTTTGTGGTGCTACAATGAAACCAAAGCCCTTGCCTGTTCAGCAGCTCTCGACACCAAGGTACATCGTCAGCCCTGAAGTAATAGGGGCGGCGGGGCTGCGTCCAACACCCCAGCCGCCTGCCCAGCTAGCTTATGCCCGAAATAACAACACACAAACTGTATTCATTTAAACACCGCTTGGCCCATTCTCTTCTACGCTACTTCTCACATATTAATTTAGCCCATTTCTAATCATCTGTGTTGCGCCCCTGGGTGCGCTTACCGGGGAGATTCTAGCCTATGTCCATCCTGGGTCGGAGCTTCAACCTGGGAGCAGGGCATGGCGTCTCTCTCAGGCGTCTGCTCCCGAGCAGAGCGGTGGAGTCTCTGACCTCACTTCCTTTTCCTCCCAGCATTTTGATCTGTTTACTCCACCTACCTATGTCCTAACCAATAAAATGGGCCAGGGCAGTTCCTTTATTAGCCAATGACCTTCCTCCATCACAGCCCTAACCAAATAATTGCCGACATCTTAAGTTTTACAATTTAGCATGAAAATTTATTTATTTTAAAACATACAGCAGGCATCTAAACAGTCAACAGACATAGAAGAGATCAGAAGAACCATATATGCTTCAAATATTTGAGAATTAAAATAAGTAATCCAAAGATAAAAAGAAATAAATAATCCCAAGCCCTATAAACACCACTGTCTTAACCAGAACTTCCTAAACTACACACACACATGTATATTTCATTAAGTTTCTTGTGAAAAAGCACTAACTTCTCACTTGAGCCCACAAGGGGACTTTAAAGGGGCAAGGTGAAGCCTGGCATCTCTGTCACTGACTCTGGATCAGACTCCTGTTTGACTCTATACAGCCAAAAGAGTCACAAGAAGTGTCTACCAACATATCACATCCCTATCCTCATCTCAACAAGACTGAAGGACAGACACAGACAATCAGCCACAGTCCAAGCAGACCACATCCTCATGGGACAGACCCTTTCACATGGAAGGAATTGTCCCTGAGGACAGGGGAGCAGCAGCAAGCCCGTTGTGGGAACCAGACTGATCTTTTCATGTGATGAAAAATAAAAGGATTCTTCGGGTCTCTTGCAAAACCAAAACTAATACTCAACTAGACCATACTCTAGCAACAACTGCTTGATTATGCATATGTGCACCCGAATTCTACTGAAACCCAAAGCTCATGTCAGCACCCAAAGACTCGATTAGGGGGCACCACTTTATGTGTTCTTCCCAACACATTAAATCTCCATCCTTTACTTTTCAGCAAAGACCATTCCTTCATCTGGTGTACTGGGAGGATGGGCCACTGTTCCCACTCTATCAGTCCAAGAAGGAAGATGTTGGCATGAGTGATTTACGCACTTCAAAACACAAAAAATAAAGAGTCAAGACTCCATAAAATTAGAGTCAACTTCCCTCAGTCCTGACTACTATAAATACTGCTGAGAGTTCCAGTGGGTGTCAAACCAGCACAGGCAAGTGCATATGCCATGGCCCAAGCTGGCAGTACCATGTGGGCCTTTCTTTCTGCCTAAGCTATATTTCCTCCTGAAGAAGGCGGAGTCCCCCATACTCCTCATCTTTTTCCTTTCTGTCCGCAGTATTTTCAAGTGTGAGGACTATAGCAAAGCAGCACAAGTCCTCCAGGCACCCAAAGACTACCTATCTTATGGTTAGATTTTAATCACTGGCTGGAGGTTTTTATCACTCAAGCGTTTTGGTTTTGTTTGTTTTAAATATACCAATAACCAGCCTTCTTCCCCAAATTTAATTAAATAAAAATCTCTAAAAGTGGAAAACCATGTCCAAAAAAAAAAAAATCATCTAAAAGATTCTCACAAGCAAGTCATGCTTGGAAACCACTGTTGTCTCTAAGACACCAATGGAATTCTAGAGATTATAAAATATAATTGGCCTAGGGACAGCCTAATACGAAGCCAGAAGAGGGCAGCAGGTAGCTATTCTGGAAAGCTAAATATGCAAATACATAAATAAACAACAGGTACTATGTGGGGTGTGTTCTCAGGGAAAGGCCCCAGAGACTCAAGGATTCTCAGAGTCTGCCTAGCTCCAGTAAGAGTTAGATGCCATCAAGGAGCTGTAAGGAACCAGGCAGAGCTGGGCTATCAAGTGGAGTCAGCTGCAGCAACCACAGAGCCAGGAAGTATCAGGGAAGTTTCTCAGTGGACCAGAGTTCCAGATTAAAGAAAAAATCCTGAACCTCAACCTTCAATAACAAGCCCAGCTGGACAGCGAAGGGGAGACTATGCGGAGCTGGTTTTCAAACTATGAGTGAATTAACATCAGGGAACAGTGTTTGATACCAGAGACATACCCAATATAGGACAGGTCCTCATTTTAAAATAAAACTATGGAACTTCATGATCTTAACAATGGAAACATCTTAATATTCTAGAGCAGTGGTTCTCAACCTGTGGGTCTTGCCCCGTTTGGCAAATCTCTGTATCCAAAAGTATTTACATAACAATTCATAACAGTAGCAAACTTACAGTTATGAAGTATTAACAAAAATAATTTAACAGTTGGGGACGAGCCCAGCATGAGGAGCTGCTCTAAAGGGTGGCAGCGTCAGGAAGGTTGTGAAGCGCTGCTCGAGAGAATGCTGGGTGTGTGGAGACAGCTGTGAGGCAGGCACTCACCTACCACGATAGGTAGACATTGTGTCCCTTAGCACTACCTGTAAATCTGTCTATTGTCCCTGGGTTTCTTCTCAATTATTCCTGACTTCCTGAGTTACACACCCTACTGTTATTCAAAGACAGATCCAATATTGGTTCCCAGAATCCTCATCAGGTACCTTACAACCGTCTGTTGTCTGTAATTCCAGCTCCATGGGGATCCAACTTTGGTCTCCAAGGGCATATGCACTCATGTGTATATGGTTATATATACACACACACACATACAATTAAAAATAAAAAATAAGCCTTTAAAATATGACCCAGAGTTTTCTAATCTTTGTTATTGGATCACTTAGTACTCTGCAAGCACGAGCCACAATACTACAAAGATGTGATGTTCAACAGAGTCCATCAGTACAAGAACACTTGTACGAATCCATCCTGACAACCACAAAACAGCTCCCTGCACACAAAGTATTGTCGCTCTTTGTATGGCTTACAGTATCTACTCCAAACACTATTACCATTGCTAACCATTCAACAAAACCAAACTGAAGTCAAAGCTCTTCAGTTCTCCAACTCCATTCAACTTTGTTGACTGCAGCACACTTCTTTCTCTTGGGCTGGTTCCACTCCCCATTAGCAGCTCTCCTCAGCAGGAATCCCATGACTCTGGCATCTCCAACATCTCCTGTCTCCAAGGCAATTCAGGCTTCACCTTCACAGCTTGATGCAATGGCTTCTTTAGGCCTCCATGCAGGAGCATCCCTGGCACACATCTGACCTCAGCAGCTTTCCTTAGTTGCAGAGGAAGGTTCATACGGCTTTCTTCTATCTATCCTTGACTCTAAAGCAGAACCACATGGCCGAAGTTGCCAACTTCTAATGCTTTCTGGACTAGGAACTTTTCTATTCCCAGGCACGGAACCTGCTTTCTGGATATACATGCCCACTACTAGCTTGTGCTATATTTAGAACTGGGCCAAGTCTCTCCCCTACTGTGAGACCACTCTGCAGCAGGGAGTAGTATCCCTGTACCTATCAGGAATGTCCCAAATAAAGTCTTCTTTATCTTGCTTCAAAAAAAAAAAAAAAACCAAACTGAACTGTCTAGGTGTAGCTTTTCATTTAGACTAGTGAACCCATTTAAACTTGTCCATTCTGAGGGGTGGTGGTGGTAGAGAGAAACAGAGAGAGAACAATTATAGAAGATATTCTGAAATATATTAGCCTCAAGATTGTTGAGCACATATATTTTTATTCCTCCTTCGCCCCAACCTTTCAGAGATGGACCCCAAATTTTCCATCTTGTAATCTCAGCCATCCTGGTGCTAGCAGTAACAGCCACATGACATAACACCAGGCTGTACTTTCTCTGGCACTTTTTTCTGGAGCTGAGAACAGAAAGACACCCCCAACTTTATCAGTCAGTTGCCAATCATCTGCAATCTCAGATCTGGCCACCTCAAGCCCAACTGCTAACCAGTCAAGTCATTCAGTGAGCCTGACATTCTTCGTGTACTGCCATTGTTGTCAGTGTGTGCTCTGCTGGGCACAGGACCTGACTTGCCCAGCCTTGTATATGTGAAGCAAGCATCTGCTAAACCTTCCCGTGTGGAACGTCAAGTGGCAAAATTGGGAATGATTTCAATATTTGATGCTAGATTCAAGGCATTCTTATTCCCAGAGATTCAAAGGTAAGAAAAAGGTTCTATTTTCTAGACTCTGAATACATCTCCAAATTCTTTAAGTACGAGGATCTGGAAGTAACTAGCAAACAAACAAACAAACAAACAAACGTGTTGCCCAGAGCCTCAAGGGAGAAAGAGCATCTCTGAAGACAGACTAGTTTATGATAAACTCCAGTAAACATCAGGGCATGAAGGTTTTGTTTCTCTTTTTTCTGTTTTTCTGGTTTAAGAGTCTTTTTGGTAGCAGCCTATAAGACAAAACAAAATATAACAAAAAAATTTTTTTTCTCATCAAATAAGGTTGCTCTCCAACTTACAAAGATTGATGTACTATTTCTAAGTATTACAATGGTGCATTCGGTAAAAATCAGACCTCAAACTTGAATAGTAATACAGGGTAACGACAATAGGCAGCTGCCGTCAGCTGACCCTCAGGGATAAATGATCCATACTCAACAGTGTGCTCTTACTGTGGTACCCAGGAAGCTGGGCAAATTACATAGACTTCTTACTTACAAAGAGTTTTTGAGGACAAAACTACATCAAAAGGTGAGCAGCAATTACATGGCGTTTTCTAAAGTACACCAGATCAAAGTAGCACAAAAACAAGGTAACGTGAAGGGAAAATTACCTCTCCCATTCATCTCCTTTCTGTATGAGTTCACACAGCTCAAACCAGATTCTCATCACATATAGGTTTCTACAGCCAAGGTGATCACATGGAAACATTTACTTTAAACTTTGCAGCTTAAAGTACAGAGGCCTCAGTATGTTGTCAAGAATTTTAAGGACTTGACTGATTCTTTTCCAGGCACTGATTCGAATAAATTGTCCCTTAAAAAAACAACTGGACTAACGTAGGTTCTCAGGTGACCCACTTTCCCCTTGATGTGGGACAACCTTGCCAGGCCAGGTGTGCTCACTCCCACAATCCCAGCTCTGAGGTCAGGGTGGAGGACTGCTGAGAGCTTCAGGTCAGTTTAGGCTTCAACTATAAAGTAAGACCCTGTCCATCCATCCCCCAAAATAAAAGCAGAAAAGATGGCAGGGAAAGGGAAGGAAAGAGGGAAAGAGACAGAGGGAAAGCTCAGCGCAAGTGCAGTCAGCATGCCTGAGGGTCAAAAGCTGAGTCTATGGGCTAAGAACATAGTAGAGACGTAGGCTAGCAGTATGAGCGCTGGAATTAGAAGGAAGGGTGGGAAACCTGAGAAATCTTTTTAAGTCTTAAACTTTCAAACAAGGAGTCAATATTAACCACCTGCTTGTTTCTTAAGCAACAGATCCACCTTATTAAATAACTCTAAAATATTGTTACTTGAGGCCTTTAATTGATCAATTCTTATCATGAAATACATTCAGGGGCTAGTAAGAGAGAGAGTGAATAAAGTCATTGACTGCCAAGACTGAAAAATCGAAGTTCAACCCACAACCTGAGTTGCAAATGTGACCCATATGGTATAAGAGAACCACACCCCCAAACTGTCTTCTGACCATCACATGCACATATATGCTGTGGAACATCTTTGTACAATGTAAATATGTATTACTCTCATTGGTTAATAATGGTCTATAGCTGGGCAGGAGAGACTGGGCAAGAGAGCCAGACTAGGAGAATTCTGGGAAGAAGGAGGAAGTCAGAAGAGTCACAAGCCATACACAGAGGAAGCAGGGTGGTTAGAAAATAAGGTAACAAGCCATGAATCATGTGGTAGAACTTAGATGAGAAATATGGGTTAATTTAAGTTGTAAAAGTTAGCTAGTAACAAGCCTGAGTTATTGGCCAAGCATTTATAATTATTATTAAGCCTCTGTGTGGCTACTTGGGAGTGACTTGAGGGACAGAAATTTCCATATGTTTACTCAAGAGCCCAAGCAAATATTTTTTTTTTAAACAAGAAATACATTCAAAGAAACTACAAGCATCCCTGTGTCTATATATTGTTAGATATAATAATATATATACATAAGCACATGTATGGAAAGAATGATAATTTACTGACACACTTTGGTGGTTTAAAAGAAAATGATCCCCAAAGGGAGTGATACTATTATAAGGTGTGGCCTTGTGTAGTGACTGTGGTCCTGTTGGAAAAAGTGAGTCACTGTGGAGGTGGACTTTGAGAGCTCACATATACCCAAGACACAGTGTCTCAGACCACTTTCTGCGAGTCAAGATGTAGGACTCTCAGCTACTTCTCAGCACCATGCCTGCCTGCATGCCACCATGTTGCACTACAACAGTAGACTAAACCTCTAAAACTGTAAGCCACCCCAATTAAATGTTTTCCTTTATACGACTTGCTGTGGCCACTGTGTGTCTTCACAGCAATAGAAACCCTAAGAAACATACTCTAGATTTTCTTGCTGGATATATATTATTACTGAGCCCCCTATAGCCCTTCACTACGACTAAAACTGGCACCTCTACGGCAGGACCTCAACTTTTACTTCAGATGTGCAAGCGAACAGCTTTGTGATAACTCATGACTCTACTCAAGAAGTTAGCACTGAGAAAATCCTGGGTCCCTCCAAGAAACTGGTGGGGTTTATTTTTAGCTTCACACAGATGGAAATTCGGAACCAAATTCAAGCTGTACACTTAAAATATGTACATTTTCCTTAAGACAAATTATAATCTAACTTAAAAATAAAAATATTCAACTTGTAAATGACTTAATCTTCCTAACTTAACTCTACTACTGCTTTATCACCTAATCGTTTGTAACTTGATTTTTTCTCAACTGAGATACTGAAGAAAACAACAACAAAAACAAAACAAAACAAAAAACAGAAAAAGCCTTACAATATGCATAAGTAAAAGGAATAGTCTGAAATTTTGCTTTATTGGGTCCTGGAAAATTAGTTGTTATTATCATCAATATCCTAGACAAAGGAAGTCCTTGACACAGCTCCTTTTTGTTTGTTTCAATTTGTTTTGCTTTTTCAGATAGCCTTTACTTGCTCTGTAGACCAGGCTAGCCTCGAACTCAGAGATCACCCTGGTTCTGCCTTCCAGTGCTAGATAAAAGATATTTGCACTAAGAGGGATTGTTAAACTCTAGTCTGCTTGAGAAACTTTTACACAACCCGAATATATAAAACAGGTAATCAAATCAAAACCTATAAATAATATATGATTAAAAATTAAATTTTTTGAATAAATATAAAATTTTTTCAGTTTATTACAGATGGAAGCAAACTTACACTCTAATGAGATGGGTATGTTTATTTTTGTTACAGGAATTAAAACTTGAAAATATTGGATGTGCTGAACCTTCACTATTTTTCAAATTGATCAATATTTTGATTTTGTAAGTCTCAATGCTGAGAACACTACTTCACATAAATATGTAGTACAAGATGAAAGAAGTTTAGGACTATTTCAGAAGTTGCTAGAAAATCTGTCCTAATCCCAAGCCAAATTGATTTAATGGTTCTATGAAAAGCAAGTCAACAATACAATAAAACAGCAATTTAACACTGTAACATTCAATTTAAAACACAGTTCAATCTAATGATGAACTAATCTGATTCTCACATGCTGAATGTGATGATAGAAAATACTAACTTTTGTTTTCTATAATCAAACCTTTAGTTTCTATAGAAGCAAAAACCTTGTGTCCAGAAAACACATTGCAGTTGTAATACATAAGTCTTGAACTGTCTGTTTCCCAGTCTAAGCCTGTCTTCCCACTAGACAGTAGAACCAACTCACAGCATCAGACAACCAACTCAATACCTCCTGTCCTTTCAACTCTGCAGAAACTCACACAAATTTTCCCCATGGCAAGCACACAGCAAAGAAAGAGAGGTGCATCTCCAACAAGACAACAAGAGGCCACTTCTTTCCTCCCAACTTTTTATTTTGAAAAATTTTAAACCTAAAACAAAAGTTGGGGGAAAGAGGTAAGAGCCTTCACCTAAATCATCCCCATCTTGAAGTGTCAGTAAGAACAACACTGTCCCCAACTGTTAACAATCCGTCACGATTTCCACCTCTCGTTATACCCATAATTCTTTTTGTTTAAATTATCTGGAAGTTACTTTTCGGTCTTGACATTTCACCAATGTCAATACACCCTCTTAAAGTGTGGGCTTTTCTTAGATAATCACTGCAGTGCTCACAGAGCAACAGCTGTGTGTATTCTTGTTACGTAACACTGTCCACTATACCTGGCTCTATAAATAGGTAATTCAATTTAATTGATATTTTCTTTCTGTTTGCTTCGTAATATCTAAAATATTTCCACAGTAAAAGGTTGTTGTCAATTACTTACTTTGTCTCATATTTTATGTTGGAAGTCCCACCTGTTTCCACACTAATGAAATCATCTAACAATTAAAAAATTAGAGCACTTAGCAGATAATAACCCAGAGTAAAGGAACACGCAACTTTCCTATCTACCCATGTAAATAAACAGTACATAGTATCTGGAACTTGAAAGCAAGAATTTGCTGACATTAAAATAACACAAGGGATAAGAATTTTGGCTAAACCTGATGTCCTGGATATACTATATATTTCTTAGTCGATCGGACTAAGAAAGGAGGCTCTGCTTTTAAAAAAAAAAAAAAAAAGTAAAAAGAATTTCTTTATATTATTCCACTTAGACTAAGAGAAAAAAGAAACATCTTAGTTCACCTGTCATAATAAGATGCTTCCAGGGAAGCAAACATGTACTGACTGGTCTCATATTTCTGCATGCGCTGTAAGCTGGGTACTGAACGCTCTTTGTTCCACACTGCCTGGCCAACGTGGTCAGACAGCAACCACATTTGGAAATTGCAAACAGTGTCTGCAGAGCCAAAAGGCAGGCCCCTAAACTCAGAGTTCTTCCTGGGTAGTGCATGGTATACGAGTACAGTGCCAGCCAGCCTACTTTCTGTCACCATAGGGTTGAGCTCAGAAAACTGGTACAAAATGCTGTCTCCTTGACAGAGACCCACATTGGAGCACCAGACTGAGCTCCCAAGGCCCAGATGAAGAGGAGAAAGAGGGAGAACATGAGCAAAGAAGTCAGGACCGCGAGGGGTGCCTCCACCCATGGAGATGGTGCGGCTGATCTAATGGTAGCTCACCAAGGCCAGCTGAACTGGGTCTGAACAAGCATGTGATCAAACCATGAATGTGGCTGACAATGAGGGCCAATGATGATACCGGGTTTTGATTCTACTGCATGTACTGGCTTTTTGGGAGCCTAGTCTGTTTGGATGCACACCTTTCTAGACCTGAATGGAGAGGGGAGGGCCTTGGACTTCCCACAGGGCAGGGCACCCTGACTTCTCTTAGGACTGGAAGAGGGGGGAAGGGGGAGGGGGGAGGGAAATGGGAGGATGGGAGTTGGAAATTTTTAATAAATAAATTTTAAAAAATGCTGTCTCCTTCCCACTATTTATAAAAAGGACACTAAGGTAGTAAGACCGGTTTGCAAAAATATTTCAGACACTTCCCAGTTTTGAAAAGGGGAATTATATCTATAAAAATAAGAATATAAAATTGTGGTTTCACATTTTTAGCATTACATTTTAAAAATGTATACAGTAATCAAATCAGATGTTTTTAGCTAGTGAATACTGGAAGAGATGTGGGTGAGGCTACCACTAGGCTGTCAGGTAACACACTTTCTGGATACCTGTTTCTAAAATGCAAGAATATTCTGCATGTTGTTCAAACCACAGGGCCTCTGCTTACTGATTAAAGATGCTGTTGATGTGATGGCCTCTCTAACAAAGTGGCTTTCAATGAGGGGTTGGCATGTGTATTTGCAAAAGAATCCCAAGTGATTGAATCTATCTCAGTCAACTACGACCAGAGCTCCAGGCAAGTCAGCCTCATAACAGGTTAGAGACTTGTGTGCTATTAATGTAGTTAATACACCAGAAGTAATAGTTTGGTGACAAAGCCTTCTAGCCTAGTTCTAATAGATTAACTAAACAGCTCCAGTCTCATCCATCTAGTTCAGTGCTGCATCTGATCATACCTGGTCTTAGAATTATTCGTACAAGACTTCACTAGACAATTACTAAAGGTCAAATCTAAAGTTCCCTCTAATGCACATTCTTATCGATGTGTGTAATTTCTGTAGCTCCATACATGTAGCTCTGAACATTTGAAATACAGGCTTTAATTTAAAAAAGAAAAGACACAATAAAATATTGGTTCTAGACACTGAACCTGGATCTTGTAGCTACAAGGAACCTACTGCTGAACTACACCACCATCCCTGAACTTTGTTTTAAAGATCCTCAGAGGCTAGGGACATAAGGCACTGGCTCAGCATTTACAGAATCCTTGGTATGAGCTCTAGCTATATAGAAAAAGATAAAGAGCCTCAGACGTCAAAATAAAAGCAGTCTTCTTTTTCAGGTTTTTAATTCATGTTACTGTAATAACAGATTCATGGTTGAAATTCTTCGGAAGTTTGACGTACTAATAACCATGCTTCTTCCCTAATACAACAGTCCAATATTATTACAAGGGCAAATTTAAGACTGTTTAAGAGCCGGGCGTTGGTGGCGCACGCCTTTAATCCCAGCACTCGGGAGGCAGAGGCAGGTGGATCTCTGTGAGTTCGAGGCCAGCCTGGTCTACAAGAGCTAGTTCCAGGACAGGAACCAAAAGCTACGGAGAAACCCTGTCTCGAAAAATCCCCCCCCCCAAAAAAAAAGACTGTTTAAGGGTCTTCTGTCAAGTCCAGAGGTCACAAAAATCAATGGTCAGTTAGACAGAGGTACCAGGGACCATGTTTAAAGAGATGTGAATTCAAATGTAACTCACTGGTTCCTTAAATCCCAAGTAGTCTTCTGAAACTATCTGCTATATCGACTGTTCTTGTGAAAGCTGAATGAGGCTCAATGCGGCTAAACATGTAATAAGCACGTCTGTCTTCACTACATGACAGTGCACATTGCCAAGTAACGTGAATGTATTTCATGATCCTTACTTCCTCCGTCTTTCCAAGGGTACGGGCGAGGACAGCAGTCCACACGTCTATATCCCACCACATCTCTCACACAGAACCCTGAGTGCCTCCACTTTCATTCCTTTGGTCATGCCATCCTCTCTATCTTAATTTTGCTTGTCAAATTCCTACCCACTCTTAAAATCCTTACTCGAATTCCACATTCCTTCAAGAGCATTTCAAATACCCCTCTTCTCCGATGCCTGCTCCTTACGGTGGTACTCCAAAGGGAAGCACACCACAACCTCACAAGGGTATTTTAAGGAGCTATAAAAGATAATAAGCACTGGCTTTGTAGAAAACAGAATGCAGCAGCTTGGATACCAGAAATACATCAAAGAAATAATCTTTAGCTGGAAGCTAAACTTATAATGAAAAGTCAGGCATAGACAACATTATCCAGTTAACATCTGAATTAACGAAGATAAGACAAAGATGTGGCTCCAGGCCCACCTGGGCTACATTAGACCCCATCTCAAAGAAAAAGACTTGGGAGGTTAAAAATATTCTCTCTCATGATTTATGATTATACAGATTCAGAAACTGAGATCATTTGTTCTTGTTGCTATGAAGGCTCATGATAGCCTTTGCTGTCTTTGCGCAAATATCTCTACTACCATTTTAAAAAGTTAGCAGGGGCTGTAGCTCAATGATAGAGACTTGTTTAACATATATGCTGGCTCCCCAGTATCAGCCAGAGAATTAACTTTCAGCTGGGTGCAGTGCCTCCTCTCTGTAATCCTAGTACCAGGGAGGCTCAGGCAGAAGGCTCATTAACTGGAGGGCAGCCTAGTCTACAAAACAAGTTCCAAGTCAGTCAGAGAATCATACCCTGAGACCTGTCCCATCAGCAAAATGAGGCAAGTTTTCACTATTCATCAGAGATTATTAATATGCAGGATATAATAAGAACTCAACAAGTCTAACAACAAAGACACCAAGAAATCCAATCAGATATATGATCAAATGACCTCAAAAGTATAAGCAGTTGATAAATGTATGAAGTAAAATGCCAAACAACTTCAAACATCAGGGAAATGCAAATGAAAACTGTACTGAGGTATTATCTCCTCCAGTTAGAAGGGGTATCAATAATTTTTCATTCTAAAGTTTTACTGCCTTGATTTGTGTGTGTGTCTAAGTATTTGTGCATATGTGTGTGTGTGCGCGTGCACGTTGTATGTGCCACAAGATGCATGTGGAGGCCTGCAGAACAACTTGCAAGAGCTGGTTATCTCTTTCAGCATGTGGGTCCTAGGAACTGAAATCAGATCAGCAGGCTTGGAGGCAGGTGCTTTTACCCACTGAGCCATCTCAATGGCCCTATGAATACCAAGAAAACAAAGTATGTAGCCAGGCAGTAGTGGCATATGCCTTTAATCCTGGTACTTGGGAGGAAGAGGCAGGTGGATCTCTGAGTTTGAGACCAACCTGGTCTACAGAGCAAGTTCCAGGGCAATCAGGGTTACACAGAGAAACCCTGTCTATAGAAAAACCAAAAGACAAACAAAAACAAAAAAAGGTAAAATAGGAGAGAAAACAATCAACCAGAAAATAACAATGCTAGCAAGAATGAATAAATACAAGTAGCTTACACACTGTTGATGGTAATATAAATTATAAATTAATATAGCCACATTTGAACAGCAGTCTCTACTCCTGGGAATTATATACAGAAGGAACGATACATTAGCAGAGATGCTGTATAATGTACTTAGTGTAATACTGTTCACAATAGGAATCAACCTACATGATCACCAATGGACAAGTGGACAAAGAATATTTGATGTACATATAGCCAATGGACTATTACTTGGCAGAAAGAATGCAATTTTATCATCTGCATATAAAGTTGTAATGTATGGAATGAAAATGTATAACACTAGAAGACCTCATATTGGACAAAATAAGTAGAGGGAAAAAAGTTCACGTGTCTATAATGTCGGTACTCTAGAGAAGGACACAGGAGGATCAGAAGTTCACATGTCTATAATGTCAGTACTCTAGAGATGGACGCAGGAGGATCAGAAGTTCAAGAACATTCTTGGCACATCATTCGTTTGAAGCCAGCTCATGATACACAGTGAATTCTAGGTCACTCTTGACTATATAGCAAAATCCTCTTTAAAATAAATAGATGCAAAGCTCAGAATGAGACAGTCAAATTAAAAGTATTCAGCAATTTGTTTATAAGTAAATAAATAGCGCAGTTCCTCACTAAGCATGAAGTTATGTCTTTCTCTGAATCTTCACCATCTTCTCATTAGGGGAATCTATTCTAAAATTAGCACGCTTTTTTTCAAATTTTATTATTTGTAGTCCTTTAGTACGCCTTTAATTGTACATTTTACCATTTAGAGTTTAAAGACCAACAATATATTTAAAAGGGACGAGACTTCCTGAATGCCATTCTTGATATGTAAATTGGTTAAGACACAAACTTAGGGGTAGAAGAATCAAAGGGGTAGAGCCCAGAAGTTTAGTAACTAATATGCAAATAGAGCAGAGTCAGAGATGACCTGAGTTTTCAAGCCTGACAGCTGAGAATATTTACCTTTGGGGGGGTGTGGGGTGCAGTGCTGGGTCCAAAACCAAAGCACATGCGCGCATGCACACACACAGCCACCCTCCAGCAAAATAGACGGATACATTAAGAAAACACTAACTAAAGGAGTCGGGCAGGATGCTAATTTGGGGGGGAGAGCAGTTAACAGTCTTCTTGTTTTTAAATAAACGAGGACACTATCTTTACCTTATAAAGAAAGGCTTATTTATTCTTAGGGTGGCAAGGGGACAAAGGTTGTTAGTCACTGCCTCAACTAACATTAGGGAAGTCTCATTTTCCACCTAGCACATGGATTCTTTTTCAGTGGTCACAAGCAGCTAAATGGTATCAAAGAAAAGCACAATCTCTCTCAAAGTTGATTTTTTTTTTCTTAAAATAATCATTATTTCTAAAATAATTTCTTATGGTAGGATTCTAAAACTGCTTATACCACCTTTTATGTCCTTCGGTATTACTTCAGCCCTTTTTTATCTGAACCAAACAAACAGGATAAAGACCCTATTTAAATTGTGCATTGTAAATTACAGACTAAGTGAATTCCACTCATTACCTAAAATGTAAAGGGACTGATGTTTGCGTCCACAGAGAATTTAGCACAGATAAAAGAGTTGGCTGGGACAGTGTTGCTGGCAGTGTCCACCATGCCTGCCAACCTCGTTCTCTAACACTGAAATCTGTCCACCCTAGGGTTCCTGTCAACAAGCGCAAGTAACAACAGGACACATTACCAGAATTCATCTTCCGTGTCCCTTACAGTCTAGGTTTGCAAACATTTACATTACAAAGAGAAAATGTTTCAATAGTACTCAACATTCAAATACAGAAGGGAAAAAAAGACCCAGATGCAAAACTGTTTATCAACTATTTAAACCTCTAAGTAGGCCTTAAGTTTCTGCCCATAAAATTTCCCTCTCAAATTCTTCTCACTAATTTTGATTCATTTCATTACTAAAGAAACTGATTTGGAGGAAAATGTTTCTTCTAAGAGTTTATAAACACAGTGGTTACCTGTAAAAGGAAGAGAAAGAACAGGGTCAATGTTAACTATCAGGGCATTCCCGATGTGGAGAAACACTTCGATATTTAATAAAGCCATGAGACAGACACACAAGCTTATGGTAACCATATAATTGAGGAGAACATCGTATAAGTCACCTGCCTACCTTTCCACCGCAAATGGAAACTCCGTAGCTAACAAAATAATTTAGTCAAAGGGGATAAAACCACTACATTAGAAAAAGAAAAACAGGTACGACTCCTGAAGCCAGGCAAGCATAAAAATGACCAGTGCTATCTCTCCCCGTCATAAATTATAAAAATGACTACTGTTAAAATTGTTCTTGGTGTCTTCACGATCTCCAGCAAACTGCTGGTGCTAGGGCTATATCCTTTATTTACATTGTTTGGAAATAGCTTTACTACTTCACGGTGTGCTTTAAAGCCGTTATTTTCCAAAATATATGAGAATTTAGGCTTTATTTTTATAATCTAAACACGACTAAACAGGGTAACTCTCCTCAACTAGAATCATTTTGAGTAGAATATCAAATATCATGTTAAATCTAACAGGACATTCAGTTATAGCCCAAGAATTTAAAAATAACACATGAAGTCACCTAAATAGTAATTATTATAATGATGAATCTATTTTCATAACATAAGCACATGCAACTTCAAATTTTTATTTCTGTTTTGAGAATGTGAGAGAAAAAGTACTGCAAAGAATATGGTAAAGATAAAAATCCGTATGAAAAATGCTGCTAGCAGTAAACAAGTTAGTGAGAATTTCATTTGTCTCCTAAAACTATCTCCTAACTAAGAAAACAGCATTTCTTTTTTTTCTTTTTTTTTTTTTTTTTTTTTTTTTTTTTTTTTTTTTTTGGTTTTTTCGAGACAGGGTTTCTCTGTGGCTTTGGAGCCTGTCCTGGAACTAGCTCTGTAGACCAGGCTGGTCTCGAACTCACAGAGATCCGCCTGCCTCTGCCTCCCGAGTGCTGGGATTAAAGGCGTGCGCCACCACCGCCCGGCTCGAAAACAGCATTTCTTTATCAACCTTGCTATTTCTCATTATATTTGGAAGAAAATGACAGCTCAATATTAAATATAGGTTAACTGTTGCACTTTTTATTGTTTAATCTTTGAGTCAAATGTGGCAAAAGTTTTCAAAGTAAATGTAGCATTTAAAAGGTTCGTTTTAATTTGTATCTATTTATTATTGTGTTGTGAGTGATCACACACCTGTGTGTGTGCACAACAGCGTATATGTAGAGGTCAGACATCAACTTCACAAAGTAAGTTCTTTCCTTCCACCTTTATGTGGGGTCCAGGGCTAGAACTCAGGTCATGAGGCTTGTGCACCAAGTGCCTTTACCCACAGAACCACCCTGCTGGCTAGCAGAGCTCACAAGACTATAACCACTACTGTACCTAACTGAAGAAGGTTTAAGTTTATCCTGGAGTAAAATGAGACTTTTACAGAACTATAACACAGGGAAATGAGACCGGGAATAACACCAAAAGCCAAAAAACTAAAAACAACAAAAACTATGAACATCATCTCTTAGGAAATTTTCTTTTCTTTCTTTTTTTATTTTTGTTTTTCTCTTTTGAGACAGAGTTTCTCCGCGTAGCCCTGGCTGTCCTAAAAATTGCTCTCTAAACCAGGCTGGCCTCAAGCACTGAGATCCTCCTGCCTCTGCCTTCCAAGTGCTGGGCTAAATCCATGCACCACCAACACCAGGCCTCTGAAATTTGAATTTTCAGTCAACTTTTAGAAAATGTAAGGTTCTGGGCATCGTGGTCTACCTGTAATCCTAACACTCAGGAGACTGAGACAAGGGGACTGTGAATTCAAGGTTGTCTAGGCAACATGGCAAAATATCATCTCCAAAACCAAAAGACCTTGAGAGAAAACTCCAAATGCCTCCAATACTTGAAAAGATAAGTAAGTGATTCCTTGTTTCAAATTAGGAAGACAAGTGCATTTATCTTAATAAATTTTATACTCATCAATATTTTTAAAAAGTCCAAATAGTAATGATAAAAATGGTTCGCCCCTATCAAGAAGTTAAAGCGAGCCTTCATGGAGCCCTCCTACACATTTTATATGTCAAGAAATTTAAACTGAATCCATTTGCATAAATACTTCACAACTGTATTTTTAAAAAAACAACACTTGAGTTTTACATATGTTCAAGCAGGAACCCAGATACAGAATAAAACACCATAACAGAATCTCAGTTCCCCCATCTCCTTTAAAGAGCGTTCTCTTACCGTGAATTTTCAAAGCTAGTGATCAGTCATCTGCATGCATAGCATGACGTTTCCTGGGCTTTCTAACAACTAATTAATGCGTCCAACACCTCTGTGGGGCGAAGGCTAATCAATTATACACACTTTATCTCCAACCTTTAGTTCTCAAAGAGACCGTGTGAAAAATTTACTTGTAAAAAGTTACTAGCATGTGCACAAAAGAATAACTATCTGAACGTTCGCCAACATTCGCTGCTTATTTATTTCTTCACTAATCCTCCCCATCACAGCCCTCCAAAGAGAAAAGTTATAGCATGTGAACATTTATCCCACTGTCTTTATAACAGAGCAATCACAAAAGCCATGCAGGGAGCTTTGCCTCCCCAAAGAAAGCAAAGTAATAACGCTGCCAAAAGAGAGAAGGGGCAAATAATTAACTAGGGAGAGAAGAAAGGGTGGAGGACACGAAGAATTATTCACAGCAGTGTAATTTAATTGAAAGTGATTGGCATTTTAAGTATTAGAAAAAAGTCCATCATAAAACCAGAGAGAGAGAGAGAACACAATGTTGTAATGGTGTCTACCAAATTCCTTGTCCTCACAGAAAAGCCTCTGCATGATTTCTTTCAAAGCTTCAAGCAGGTGACTCTGGAGGACTCAGAGCCCAGGTGAGGGGACAGGTCTCTACACACACTCCATCTCCAAGCATGAAGCGGAAGTTCAGCAGCCTACAGATGCTGTTCTCCAGGGAGTCTCCCCTTTGGAAGAGGACCACAGAGTGCCAACAGCCCATGGGCAGATCTGTAGCAGGCGAATCAGGGCTGTCAGATGCTAGACAATTACTACTGTCTACATGCAGGTTTGAATGGCTACACATTTTGTCAGTGACAAAAGTATAATAAATCTGATAGGGTTTATTTTGAGATTAAGTTTCAGAAGTGCAAGTATGTTTGAGTCTTAGGTTTTATCTGATCTGTTCCTGATGTAAGAAAGCAGGGTCAGGTGTTACAACCTTGCCCTACAAGCTACCCCAGAAAGCTGAGGCAGGAACATTTAAAGTGAGGAAAGGGAGGTCAGAGGAGAAGGAAGAGCAGGAAAAAAGGACTGGAGGGGGGAGAGAGTAGGCTTAGCATTACAATCTCTCGCAGGTAGGTATGTACTCTGGCGCATCTATTACAACACTGAGGCTTTCATCTGTACACAGTTCTTAGCCTAACTTACTCTACTTTAGAATGCAGTTTCCAAGAAAAATGTGAGTGCCCGAGACACAAATCCATCGAACTAGCCTTCAGCTGCTCCTTTCTACAGTCACAGAAGTTAGAACGAAAGCATGGATAAATAAAAAATGAATAAAAATGTGGGTGTAGGCTGGAGGGGCAGCTAGGTTGGTGGTATGGGACCTGACTTTATTTAATCCCCCAAACCCATGGGGCTGGGGAAGAGAGAGGAAGCCAGGTATGGTGGCCCATTCTTATGATAGGAATACTGGGGAAATAAGTTAGGTAGATCCCAGACCAGCCAGTCTAGCCTAATTGACAAGTTCCAAGTGAGTTAGAGACCCTATCTTAAATAAACAAACAAAGGCAGATGACACCCAAGGGGCAACAAGATGATCCTCTGGTCTCTACACACATTCACACCTATGCGTGTATATGTGTGTGTGTGTGTGTGTGTGTTATGTGCACACACAAAAACTCAAGTGTGAATTACTTCCTTGCTATGTGACTTTATGCAACTAAATTAAAGAACCTAACACAATTTATTCATGTATAAACAGAGATAATGCTGATACCTCAGAAGAATGTAAAAAATAATATAATTTATAGCAATAAAAATTCATAAAACATAGCAAAAGCTTTCATTATATATAAACTATTTTTAATAGACATTAGAGAAACCAGCAAATAATACAGAAAAGACCACAGCATTAACAATAGTTACTTTCTGTCCTGTTGTTTTAGGAGCACACCATAAGTATGTACCTTCCCTTAGAACTATGCTCAGAATCCCTAATAATCCTAAGTGATGAAGTCGGGTGCACCGGACTGACTTATGGGCATTCTTCTGGTGCTTGAGGAGCCTGTGTGAGCAGAGCTCCCCATGTCTGACAGTACATGTGCTGCAGTGGTTCTCCTGCTTACATCCTATCTCTAACACTAACATAGGAAGAGGGTGGGCAGGTGACACAGTTTAAATCAGAAACCATAACCTCACAAACCACAGATCAGTACGCATCATGATCGCCCTACCCTAAAGCGAAAGCTAAAGCTGTGACTTTCCGCATCGCTTCATTCAGCCAGGTGCTATGGTCTACACAGAGCTCCTGCACAGGCTGCATGCTGACCAGGAAACCTTAGGAAGAAGTGAGTCACTAGATCATCCCCCTGAAAGCTGCATCTGTCCCCATTCCTTCGTTTTCTCTGCTCCCTGCGCTCTTTGAGGTGAAGACCCTCCTCATCGACCTGCTCTCTGTTATCACCCACGGGCCAAGGACTAAGGACTAAAATCTGAGACCATGACCTAAAATGAATCTTCCTTTTCCTTTGTCACAGGTTAGAGCTACGCATACGGGAGGGACACATACCAGGCAAGGGTTCAGCAGCTAGTGCTCTGGTTGTGAGTGTGCTAGTAGCCACTGAAAACTGTTGCTGGGTGCACTGGCACACATCTTCAGGAGCATCTCTGAGCTACACAGAGTTCCGGGCCAATCAGGGCTACACAGGGAGATCAGGCCTCAAATAAGTCAATATATGAACATTGTGTTTAGTATACTATGGAAGACATGAGGAACAGTTAAAAAACAACAGCCATCATAAAATTCTGTCTTTTACTTATGCATAAGCAATTTCACCTTTAGTATTTAACCTTTAGTATTAATCTAGCAATGTGTGTTTTAAATATTTTAAAACTATATCTTAGAATAGTCAATTTAAACATAGTTTTCTTAGCAATCATGGCTACATAAATAAGTTATGAGTTATTTAAAGATGTTCCTAAAATTAAAAATAAATCAAGAAGCAACGCACTGTTGTTTGAATTTTAAACAGAAGCAAAATGTACTCTAAAAGATTACTTATATTTCATAATTCTTTCTAAGTAATAACGTGGTCTTAAACTGTTTGTCAAAAGGTGCTCAACAATCATTACACAGATTTTTCTATATGATGGATCCTACGCTAACCATGACTCACAGTCGTCAGCATTATAGCAAGAACAGTGACATCACAAGTCATTATTGCTACAATATTCTCACTCCTCATGATTAGATGGCTGATCTTTCCCAACTATATTCAATATCACTAAGTCAGTGGTTCTTAAACTGTGGGTCACGACCCCTTTGGGGGCTGAACGACCCCTTCACAGGGTGAGGTATCAGATATTTACATTACAATTAACAATAGTGGCAAAATTACAATTATGAAGTAACAATGAAATAGCTTTATGATTGGAGGTCACCACAACATGAGGAACTGTATTAAAGGGTCCCAGCACTGGGAAGGTTGAGAACCACAGATAGGCTGAAAAAACTCTTAAAGCTTACTATGTGTCTCACATTATAAGCAAGTTTATTTTTGAGAAACTGTAACCTATTCTTACTTAGTGTCTCTTGATTACCTCTCATTTCATACAATATTCTTTATGGAGATAAAAATATTACTTTCCCTGCTGCCTAGTGACTCTTTAAAAGTATTGTTCAATATGCTGTCAACTCTGGTCTCACTAAGTCTGGAAGCCTTCCTCAGATCTGCCTCCTGCATTTCTACCAATTCCAGCACTACCATAACCACCTAGCTCAACAGAACAAGGAACAAATACTCAGTTTTTAGCCTTTGAGAAATGGTTAATTCATGCAAGAACACAAAATCACTTAGTCAGGAAGGGAAAGTTTTCAAATTGCATTGATGATTCGACATACAGAACAAGAAAGAATGGTTTTCCTACAACACTGTCTAAATAGAACAGGCAAAGAAAGTAAGCCTCTACCCCCAGCAAAATATATAAATGTAAGAAAAATCCACTTGGAAAATTATAGGGCATCTTTGTTCTAGAGAAGACTACCAGATGTTTAAGTTTTCAGAACAGAAATGAAAATTAAGACAGTTTCCAGCAGAAGGTACTAGATTTCACAGGTTCAGGGGAAGAGGGGCTGGAAACAGAGCTCAGTGGCTAAAACCACTTGTGCTCTTGCAGAGGACCAGGGCTGGGTTCCAAGCACCACCCAGCTTAAATTATTCACAACTCCAGCTCCATCAATGCACCCAACACCCTCTTCTAACCTCTGCGGTCACCAGGTATGCATATGGTGCACATTCATACGTGCAGGCAAAACACTCATACACACAAAATAAGATAAGTAAGTCTAAAAAAAGAAGAACTGAGGAGGGATAGTTTAAATGTAAAACGTTCACAGTGCTTTTAAATCCTGCCATCCTCAATTCTAGATTGGTAAGGTCACTAAGAAATGAATTTTTCCCCCTTTTGGGGGCTGGCATGCACAGCTCAGTGGATACAATCCTCAGTTCTACCAAAAAAGTCTTAAAATATAATCAAAATACAGCTAAAACAGAACAAACCATGCTCCTCTCCCAAGGAATTTGCACTACTAACTAGGTCACTTTTACAAGGTACCAACCACAAAACGTCAAACCAAACCAAACAACATTCTACTCATGAAACTATGTCCTGCCACCATATAGTGAATCTTGATTAAGGGTGACCTGTACCTAGAACTATGCTATAGTGACCGGAGAAGCAGCAACAAAATTAAAGAGGTGATCACACAGCTTATCTCTTACAACCTCTAGTGTTCCTATCTTCCTTCCCTCCCTTCCTCCCTTTTCTTGTTTCCTGGCTAGTCATGCACTCTTAGAATCAATATTCCTATCCCTACCTCCCAAACAGCTAAAGCAAGCCCAAGTATGACAGACAGTCTCCCAAATTTTCTGACTTTAAATTGGAAATTAAGTATTCACCTACATAATAAATAGTTTATCATAGTACTTTCATTATTTTTTTGAGAATTTCATACATGAATACAATATATTTTGATCATATTCATTTCCCACCTCATCCCAATTTTCTCTCTCTCTCTCTCTCTCAAACACACACACACACCCTATTGATCACAAGCTGTGCTGCTCAATTACTCTGAGGTATGAGGCCATTCACCAGTGCATGGTTGACCAACCAGAGGCCACTTAAGAAACTGACTGCCTCCCCAAGAAGCCATCAGCTGTGAAGAGTTCCTCAGCTAGAGGTGGGGGCTTATAGGTCCCAGCTCCTGAGTTGTTGATTTTTAAAACTGTAAGATTTAAGAATTTTGTTTGTTCCGTAGTTACATAATTTTGGCAATGAACATAATGGTACAAGTCAGGCAGTGGTGGTACAAAACTTTAATTTCAGCACTTGGGATTAAATTTGAACTCACTCTCAGTTTAAGGCCAGCCTGGCCTACAAGAGCTAGTTCCGAGACAGTCTCCAAAGATACAGAGAAACTCTGTCTCAAAAGACCAAAAAGAAAAAGAAAAAAAAAAAAGAATATAATGGTACAAACTATGACATTCTGTATTTGAGCGAGAAGTTGAACTTCCAACGTAAGGCACAGAACACTCTAAATCAGACTTTCCATGAGACAGTGACAATGTGTCACAAGGGGGACCAACAGCAAAGTGAAGGATTAACTCACTGGGCCTTCCCAAGAAACGAACCAGCCTGGGTTCCTCTCTTCTTCCTTTAAACTTAGCTATCATCAAAGCTTAAAAAAAAATGAAAGCACCACGGAATTATACATCATACATACATATTATACATATATATTATACATATTATACATACATACATACCTAACAATTCCTTTGTCACAACTTAATTTCTAATTTATAAAAATTTATCCTGGAACTGTCAAGTAGGAAACAGTGATGAGAATTTAGTAATATTTTTTTTAAAGGTTCTTCTTTACTATATGTGAAAAAATATTTGTCATTAGGAACAAATAATGACATGAATTACCAGTGACCATTACTTCTGCCTTAGAAAAGCAGCGGCTAATGAATGTCCAATCAGGCATTCCTGCAGCAGCATCTCTTGTCTGAATATCTGCAGAGGCTCCAGGGCCCTATGGGTGGGGCACGGGAGAGTCTATACTGGGAAGAAATGTAAGCGATAAGTTACAATGACCCATGGAAACAACAAGAGGAGAGAGAGTGCTGGTGCGCTATTCTGACCACAGTTAGTTCTTTATGGGGAGGAAAGGGAGCATGTGCCCTGCAAGCATTTGGAGGTAAAAGCACAGGAGAGAAAGTCAGCTCCAGGATCAAACTCAGGACCTCAGGTCCTTAGACTTGACAGTAATATGCTCACACCTTGCTCCAGCTCACTAATCATTAGTAACAACTTACAAGAGTAAGGAATATAGTACATGTCTGGACCATGACAGTGACCAATTGTTTATCATTCTGTTACAGGTAAAGTTTCAACAGTCCCAGTGGGGAAAGCTCAAAACCAGTTGAGAAAAATGAGGCAGGTGTCAAAGAACAAAGCATCACGACAAGGAAAAGAGACCAAAGGGAAGCCAGAGAGCTAAGAGGAAGACTGGTCATAGTCACAGGGCTAATCCCAAAGTTCCAAGCATGGACAAAAGGAAAAGGGCACAGTAACATCCGACCTATCAGTCATCCCAGACAGGCTGATTACTAAATCGGACAGACATTCTCACTACCAAGTGCCAGCGTCAGCGGCAAAGGTCACACACACCTCTAATTTTCCGTGCTATGAAACCTATTCCAGGACGCTAAAATATCACCACACAAGTCTATTTGCTTTTTCTATTTGTTTCAACCTTCAAAACATGAGCATAAGAATTTATGTCCTTGAGTGCAATGGTGAGTGGTTTTTATTCGAGCCAATTTAATACAATGAAGAAGCTATTAAAACACACCTAAGATCATGTCAAGTCAGTCTTCCTAATTAGCTCTTCTATGGGAGAAACGATTAGCCTAACTTGGTCTCCTGCCAAGGATATACAGTACACTAAGAACATCCAACATTTTATGAAAGACCTGAGTATGTTTCATTAAAAAGCATTAAAACCTGTGCTGCAACTTAAAATGCTGGCAAATGGAGGCAGCTTCTCAGCAGGAACACAGAATAAATCTTAGTGTCAAAACTGACTGCAGATCCAATGTCCACAAATAAAACAGTAAGTCACACGGAAGGCTGTAGACGGATCCCCTCCCCCATTTTCTTTTATTTTTTGAGGCAGAGTGTTGCTATGTAACTCAGGTCTGAACTCACAGTCCTTGTGTCTCAGCTTCCTTCCTAGTACGTGGATTACAGGCGTTATGTCACACTAGGCTCTATGATTTATAATTTAAGCCACTAATTCAATTTTAACTCCAACTTCCAAAATTCATGTCAATATTTCTAATCACGAATACTTAGGAAATAAATGCTTGTATCATATTTTATGACCTGAAGGGACAACAGACTCAATGGCTCTTACAACGAAGACAGAGAATTTCGGTTTTCATGGATACCGAATAAAACGCAGTAATGCACTAAAATTTCCGGAATGTTTATATTAAACAGCTAGGGTTTTTTTTTCTTTTTTAAGGCTACTATTAACTAAAAGGCACACTACGCCATAAACTGTTTTGAAAACACAGTAGCAAAGGAGTTACTTATCACCGAGTTCATGGTGTAAAAAGCCATGGAGATTCTGATGCCAAAACCTAGTCATCTATTTAGCACAAAAATACTTGACTGATCAACTCATTTCTTATAGTGTTTTCCTTCAAAGCAGTGAAAATACATACCGGAGTATAACATTTCTAAATTTACACCTAGAAATAAATGTGCTGAGTTTGTTTGAAACTGCATATGACCCGAAGTGCAAATCCACAGGCACAAGGAACAAGCCCTAAACTGTTTTCCGACGGGAGTCCCCTTTCCCAACAGACATCTGACAAGTCTCTCTAAAGCCACCTGAGGGCTTATTGCTGGCTATGTCACAAATGTAAGGGGAAATAGGATAATACTGATGAATCCAATCTAAACTGTATTGGGAGGTAGGAGAGCATACTTAACTGTCCCAAAACTTCAATCTTAAAACTGCTACATAAATACCAAACCATCAGACAACTTCAAACCCCGCCTTCCAACAGCGGGATCTAATAGTACTGTCCTAAAAAACACTGCCCTTGACACTATCAGAGTCACGTGTTTGATACAATCTAACTATCTCTGACCCGAGTCAAGTCACAAAGTTGAGCGACTGAGAGCTATAATAATATTTTCCTTAAGGTAGCCTATGTGTGTTTTCAATAAGTACAATCTATTTGCTATAATTACCACTATACAGCATACACATCAGTTACAGTGAGCACTGCATCCTCTACGCTTCCCTACCCTACTACTTAACAGAGAAATGCAGAAAAGCCACCTCTGAAGATAACTAGTCATTCACCCACATCCTGCAAACACAAATTAGCCCAAGAGCCACTCTCACAGGAAAATCAGAAACCTCGTCCTGACCCAGGTGCTTCACTGGCTAGCCTGAAAGCCTGTATCTTAGACTCATCTGTGTCTAAAGAATACAATTAAGCTGGTTCTTGAGATAGACTAAAACTAATAGCACTTATATGAATTAACTCGTGTTCAGTTGATAGTCTCCTGGGAAGTGAAGTTGGGTTATGAGTAAGTCTTGCCTCTGCCTCTAGGTTAGCAACATACAAAGGACTTCACCTCAATACCAGGCTTGGATTATGAAGAAACAGAGGGGTCTTGAACTTGCAGTATCAGCTTTAGTTGTGAACTACAACACTGATGATCCTGCTTTACTGCTTTATCCTAGACAACCTGAGAAAGTACCGCTCACAAGTCACGGGCCCTCTTGCTTTAGTGTAGAAGAATGACAGTTTCCAGACAGTAGATATTAACAAAAGATCAGTGCAGGATATGATCTCTCAGAAAAGGGAAATGAGGGGTCCCATGAGAAGCCTGGGAAGAGTTCCCAGGCCACAGTACAGGAGGGAGAATTAAACTTAGGCAGTTTAATGTGCATCACCAGGCAGGGAGGGTCCGCTGCAGCTCTTTACAAGACACCTAGTGACACCAAAGGGAGAGGAGGGCACCTTCCTTTGATCTTTCTGTCCCGAAGCTCTCCCATCTTGAATCTGCTTGAAAAGAAGCTCTGTGACTGCCCCCTCTTACCAAACACACTGTTCAAAGACTCCACTTATCACAGCTACAGCATCTGACCTACTATGCCGGGTCACACAGGTGACCTCCTGCCCCGGTCTTCCATCTTCCCAGATCCCAATGCTCCCCTCATCTCTACAGGTACACTGGGAAAGCCTCTTTGATCTGCCATCTAGGCAAACGCATGAAATGCCTTGGGGCAATCGCTTCTATTAAAGTAAATTTTCAGGTTAAAGAAGAAACTAAAAGAAAAAAAAATAAGAAAAGAAGGGAGGAGAGGAAAGCCAGAGTTGGAAATTCCCGGAGACCATGAAGGTTTGTGTGCTGGTAGAGTACAGAAGCCATGGTGCAGGCTGAGCGGAAGGCCAATGGTATGGCTGTGAAGAACTAGGGAAACACTCAAGACACAGGTGGAAAGTCTTAGCCACGGTGCCTGCAGCCACTGGAAACTTGTAATAACAGGACACGAGAGAGAACTCTGAGGGAAGTAACAACTACTGCCTTGGCTGCAGAGCAGAATCAGCCGTACACTAAAAGCTACAGAAATCTCCTCTACAAAATCAAAAGCCACCTCAAAAGGATCAAATTGTTTCTAGGTAACCTGAACATGTCCCAAAATGCAGCTTAAGAGTATTTACAAAAACATGGAAACACACAAAACGTAACAGAACACAATTTATAATGCCTGGCTTCCGATTAAAAAATCACCTGGGTAATTTGTATAGAGGTAAGAAAGTCTTGGCCATAATAAATGGAAATGTAAATCAATAAAAGTAACTCAGAAATGACAGGGATGGCAGGATTTAATAAACAAGAATATCAAAAGACTTATAACAAAGTTCTATTTCCTCAAAAAAATATATCTTAAGGATGTAAACAGCACATAATTTATTGAGCATCCAAACTGAACTTCTAGAACTGGCGGCGGAGCGCACTGACTGTGCCTGAACAGAGAATACAGTACAGAAATAGAGATGACTGAAGACGAGAGCAAGTCTGGCTCCAGACGAGTTCACACAGCCTAATATACATGAGTTTCTGAAGGGGAGGGGAAAGAGCACAGGAAAACAACTGGAAGTACAATGGCCCAAATGTGCAAATAGAATCATAACTATAAATCCATAGATCCAAAGAGTTCAACAAACCCCAAGGGTTTTAGTCAATATGATCTTCAGACAAGCTTTGTTTATTAAAATACATATAAAATATCACTACAGTCAGCTTTGCTTCATTGTGAAAATCTGTCAGAGAAACAAACTCAAAGATGATAGGGTTATCTTGGCTCAGGGGTTCAGAGGTTTATAGCCATGATCAGCTGATTCCATTCCTTCTGGGTCTCGTGAAGCAGAACATCAGGTGCAGGCACAGGGGGACAAAGCTATGGACAACATAGTGGCCATGGATAGAGGGAAGAGGGAAGAGTCAGGAACAAGGTCATACTTCAAGGCACACACTAACCCCACCCCATTCCACCCTCCCACCCCGTCCACTCACCCCAATGAGCTTGACCTTAGTTCCCACCAGCTCCTAATACCTCCATCAAATCTGAAACCATCAATGGATTAACCAATTAACTAGTCATCTAGTCATGATCTAATCACTCCCCAGAAGCTGCACCTTTAAACACAGTTGTGGGTACTAAGTCCTCAACACATAGGCTGTGGGAGAACATTTCAGACCTGATCCACAAGATGGGACAGCAAGGGCCATTTGTAACGGCGTAAACGAATGCAGACAGATTGTAAAAATATATACATAGCTTTAATGGAGAAATAGACTTACAGATCAACCTTTCCAGCGGAGACCAGGAAAACAGAAGCAAGCGCTGCGAGCACGCTCGCCAGATTTATAGGTAAACATTAGCCCGAAGCGAACACGCCCCCTAAGAGGCGGGACTTATCCCTACATCTCATCTCCCCCTTTTGTCTAAATAAGACAGAACTAAACCAAATACAACTATATACAATAATAACAAATAATAAATATAACAAACAATATTGAGAACAAAAGTTTTGCTAAACATTCTATCTCAAGGAGTCTAAATAATATAGAGAGTAACTACAATTATATAATCTTCAACTCCGTCAAGTCCCTAAGGGGCGGGACTTATCCCTACAGCCATTATAATAAAATCACTTAAAATCTAGTGGAAAACCATAAAGGCCATCAACAAGAGAAAGATATGCAGCACACATAGTGGAACAAAAATACAAATCATAGCAGAAACCATGGAGCCAAAATTGTCAAAGCTCTGACAAAAAGCATTAATGTGGACTTCTATATTCGGCAAAAGTATTTTCAAGCACCAAGGCAAATAAGTGCTTTTACAGGCATACAAAAATGAAAAGAATTCAGACCAGATTTTTCAGTATAAATAATGATATATAAATCTTACAGGATGAAAGAAAAAGAAAAATCTGCATAAACACAAAGGAATCAGAAACACCAAAATGGTAAAATACACAAGTAAAACATAAAAGGCTTAAAAAATGTTTGCATTTCCTTAAAAGATAATTGGTTAGTTAAAGCAAAAATAATAATGTACTGCAGATGTATAACAATTGTAACAAAATTTATGATACATGTTATATACCATAACTCATAAAGAAACCACATTCACATGCACATAGGGCTGCTAGTGTCTCATCAATGGGAAAAAAAATTGGGCGAAGAAAAAAAAAAAAGACCTACTTTCAGCCTAAAAGCAGAAAAAGTAAAAGAACAGATGGAACAAAGAAACCAAAGGCAATTCAGAGATTTAAAGCCAATGACATCAAGAATTACACAAAAAGTAAACACTTAAAACATTCCATTTACAAAGGAGATTATAAAATTAGATGCAAGATTCAACTACATACTGCCTACAAGAAATTTTCAATAGCTGAAGTGTTTCAACGGGTAAAGTACTTACTGAGAACGCATGAGTACCTGAGTTTGAATCCCAGTATCCACATAAAAGTTGGGTGTAGCCACAAACATCTGAATTGCCCAGCACTGGTAAGGAAGACAGGCAGAGCCCCAGGGCTCACTGGTTAGACAGTCTAACAGAAACATAAACCTACAAATTCAGTGAGACAGCCCGTGATATGTAATCTTGGTTGTCAACCTGACCACATCAGGAATCAACTAAAACCCAAGGAGCACAACCTTGAGGAGCTTTTCTTGATTGGATCATTTGTGGAAGAAGACCCACCGTAAATCTGGGCCACACCCTCTGTGGCAGCCCACATAAAAGGACATGAAGAAGGAACCTTCTACTTCATGCCTGCTTGCTCTCACTCTACTGTCAAATTCAATCCCGCTGCGGAGGCATTCCTGCGCTGGGATTAGAATCCACTGTTTTAGGATCCCAACATATCCTGAAGACCAGCTAAGACATCTCGCCTCGTGACCAACTATGGGACTCTTGTCTTTTCCATCAGGAGACAGACATTGTTGGACTAGCCAGACCACAGTCTGTAAGTCACTCTAATAAATACATAGATATTTATGTACTTAAATACATAGATATATATGTACTATATATGTGTGTGTATTATTACATATAACACACATACACACACATTCTATCAGTTCTGTTCCTCTAGAGAACCCTGACTGCTATAAACCCTGACTCTAAAACTAAGGTAAAGGCACAGGAAGATGGTTCAAGCAAGAAGACTAGAGTTGAGTTCACAAGAAACCGTGGAAATCCTGGATAGACATGTTGAACGATCTATGATTCCAGCTTTCAACGGTGAAAAGATGGGGGAGCCTTAGTGCAGGCTGGTGAAACTAGCTGGGTATGTGCGCTCTAGAACTGAGAGAACCTGCTCCAAAGAAGCAACAGACAGTAGAAGGCAATCGAAGATTCTTGACATTAACCCTGGACACCCACATGAACATGCACACAGCCTGCATGCACACCCACACACATGCAAATATAAATGCACACAGGCACACACAGCACATACTCAGACATAGGAAAGAAAGAATAAAACAAATGCTGAGAAGAAAATGACAGACGTCCCATCATCACCCTCTGGCCTAAATTAACAAGACAGGGAACCAAACCATACTGACACCCGTCAAAAGAAAAGCATCTACATTAACATCACACAAAGCAGGCATCTGGCTTAGACCATTTTAAATCACTTTAACAAAACACCTGCGATTAAGTAAAGGGAAATTTACTTCCATAAAGCTGTGAAGCCAGCATGGTGAGGGAAGTGGCAGGAAGAAACTACCTCCCAATACTGTGCCCTCGGAATTGAGTCTCCTACATACACTGTCTCAGATAGTAACAAGGATATTGACAAGGATGGAGTAAGCTAACTCGTTCCAAAGAGGCTGTGAAGACATCATGATCCTTAAACATTTGCATACCTCACTACAGTGCCTCAAAAGAGATGAAGCAAAAGACTGAACTGAAAGGACAAACAATAATCCACAGAATTCAAAATACAGGACAAATTAAGCAGAAAGAAAAAAACAAGACCAACAGCATCCAACCAGATATGTACAGCACATATCACCCTACAACAGCAGAATAAACTTTTTCACACTCACTTGGAACACCAAGACAGTTTACCATTTTTTTTTTAAAAATAGACTCTCATCTATATATTTTGAGACAGAGTTTCACTGTGTTGCCCATGCTGGCCTTAAATTCATCTTAAGCAATTCTCAAGTGTAAGCATCCTGAGTATATGGGACTACAGACATGCACTAACATACTAGACTTTAAGTATATTTTTAATTGACAAATGCAACTATATATTTATTGTATAAAGCATGTTGTTCTAAAATATGTATGTTCTGTACAATGGCTAAATCAAGCTAACAAATCACATACCATACTTCACGGACTTATTTTCTATTATGATATACTCGGTTTATTCACAAATTTTCGAGAAGACACCACCACTATGATGACTGGAATGGCTAGTACTGTCAGTTTGACATGGCTGAGAATCACCCTGTAGACAGGGCATGCAGATGAGGGGTCATCTAGACAGGATTAGCCTCTGCCGGTGAAGGACTATCTAGATCAAGTCAGTTTCCTAGCCGCCTATGAGGAATTCTCTAGATCAGGTTCCTAACTATGAGTGCTACTATTCCTTGAGGAATCCTGCACAGAATAAAAAAGAGAAGGTAAGCTGAGCACCAGCACCATTTCCTGGCTGTGGATGCCATATGACCAGCTGCCTCCAGCTCCTACCACCAGAGCTTCCCTGCCATGACTGACTACCTCAGACTGTGAGCCAACAGTCTTAAGTAGCTCTTCTCACAGCAACAGAAAAAGTAACTGATGTAGTTACCATGCTGTAAATAAAAATCTGAACTTATTCTTCCAATTGATGTAAATGTTTGTATTCTTTAAATATATCCCCATCTCTTTTCCCTCAAATTCCAATCCCTGGTAACCACCAATCCACTCTCTGCTTTGCCTAAATCCAAGTTCCTTAGATTTCACATATAAGTGAGATCATGAAGTACTTGCTTTCTGTGCTTGGCTTATCCCACTTAACATAATTTCTCTAGGTTCTTTTCATGACAAAGGAGCAGTCAATTGTGCATGTGTGACAAATTTTCTTTATTCATCTATCCATAGACCCTAAGGTTGACTGTGTATTTTGGCTGTTGTAAATAATTCTACAATCAACAGGACGGTGCAGACATTTCTTGACATACTGACTTCATTTTCTAGGAACCTTGCACCAGTAGTGGAACTAGACAAGGCAAGTCTAGTGTTTATTTTTTGATGAACCTCCATCCCATTTTCCATACTAACTATATTAAATTACATTTCTATCACGAATGTAAAATGTTTCCCTTCTCCACATTTTTCCAAAGCTTATTGTTTTCAAACTCTCTGGTAACACCCATTCTAAGTTATGAAGGATAACATCTCATTCTGTATTTCCCTGGCAATTAGTAATACTGAGTGTTCTTGCTTTTACAAGAATTGGCAATTTTCTTTTGAGAACTGTCTTTTCAGATCATTTAAATCATATTATTTCTTTACTACTGAGTTGGATTCCTTAAACATCTTAGACATTAACCTCTTATCAGATACATGTTTTGCAAATATCTTCTCCCATTCTGTATGACAAGATTTGACTCAAATTTCTGGCTGAGGATGTACTCCGTTGGTAGCCTGCCTTGATCACAGGAAGCCCTAGGTTTATTTGATTCCTGTATAAGTCTGGGCTCGGAAGCATATTCTGCAATCTCTGGTGGAAACAGGGGGATCAGAAGTTCAAGGCTATTGTTATATTGGGTCACATAAGGAGCTTGATGCTGGCCCAGGCTACTTGAGACCCTGCCTCAAAAGAGTAAAGATTTGACTCATTTATTTCTGTTGTGCTGAGACAGGGAAGCCAAGTGTAGAAGCAGAGAGATGAATGAAAATAGAGCAGTAATCCAAGGAGGAGATGAAAGTTATCTTTAAATAGGGTGAGGATGTCAAGTGTTGAGTAACAGGCACAGTCTACAAATATTCTTAACATGACGCTAATGAGACATTCCTGACATATTAACTTGAAAGTAAAAGGCATAGAATCTTAAAAGATGGGGCTGTCACCATCTAAAATGAAGAGGACAGATGCTGGGTTTGGGTGAGACAGGAGAAGAGGTCAGACAATCTGTTTTAAAGATAATAATTGAAAAGTCTGTTAACACGCCTTCCGCCAAAATGTCGATGCACCTGAATTACGTAAGTCTAATGTTTAGAAAATGGGCTTGAACTAGAAAAAACTTGTAGTTACAAGTTGTCAACATATAAGTCACCAGCTAAAAGAGAATAAAAAAAGCTCTCAAAACTAAGCGGTTAGGAAGAAAAAGGGCATCTAGCACCAGAAAGTAACCGGGTCCCAACAAACAAAGTCTACGAAGGAAGGAAGAAGTGATTCCTTTGTGATACAAGAAGCTGGAAAACAAAAGACGACAACAGCATTTAGGAAGTGACATGTACTGGTGACTACTGTAGTTAAATTTTTAGTCTGCCTACAAAAGAGAGCAGGTTTACGGTACAAGGGCTAGCTGGATGGTGTCCTTCTTCGGGGCTTGGTGAGAAAATATGTTCACAAAGAATCGGACAGAATGTGGGCGGGGGGGGGTGATTATGACAGAACGACAGAAAGCGTCTAGAACCATGTTCTGAGCTAGAGGAAGGTAGGATCAAATGCACAAGTGACCCATCAGGAGCACTAATAATGTAGGTTCTTTTTGTTTGCTTGTTTTTTGGGGGTTTTGGTTTGGTTTTTAGGTGTAACAGTCCTGGCTGTTCTAAAACCCATTTTGTAGACCATGCTGGCCGTGAAATCACTGAGCTCCATCTGCCTCTTGCCTCCAGAGTGCTGGGATTAAAAGTCTGCACCAATGCCAGGCTACTGACAATGTAATTCAACAGGCAGAAAGGCCAGGGGCATTAAATACAGGTAGGTATTTGTGGGTACAAAGAAAATATTTTGAACCCTATCAATTCTTCTATAAGTATGCTCTTCTGAAGTGGTCTTTCACGAGAAAAGTATTTGAATATTATCATCTCAATTTTACTAAATGCTAAAAACAAACAAATAAGAAAAAAATATTAGAAAGTTTAATGGGATGAGAAATAGACATCCTGGAATTATTCTAATTGAGATAACTACTTCAAGTGATGACTGCACAGCACTGGTCATTCTATTCAATATGCAGTAAGTGACGTCAACACCATTTCTAAATTTCCTGTTTTCCCATTAACCCAAAGTCCTCTGGACAGTAGCTGCTGCTCTATTTTCCTACATATGTATCTGCATGCTTTCAAGTATTTGGCAAAAACCACCAAACTGCAAAAAGTAGTCTGGCCCTGGAATCAGTTCTTTGGTAGTTTTGAGAAAAGAATGATTAACAATTTCCATCAATGGAGACCACTGCATAATCTAGACAGAGCTACGTTGCTCGTTTACATGAGCACAACCTAACATAATTGTAAACTCACAGTGGCTTCATAAGTATGTGGTTGAGACACATCATTTAAAATGCTTAGGTCCTATAGGAAATAGATCATTAAGTACATAATTCTAATGCCTGGGTAAGAACAGCAGCCTTCAGTATACTGTTTTTTTTATCAACCAGCAGCAACAAGTATGTGCTTGAGATTCCCACTTTACTTTTCATAAACAGCAAATTCTAATACCTACAGTTCTGAGTCACTGCTAGGATAATTTTCACTTGAACTCCATATCCTCTCTGATTTTCATTGAAAATCAAGTATGTAATCTACAACTGCACCATCCTGAGCATATCTTGCCAGAAAACTAGGTATGCATTTTTAAGAATGAAGCTTGCAAGTGAAACTTCCCAGAGAAAGTTCTTCATAACTAGGGTGTTTATCTTGTAGCTATAACCAATGAGTCTAATGGTATCATACATTGTAATGAGTCGTTCTCTTTCCCGCCAGCCAGTTCCCAAATAATCTCACAAAAACTCAGCGACTAGCAAAGCTTGGCCTTAGTTTAGGCTTGTCTTTAACTAGCTCTTATAACTTAAATTAACCCATTTATATTCATCCTGCCACATACCCTCGTGCTTCCTCTATTCCTCCTCACACCCCCCCCTCTCTCTCTCTCTCTCTCTCACACACACACACACACACTCACACACACACACACACACACACACACACACACACGCCTAGATTCCTCCTCCTCTTTTCTCTCTCTGCCCAGAAGTCCCACCTCTACCTCCTGCCTGGTTGGTCAGATTTCTATTACATCAATCAGAGCATTACACCTTCACATAATGTACAAATATCCCACAACAGCACATTATTATAAAGAATACACTCACTTCGTTTACCATGAAATATCTACAGGCTGAAACAAAAATCCAGAACCACGTTTCAAATGGCAGGCTATTCTCAGACCTGGGAACGTTTACAGACGAATCTTAAGAGAAGGAACCCAAGTCTCAACACAAAAATTCATTACTGCTTCATATGTACCTCAAGCGCCAGCCTGAAGCTGATCTTAAGTTTCCAATGTGCCTGGATTTGGAAAGTAACCCCATTCTGTAAGTGTTTATTGGCAGCAGCGTATAAGCACTCGGAGTTTCTCCTGGAAGCTCATGGCTTTCAGAAGTTCTGACTAGGGTTCCTCAAACTGTATTAAATATTTGTGATTTTATTTTTTTAACCAGTACAGGGAGTCATATCATCCTTTATAAATGTGATGAGAACTACACAGCAAGTTTTACTAAATTCAGACATCTTGTGTGTGAGTATGTGTGTATGAATATGTTCATGAAGTCTAAAGAACTTCAGTAAGTGAAAAAGACTGGAGTATAAAACCAGCTGAGCTAAGAGAACAAAAACTATAGCATACAAATAAAAGAATTTACATGAAAAAAAAACGGTTATTTACTATATTTGCCATACGTGGCTATTCATCAAAAGACATTATAATAAATCTCTGCACACAAATAAATGACTTAAAGAGTAAATGACAAAAACTATAAACTATTCTAATTAAGTATAGAGAATATATACCATCTTGATTCAGGATAGTCTTAACATGAATGCTATTTGTCTAAAGTGATAAAATTTATGTAAAATTAATATTTATGTATAAGCAAAATACACCACAGCTGAGAGACAAATGCAGACTTAGAAAAAGCAGAAATAAGAACAAATTATTTACCTTAATATTTAAAAATCCAAACAACAAAAAAGTATCCAATTATCCCAATAAACAAGAACAAGTAAAAAGCAATAAACAATGTAAAGATTTCTAATGAAAAATTTAGGAAATATAATTTAACAACATGTCATTTCACAGTCTCTGAGTAGCAGCATTTAAACCTCAGCACTTCTAGCACTTGAGTTTCTGGCAATAGAGATTACTGTACCCTTTGGGGATAGAAACTGGCAAGTAACATGTATTCTTTGACCCAGATATCCCCCTAGTGAAAAAATGACATTAGTGGGTAAAGAGAGGCACATAAAGATTTATTCAAACATTGTTTATAATAACAAGAAAAGAAGCCTTAAAAGGAGGGGAGGTGTGGAGACACAATTACTACCTACCACTGACAGAGTAAATTAGGATTTAGTAATTTAGTAATGCATAATTTGAAACACTACACAGTCATTAGAATGTGCCGAATTTCAGTGTACTAACATGGAAAGAGGTTTATAATATTAAATAAAAAAACAAGCTGCAGAATAATATATAGTAAGATGTAGGAATATTTGCTTTAAGGAAAAAATAACCTATACAGTAGTAAACTGTAATATTGGGAGCTTTAGGAATTTCTATTTAAATAATTTCCTAAGACATCAGCGAATATACTGTATTTTTAATATGCCTATTGCTTTATTAGAGATTTCACCATCAAGATATTGTTGACTTTAGCCAAGTCACATTACAGTCATTAACAGACATTACCATCCTTTGGAATCTTCTACAGCAAGAAAAACAAACAATAAAACTACTTTTAAGGGCAAAATGTTCATTAGCAAAATGAAAAAAAACAAAATGCTTTTTAATGTTGCAGTTTTACAATTACAGCAAGCAACCAAAGATTTTCTTCTCCAACAGCAGAAACAAGCTATTTCAGTCCATTTCATTGAGTAATATAATTATGTTCATTGCATGGATATAAACAAGGGGCGAGACATTAAGCCAATCCCTTTGTGCCAGAAATTGAGTTTTCTCAGAATGATATTCATTCTCAGCAATACATGCATTGATAATACAATTTATAAATGCTATTCAAACAGCTCCATTGTAGTACAGTATCACTAGAAAGTCTGAAATTGCCTGGTGTAATTACAGGAGTCCTCAACTAGGAATCAAACATACCTGAGTTACAATTCTGACTCTGTCACTTACTAGCAATACATTCTTGGGTAAATTATATAATTTAAGGATTATCCTGTATCTGAAAGATAGATATCTCTGTTCTTGGGAGACTAAATAAGAACATCACAGAGGAATGTTGTCTAGTGACAGCCTGACCCTTTTGTCTGTCTTTGCTAAGGAGCCAGAATAATGCGCACTGTCTCTTCAGTACTGCCTTTAAAACATACTCAGTCTGTGGGAGTGGGAAGGAGGCAAAATGAGGGCATCTACAGTTACTCTTCAAGGCTGAAGAAGAACATCAGAGGCCAGGAGTTCGGGTCCAGCCTGGACAACCCATAGACAGACGCCTGTGTCATTTAAAAATAAAAAGAGGAAAAAAATCCAAACAGAAGATTAATGAGCTGACATAAAGGCATATATTTTCTCTCTGTGTCGTGTCTACATCTCCAGATACTCAGGTGTTTCACACCTGAGAGCTGTCCTTTTTCTTTTTCTAAAACAGAGTAGTGCAGCGTAGCAGCACAGCATAGTCTTGAACCTACCATCCTCAGGCATCAGCTTTTAGAGCGCTGGAATTACAGGCCTGCCTGACCCCCATGGTCAACCCTGGATTATTTCTCCGAATTACTTATTCTGGTAGATATTTGCCGTCTCCTGCATAGCTATCTATTTTGATGCACACTTTTTATTCCTGGCAGAGGATTTTTCTGTCATACATGGAGATCATGAGGAAGCACAGTGCTCCACCTGTGGCATTCTACAACTTCAGGTAATCCAGATGGCATATGGAAACAACAGGCAAGCGCGGCAGAAAGAACGTTAGGCAAGGAGGAAAATCTGCAGCATTTCTAAGAAAGGACAGATAGAGAGTTCCAAGTAACAATACAAAAAAGAATAAATACAAATTCTGGTTTGAACTAACTTTTAACTTATTGCAAGATGAGTCACTTTTCTTCCTGTAAAACTGGATCGTGACTGAGGCCAGACTTTGACTGTAAATGCTGTGGGGACGGAGCCATAGGAAATGCAAACATAAAAGGTTTAACCTTTAATATGTAAAGTGAATAATTTTCAGCATACAGAACCTTTTTTAATTAGAGTAAATAAATTCAATAGCTCTTCACATTTCATTCTGGAAGCTTCGGCTCCTCTTTCAAACTTAGCTGTACGTCAACCAAATGTATTTAACGTTCTCTGATAACACTATTCTTTAAAGGCTTTTGTAAAATCTACTAAAACTTGCAAATAGCGACTACCTCTAAAATTTAAATTATTTTCTGGTGCTTTTACTAAAAATTAATTCACACTCCCACTTACATATAGCCATTCCTCAAGGTAACTTTAAAACGCATTTAAGAAGCCGGCTAGGTGAAAGTGTATGCAAAAACCGCTTCCCATATTCACATTACACCCCTTGAGCAGATTTTTAAGTGCCATGAACATTTTTAAATCAAAACGCACCAGTCATTAAGTCTCCCTGTTTCCAGAGCACTTCCAAATTCCAAAGTTCTTCACTATCCGGAAACACGGGCTATCCGCGCTTTCGTCCGCTATTGCACAGCTTCACACTCCAGTTTAGTGTTTCAAGCATCTTTACCCGTTCCAGCACTGACAGAACGCTTTAAGACACCCATATGGTTAGCTTTCCCCCACTCTATTCCTTCCACAAGGTAAACGCTGCAATTCCGAACCTTCAACGATGCCCGCTCGTACAAGCAGTCCAGCTACACTTACGACCTAACTCTGAAGCCCAAATCAAGCAGTATAGCGCCACTCATAAAGAACTTCAGTCCCCCAGACGCCTCGTAACGGTACCGTCCGATCTTTTCATCTGCTCCAATGTCCCACAGGCCAGTCTACCTATACAGTCAGCTCTAAGGTCCCTTTGCTGCCAGCTTAGGCATGCCACTCGCTACACAGTGAGCAGCTTTTCCTCCCCATCGTTCCCTGAGTCTCCGTCCATTACTGCCCATCTCCCTCGACGAACATCCCGATGACCACCATCCCCACACGATCCTGTGCCCAGGCGCCCCTCATTCAAATTCCAGTCCCCACCGCAGCACAGAGCGGGGGCTCTCCGGAACGCCTCGGAAGAGACGGGAGGATGAGCGTTCGTGTCCTCCAGCAGCACCAGCCCCGTGCAGACTTGGGTCCCCCCCTCTCTCCGTGGAGGGCCGACGGGGCAGCCCTCTGGCCGGAGACCTCGCGCGTGCAGCTCGTCCCTGGTGGCGGGAGATCGACGTGCCTGGGTCCCAGCTCCCGGGACTCTCCGAGACCCCTGCGGACGCCCACTTGCTATGCCCGGCCATGCCCACCCGCTCGACCAAGCGCCTCACCTAGCTTCGCCCGGGACTCCTCCAGCTTCTGGATCTGGTTCTCCAAGAAGAGCATCGCCACCGCGAAGGCCACCACCGCCAGCAGCTGCAACTTGGGCGGCATCATAATCCTGAGGAGCCCCATGAAACCCGCTGCTCGAGATCAAGACATACCGCGGGGGGCGGGGAGTGGGGCCCCGCGGGCGACCGAGGCGCCGGGAGGAGACCCCGACCCGGGAGCTGCGCGGACTGCCGCGCCGCAGCGATCCCCCTCCTCCGCTCCGGTCTTCCGCCCGCGGGAGCCAGCGCCGGCCGCCCGATGCACGCTTCTCCTCAGCCCACCCGACGGCCCTGGCGCCCCGCTGCTGCCCGGCTCCGGGACCCCGCGGCCGCACGCCCTCTTTCCTCGCTTGCTCCCTTTCCCTCCTCGGTCGCTCGCGGCCGCGCGCTCCTCTCACAGCGCTGCGGCTGCGGCTGCGCCGCCCTCGGCCCGCCCCCTGCCCTCCCCCTCGGCCACCACGCGCACGCCTTGACGCACGCTGCCCGGCAACCAGAGGCTCCGCCCCCACCCTCCCGTACAGGGGCGTTCATTGGTCCGAAGAGTGGCCGCTGAGCGCCCTTTTGGTTCGATTTACGGTTGGGTTCCTTGACAGAGGACTCAAGCAAGGCGGAATGTGATTGGGCATATTCGGACAGGGAGGCGAGGCTCGTCACGGAGGAGCTGGGGCTTCGTAGGTAGCCGACAAAATGTCGTGAATGAGGAGCACGGGTGTGGGGAGCTTAAGTAAATGCCTGATTTGAATCTCTGAGAGAACCAGACTGCTTTCCAGTAATCGATCACTTTTCCGCTCCAATGGCCGCCTGATTAATATTCGCCTCTGAGGGATCATAGGCTTGTAGCGCTGCCTTTCCCTGCATGTTTCGCTTCAGGCATTGCAGTGGACGTCCCCGGTCCAGGGGTCCTCGAACTCCTGAAGATTGACGGGGGTCTGCAGGGATGGCGGCCGGGCAGGGTGGGTGGCTGCGGCCCGCTCTCGGGCTGCGCTTGCTGCTGGCGACTGCGTTTCAAGCGGTGAGTGTGGGTCGTCCCCGTGGCTGCCTCAGGGCCGGTAGGAGGGCTCGGATGGGGAACATCAACCCCGCGATCACGCAGGGGACCGCCCTTGGAACGGGCTTCCGTAGTGCCGCTTCCATCCGGGAGAAGACGTGGCAGGCGGAATTCCAGCCGGAGCTCTAGAGGCGGTGGTCTGCTCGCCTCAGGCACATAAAAATCGATTTTTTTTTTTTCAAGAGAGCAGTGGGTACATAAAGTCAGTAGTGCTTAGAAAGGAGGGAAGTTTCTTTTAACGGGACAGAAATGAATGAACCTACCATTACTTACAAAGACTCCCAAACCTTAAAGGAACATCTTCGTGGCTTTCTTCATTAACAGAAATGCATGGATTGTGAATCTCTCAAAGGAGAAAGCCTAATTCTGACTTATTTAGCTACTTATGAAACAACTATTGGTAAACTCCTTTATCGAAGTTTGGAGTCCATATTTACATGTCTTCCACTTAGGGTATTTGATTTGTCCAAGATTTGGAAAGTTAAGATTATGCCGTAGGTCTGTAAATACTTAGACTTTTTCATACAAAGAAAGTAATTTGCAAACTTTGTGTCTTCTTTTGTTACTTTGTCCAAAGTATAGATTCTTGCCTTCTCACATTGCAATACAGTGTTGTTATTCAAGCACTTGGTGCCTAAGAAATTGTCGGGCATTGATGGCGCGCTCCATTAATCCCAGCACTCGGGAGGCAGAGGCAGGCGGATCTCTGTGAGTTCGAGACCAAGCCTGGTCTGCAGAGTGAAGTGAGTTCCAGGACAGGCTCCAAAGCTACAGAGAAACCCTGTCTCGAAAAGAAAAAAAAAAACTACTTAGGCCCTAAGTCTTAGGGAAACAACCGTGGAAACTCATCCTGAGATGAGTGGGTTATTTGTTTTCCCTCCCATCGTAGGCCATTTGGTTTTGTTAGCACTACCACAAGTTATAAAGGAATAATGTTTCCAACTACCTTCTAAATTTCAATAGACAATGGCTTTGTAAGAACTCCTCACCCCCAAAATCAAAAACCCGAAATCAATGTTTTAAATAATGTAACCATTTTTTAGGTTGGTGGAGCAGTTCCGTCATGTATGCACTGATTTGAGCTAGTCAGTTAATTTAATGAAAACTTCTAAAACTACCATAACTCATAATCAGTGCCATTAGCTGCGACCACATAGTTCCTCTGCTTCTAACTTCTCATCTCTCACTAGACTAGACTACCTTCTTTCTCACAACAAGCTCAGGGCAACACTCCAAAAGAGTAAAAGCTTACAGTTCCTCTTAAGACCTCGCCATGGAAATCACATAACCCTCCTGGGAGACAAAGGCTAAAGATAAAAAGCAAGATGTCCCACTGTCTAAGCTCCATCAGGTTCTACTTACTAAAGGAAGTCTCGAGAGAAAGCCACAGGTAAATAGACTCCCCTGCCATATGAGAGAAGTGACAGAATTGCATTGCAGATGAATGTTCAGACGAGGAGCAGGATAGGAAGAGTTTGTGTCTCGTTGTGTGCCATAGTGACCACCTACCTAATCTAACTCAAAACTCAGATGTCATTTCTGACTCCTTTCCTTTATGCACCTCACATGCTAGCAATTACCAAGCCTTACTAATTTTTACTTCCTACATATGCCTGAAAACCAGTTTGATGCTTGTTAATCTTTCAGTCACACCAAGACCTTTCTCCTAAGAAGTAACAGAATTGCCTTTTACTATATTGAGAATCTAAGTAAAATTTGCCTACCAGCTTTCTAATTACCCAAGCCAAAAATGTGTTCCGTTGAATTCTTTGTAGTTTCACTCTTTGGATCAAATTTGTCATTAAGACCTTAAAATTTTCCAAGCCAGTCACTTAGTTTTGTCGCCACAGGTAATTCAGGCCAGTATATCCACGTACCTGGAATTACCGCAAGAGCTTCATTAACTAGTTTCCTAATCTAATGTCTTTCTAATTCCACCCAGTACATCTAGAGCAGTGGTTCTCAGCCTCCCTAATGCTGCAACCCTTTAATACAGTTCCTCCTGTTGTGGGAGCCCCCTACCATAATTTTTTTTTTTTTTGCTACTTCATAACTATAATTTCGTCACTTTTACAAACTGCAGTGTAAATGTTTTTCACAGGGGTCATTCCGCCTTCAAAGGGTCGTTGAGGACCCTGATCTAGAATAACATTTCTGAAATCTAAATCTATTGTACTTCAAACTCCTACTTATTTTTCTTTCTTTTTTTTTTTTTTGGTTTTTCGAGACAGGGTTTCTCTGTGGCTTTGGAGCCTGTACTGGAACTAGCTCTGTAGACCAGGCTGGTCTCGAACTCACAGAGATCCGCCTGCCTCTGCCTCCCGAGTGCTGGGATTAAAGGCGTGCGCCACCATCGCCCAGCCACTCCTACTTATTTTTAAGAGAGTTTGCCTTAAGTGTTCCTTAGCAAGTCGGTCGGTAGTCTGTCTACCAGCTTTTTCCCCCGTATTTGCTTCTTCCACTCGGAGACAAAAGGTGTGAAGAACTGGTAATAGCTCGCTCCAGCAAATGTCATGTAGTTTGGTCTCCTACAGAAGCGCTTTCCTCTATGCCCAGAAAAGTATGATTGTCTTCTACTTACCATCTAACCCTTCTTCTATCATGTGAGTTAAAAGTGTGATTTAAGAATCGAACTCAGGTCCTTAGACTGGCAGCAAGCACCTTTGCCCTCTGAGCCAGTTTTTGCCACCTGTCAGTTTGCAGTTAAGAAATTACTTCCTCCAGGACATCAATCTCTGGGCTCAAACTTGGCTAGGAACCGTTTTGTGTATCAGTGGCGATCACTACTTCATCTCTTAGGTACCTTTCAGTCTTCTATTGTAATGAAATTGTCATTTTCCCACTGAGCTGACTGGCTCACACCTTAAGGAAAGGCCAGTTCCTAGTTATCATTTGTCTACTGACAGACAGAGAAGGACGCAATACCTTAAAATCTAAGTAACATAGTTGATGAGTGAACTAGGGAATCTAGATGCTAAGGTCTGATAGTGCCGACAGATGACCCCTTGTGAATTATCGACCGCCTGTTCTAGTTAGCTTTCTGTAGCTCTGTTATTGCAGTCCCACCTGGGTGTGTCATTGACAACAGATGGTGCAGGTAGAAGTGTTACAGAAAATCCTCCTTTGTTCACACTCAGCTTGCCTGGTAATTACATGATTCTTGATACTAACTATATACTAGACTGAAATCTTTTAATGACAGGTATCAACTCTATTCTTTTCTGTGGTGGATGAGAATACACTGTTTTACAATAATAATCTTTAAATTAGACAACTGTATCATTCCACTTAGGTATTCTCCAAGCCATTTTTTATAATCAAAATCAATCAATTTCTCTATAAATTGATAGATAGGTATAGATAGAAAGGCAGATAGATATGCATATCTATATATGTAGCTATTTATTCCCCCCACCCTGTGATACTATGCTATTTAGTTTAAAAAGAACTTTAGGTAAATAGGTCTTCAAATTTTAACTTTTAATAATTGAGCTGCAAGGCAGGGGTGGTGCACACCTTTAATCCCAGCACTGGAGGGTTGGGGGAGGTGGATCTCTGAGTTCAAAGCCAGCCTGGTCTACAAGAGCTAGTTCCAGAACAATCACCAAAGCTACACCAAGAAACCTTGTCTCGAAAATCCAAATAATAATAATTGTGATTGATTTGCTCTGAATCTTTATTTTCTTCTGTTGTTCTCTGTGAAGTGACTAACTAGAATGTAGTGCTTAACTTCATCTACTTTACAGACTTAGAAAGTCAGAGCCAGGCATGCTGGTACCTCCTGAGTCTGAGCTCCTACTTGTAATCACAGCATTCAGGGGCTGAAATGAGAGGGTCAAACGTTTGAGACTAGCCGGGGCTACATATAGCAAGTTATGATCTAACCTAGGTTACATAGCAGGACTGTCTCAAAGGAAGAACCAAAAGGCAAAACTTGAGTCAAAAGTAATTTCTCCCTCTTGCATACTCTCATACTAGCTTATACCCCTTGTTTTGTCATACTAGCTATGCCCCGTGTTAGTCATACAGGCTTATACCCCATGGTACGTCATACTGGCTTATAGCACATTACACTTACCCTATGTTCTTAACAGATCATAGCTGTGCAAGTGTCTGTCCCTCTATTTCTCCTGCCAGAGTACTTGCCAAGAGAATACAGGGACCATGTTCCTTTAGTTTTAAGTGTATCCAGTGTTTGTTCACTTCCAGCCTCAGAAGTGCAAATGGCCTCCCAGTTTCTCCCTGCTTCTTCCCATTGATATTAGCATGGCTGTGGCTTCTGCAGAGTGGTGATGAACCATAATCAGTCCCCAAAGTTAGAGAAAAAACTTACTGCCCAGAATCCTGGTTAAGACCATAGACATGTCACCCTTGCTAAACTAGAATGCCATGGCTCCCTGTCGTCGTGACACTCTCTTTGTGTAGTGACTAAAATCCTTGGCAATGAAAGGGGTGTATAGGATTATTGGAAACACAGAAAAAAGTTAGACTAATTCTTTGCAAGAGGGGAGAAGACCAAGTACAGTGGGCACTTGTCACAGTGAGAATCACAGCTATAGAACTTCTTGAAGGAGGAAAGTAGTAAACTTGAATTTCTTGGCACCTTGAAGTAGGGACTTAGCTCATACTTTAACTTACCCTAGAGAAGTTTGAGAATTGTTTTAGCCGGGCGGTGGTGGCGCAAGCCTTTAATCCCAGCACTCGGGAGGCAGAGGCAGGCGGATCTCTGTGAGTTCGAGGCCAGCCTGATCTACAGAGCTAGTTCCAGGACAGGAGCCAAAAAGCTACGAAGAAACCCTGTCTCGAAAATTCACAAAAAGAGAGAGAGAGAGAATTGTTTTAGTGTCTGCATCTCCAGGTAGCTGTCATTTTAAGTCAGTGGCAGTGCATACTTAACCCAGCTGGGCTAACAGCAAATAATCATGTGTAAAGATTAGAACAGTACACTTTAGTGTGACCTGAAGGAGCTCTTTACTAAAGGTCCTCGGTGCTGGTATGTGCTCCTTTGTTTAGATCGTATACATCTTCATGTCCACCATCTTTAGTGAAAAATAGAAGAGAATGAGCTATGCGTAGCTGATTCCAAAATACTGTCATCACCAATCTGGCCAAAGATTAGCATCTCCTTCAGTGGATGGCATAATTATAGTTGTCAGTATTTTTATTGTTATTGATCTGTCTAGCAATGATGCATCCTGAATTCCATGCAGTAAGCTAGGCCAGGGGTTGTTTAATTTATAAAGAAGCGTGTTTTGGTGCACAGTCTGGAGACTGCACAGTACAGGGCTAGACAGCCACATCAGATGAGCAAACCGACTACTAGTGGAGAAAGAAAAAGCTGCAGATAGCAACCTCCCCACAAGAACTGCATGAATCAACTCATGGACCCTCCATACCTCTAACTAAACCCCACCTCCCTACACTGTGTGAGGAATTGGGCATCTACCATATGGATTTTGGTGAGGACATACACTTAGACTCTATTGTTGATTGCATGTGCTTGCAGAGGCCAGAGATGAATCAACAGGTGTTGTCTAGTGCTCGCCCTCTTTTTGAGACAGTCTTTTACTGGACCAAGAGCTCAGTGTTTGGCTAGGCAAGCTCCATCCATCCCTCTGTACCTGAAGTCATGTTCTTACATTTATGTGGCATGCACTTTACCAACCAAGCCATCTCTCCATTCCCAGCATTAAAATCTTTTCTCTTGTGTAGTCTTAGGTTTTCTTATTATCCTGTTAACTTCCTAAGTACAGCTAATAGTAAATGGGATGCCACTATAAAGCACTTAGCAGGCTATCTGGTGGTTTATAAGGACTTCCAATAATGGTGGTGCCTCTGGCCTACATTATGTTAAGATCCATTCTCTAACCCACCTGTTTGTCACGTGTGTGTGTGTGTGTGTGTTTGTGTGTAATTAATGCACTTGTGTACATGTGGAAGCCAAAAGTTGGTGTCTGTTGGCCTCATATCATTTCTTCACCGCATGTTTTGAAAAGGTTTTCTCACTGAATCTAGAGCTCCCCCTCATCACCCTAGACCCGGTGAGGCCCGGGGAGCCAGCTGGCTTTTCTCTCCGTTCAGTGCTGGAGTTCCCATGGACATTGCAGCCCCTGGCTTTATAGGTGAATGCTGAGGATCCAAACTCATGCTTGTTCAGCAAACACTTTACCCTCTAAGCCATCCATCTCCTGAGCCCCAGTTCCTGTAAGTTCTTAAGCAGTTTGCAGTTTTCAAAGTGAATTTGCTTTTATTACATGTTTCAATTACTGACTGCAAGACAAATTTGCATAAATGCAGTGGTGTAAAATAGTTTCTTTTGCTTTCAGATTCAGTGGGCTATCAGTTTCCAGACTGGCACAGCAGGGGCTCGTCTGCTCCGAGGTCCCTGAAAGGCTGGAGTCTGAAATCTGAAGGCTCTTCACTTGAACGTTTAGTAGTTGATGATGTCAGCTGGGGGCCTTGGATGATCTCTGCATGGTTCTGGCCATGCTGTGCCTCTAGTTTAGGCTTTTTTTTGCAGCATGGTAACTTAAGTTCTGAAATTAATGCTTGGGGGTGCAGAGTGCATGCAGACAGACACTGCACGCGCGCACACACACACACACACACACACACACACACGTTCTATGCCAGTCACATTGTAAGAACATATTCTATGCGCACTCACACACACACACACGTTCTTTGTTGGAGGACTGCCAGTCACGTTGTAAGAACATGTGGGGGGACATGTGCATATTGACACAGCTGTCTCCAAACCATCATGCTTCTGTCCCTGATTTCAGATTTCCCTGTACAGTAGGTCTTACAGATCACTTTACTGGTGGGAAGTTGCAAGAAGTGTCTAAACTAGAGAATTGACCACAGAAAACTCACTAGTGACCTCATAGGTTCCTCCCACTGAGTTGGGATAGTTGATTGGTTTTGAAGATGATGTGCCTTCCCTATTTATAGAGGTAGGGGAAAATACTTATGAGATGTCTGCTTAGAAGACTGACCGATAAAGACCAATGGGATGGTCAGCATTGTGTGGGAATGTATTAGCAGTATTTTCACTGAGCAATGTCAGTGGGTTTTAATCTTGCTGATTAATTTAAAAGAAAGCCGACAGACTTCAGCTGGTGTGCCAATTTCAGCCAACCCTGACATTTATTGGAACACTCATGTCTGCATTGTCTGTGGTTGCTTTCGTGTGGCAATGGCAGACTTGAGTATTTATGAGAGGAACCATTTTTCTGCCAAAGCGTAATTGCTCTCTGGCCCTAAGAGGCTTGCAGACCCTTCCCTGTTGTAGAAGACCGACCAGATAATGTCAGACATTTCCCTATTGATATTGTGGGTTTACCGAATCATCTGTTTAGCAAACAAGAGCTCACATTGGCGCAAGAAATAGAATCAACTTAATGCCTGTCATCAGAATCACTCACACATGCAAGGCAGAATCCCCAGACTTACACATGCAGTATTGTTGAGTAGGTCTGTTTTATAGCTGGGCATACGTGGCTAACGGTAAGTTACAGATATCACAGAGGGGCTTCCTAGAAGACGGGCACGGATTAGGTTCTTGGAAATGAGCTTAACAAGGTAAAAATGGTAAAAATCGTTTTAGAACAGGAGAGTTCATAGCTGGAAAGTGGGAAAGAGAGAGGTGGAACTGACTACTAGTGAAAGCTGCAGAGACAGGAAAGGCCTTAGAAGCCAGGGGGGTGGAGAGATGGCTCAGCAGTTAGAGCATGTGCTGCTCTCACAGAGGACCCCAGTTCAGTGCCCAGCGACCGTGTCTGACTTGGAGCAACCACCAGTAACTCCAGCTCTGGGGGAATCCGAAGCCTCTTGCCTCCACAGGCATCTACATTCATGTGCACATACCCACACAAATAATTAAGAATAATTAAAATGTTTTTAAAATTAAAAAATTGAAATGTCTTAAAAAATTGTAAGATTTGAGAGTTCCTCAGAGAACAGAACTGTGAAACAATTTTTTAGCTGTGAGATGGTGACGAACCTAGAGGGCTTTGGCCTAGCAAACGTGTTGACCAGGGAAGTGGTACCATTTTTAAGATGTCAAGTGCATTTGGAGGGCTGTACTTACAGAAACAAAGATAGACTCCATCATAGGAAATTTTGAATTTGCAGCATCTGATGAAAATCAAGTGAGCAGTTGACTTTGGAAGCCTGAACTCGGGAAAAGGGAGCATTCGATAAAATGGTATTTAAAGTCCTGGATAAAATTGCAGCCTCCCAAAAAGCAGGGAACAGCACCTAAGTGCATAGGCCGGGCTGTGAACCCATCCACTCAGTAGGATGGTAAGTTTAAAGCCTGTCTGGGCTACGGACTGAGTTCAAGACCAGCCTGGACAACTTCATGAAGACCTGTCTCGAAATGTAGAGAGGGGACTGGAGAGATGGCTCAGCGACTGGCTTGGCTACTTTTTGCCGCTGTGATAAAACACTGTAACAGAAGGAAGGTATTTTGAGTTATGGTTGCAGGGGCCCGTAATGACAGGGACAGCTTGGCACTTGGAAATAGGGTTATGATCTCTGGAAGCCTATGATGTACTTCCTCCATCAAGGCTGTACAACCTTACCCCAAACAGTGGGCCACCAACTGGGCAAATTTCAAATGCCCAAGCCTTATAGAGGGATAGTTCTCATTCAAACACACCAGAGGCCAAGATCGCCTGCTACTCTTCCAGAGGACCCAAGTGATCCAAGTGCAGTTCTTGGCACCCACATCCGGCCCCTCACAACAATTTGTAGTTCTAGTCCCAGGGAATTATCTTCTAGCCATAATAGGCATATACACAAAGTCACAGATGCATACACAGAAAAATAAATCCTAAAGCAGTTCAGTCAAATACTGTATTTTTGTGATGCTCGGGTTTGAACTCAGGCCTTGAATTTCTAAAGCAATCTAGCATATTGTTGCTTGCTTCAACAGTGTAGAAATTAAAGCTTAGGAGGCTAGCTTCCCCAGGATCACATATCTAATAAATGGTGGAGCTGATTTCTCAAGCCAAAAGTATTTTTCCTTATGAAAAAAATTTCTTAGCCAGGCTGTGGTGGCACACACCTTTAATGCCAGCACTCGGGAGGCAGAGGCAGGCAGATCTCTGTGATTTCGAGACCAGCCTGGTCTACAAGAGCTAGTTCCAGGACAGGAACCAAAAAGCTCCGGAGAAACCCTGTCTCGAAAATAAAAAAAAAAATTCTTTTTAATAAGCTACTGGGTAATAATAATAAGAGATGTATAATAGGCACATCACTGAAGTTATAGTTTGTATTTTTTGTTAATCCACATTTTCACTGAAGTAGTGATATTAGGTCCAGTGTTATAGTACATGCCTGTAAGCCCAGCACTTAGATAGACAGGATCAGCGATAAGGTTTTCTTTCTTCAGCATATATCTAGTTCAAAGCCATTCTGGACTATATGAGATTGTCTCTAAGAAAACAAAGCAATAACAATAAACCAAATATATAAAGCTGTGGAATCCAAAGTACTTAAAAATTTGTCCCCGCATGAAACATAACAGCACCTGTCTCCGTTATGTTCAATATTAACAGCTCCATTTCTCTTTTTAGGAAGCTCCTAAACTTGGAACTGTGTTTTATTCTTTGTTTTCATTTTCAGGTGTCCGCTCTTGGGGCTGAGTTGTCATCAGAGGCATGCAGAGAGTTGGGTTTCTCCAGCAACCTGCTCTGCAGCTCTTGTGATCTTCTTGGACAGTTTAACCTGCTTCAGCTGGACCCCACGTGCAGAGGGTGCTGTCAGGAAGAAGCACAATTTGAAACCAAAAAGGTCCTTTTTTCTGTTGTATCTCTTCCTTTACATGCTTTAGTTGAGGTAGATAGGATACAGATTGTTTAATCTATTTAAACAGGAGTCTCTAGCTTTACAAGTTTTAGAAAACTCAGTCAACACTTGCCTGGTCTACTATATCAGTCAATGACCATAGCAAGACTGTCTCCGATCATGAGCTAGACTTCCCTATCTCTGGCCAAATTAAGGCAAGGGCCAATTAATTACACTTTGGTTTCTTTTTTAATAATAAGCCAGTTGTACAAAGAAATCTGAGATGGTGCAGAATGTTGGGGACAAACGTGATTAATAGAACTGGCGCTGTCTATACCGTTACTGGAAATTCCAGATACCCATAGTCTTACCTTTCCTATCTGAGAAGTCAGTCCAGGGTATGTAGCTGTGCCCCAGAAAATCTGTTGTTTTGAATCCACTGTTCATGTAAGTGCTCACAGTACTTTGTTTGCATGTGTGGGTGGGTTGGCAGTTTGAAGACAATCTCACTGTAGAACTGACCATGTAGCCCAAGATGGACTTGAACTCATTGGCCTCTGCCTCCTTGGGCCTGAGTAACAGAGTGCTCACCTGTGATGTACACAGCTCTGTCGTCAGTGCTCATCACCAACACAAAGCAGATTATATTAAAAGTGACTTAGTGCCGGGCGGTGGTGGTGCACACCTTTAATCCCAGCTCTCAGGAGGCAGAGGCAGGCAACTCTGAGTTCGAGGCCAGCCCCGTCTACAGAGTGAGTTCCAGGACAGTCAGGGCTGTTTCACAGAGAAACCCTGCCTCAAAAAAAAAAAAAAAGTGACTTAGTGAGATTTCAAAAAACAAATATCCTGTTTCTTTGTTGAGTTCCTTGTATTACTCTTTCACTTGTCCATGCTGTACCTTGTGAGGTGTTCCTACTAGTAAAACTTTCAAATAGTAATGCTTTCTTGTGACGAGATGAAGTTTACTTCTAACACTGTACATATTTATTTAGAGTTTAGAGGAAAAAATAAAGTGCATGTTGTTAAAAGACTACTCTTTTGTGCTAGCCAGCCTTAGCCCTGATCCCTCCATCTGATGACCTAAAGTTCTCAGTGTCCCAAGTGAACTTACAGAGTCCAACATGTTCTTTGCTTTCTTGGCTCAATTAAATCCACAGTATGTTCAATGTCCAGATTCCATACATGTAAGGTAGTCCCTATATATGTATAAAGCTAAGCACTGAGTTTTAAAAGCTTGATTTGAAAAGGTTTAAGACCAGATTTAACTGATTTGCTGTGACTCCCCTCTGCCTTATAGGGAGATAGTCACATGGGACAAATTGCTAAGGACTCTGTGAGTCCTCTCATCATCATCCCATGGCTGTGCCACTATCCAGCCTGAAAAGATATCCCAAACTTAGAAAGCTGGGATAAGAAGGGATGATTGTATTAACAGTGTTCATCTCACAAGCCCTTTCATCGTTACAAAATATGTCTGAAATATAAACTGCATAGAAGAGCTATTTCTGCCTATTGCTTTTTGTCAGTGTTCCTTCAAAATGCCCATTTTTAATATAGTTTTTGTGAAACCAAATTTGGATTTATTCCTCTGAATTTAGTTATATTACTGTTGAGTTTTTACTACATATTGAACTGTGCATTGTACCTAGACAGTTTTCAGCTGCTACAGCTTAGCAATAACAGGCAAAAGTAGTCTGCCAGGTACTATTAGCTAATTGTGGCTACATGTTTTATATAGCCAAGGACAAGTGAGTCTGTGTCATAATAACCTTTTGTACTTAGTTTAGTGCTTTCTCTTTGCTCCAGCCCCAAGTGCTAAGCTCCATTTCGCATCAGGCATTTTTGAGTTCCTTTCATACAAAATGAAGGAGTATTTTTTATAGGTGCAGTGGAAACAAACCAGAAAAAAGTACTGAGAAGTACAACTGGAGCCATGGCAGTGGCGTGTGGAGCGAGCCCCACAGACTTTCTGTCCCGACCAGTAGAAAGCAGTGAGTGCGCAGCTCAGCACAGGCTCACCGTGTGCAGTAAATACCCGTCCGTCTCACTCGACTCTCACTCACTCAGCTGCACTTAGCTTCTAAGTCACTGTTAAATTTGATATGCGCTTGATAAAAATTAAATTCTCATAAAATTAGCTCTGCTAGAAGGTTATTTTCAAAATGTTTTAGATCTTGTTTGTTTGTTTTTAGGTAGAATCTGACTATATGTTCTGCCTGGCATGCAAACACCTGTATTACTTTTCCATGTCCAGTGGCCAAATGCCTGACAGAAGCAGCTTCAGGAAGAAAGTGTTTATGTTGGCTCACTTTCTAGTCACAGTCATGGAAGGGAGTTGAGGCAGCGGGAGTACAAAAGAGCTGGTTACCTGCCCAGTCAGAACAAAGAGAACAGTGAAGCACAGTGCTCAGCTACCTTCTTCCTTTTATTTAGTCCAGGACTCACTCCAGAACCTGGAAGGATGTACATACTTACAGAATGGATCCTCTCCCCCGACATAGCCTAATCAAGACTATCCTCTATGGCATTCCCCAAAGCCTGTCTTCCTAGTCATTCTAGATCCTGCTAAGCTGATAGCAACAGTAACTGTCATGCTGTCATCATTAGCCAGTCCATAGAGATCAGGCTGGCCTTGATCTCATAGCCATCCTCCTTTTTCTTCCTATGGTAGGATGATGTGCACCACATCTGGCTATGTAGTCTGTCTTTGATAATACAGTTTCAAATGTTGGCTTTTCTAGTTCCATGTGTTGTAGATCTATCCAAAGTTGAGGCCAGTTGTTTTTAATAATGGTCAATTTTTTTTGTTTAAAAAATTACGGAAGCATATAATATCTTGAAGTCCTTTGAAATTTATTTTATTATTCGTTTATTTGTATTTTCTTTCTCATTGGTCTGCCCAATGCATTTTATCAATAAAGGACCTACTAATGTTCTCAGGTATTACTTAGAATGAGTATTTTGTTCAGGTGTTCTGTTACTGTTTTAAGTAGCTTTCAAAGCTCACAACTATGGTTTCAAACAGTAGTCAGGAGATTAACTTAACTGGAGAAAGCATACAAAGCATAATTTGTAGCTTAAAGAAAAATGTAAGCTACTAAAAGTTGAATTTCAGTGGAGTTTTATGCAATTAGTATTTACTTAGCACAAATGACTTCAGCTTCTCGTAAAGAGTCTTAAGGTGAAAGGGAAGGTATTGAAGATACGTTCTTTCCTACTGACTATAGCTCTTCCCATTGATGTTTTACTTGACCCTCCTTGGCCAGTAGTCTTAGCTACCTGCTAAGAAAGGAGTGAGGTTTTTAGTCATACACTCCAGGTGAGCGTTAGCTGGGATTGGGGGTGTCAGCTAGAAACCATATGGGGCTGGTTGTATGGATTGCCTTTCTCTTACTGCACCTTTGCATGTTAGTTCTGTTGCTTCATTGGTAACTGCCCTTGCGCTGGGAAAGCACAGTGATTAACTGTCCATTCCTGAGTTTGCCACCTCCAACTCCTTCCACTGGAAACATATTTCTTCTGTACTTATATCACTCGGCTATTTTAAATAGAGACTTACTAGCTCACGTATGACCAGAGGAGGCGAAAGCTGGCTGGTGAGGGTCAGTTGTTAGCCATCATGTGGCTGCTGGAAATCCAACCTTGGATCTCCTGGAAGAGCAGCAGCACTCTTAACCACTGAGTTATCTCTCCAGTCCTTACTCTAGGGTATTAACTGGAGTGGGAAATAACAAAAGAAGCTATTAGCTGCCACAGTGGCTGTATGGAAAGTGTATTGAAACCAAAAGATGGAGCTGTCTCAGGTAAAGAACAGAGGTAGAGCTGGATATGATGATGTACACCTGTAATTACAGTGCTCAGAGGACTGAGGCAGGAGGATTGCCTTGAGTTTGTACCAATTATAATTAAGACCTTTTTCAGAGACTGAAGAGAGCAGAATAAAATACTAATTAAGACGTCCTACTAGTAAGTTTTTGTTCCATTTTTTACAGTGAACCACTTTTTCTAGAACTGTCTTTTAGGACTTAATTCATCTCCTTCCTTGTCCACTCTCATCACCATCCCCAAGTCAGACTAGTGCCTCCTCCCTGTTCCTAGAATACTTGGCAGATAATTTAGCTGTGCTGTTGTTCCAATTATTTTGCCCTTTATTGTGCATAAATTGAGCTCTTTAAAGTCTTAGTTTTTATCATTTATTTCTAAGACCCTGACCTTTTGAACACTGACTCACAAGTCTTTGTGACAAGACTTGAATGAGTCCATTTTCACTGAAAACAAATTAGATCCGGTGGGTTTGGGGTTTATTTCCAGTTATTTTAAGAACATGGGCCTTAAATTCCAGCACTTGGGAGTCTGAGACTGGAAGACTGAGTTTGAGGCCAACCTAAACAGCACAGTCGTGGCCAACCATTAAGAATACTTAAAAATACAATAGAACCTTACCTTACGACTGCTTTTATATTTATGTGCTTCGTATATGTATGCTGCAGATAGCAAAAGCTTTGAAAGGAACAGAAACTTGCTTTCCTGGTGGCAGGTGCCCACTAGTAAACCTCGGTAGTACTAGCGGCAACTCCAAATCTTTCCTTTCTACATTTTATTTGTAAGGATGTATCAAAAATGGATGTGTTAATTGTTTGGTACAGTTTGCTGACCATCAGCCTTAATTAATAGTGCTTATTTGTTGAGAGGGTCTCACTCTGGCCCCTGCTGTCCTTAAGCTCGCAGTCCCCCTGCCTCAGCCTTCTGAGCACAGGGTCATCGACAGGCACTGCTACTCCAGTGCATACTCTGAGCATGAGATTAAGACCAATTACATTTTATCTTAATTTTGTTTTTGATTAGATTAATTAAAAATAATTTTTAAAAATGTTCTTGTATTTTCCTGAGGATAAACACAAATCAATTGTTCCTTTTTTATTCTGAACATCTGTCTTCTAAGGTTTATGCAGTTACGTCACTTTTGTCAGTAGTCACTCTTTCTACTCCTGTGACCGCTCCAGCTTCCTGCTCATGGTGCTCCTGTGGAGTGGCTTCTCCTTGATGTGGGCCCTCCTCTTTAGAACCCCTGGGGTCTCGTGGGCTTTTAAAACATGGCTTATTTGGTTGATTTCCTTCTTCTTTCTTTAAAATAGCTTTGGTTCCCCAGTATAGCACCTTTGCTCCTTTCCGTTCACACCTGCACTCCATCTGTTATCCTAAAGCCACACCTGTCAGCAAAGCCTTCTAAAACTAGAACGTGCTTAGCTAAATTACTCATATAAAACAGTACTCAGATTGTTTGAAGTTCATCTGCAGTTTGTTCCCTCTTGATTGACTCTAGCGGGAGTTTGGGAAAGCGGTTGAGAACCTGTTTTTGGCACCCAGGTTGCTGGGTCCAGCCCTCTGCTGCTCAGCTGGTGTCTTGAAGGATCTGATCTTGTTGCCTTCTCCCTTCTCTCTGTGGGCTCCTTCCTGCCCTGTGGTTGCTGTGAGATAAAAAGAATGAATATTTACACAGAGCTTAGAGTTGTGCTTGATCTGCAGAGGCCTGCCAGATACCTCTGCTGCTGGCAGTGATACACACTAGGAGCATGATCTACAGGGCACGTGTGTGGTGTTTAAGCAAACAAGGAAAAGTAGAAATTTGAATGACTCTGGAAATACCACAGCAATGATAACTGTTGGCAGAGTACAGGAAATAGATAGAACATGAATCGTTAGATTTGCTAGTGATAAAAATTTTCAGCATAGTGTTCTTATGTTCTCTTTCCAGCTCCTCTCTCAGTTGGTGCAGGAAGGACCATATTGTGATAACAAAACAGTGATGTGAAAACTTTTAGTGTTTGCAGCTACTTGGTGTGGTGTCAGGGTCTCTGTGATCACCATGGCCTCCAGAGTCACAGTCCTCATGAGGCAAGAAGACAGTTCAGCTCAGTATGACCAATAACCGATGCTGGCTCAAACTTCAGGGATCTGACCCCCTAGTAGTTTATTTTAGGCATATTTAAACACAGCACAATTCAGTGAAAACTTTCCTAGTGATAATTAACTCATTCCTGTGTGCACAATAAAGCACACATAAATCTCCTTGAGAAACAAAATAAGCTAAATGAAAATCAGACATGACTACATGCAAACTTTTGTAAAGTACATAGAACACCTTCCCTAAGATGTGTTCTATAGATTGACTGCATGTGACACCTTCCATAAAGATGGGTCCTAGAGATTAGCTGATAAACAAGCTTGAGCTAAGAATCTAGGAGGAATCTGATGTGGTCTCTGTTGTTCTCTTGCAACACTACAACTCCCAACATCCCTCTGGACTCCAGCGCACGCAAGCGCGGGACACATTTCCCAGAAGCCTTTGCATCCTCCGTTAAAAGCAAGGACAAGCCACAAGTTCGCCCCTTCCCTTCCCTTCTTTTCCCTTCCCTTTGTCCCTTCCTTTCACTTTTCCTAGTGTGTTTTCCCCTCCCATTAAAAGTGTACCACGTGGGACTGCCGCGTGTCTGTGTCTTTCCTCGTGTAACCCTCGTCTAACCCGCAGGAATTAAGAACAACAGTCTCCACCACACAGCACACCAGGATCACAAGGCTGTTCACTGTGTCCACCTTCTGGGTAGATAGCAGGTTATTCCTTTGAGGGAACAACCTTGTGTGTTTAACTGTCCAGGTTCCCTTAGTCCTTATCTGTGAGCACAAAGAGCTCGGTACCAGGTCCTACCATGTGGAACAGAATGTGTGTAAATGATATCAAACCAAATGCTTTCAGTTTTGCCAGTGATTGGATTTTAGTGAAGAATATAGTATAATTTGACCTTTTAAATCATTTTATCACTTAAGAGCTTGCATGAAAGATATGAGGGTTTGGGGTGGTACTACTAGAAAACTTCTTCACACCATTGCTGTGGGAGTAAGTCTTTAACAAAACAAACATAATGGAGGGCGGCCTGCCCAAAGTGCTGGGGTGTTTATTTAGGTGTCAGAGCATGATCCATCACAGCTTGACCACTGAGCCCAAAGTTCTAAACCACAATACTGTTCGATATCATCTTGAAAATGTTGACAGTAATTCCTTCTATACAAAGTTTCTGTAAAAAATTGAATGACTTAAACATGAAAAGCCTGAATGGCCTTCTTAGGGTCTCTCTCCCCCTGTTGGACCTTCAGTTCAGTATACAAGAACAACTAGTAGAATTCCATTACTACTATTTATTTAAAATTAACAAATCTTTATCTTTCTGTTTACCCACAGACTATAACTCCCATTAATTTGGTGATTTTGAAAAAGATACTACCTGTTCTTAACTTTAGATAAGGTCCAAACAAATGACATAATTTTTATTAATTTAAAAAAAAGGGGGAATCAAAATATTTTTTTATTCTTTCCTCAGCCACAGATTCCTCTCTCCCTTCCCCCATAATTATTTTAAATTTTAAAGAAATATAAACTATAGCCAATTTCAGCATGATTCAGAAGTCCACTTGAGCAGCATTGTCTAGGTGGCAAGCCAAAGACACAGTGCTGCTACTGTGTAAAACACAGAAGGCTGAAGAGGAAGCTGTGCTAACTGTGCATGGCATTGTAATCACTAAAGAAATTTCATGCTACTTAAAATAGCCTTGCTTTTCTAGCATCCAAAGTCTCTACAGAAACTGATTTCTTCAAAGGAAACAAAAGCAGAACATGATTCTTAGTGTAACATTAAAGCGTTCTTCTCAAAGGGGTTTTTACATATAAATAATGCTTGGCAGCAGTTGAGATCCAGTGTGACCATTGCTAACCGCCTCTTGTGTAGCAGAGTACTGATTATAATAACTTGTAATGATGGCCACTTGTATCTGTTAACTTGTTAGTATATGAAAGCACTCTTCCAAGAATTTTAAAAATTGTAGGCAGGGAATTTGAGTTCAAACCCAGCCTAATCTACATAGCAAATTCTAAGCCAACTAGGTCTCTGTACTGAGACCTCATCTCAAAATACTTGAAGCAAATTGATTTCTATAATATCCTCATAATCACTATCATACTAGTAATTTTTTACTTCATAGTTGAGACCTAGGTAACATCCTGTCTAAGGTCACAGAGCTAAATAGAGGATATGTTCGTGTGTGTGTTCAACAAGGTTTTGAAGTTTATTTTATAGCTATTTATTTGAACTGAAAATATGTGGTTTTACACTTGCCTTTAATATGGAAAGTTGATGCAGCCTTTAAGAGCTTAATAAATTAGCATCAGCTCTCTAAGCATACGTTCAAACATTCTATCATAATTGTAGCTTATACTATATAAGAAGAGTAAACCCTTAGAACAGTGCTCTCAACCTTCCTAACGCTGTGAACCTTTAATACAGCTCCTCATGGAGTGCTGACCCCAATCATACAAGTATTTTCATTGCAACTTCATAACTGTAATTTTACTAGTTATGAATCATAACGTAAATACCTGATATATAGGCTATGTGATATGCGACCTCTGAAAAAGGGTCAGTCAACCTGCAGAAGAGTTGTATAACCCACAGATTGAGAACTGCTGCTTTGGAGTAATTGAATCTGCCTTTCCCAAGCCCAGCTACTGTAGACTCTTAGGCTCCTAATTACCTTTGCATTTGTATGCTAAATGTTTCTCCTTGAAGTGGGCTCTGTGGGTGCCAAAATAAACCCCTAGAACAGTAAGGAATAGAAGATGTTGGACTTGCATAACTGGGCTGAAACATAATATCTGAATTTAAGGTGGTAACCACTAAAAAAGAAAACAGAAATAAAATACTACTAAAAATAAATACTAGAAGAAGAAGGAAGTTGGTAGGTCTCTCACATGCCAAGGGATCCCAGCTACTGAAGAGCCTCAACCCGGTGGTTGGTAACACAGTCCTTCTGTCGATACAGCCATGTGGAATTAGCCAGTGGGGAACCGGCAGCAAACTGTTTAAATGTGTCTTGTGGAGGATGAGATACAATTGGGTTTTGATTTCTTATCTTTTTAGACTGTGTTGTTTGTTTGTTTGTTTTAATATGTCAGGTACATTGGTTTCTTTTTGAAAACTGTTTTTAGTGTGAGGGTGCTGTGAACACAGCGCACCTGTTGGGTGTTGTATTGTTTTGGGTACAGGTAACCTTCCTGATATGCTGTCACTTTAGTTGGGAACAGGGTTTACTCTGGGGAAGGTGACAGCACACAGAAGTGGGGTTTTTTTCCCCACAGCTTTTGCTGCTGTACACTATAGCTTCAGGTTCGCTTTTCAAGGCAACTGAATATTTGAATTTTGAATCATCTCATAACTGATTTTCAATTCTTCAAGTTAATGGGAAATAGGTTGTATTTTTCAAATGTTAGGAGCCAAAAGTCATTTCTTTTTCTTATTGCATGTGATATGGAGAATGATTTACCATTTCTAAAATAGTTTAGCCTATTGCCAAGCTAACTGGTGTCGCTGAAAAACTGCTTAGATGTCCAGGCTCTCTCCTGAGCTCTAGCTCTAGCTCTGTAAGGCTGCTCTGGTTTATAAGTTTTCTGGTTTGCATTTTTCAGCTGTATGCCGGAGCTATCCTTGAAGTCTGTGGATGAAAATTGGGGAGGTTCCCTCAAGTCCAAGGTATGTAACAGTCATTAAAGTTATTGCTTACAAGAATAGTTTCACTAAATATTCCCAGGAATGTGGATTTTCAGAAGGACACTCTGTAGCAGTATGTGAATGTTCTCCATTCTTCCTTCCAGAGGTGGAGTTTTAATAGAAATAATGCCAACCAGGTCATTTACTATAAACAAACACCACGCGTGAAAGTTAGTTAGTTTAAAGTGGAGCCTTAACCAGGCAGTGGTGGCGCACACCTTCAATCACAGCACTCGGGAGGCAGAGGCAGGCGGATCTCTGTGAGTTCAAAGCCAACCTGGTCTACAAGAGCTAGTTCCAGGACAGACTCCAAAGCTACAGTGAAACCCTATCTTGAAAAATCAAAAGTAAATAAAGAAATAAAATAGAGAGCATGAGATGATTCTTTAGAAAGATAATCTATCTTGTCAGGTGTAAATTTTAGGGTAGCTTTTCTTTTTGCAGATAGAAATAGATTTCCTGTACACATCCGAGTATACCTTTTAGTGGAAGTTACAGAACATTGCATTAAGATAAAGTAAACCTATGCAGCATGACAAACCAGCAAGAAGAGAATTAATTACCACAGATTTTAGAGAGTCATTCTGTGTGTGTCATTGCAGGGAATTTTAGTGACAAATATGTTTCGAAGTAATTGTCAAAGTCTGTTCCTGCAGTTTACATCAAGCTGTGATGGAGCCTCGCAGCTCCAGGAAGCCTTCACTGACGGTTTTCTAGTTCAGCCTTGCGTGTTTACCATGAAAATCACTTCATAAGCAGTCAGGGCATGATGGAGCACACATTGAATCCCACCACTTGGGAAGCAGAGCCAGGTGGGTCTCTGAGTTCAAGGCCAGACTGATCTACAAAATGAGTTCCAGGACAGCCAGAGCTACACAGTAAGACCTGGTCTCAAAATCACCAAAAAAGAAAAAAGAAAATCAGGTTTATGAAACAAAAGCTTTTTGAGGCAGCTCCATTTTGGTTCTGGTTGGTACTTTAGGTAGGGTCTCATGGTAGTCCAATAGACTGCGTGCTTGTGTGAACGGCTCCGTGTGAGCCTATGGAGCTGGAGTCACAAACACGCCAGCACGGCTGGCTTTCTTTTCAAGTTGAAATACGTTACGGTCTTTTGTGTGCCTAATCTGTTTTGATTTTTGGCACAGACTCAAGTCCTCCATGTCTGCCTCAGACTCCTGAATCAGTGCCTGCAGCTGTCCCCCACCCTGTGTCTAACTCAGTCCTTCCTCACCTGCTCTCCCCCACTGCCCAGTACCATGCTTACAGTTGTGCACGCCCCATATTTCAATTCCTATAGTTTCTTAGTTACCTTTCATCACTTTACTTTGGAAATTTTATTATTAAACTGCTTTAAAGTACAAACTGAGCTCGCTGATCCCAGATAGGAAATGGTGGGCCCACTATTTCCCATATATTTTAAAAGATATTAGCTCTCTTCTTCCAGAATAAAAAAAAAATAGAAAAGACCATCTTGAAAGGGTGCTGTTGTCCCACCATTTTCATGGGCTTCACCTTCCGTTGGCATATTTAACAACTTTAGCACAAAATGTGACTGTAAGGTACAATAATTAAACCTGAGCATACAGCACATAACAATATTACAGATTCAAGTGACAACCATTTATAAAAACTCCCTGTCAGGATTTTGTCAGAACTTGCAAAACATCCTGAGACTTCCCTGCCTTGCTCCTGATGAAGTGCTGTATTTATATTGGTGGAGTAAGTACATGACTGGTTGAAGAACTAAGAGAGAGACTCCAACCATGAACTTGAAAAACTGTCCTTTTGTTCCTGACTGGTAGATCAAACTATTTTGTTGCCTTTTTTAGCATTTTTCTCCTGTCTGTGCTTTAGGTCTAGGACCTTCTACATGCTGTGCCAACATTCTGTTGCTGAGCTATGCCCCCAGCCCTCTGTGCTTGCATTTTAATGTACTTTTTCGGTTTACGTTCTCCATCAAAACATGTGGAACTGTTTTGTCTGTTAGAAAATGTCAGATTTAGTAATAAATTATTTTACATGAGACCAGGAAGAAGTCCTCTTGGAGGTCTTAAATTATTTATGTTAAGGAAAGGGCACTGTTTTATCTTCAGGTGATTTTTTAAATTTTCACTTCTTTTATTTTTGTTACTCATCTTTGTCACTCCAACACAGAGAAATCTTTTTCTGAACTCAGAGTCCTCGTTATCTATTGTTAATGTAACCGCGTTTGGGCTGGGGTGTGTTTTAGTGGTGGAGTGACTACCCAGAGCGCTCGTCTGAGATCAAGCAAGGTAGGGGAGAGGGAGAGGATGAGAATATTAACATGTATTTGCCTTGAAGCTGAAGATTGAATCTTAACCCAGCAACACGGTTTTGCTTTGCCTTAGTTTTCATTGCATGCAGCACTGGGCTGGATAACATTTTCATATAGGAATATAACATAACTTTGAGCATGTCTCCACCCCCAAACTCCTCCCCCCTCCCTTTTGTTCCCCTGGTTCTCCTAGACAGTTTCCCTTCTGCTTCCACGTCATGTGCATACACAATTGTATACTGTCTACAGAATCTGGGAACCATGATGAAAGAAGCTCAACAGTGTTGGTCTTCCTGAGGCCAACTCAGCTCACTCACTGGGACACTTTTTACGAGTACCTTAATCTTTATTTCTTGGAGGTCTAAGAAAGCCATGACCTTCATGGCATTAAAGAACCTGTGCTGTTGTGTAATCCATGCAATACAATGTATATATAAATTCTCAAAATTGTTAAGAGCTCTGTTTACTGCCTGGAGGCAGGACTTGCCTGTCACAATACTTGCATCTTTCCAAGTTGTGCTTCTGGATCTATGTTTAGCAGAAAAGAAACCCTACTGGGATTGATCATTAGTGATTCATCATGCCGTTCCTTTGAAGCCTGTTCACTCAGTCCCGCCCATTAGAAAGGCATTTGAATGAATGGACATTATTAAATGGGCTGACAGCTCTGCTTGGTGTGTAGGAAAGATTTTAAATAGTCTTTTTCCCATAGCGGTTTCTAGCGCGGTTGAAAAGGTGGCTGGAGGAGCTGGAAGTGTGCTGGGTGCTGGCCAGGCGCGCATGTAGTTTAAGATGCAGTGCTTATTGGCCGCATCTCATTTTTATTTTCAATCTGTTTGTGGTTTTTTGGGGGGTTTTTTTTGTAAGATCTCTTTTATATGTTAATTTACAGTTTTTATTCTTTTTTTCATTTTTACTCTTGAATTTTGTTAATGGCAGTGTTCTGCTGTCCTGGCATTCCTATTTTTATGTAAACATGTCTGTAAACATTTCCTTTAGGAACATGCATAAGAGAAGAGTTTTATATTTCATATTCATTACGTTCTTCGTATTTTAACTGTGATAATGTTCCAAGCCCCTCCTTTTTAGCTACCTAATCACAGTTCAGGGGGATTACTTGTTTAGTGTCAATTTAGTAAGGGTGGGGATTATGTAATACTTCATGTACCTTTGCCTTTGCTGCCTGGAACATAGTAAATATTCAGTGAATATCTTTGCAAATTTAAATTCTTACTCCGTCTGTAGTATAAGGTGATATAGGTCCCTGGATTTGTCTAATATTTGACAGTTTCCCATTGAATAATCCACATAAGCATATCCTTCAAGTGTGCCTGTCCCCACCACTACCAACACCCCTTGCTTCTCTTTGTAATTTTGTCACTTGAAGATTCTCACTGGTATTTCTGATCCAGCTTAACTCTTCTAGGATGGGGTCACGTATAGGGAAACTGATTTCTCCTGTGTTTCTTTTGAACTGCCCCAGCTGGTCACAGCTGAGCTGTGCTATCTTCTCTCAAGCCCACAAAACTGCTGTTGGAATCTGGGGTGCTGACGAATCTGAAACCGTGTCTTAAATGTTTAGATAGGGATGGCTTACGTTTAGTCAACATCCATTTAGATTTCCTTAGTTTTCACCTGGGCCATGTTTAATATTGGATTAATCTTCATAGCTAGTTTGGATTTAGACATGGTCTATTTGAATCTTTTTTTTTTCTTTTAAGCTTTTGTCAGAAGTGATAAGCCCAAACTGTTCAGAGGTCTACAGATCAAGGTAAGCAGCCACCATACAATCTTTGAACTTACTAGACATATATAAAGTCGAGTTTGTAATTTGCCGAAAAAGCTTAGTCAAATGTTTCAATAGTGTTTGACCCAGCTCTCCCACCCTGAGATTGGAAACACCTTCTGTTCTTTAAAAAGCCTTTTCATGGTGCGTTTTCATATTTCAGGTAAACTTGCTTTACAGTGACTATAATCCTGAGCTCCAGCACACTATGTGCCCTCACTGTAGTTAAGATCGTGTGGCTGTGTCCTGGGGTGACTGAGCCAATTGTGCCCGCAGCAGCAGTCAGCGCCATGACTGGTGACTCTGCTGAAGCCATTTCATGCTTAATAATTCTGCCATTTGTTTCGGGGTTTGGGTGGCGGGGGTTGGTGTTTTGGTTTCTTTTGGTCAAATACTTTTTATGTATCTGTTGCTGTGGTGTTTCCTGTCTTAGCAGTCAATAGTGAAGTAGTGCATTAATTTCTCAGACGTTAGACCAGCCTTGCTCATGCTGTGTCCAGCTCCTACCTCCTCTCACACCTTACTGGTTTGAGTTGCTCATAATTTTGTTGAGAAATTTCATAACTGAATTATAGTATGTATAACTTATTTGGTTTTTTTGGACCAAGAATAACTTGAAATAAAAATTTAAAATCTTAGAAATAGTATATGTAGTAGCCTAATCAGAAATGTTTAGGTATTGTTGTCAGTATTCACTCTTTAGTTAAAACACCCACCCGCTAGTGATTGGGAATAACTTAATGCTTAGCGTGAGCAAGGATCTAATGCCACAAAAAATAAAAAGATGGTATCAGAACTTACCTCCATGGCTACAGTTAAACCTTTACAAAGTGAAGCATTAGGCCCTAGAGAGGTAGCCGACAGTTAACCCTTTGCTCTCACACAGGACCCAGTTAGAACACCTGCATGGCCTCTCACACCCATCTGTAGCTCCCAGTTCCAGAGGATTCCGTGTCCTCTTCTGGCCTCAGAAAATGTTGCATACACACCCACGCAAAAAGAAATAAATCTTTAGAAACAGACACATAGTGGCCGGAAAGAGCGACCTTCCTTATCAAACAGATGCATGGTGCTGGAAGGAGCGACCTTACTTATTGCTGCTACATTTTCAGTTGTTATTTTACATAATTTGGAAGCAGATTTGATCTTAACAAATGTGTTCAATTTATTGTCATAGATTGTTCTGCTTTGTCTGTCACTACCATTAAGTGTTAAGTTCACTAGATTAGAAAGAGCCATGTATGTAATAAGTGCTTGCCACATTCAATAATAGGCCTTAAAGTTCCACCTAAATTATCTCTATACCAGCAGATGCTTTTCTGTTTGGAAGTAACATGTAGTTTTCTTAATTCTTACAATTTTGAAATCACATTCAAGTCTTTGCTGAAAAAGACTACCTGTTGATTGTGATGTCTCATGTAAAAGCTGTTAAAATTATTAGCACAGTTAATTCAGCCATTTTGATCTTGGTTGAGAGCAAAAAGCCTGTTTCTAAGTAGAAAATGATGCTGTCTCTGATCCTTGTAGTACGTTCGCGGTTCAGACCCTGTCCTAAAGCTTTTGGACGACAATGGGAACATTGCTGAAGAACTAAGCATCCTCAAGTGGAACACGGACAGTGTGGAAGAGTTTCTCAGCGAGAAGTTGGAGCGCATATAAACCTTGCTTGGTTGTTCTTTTCTTACTCATCAAATGAGCTATCACAGCACCTAGAAAATAATTTAGTTTTGCATGCTTACATTGATCAGTCTTTTTATGTACGCCATTAATCTTCTAATTAGAAGTTGAAGTAGCAACACAGCCCATGATATGTTTGGAGCTGGCAAGCTTAACAAAACCCTTTCTTAGAAATTTCTATTCTTCTGTATTAGTTGATATCACTAATGAAATGCTTTGTAAGAGGCTTCTGGTTAATTATGCAGATACGAGCTTGTACTAATTGGTCCAGTTTTCTAACAACAGAATCTTAAATAAGGGAGTTAATAAAGGAGATGCCTCCTCTGCTGTCCCTTCTGAAGGTGGCTGACAGAGAACTACAAAGCACGTGAGATGTGCTGAGCCTCAGCAGCGCGGCTGCTCCGCAGAGCACTCAGATCTTTTGTACTGCCCGGCTTTCCTTTTAGTAGAAGTGTTTGTGCCATATAAAATTTTTGTAGCCTAACTGTTGTGGAAGAGATTGAAGATCTACAGTAAGAATGTTATACTCATAAAGGTTTGCATTAATGAGGATTACACAGAAAACCTTTGTTAAGGATTTGTGTAGATCTGATAATTGGCAAATTTTTATGTTTTTAAATATTCTTACAAAAGAATTCCATTTAAGAATGTTCACTTATATGACCAAAATATAAATAAAAACTTTCAAAAATGTTTGAATTTGAAATTACTGTGGTTTATCCTTTTGTTTCTCAATGCATTCCTACTTTTCATATAAGCTCTTTTTTTTTTTAACTAATGACAAACTCAGTTTTTAATATCATGGTAAATAAACATAACGAGTGCCAGGTTTGCCACATTAGCCTATAAATTTGTGCGATACCAGAGAAGGAAATACTTCCAAAAATGATGGTAGAGGTGAATATATAAAAAGAGCATAGCATCAAACCTTGCATCAAAAGCAGGGACAACTTGAGCAGCAAATCAAATAGGGATAATAGTGGATTATGGCCCAACATACAAAATAAAATTCCGTAAATCAGCACTGACACAAAGAGCTAAGTGAAGGAAAGGCACAGCTAGCTGCCCCTTCGAGAAAAAAAAAATTAGAAATACAGGCATGAAACTCCTTTTAAAATGTATCAATAAAACAACTGTAACGTACAATATGTTCTACAACTATACACCAAAATCACTGAGAAGTCTAGAATGAAACAATATACAGTTCATATAAGCTCCTTTTTAAGCCAAAATACAAAAAATGGCTGTACTCTTTGGAACTTAATAGCTTGTAATTGCAAGCAATCTGTAACATCTAAAAGAAGCCTTTTTAAAGTCAGTAAGACAGTGAATACAAGCTTGTATGACGTGGCTCATCAAAATAGTATAAAAAATCCTGGCAAAGGGCACCATGCTTCTGATCAATTGCAGTTTGACAGTCCAGGTCTTGGTGAATGTGCCCCTGATCCTTAGCGGTTATTGCTATTTTAGAACAAGAGGGAGATTAAGCCGGTTGTGGACAGAGAAGTTGCCACCACAAACAGAAGAATAGAGGTATTGAAGATGGAACTTCAAAAAAGAACTTCTGGCATTGACGTAGAAAATAAATTGGACTGGTTTCCGGGCAGGAAGAGCCAGTTAAATGCGTCTCTGCTTTGGGGAGGGGGAGAGTGAGATGATTAAAAAGAGGCCTGAAAACAGTGTTGTCTTCTAATGTCTAGAGATCAGAGAAGCCGAGCCTAAATGTAGCCTGCTCCATCCTTCATTTTAATTGGGAGTTTCAAGTTGATCAGCCAATGCAAAGTGGGTTTTGCCAATTGTAATCAAAGAACAGCTTTTGAAAGGAACAAAGCTGCTGATTACCAAGAAAGGGTATATGTTGTGATCTAAAAAGCGCCATTTCATACCCAGTTCCTGGTGCTTGATTGAGCTTATTGAAATTCATAAACATAGTTGTGACTTTTCTCTGCCTTCAAAATTTTGTTACTAATAACTTTAACTGTTTCAAGTTATCTCTAAATTTGGCAGAGGTTTTTAATAAGGGCTTGTGAGCAAGAACTGCCTTATGCTGTTGAGAGGATTGAAGCTTGAAAGCGATTCTAAAATCAAAAGTAGATACTTTAAAAAGGAACACTGTACCGTATATGTACATAGGCTGTCAGAGGTCTTGCTTGAGGCTCCCAGACACATAATTGCCCATTTCTCCCAGAACACAGGTTCTGTATTCACTGATACTACAGAATATAGGAACTGCCATGAGGGACAAGATCAACTGTGTCTTCAGACACTTTTCCTGAAATGGGATTCACATCATGTAGATGCATTAGGAACTTCATTCTCCACTAAATGGTCTTCAGGGTGTGTTTAATTTAATTTAATTTGCCTGGGGTCTGACTGGCCTTTTCTCCTGTTACTTCAGTCGGGGACCAGAACGCTTCACATAGGACTGTGGTCACTCTCCAGTCAGAGGCAACAGCTCACAGAGGAGTAAAATAATAAAGAGCGTTACTAGGAGAAAATTACGAAGAGAGAGATGTGGTTAGGGATCTTGGAGAATGTGACAAATTGACATCTCAAAGATGAACAGAAGGGGTCAAGGGAAAATGGCTGGAAAGTGCCCTCCAGTCAGTACAAACAACCTCTTGATCTAGGGAAAAGCATGCGTGCGTGTGTGTGTGTGTGTGTGTGCACATGTGCACATATTGTATTGGGTACACATATAAATGTATGCAAGGAGAGACCAGAGGTCACCTCTCCCCCAAACCCATGTGTGTGTGTGCACATGTGCACATATTGTATTGGGTATACAATATAAATGTATGCAAGGAGAGACCAGAGGTCACCTCTCCCCCAAACCCATGTGTGTGTGCCCGTGTGCACATATTGTATTGGGTACACATATAAATGTATGCAAGGAGAGACCAGAGGTCACCTCTCCCCCAAACCCCTAGCTTTTTGTTTTTATAGTCAGTCTCTTGCTTGCCTGCACTCCAGGTAGACTGCCTCTGAGCCCCAGGGATCCTACTGTCTCTGCCTCCCCTCCCGGCCCTGGGTTTGTAAACCATGTCACTAACACATCCAGGTGTTTGTTTGAACAAGGTTACTGGGGATCAAACTCAGGTCCTTGTTCTTGGAAGTCCTTTGCCAACTGAGCAGTCCCCAGCCCCAACTCTAGTCTTTCCCTCACCCTAAAGATGGTCAACATGTCTGACAGAGCCCAGGGAATCAGGAGAAAAATAATAAAGAATGATCTATTATTGGAATAGAAGGCAAAGGCCACACAGCCCCTGCCATCTTAAGAATTTAGCTGTATTTTACATTCTCAGAACAAGGAAAAGCCTTAAGTAAGGGACTGACAAAGAAAGGTCCACTCTGCAGGTCGTTTATGCCTGTCTGCTCTTTCACTGAAGGTCATCTCTTTAGGATTCTCAAATGTAATATGCTCTTTTTTCCAATTTGCCTTTTAAAACTACTCAACTTCCTTTGAGCGAAAATACAAACCTAAGCATAAATGTTAAATAAGTTTTCGGTGTATATGCTCAGCCAGTAGAGTACTTATTCACTATTCTGTGAACCAAAGGGAATTAGCATGGTCCTCCTTGTCTTGTCCTGGTTGTTTTTGGTAGGGTCCCCCTTTGTCGTCCATGCTGGTCTTGAATTTCTGGGGGTAAGTGATCCTCCTGTTGCAGCCTTCTGAGTCACTCCAGACCATCATGAATCTCAAATCTAGCTGTTTGTAGAACCAGAAAGAAATTTATGTAACTGTCTTAACTTTGTAGGCCAGGCTGCCCAGGAACTTGGAATCCTCCTGCCTCAGCCTCCTGGGAGCTGGGATTACAAGGATGAACCAGCCATCACATCTGCTGTACAGCCCGTGCTTGACCCAAGATCCCAGGTCTAATGTGTTTTAGATCATTCCAGATCTAGAACTCTAGTCTGGCCTGCTTATGTTCTGGTTCCTTTCTTCCTGACTTGAGCATCAGGATAATGACGTTCCACTCTCTACCTCTCCTGCCCAACATGATCCTATAACAATGGCCTGAACCCCCTCCCAGACTCCCTATGGCCAGTTTTCTTTTGCAGCAGTAACACCCCAAAATCTAATCAAAATGATTGTCTTACAAATCTATAAGTAGGGCTCCATGGGAGCAGATCGTCTCTTGTTTGGTGAGGCTCCTCTTCCAAGATAGATGCTTAACCTAGCTGGCTCAGGACACTATCAGTCCCTTTCCCTTAGGCAGCCTGAGTTTCCTCCCAAGATGGTGAATGGGCTCCAAAAATAAGCATCCTAAGAGGGCCACTGCCTTTTTTAATGCATGAGTCCAGAAATGCCACATCTACGCAGGTTCAAGGGAAAGAATAGGCACTCATTGAAGGAATGTGGTTATTAGCATTCTGCCACTGTGATAACAGAGCTGGGATATCAACTTCTAGGAGAAATGGTATTTTGACTTACGTTTTCAGTCTGTGATCCACAATGCTTGGCCTGTTGCTGGCAGCAGTATATCATGGCAGGAAACACCTGGCAAAAAATGCTGCTCATCTCACGGAGGCTGGGAGGTAAAAGAGGAGGCATGGGAATCCAATGTTGCCTTCCAGACATGTTGCTGATGCCTGGCCTCTCCACCAGGCCTCACCTGAAGGTTCTACCACCTCCCAAGAGCTAAGAACCAGCCTTCAACACGTGGTCTGTTGGAGACATTCAAGATCCAAACTACTGCAGGTGTCAAGTTTTGCAAGTGTGTTGTAAAGATTTTTTTAAGTATGTATATATGTGGGCAGGGGTACCCTCAGAGTCCAGAGGAGAATACTGGATTCCCCTGGAACTGGAGTCACAGGTAGTGTGAGCTAGTCATGTGGGTGACAAGAATTTAAGTTGTATCTGCTGCAAGCTCAGTGAGCCCTCTCAACTGCTGCACCGTCTCTGCAGCTGCAAGGTCTAACTTTCTCTATGTGTATGTGTATGAGCCCCCATGATTGTTTATTTATTTCATGTGTGTAGGAGCTCAGGGCGGCCAATGGAAGATGTCAGATTCTCAGGTGGAGTACAAGAGGTCGTGAACTGCCAACACAGGTGCTGGGAGCTGAGCTCAGGTCCTCTGTCACTGATAAGCCATCTATCTCTCTGGCCCCATCAAACACCATCCGTCTCACATCTGCACATTCTCCATCTCCAGCCCAGTACCACATTGCAGGGTGGGGATATTGTTTGTTTTTCTTTTGCCCCTCAGGATTTTTCATCCTTGCGGGACTTTGAGAAACCCTGAATCTTTTTGTTTCTGTTGTTGTTTCTTGAGACTGTTATTCTAGCTTTGGAGCCTGTCCTGGAACCCACTCTGTAGACCAGGCTGGCCTCGAACTCACTGAGATCTGCCTGCCTCTGCCTCCCAAGTGCTGGCATTAAAGGCTTGCGCCACCACCAACCAACCAACTGGCGAAACTCTGAATCTTAGCATGCAAGGCCAGATCAGTCCATTTGTTAGACACTCTGGTGACTCATCTGGGAACATGAAGTCGCCTTTCAGCTCTCTAACAAGCTGTAACAAAGCAACCTAAGCAGCTTTGAACTGCCGAGGAAACTTGCAGTGAGCTCAGTATAAGGCAGGCACTCAGCCTTACAGCACAGCAGATTCTGTGGGACATCCACTCACTTTCTCTGCACAAGTCAATAATTGTGTATATCTTGTCACTTTATCTGTAATTTGTATAAATGAACATTATATTCTGTGATACTATCCATATTTAATAATTGAACATCTCTTCTGCTGTATCAACTTGGCTAGGCTATATAGTACCTGATCTCTTCAAACATTAGAAGTGGCTATAAAGGTACTTTCTGGGTGCGATTAGCATTTATAAAGTGATCTCTATAATGTAGATAATGATTTTAAGATTTTTGTGGAATGCCCCTCAGTATGTTGTGAATGTTTTATTATCATTGATTAATAAAAAAGCTGATTTGGCCAATAGCCAGGCACAACAAAGCCAGGCAGGAAATCCAAACAGAGATACAGGGAGAAAGAAGCTGGAGTTGAGACAGACACCAGCAGCCTCCAGAGAAGTAAGATGCCAGAGCATTGCCGGTAAGCCATCAGGCATGTGGCAATACACAGATTATTAGAAATGGGTTAATTTATGTGTAGAGCTAGCCAATAGGAAGCCTGAGCCATCAGCCAAACATTTATAATTAATATAAGCCTCTGAGTGGTTATTCGGGAACTGTCAGGCAGGAAAGAAACATCCAGTTATAGTTGATAACCTCAGAGCAAAGGTAGGCTTTCTATATATAGGAGTCTGTGTCAAGTCTGCATCATGGGTTTCTAGACTGCTGGCCTTCTCTGTGAATACCTGACTTAAGACAGCAGTTTTGTTCTGCTAGGCTGCCCTGTGGTAGATTTCAGACTTCCCAACCCTTCCAGCTGCATGAGTCAATTCCTTCAAATAGAAAAGAAGAAAAGTCCATCGAATTTACATAATATATTCCATTGTTCCTGTTTCTCTAAAGGACACTGACTCACCCCTTGCAGTGTTCACTGGTGGGTGATTGACAGCCTGCACTTACAAGGATTTACAGAGAAAAAGACAGTGTACATGTAGAGGTTCCATGTACATGTAAGGTTCCATGTACAATCTGTATTCCAAGACTGGCCATCTGTGACTTCAGCTCAGGTATACCACCTACCCAAGGTATCTTTACGATGGTTATGTTTTCCTCATTCAGAATCACACATGAGGTTGTGTTTATGTTTAACCGTACACAGAATATACTGACAGCTGATTAAGCAGTCAACACTCTGCAAGGAAAGACAACAAAATCTTTTTTTAAGTCATCCTTTGTGTGAAAACAATAATGTCAGTTGGCTCAGAAGTTTCTGTAAACAGAACAATAGTGTAAAATGTGTTTTGTGATTGATTTGCAAACAGACATGGAAAAGTTACTAGGTAATAAACGAGCCCTGAATGAAACACCTCTTTTCAAATTAATGGAATTTTTTTCAGCAGAGTTGTGTGTTGGAACAGGAGGAGGTGAGAAATATAATGTCTTGACTGTAGCTCAGGATTTTATTCTGCCTGATGTTACAGAGTTGTTTGTAAACTAGAGAAAATTTAATCAGACATATCTGAGAATGTTGAAAGATTTGTTCTCAATAACTTGCACTAGATCTATGGCAACATAAACCAAGCAAGTGGCATCTCCTGGCTTCCCTTATGATGTGGCTGTTGCTAGAAGAATCAGCCCAGAGGAGAGATGAGGATGTCGACGGATACAAATTGTCTTACTGGTTTTCCCATTGGTGTTTCTGCTGCTGCTACTGCTTTCTTATCTTTATTTGAGAGGATCTCACTGCACAGTGCTAGCTGGTCTGTAACTCAGAGAGACCCTGCCTCTTCCTCCCAAGTGCTGGGAGTAAAGATATGCATTACTACCACCAGCCCTGGGCTTAATTTGTTGCTTCCTCTCCCTGCCAGTTCTGGAGTGGACTAGAAATTTGCTCTTGGGGTTCACACTTGTTGCCAAACTTCCATACAGGGCATGCCTCTGCCTTCATGCCTGGTATCTTGCACATGCTTATTTTCAAGAGAACATTAGGCTTTTGTCTCCCAGTGCCCTCAGAGGAAACACTGAAACTTCTTTAAGTTGGAGCTGAAAGACTTCTTTGGAGTTTTCCAGTCCTTTTCTTCCATTGCCATGAATGCTGCTCTGTTAGTGTTAGTTGGTGCCACGATAAGATTGCCCACACTTTCTAAACAAAGTAACTAGAAATGAACTCCTGTCTTAAAGGACTCTTGATGGAAGGACGTCCCATCTCTACAAGCCAAGGCCTGTTTAAATCGTGGCAGAGTTTACAAAAGGTCAGTTAAATAAGCAACTTTTAAGAACTAATAAATCCATAACCGTCTTGAGTTGTACCCCTTACAGATCAGTGATTCTCAGAATTTAGAGTTTATTAGAATTCCCAGTGGAAGTTGCTACAAAGTACAGAGCATGAGAATGTCTCTCTCTCTCTCTCTCTCTCTCTCTTGCACACACACACACACTTCTGGTGCAATAAATCTGAATTAGAGCTAGAAATGCTTTTTTGTATCTTATGTATATGGGTGTTTTGTCTGCATGTTCATGTATGTATCTTGTCTGCTGTAGCTTCTGCCTCTCTCCCTTCTTCCCACTTCTCCCCTTGCCCCTTCCTCTCTCTCTCTCTCTCTCTCTCTCTCTCTCTCTCTCTCTCTGTTTCTCTTTCTCCCTCTGCTCTTCCCCCTTCTCCCCTTTTCCCCCTTCCCTTTCCTCTCATGACCTACTGAATAAATACCTCTTTCTATGCATAGCGTGCCTATCTGTCTCTGTCTCTCACTGGCTGCTCCTCATGGGACTGGCTGACCCGCTGAGTTCTCTCACCTGCTGCACAACTCCCTGCCTGTGACTCAGCCTGCGGGCTCCTTGGGGCAGGTGCTGTTTTATTTTTACCATTACGCCCACCTCCCACAGTAAATAAGTTAAATGTAAAGAGAATTACAGACTTTCATCTAGCAGTGGCACTGCCCTGGGTTTAACAGAGATGAGGACACAGGTTCTGGGGAATAGACAAAACCAGAAGGGCTGGGTTCACCCTTTCCTGGCATTCCCATACTCACCGATTTTATCTTTCCATTCCCGCCTGGCTGATCCCTTCAGTGTACCGTATGTTAGTGTGCTGTGCTTCCTCCACCAAGTTGTGCCTTAAGTCACACCGCTTCCATCTTCCCCAGCTCACTGGCTGCCCCTCCCTCCAACCGACCTCTAGCAATGGACACAAACACAGTCTTCTTCAATAGGTGGTGGTGTCTGCACCTCTGTAGACTGCAGGTATCACTAGAACTGAACTCTGTTCTTCATTCCTGCTGTGTTTATGGGACTCAGTCCATTGTTTGGCACAAAGGTGCCTAATAAACCCTTATCTAATGCAATGACTTGCTTATCCTCAGAGCCAGACCATGGTCCCGGTAATCCTTTCCACTTGAAATGTCCTTACTTTTAGTTAGTCCTACAAGAGGCCTTCTCAAGGTCTTTCACCCACATCAACTCCCCTCTTGTAATGAAGACAGTATTTCAGATTTGTACCATGTAATTCAGCTCTTGATTACAACCCAAGATGCTGGTAAAGATGCTGGTGACTGTCCTCTGCCACTCCTAGGGCACCTGGTGGCCCAATAAACACCGGCACTCCTTAGAAGCCGATCCTTAATTCTAATGTCTGCAACTTGCCGTCAAGAGCTCTCCCGAGCTTTAGAGACGAGGAGTGCAGTGTTCAGCTTTCACATAAATCAGCTTAATTCCAGGAAAGTCTGAGTAACTGCGGAAATTAGAGAGCTAGAACAAGCAGCCTTGATCCAAGGAACACGAAATCTTCCATACAGCAAAGTCATTTCTTAAGAAGGGTGATAAATCCCACTGACGGAACATTCAGGCCTGTCTCTTCCAAAGATCCCGTCCTTCCCTGAACATAACACCCCTTCATCCCCCTTTTACGATAACTGGAGAAGAACCTCTCCAACGGGGTTCTTAAATATTTGAAGATGACAGCTTCTGGGATCATCTTGTCGACGGTGATTTACTGTAGTCTCCTGTTCTGAAACCGAGACCCAGGCAGGTGCTCGCTCCTCCTCTGCGATGAGGAGATTTAATGGCAGTTAAGTTTCAACTTCCTCGGCAGCAACACATGACCTCAAACACTCACAACTACACAATGAACTGTAGACGGAGGCTGCTCGTAACGGGAGCAGTCAGGAAACGAACGAGTGAGCAGCCTCCATCTACAACAGACTTAGGGGAAGAATGTCCCCTCTGAAGGTTTCCATTTGGTAATAGGAGTGATGAATTATTTTCCCTACCATTATGTAATCTGTGATACGCCAGATTAATTAAGGTCATATTTTATCAAATTGGAGTTTGTTTCAGGGTTCTTCCCACTGTTATAATATAAATTTCACTCAAACTGGCCTAATCCAGAGAGGAGGTCAGAGGTAGCCCTAATTGAAGAAACCAGTGGTATCCAGCTTTAGGGACAGCCTCAGACAAGAGAGAACATTAGCCCATCGCCTGCTCTCTTTAAGATTAATTTTTATTTTCATTTATGAGTGTGTGTGTCTGTCACACATGTAGGTACCTGAAGAGGCCAGAAGAGGGTGCAATATCCCTTGTAACTAGGGTTATGAGCCTCCTGATGTGGGTGTTGGGAGCAGAACCCAGGTGCTATGGAAGAACAGAAGTTCTCTTCAGCCCTGAACCATCTCCCCATGCCCGATCATCTTCTGTTGTAAATAGTTTTAGTGGCACAAAGCCAGATAACTTCTTTTGCATGCTGTCTGGGCTGCCCTCAAGCCATAATGCACCGAGTCTCCGCAGGAATGATCTGATATATTTATGAGCTGGCCTTTTCCAGTAAAAGCTTGCCAGTCCCTGGCTCTGGGGTTTGGATGATGTCATCAGGATTATCATGCATCCATTGACTACCATCTTTCTCCCAGATGACCTTGCTCTTGACTTGATACAGTTCTGATATTCCTTCCTGCAAATAGCCTCGGCTGAAAGATCATTCCTTTTCTGGTAACCCTTTGAAAAGCTCTTGAATTTACTCTCAATTGATAAAACTTGAATGAGATGCTCACCCTTCAATTGATGACCCTGGGAGGAGGAATTGCCCCACATGGCTTGGCTCGAGTTACCCTTCTATCCCTGGTGCGGTTGGGGCCAGCCATATCCAGGACACGTGGACAGAAAATAATGCCGTGGTTCTCCCAAAGGAAAGATGCTAACAAGGCAAAAACCAGCATCCGCAGTATGAAACCTCTTCCCTATCTCAAGCCTGGGCACATTCTTTCCTTGGACAGTTCCCAGGGTGAGTTAATGAGAGTTGGATGTGATCTCGGAAGCAAGGCCATCCCAGTAATAACAATGACCTGCTATTGATGAGTTTGGATTCCAGAATACAGTAAGCACTTAATTAGATATTATCTTGTGTGTGTTCCAAACAACTATAAATTACTTTTAATTTCTACTTTAACCAATGAAGTAAGTACAAATAAGAGGTTTAATAAAAACTTGCTCTAAGGAAGTGGGGAAACAAAACAATAAGAAACAGTACAGCTTTATTATGGTTATTAGTGTTATCATTATTAAAGACAAAAGTAAGGCTTTTGAATCTGACCAACTTGATGTCAAGTTCTGAATCTGTTCTCAACCCTTGGATTCACAGCTAGGCAGTAAATTACAGGAAGTGAGAGATCATATCTATGTTTAACCCTGCTCCGGTCACTATAGCCCCAGAAGGCAACAGTAAACACCTTAACACATTAATACTAATGACTTAAATTTTCTAAGCCTGAAAATTTAAACGTGAGATGGTAAAATAGACACCCTTAACTTAGGAAAGGACTTCATGTTACAGCACACACAGAACTCTTGGCTTGGTGCGGTGCTATTTACCGGCCCTAGGTAAGCGTCCAATAAATAGCAACAATTGCAACTTTTTGGACTGGTTGCCTTACCCTGTAAACCCCGCATATGTTTTTGGTTCATCTGATGCTCACATGCTCTCCACTCTACAAGGAAACTGAGTTCCTATTCATTTTGTTTCGTCACAGATCCTGATGACGTCACGCCCCTAACCCGTGAGAGCAGCTCTGTCTACTAACTCCCAGGACTCTCCAGGCATTTCATTCAAGTTCTGTGACAGAGATGGCTTCTCTTTTTTTGTTCTACATTATTGGAAGAAATAAAAGCATCTTTCTTTAAAAGCACAACGTCGACTTTTCTGTAAGCCCTGCTCCTTCTCCCATTTTTTTCCAGAGAGTGGGGACAGCTGGCAGGAGATTCCCTTGCCCGGCAGGAGCCTGTCATTCACAGAGATCCAACAGTGGAAAAAGCCTGGTGTTGGCCTCTCCACACCTCCGGCTCCTGTAGGCCCTTCTTTCCCAGAATTGCCTGCTGCCATCTGCTGGCTGTATGTTGTCTACTAAGTTTCTTTCCTTTTCTTTTTTCTTTTTTTAGTTCTTCAAACTTTTATTGATTCTTCGTGGATTTCATATCTTGTATCCCAATGCCACTCACCTCCCCGTTCCCCCCACCCCAAATTTGTCCTCTGCCCTTGTAACCTCCCTCTCAAAACAAACCAAAAATTGAAAAAGTAAAGAAACAAAACAAAAAGAGTCTCACTGTGGAAGCGATAGCGTGGCAGGTGTCTTAGGTCACCCTTTAGGCCTGTCATCTTCATTTGCAAGTGTCATTGCATGACTCAATCCTGTTGTTGACCTATGTCATAGGGACCCTGTAGTTTTGTATCTGTGGATTTGTCCCCTTCACATGCTCCAGAGGTGGATGCTGGGGTGGGCTGGGATGCTGCCCCCTCCCAACTTGCCACCTGCAGCAGGTGAGAGAGCTGGCCCCTGGGTCATGAGAATGGGAGAACTAACTAGTCCGGCCCCTCACCAGCTGCAGCACACTAGAGAGGAGAGCCCGCAACCTGCCAAGGCAGCACAGTAGAGCCGACTCTGGTGAGTGTGTGGAGTTGGTGGTGATGGGGGACTCAGGTGAGCCGGCCCTGTGCGCATGAGAGCAGGAGAGATGAACCGTCCCCTTCTTCCCCCAACAGCAATCGGGGAGAGAGGGCCCTGCAACTGACCTGGGGTAAAACAGTGGAGCTGGCCCTGGTTGTGCGAGTGTGGGTGACCCGAATCTGAGGACCAGAGAGCAGGAGAACTGGCTCCAGCTCCTCGGTGCAGGCTGCACTAGGTGCGCTGGCTGGGGCAGTACTGGAGAGCTCACCTGGTGGTGACAATGGTCTACTAAGTTTCCTTTCAGCTTTCCAAGGTCTTCAGAGGTTTCTGGTAGACTCTAGTGTTCGCAGACCAGCCAAGGTCCAACGGGAGAGTCTCCAGGTGAGCTGCTCAGGCAAACATGACTGGGAAGGAGAACCTCATAGCTCACATCCTAAATCCTCCTCCTATCTGACAAACATGTTCTCTTATCCAGAGCCACCTGATTGTTTTCCACCCCTATCTTCACCCAGCAGCACCCCACCGGCAGCCACAACAACAGCTTGCACAAGCTGTATTACCATGACAATCATACTACGTGTGTGTGTGTGTGTGTGTGTGTGTGAGAGAGAGAGAGAGAGAGAGAGAGAGAGAGAGAGAGAGAGAGAGAGAAACAGTTTCCTGTGGAGAAGTTACATAAATAGTACAAAGAACTCCCCCATGTTCCCTGGTCAAGCCCACTTAGGTTTTTCCAGTGGACTCAGCAGCTTTTTATAAACAGGGAACTCAAGCCAGGGTCACGGGTCCCTCCACATCTGGAACATTTCTGACTTCTGCTTCTATTCTAGACTTGAGGCTAGGGCATTAACACTGTAAGCAGTTCCAGGCCATCCTGTAGAATGCCTTCAGTCTGTGTCTGGGGCATTGTCTAGCCAGTTTATGAGTTACTGGCTACAATGTAGCAGACAAGGGATCGTTTCACTGAACCAACTCTGGCGACACATACTATATTTCTGGTGGTACGGCTCTGGATCACTTTAAGATTCCCTGTGCATTTGTCTGTGACTGCCACTTGCATGACTTATACCCTTGAAGGTCAGAAGAGGTTGTTGGACGCCCTGGAACTGGAGTTACAGATGGTTGTGAGCCACTACTGTAAGGGTGCTGGGAATTGAGCCCTGGGTCATCTGGAAGACCAGTCACAGCCCAGGACTACTTGCCCAGAAAATGGTGTCACAAACATTGAGTGCTCCAATATCAATTAACCATCAAGACAGTGCCCCGCAGACATGCGCACTCTGATGATCCCAGTCTGGTCACAGCAATCCCTCAGGCCCTCAGGGGAGAGTTCCCTGCCAGCTGCTCTAGGCTGTGTCAAGGTGACAGCTAAACCTAACTAGGACATTAGTCTCCCATAGCTCATGGTCTTCCTGAACCACTGCCTCTTCTACCTGCACTGTTTGACCTCGTCTGATGCCTTTCTCAGGAGGCTAGGAGAGGGGGTAAAGAGGGAGAGAAGGAGGAAAGAAAGACTGTTTATTAAGAGAGAAGAAAAGGATGTTTATGCTTACAATTGTTGTTATCAATTATTTCTGTTCTCCATGGAAGTTTACACTTCCAGAAGACGATGACCATGCTCACTGTTAAGTACAGCTCCAGGGACCTAATGCGATGCCTGCCCCTACTTCCTGCCTTCCCACCAGAGCACCAGGATTTTTGTGGATTTATGTGGATTCTCAAATCTGAATAGAGACCCTCATACCAGTGAGCTATCACCCCAGCCCAGAGTTTCTCTATAATCATTTATGGATCTCTCTGTGTTAGGGAAATTATTTATATTGTGATTTAGAGCCTGGAAGGTAATATCAGTGCCCAGCAGAGTCTGTGTCTGATGTGTTCTCTCTCTGGTCTGGGGACGGCACTTTCTGGAGGTTTCCTCGTGTAATGCAAGGGTCAAGCAACCCTTCCAGGCCTCTTCCAGAAAGGCTCTCATTCTCTTCACGAAGGCAAAGACCTTAACTTTTCTAAAAATTATTTTATATATTTGTGTGTGTGCACCCGAGTATGTTTTCACACTACATGCTTGTAAGAACCCATGGAAACCAGAAAGGGGCAGACGATTCCCTGAGCTGGAGGTACAAGTGGTTGTGAACCACCCTGAGGGGCCTCAGAACCAAACCGGGGTCCTCTGCAAAGAGCAAGAGCTCCTAACCTTTGAGTGGTCCAGCCAGCCAGCGCCAAGCCCTTTAGACCTTTAAGAAACCCGCCTCTTAGTGTCACCAGACTGGGGATTAGATTTCAACATCCGCATCGGGGACCAAGCATTCAGACTCTAGTGGTCACATAGGGGACAAAATGGAGTATTTTGGAGCTCTGCAGTGCGAAAGAACTGTTGCTGTATCTAGCAGTGTGTTCCGAGGCTTGCCTTGTCGCTCCTGTGGTAACAGTTTTTTTCTAATAGGTATAATTATTGGGCCCAATTTTGAGCAGCAAACGTCAACACCCCTATCCCAACATCAAGCCCTAATGCATCTGTGCTTTCTTCAAATGAAAGGCGTCCTTTTCAGGACCTGATGGAAAGCAACAGCTGGACCCTTTCAGAGGACGCGTTTAGGAAGTGATGGAGCACTCAGGAGCGCAGCTGCTGCAGGGATGAAAGAGTCTGGCAGCACAAAGGGCTCCAAGCATAAAGATGCCCGCCTCCTCCCTCCCTCAGAAAAGCCTATCTGGAGAGTCACAGCCGTTCTGTTCAAAAGAAGTCAAAGTGCCGCTTCTCGCTTTGCCTAGAGGAGTCAGGGCACCAGACTTGAACAGGACTCTGGCTGCTGTAAGATTTCATAGTCAGTGGCCAGAGGCTGTATTCTTGCTAGCCCCTGCGGAGAGGCCCAGAGTGCTTGCAGCCACACCCTGCTTTCCTAACGGGAGCCCCAGCTACAGCCATGGTTACCTGCTTCTGCAGACCCAGGAAGGGGAAGGGGTGGAGAACTATCTCTGATGTCTAGAAAAAGCAGTTGACTGGCCTCCTCTCTTTTATTCATCCCATCTGCAGTCAGCTTTTCCAACCCTTTGGCACAATCTAGAATGGTTTTAATAAAAATATCATTGCCCAGGAACCACCACCAAAGACTTAGATTTAAGTTTAGATGGTTGAGAAGTCCATTCAAAGGAGTCCTGGTGCACCCAGGGCCGACATCCCCACTCGATGCCTCAAGGGTCACTATCCCTTCGTCTCACCCATGGTCACAGCAGAACCACCTATGGGTCTTCTAAAATTCCACTGTCAGCTGCTCACCAAGAGAAACATCACCATCTGGGGTGTTGCCATGAGCTTTTTAAAAGCACTAGGTGATTTAAAATGGGTCACCAAAAGCCGGGTATAGTGGTGCTCATCTGTTACCCCAGGGCTTGGAGGCTGAGGCAAAAAATCATGAATCTGAGGACTAGTTTTAGCTACATAGTAAAACCTGTGCCAACAACCCAAATAAATAAACGAGTGAATGAATGCATTGTTACCCCCAAAGTCCAGATCCCCCAAAAATATCATCATGAGACCACATCCAATGCAAAAGCAAAGAGTACTGAGAGTTAACTTGGGTCCCGCTGTCGAGAGCAGCAGCAGCAGGAACGGTACAGGAGAGACTCCGCACACCTCAATGATATATATATATATATATATATATATATATATATATATATATATAGTGGCTTGGGGAATTCCACGCCTCTGAGCTTGTGATTGGCTGCCCCCAAGTAGGGTGAGGGGAATTCCAGACTTCCAGGCTTGGGATTGGCTGCCCCCAATGATGGAAAGGGATGTCCAGGCCTGAGGGGAATTCCCAGCTGCCAGTAACTGCCTGGGGGGAGAGGGGGGAATTCCAGTCCTCTAGGGGCTCAGTGATTGGTCCTTTTTCCCTGCTTAGGTTTTGTGTCAAGGGCAGAGATGGCTCTGATTCTGGGGCCAAACTGTGTTTCTTTGGTTCTTTTTACCTTTTTGACTCTGTACTTTTGGGACCAGGGTGGCTCTCTGCTAGGCTCTGAATCTAGGGCCTTAGTGTATTCTTTTGGTCCTGGTTTCAGGGTCCAGGGGCTTTTCTCCAGCTCTAGGTTCAGGAACAAGTGTCTCTTCCCCAGGTTCTCTCAGCATCCTACCTGTTACAGGGCTTGGCTGGCATGCCCATTCCCCTACCCTAAACTCCTCAAGCTCAGAGTCTGGGCTGCTCTTCTCCCACTTGCCCTTCCCTATATAATCCAGTCACTTTGGTTACTCAGCTTGTTAGAGGCGCAGAGGTCCTTCTATTCACAAAGAAGCACATTAATTAGGAAAACAGGTATTTGATTTCCTCCCCTGAGAGAGAGGCCTCTGTGTGTTTAATGTTTTTCTCTATGAGCACAAGGACCTCTGTGTCCCCAACATCGGCCCCATTCCCTTTTGGTCTACCCTTCACCCTCCTGGCCTGCTGGTCTGGCTCTCTCTTCTCTCTTTATATGGCTCTGCTCAGGGTCATGTTCACCCTAGACCATCCCAGCCATCCCTGTTATGCCCTCCCTTTTATCTACAGCAAACTTTCTCCGCCACCATACCTAGGAGTGGTCATGTTCTTCTTTTTTTAATTCTTTTTTTTTTGTACATTCATTCCCTTTTGCCTAAAAGGAATTAGGGTGCCTATCACCACGTGGCTTCACTGTCCTAACACAACTTCCATCCAGGTGGAACAACCTCCCCCCACCTGCCACCACCCGCTGTGAAGCGGCAGACCTTCTGACACGTTTGTGGTTATAAATTTGCTGGCCCGGTTACTCTGTCCCTCTCATTCTTCACAGCCCTGTGGAGTACGCTGGCTTCCTGCGGTTTGATTTCTGGCTACATCTATAGCTAGCAACACACACACACCAGCAGGAAATGAGTGGTCAGGAGGGGAGAGAAGGCTGGAGCGCCTTCCAGCACCCAGTGTGACAGCTGTACAGCCAGGCAGGCTGCTTACCCACCCATCCTCGAGGACGGGATGTCTGGAGGTCAGAAGCTGCTCTTCGCAATCAGAAGCTGAAACCACCCAGATCCAAAATGGCCACTCAAATGATTTCTACAAGACCTCAAACTTCATCATTATCTCATTTCATGCTAAGTGCCATACCCCTCGGCCACCATCACAGGAAACCCCAGACAGTGAAAGCATTCTGGGAAACACCTACTTATTTCTGGAAAGGGTATAAATATTCCTCCCTTTCATTAGCCTGTCTTTCCCCTGTATCTTTACTTGGCCTCATGTTTTGAGAAATTGACTTGTGAGCTAGGCTCCCATTTCTTTCTTTGAACACTAATAAATCTGTGTTATTGTTACCCAGGCTGTTTTGTGCTTTGTCTTTGTGACACAAAAAGGAAAATTACTCTTTTGTGAAGGTTTGTCTCTTTTTCTTTCTTTTTTTTTAATATTTATTTATTATGTATACAATATTCTGTCTGTGTGTATATGCCTGCAGACCAGAAGAGGGCACCAGACCTCATTACAGATGGTTGTGAGCCACCATGTGATTGCTGGGAATTGAACTCAGGACCTTTGGAAGAGCAGGCAATGCTCTTACCCTCTGAGCCATCTCTCCAGCCCCCTTGTCTCTTTTTCTTAAGAGAAGCCCCCACAAATGATTGTCTTGCTTCCTCTCACTCTGCTGGAGTCTGCCCGAATTCCACTGTTAGCACAGCTCCTCTGGGCTGGCTTCTCTTCCGGACTCCACCCACTCCTGTGCTTGCCATCATGGGCAGGGGTGACCGAGGCTGCAGTCATGAGTCACTGATGCTTTGCTGTCTGTTGATGACCCCCTTGCTCTGTCTGCATGCTATGGTTTGAAGCCCACGTGTTCCCCCAAGTCTGTATGCTGAAGGCTTGATAGTCAACCTGTGATAGTGAGATGGAACTTAAGAGGTGAGTGCTTAGCTGGAGGAAGTTGAGTTGTGGGGGCTGTGTCCTTAGAGGAGATACGGGAATGCCAACTTCTTCCTGTTCTCCTTTCGTTGCTGGTGGCCAGGCGGTGAGCAGCTTTCTCTGGCAGTCAATCTCCACCTAGATGGTCTGCTTTTCCACAGAACCCACCGCTGAAGCCTCTGGCATCATGAGCCAAACAACCTCCCCTCCTCTTGAGGTGACCTCTCAGAGAGCAGGAGTTAAAGTCACTGTGCCTCTGTAAGCTTTCTCCTGATCAAGCATTCACTCTTTGAGCAGCATGTAACCTGTCTTGCTGGGACCGCATATAGCTCAGTCCCTTCTTTTCACAAGGTGAATTTTGAACAGTAGCTCTGAGCCCCTCTGTATTGGCAGAGGCTGCTTGTTTGTTTCCCTGCTGCCCAGACCTGAAATAATCACACAGAAATGATATTATTTGCAATACTGTTTGGCCAATAGCTTAAGTATATTGCTAGCTAGCTCTTATATCCTAAACTAACCCATCTCCATTAATCTGTGCATCACCATGAGGTTGTGGCCTACCAGCAAAGGTCTGGTGGGCTCCAGTAGGGGCGTCTGCTGTAGGACAATGGTCTTCTACCCTGGAAAGATTTGTTGCTTGTATTGCTTTAATAAAATGCTGAGGGCCAGTAGCAAGGCAGGAAGTATAGGCAGGGCAACCATAACAGAAGAATTCTGGGATGGGGAAAGGTTCAACCTGCAGTTGTAACCCAGACGCTGAGGAAGCAAGATGAGACTGCCTCACTGATAAAAGGGACCAAGCCACATGGCTAACACAGACAAGAATTATGGGTTAATGTAGGATGTAAGAATTAATAAGAAGCCTGAGCTAATAGGCCAATCAGTTTATAATTAATGTAGATCTCTGTGCATTTCTTTTTTTTTTTGTGGTTTTTTTTTTTTTTTTTTTTGTTTTTGTTTTTGTTTTTGTTTTTCGAGACAGGGTTTCTCTGTGGCTTTGGTTCCTGTCCTGGAACTAGCTCTGTAGACCAGGCTGGTCTCAAACTCCCAGAGATCCGCCTGCCTCTGCCTCCTGAGTGCTGGGATTAAAGGCGTGCGCCACCACCGCCCGGCTCTCTGTGCATTTCTTTAGGACTGAATGGCTGTGGGACTGGGCTGGATAGAAACCTCCATCAACAGGTGCCTGTTTCCTGTGGTGGCTACATGGTGTCTCTCTGACTCTGTTTATTTTCTCCCGGCATTCAGCTTAGTTTTCCCACCTAGCTCTATTCTGTTCTATCACAGGCCAAAGCAGCTTCTTTATTCATTAACCAATAAAAGCAATACATATACAGAAGGACCTCCCACATCAACCCTGAATGACCCCAGGAATCTTTTTGTCCTATGTTCACTACCTCATTATAGAACCTAACATCAAACACATAATAATAGTAATATTAATTAATCTATCATTTGACATTTTCACACATTGAAAGTGTTGTGTTCTGTAAACAAGATCTCTGTTAACCCTTACAGGAAGCTTGTGAGGCAACCCTGTCTGCAATGCAGGCTTTATTTGTTATCCTTGTTTTAAAAATAAACAATTTAGAGCTAGAGAGATGGCGTGGCTGTAAAGAGCACTTGCTGCTGAGCCAAGTTTGGCTGCCAGAACCCAGAGTGAATGGCTCACAATTCTCTTTGACACCAGCTCCAGGAGATCTAATATCCTCTTCTGGCCCCTGAGGGAACTCACACACATGTGGCATATACACACAGGGACACAGCTGTACGCATACATTTAAAATTCTAAACCTGGGGTTGGAGAGATGGCTTAGCAGTTAAGAGCACTGGTTGTTCTTCCAGAGGAAGTACCTTCCTTTCTCAGTGCCAGTAATCCTTTGATACATTTGAACACAGAGTAATTCTCAAGTCAGTATAGTTCGCATCTCTAGCTCCTCTGACCTTTATTATTTCTTTGTGTTGGGAGACTTCAAACTTTTGTTTGTTAGGTTTTGGCTTTTGTTTTTTTTTGTTTGTTTGTTTTTGTTTTTGGGTTTTTTTTGTTTGTTTGTTTGTTTGTTTCTTTTTTGAGGCAAGGTTTCTGTGTGTGGCTCTGGCTGTTCTGGAACTCGCTTTGTAGACTATGCTGTCCTAGAACAGAGATCCGCCTGCCTCTGCCTCCTGAATGCTTGGATTAAAGGTGTGCGCCACCACTGCCTAGCTCTTTTTTTAGTTCTTCTGAAATATAGAGGAAATCGCTCTGAACTGTAGTCACCCCACTGTCTTATAGAACAATGGAATTTATTCTTCCTATTTATTTTGCATTTTAGCATCCATTGTCCAACCACCCTCTCTCCATCCTCCACAGTGCCCCCTACCTTTCCTAACTAACTCTAGTGACCACTATCCTGTTCTCTATGGCTATGAACACAAGCCTTGTAGATTCTGTAGGTGAGAGGAAACACGCACTGTTTGTCTTTCTGTGCCCAATTTTACCTATCATAACACCTTGCAGATTCATCCTTGGTTCTGGGTAGCTACTCCTGATAACTCCTACATTAATTTGGAATGCCCCTACCCTATCAACTCTTGATTCTGAGTTCTCTGTAAATTTAAAGTGGTACACGTCATCTGGCTTGGAAATAAGGATGGAATAAAACCAGTTAGGAAATAGCACAGGGATGTAGACAGCTGCCCTTGGATGAAGGGGCTGATGGAGAGTCGGAATTTAAAAGCAAACATGGGCTGAAGTAGAAAATGCTGCAGGCAGGTTATACCACACCCCAAAGAGAGACACCCCACACCAGTGCCCAAGGCCAACTAACAAGAGCTTCAGGTTTCCCAAAGGGAGTTAGACTCATTCTAGGAGTTTGGACAACAGGGGAGCCCCCTCAGCTGCTGCGCATGCGGGGTGCTCATGCTGGATGCCATGGCATGCATGGAGTTAAAATGCACATGTATTTGTGCCCGTGTCTCCGGGTATGGAAATGAAATCATGAGCCTTTGAACACAGAAAGACCAGATTTCTTTCTCTTGTTATTCTCTGTTCCCTAATTAGCCCAAAAGTGACCGAATCAATTCTTTTGTCCCCTATTTATTCTCCAATAAGTGTTAGCAATCTGTGTTCTATTTCTTCTGAGCTTCCTTATGAATTTTAAAATATTAAATATTTTGCTGTCTTCATTTAAAAAAATTTTTGTGGATAGTTTTAAAAGAGACAAAATATTCCAGAAATAAAAATTACCTTTAATCTCACTGCCCATGTGTAAGTATTAGTTGCATTTTGATATATGATACAATTTTTACTAAATTCAGAGAATGTGATATGAACAGAACTAGTCTACAGCACCCAAGGGAGCATAAACAGTCACCCAAACACCCCTCTTGGATTACAGCAGACCTTCAAGGCCCTCTATGATATAGGTTCTTCATAAGATTTTAAGTGTCCTAAACCATGCTGGGTAAAGGGCATTAAAAACTATGCCATATTTTTAATAGCTTCATAGTATATAGCTAAGTCATAGTTTGCAAAGCGTTTACCTAAAACTCCATGGGGCCTAAATGCAGTGAGATGACCAGGAGGAAACAATAAAGAACTGCCAATCTGAGGGAATCTCAAACAGTCCCCCACGAACGAATAGTTACATGCCATCCGCCAGCTCTCCGACTGGTCCCCACGTAGTCAACACTGTAACACCTTGGTTTCTGTTTCCTCAAACATGTGACTCAGGTCACTTCAGGATGAATAAGCATTTGGTTAAAGGAAGTAGTGACATGTGATGGATGCTGTAGCTCCTCCTGAGTTCGGGCCTGGGGGCAAACCCAAGAAAGATGCTTTCCTGTGAAACAGTAGCCGTTGGAGGATTTGGCTTTGTTTCTCTTCTATATAAAATGAGAACTACTTTTCCAGAATGAAAGTCTCAGCATCAGTGGTATTTATTCAGGGTAAACGGAGCCACAGACCAAGAAGATGAACACCATCGTAGTTTGCTTTCTGTTCTTAATCACCATGGTCAACAGCAATTGTGGAGAGAAGGGGTTTACTTCATCTTACAAGTTGCAGTTCATCACTGAGGGAAGCCAGGGCAGGAACTCAAGGGAAGCTGGAGGCAGGAACTGAAGCAGAGGTCATGGAGACATGCTGTTTATTGGTTAGCTACCTCTGGCTTGCTCAGCCTCCTTATACAGGGCAGGCCCACCTGCCCAAGTGTGGTACCGCTCACAGTGGGTCCAACTCTCCTTCATTAGCAGTCAAGAAAATGTCCTGCACACACATCCACAGGTTGATTTGATAGAGGTAGATCCTGTCCACAATTCCCTCTTCCCAAGGTCTGTGACAAATTGACCAGTATAGGTCAAAAAGTAACCAACCAGTACAGGCACTGGGTTAGACCATTTTCCAGGCTGACTTCGTCCCATGCCTTACCACCCAGCATGCACTGCAGTCCCTCAGTCTGTTTCAGTGGAGCCCAGAGGGAGCAGTCTTGGAAAACAGAATTCATGTGTGGTGAGAAGTCCTTCACACCTGTAGGAAATAGTGACCACTACCCACGTAGAAAGCAGAGAACTGAGCAAGGGAAATAGGAAGCCACGGCCCTGATTAAATAGCTTTCCCTTGTCCAGTTCTAATGCAGGGCCCGTGGGGATCTCACCGACAGGCCTCCCAAACACCTAGTCCTGAGGTTAAAAATGCTTCCTGACCCATTCCAGTAAAGAACATTTTATCTGTAGACGCTGAGTTCCTACATCTTTCCTTTTTTAAAGTGACAATGTTCTTTTCGTCATTCCAGTGTTAGCACTTTTCCTACTACTCATAATTGCATGGTGATTGCAAAGCTTTAATTCTTTTTTTTGCAATATTGGTTTCCCTTTAATTGTTCGTGTCAGACATAATATTTCTCTAAAATGTATAAAACAATTTTGAGGTGTCAGAAAAAAAGCCTCTTTAAAGTTCAGATTATTAATTTCCTGCCTGTTCTCTGTGTAAATTCATTTTCTTTTGGTCACCAATGTCATAAAACCATTATTCAAGGCTTAATATTCAGAAAGCCGTATTGTAGCTTTGCATGGAAGAAATGTTTTCTTTGTGCTCTGATCTTCAATATGATGTCTGTCAAACTTTTATATCTTTTAAGCTATTTATTTATGTTGGTTTTTTGAGATAGGGTTTCTCTGTATAACACCCCTAGCCGTTCTCTAACAGACTCCATAGACCAGGCTGGCCTAGAACTCACAAAGATCCACCTGCCTCTGCCTTCCGAGTGCTGGGATTAAAGTCCTGTGCCACCATGCCTGGCTAAGCTTTCTTTTATCATTGGTCCTTGTTCCTCTCTCCTCTGATGGGGCTGGTCACCACCTCCTGTGCACTGGTAACAGGCAGGGATCAGGAGTGTGGCTTTGGAATCAGATAGTTCTGGGTCTGTGACCTTGAGCAGGACAAGCACTCCTAAACCTCTGGAAGGGACCAATGGCATCTACCTCAGGTGTGACCCACACCAACTACTTTCTGAATCATACCTTCACATTCACATTCAATGGCTGTGTGTGCACCTGCAACCTCAGAACTGTAGGGAAGAGGGTGGGGACAGAGGAGTCCCTGGGCTCGCACTTGTCACTAATCTCCAGGTTCTGGGAAGGGCTCTGTCCCAAAGTAACACGATGACAGTGACAGAGCAAGATACCCAATGTCCCCCTCTGGTTTTTCAAAATAAAAGATAAGATAATTGAGATCTCCGAAGAAAAGAGATTTGGAAAAACAAGGACATAGAAACATGTCAGAAGGAGGCTACAAGTAGGAATTGGAACTCTCCCGAGAGCCACAGAAATCCTTTCTCTGCTCCCTGGCTGCTGTTTCTTTTGCATTCTGTAAACTAGCCCCCCCCCCACGTCACCCCAAAAGGAAGATGATCATCCCACGGCTCCCTAGTTAATTCATTGAGCAAAAGGCCAGACAGCTGTCTCTAACTCCTTATGCCAAACTCTGGTTAGGGGAGGCTAAGTAGCCTCCTTGGAACATCCCTACTCAATTTGAACAGCCATCGTGGAAGTGTGGCTTCTGGTGGGGTGTAGTGACTGAACTCTGAGAGGGGGCAAATGAGAGTCAGTTTCCCGAAATAAGGGATTGAACTTCTTTAGATTTTAAGGCAAAACACACATACACATACACACACACACACACACACACACACACACACAAACAAACTCAAGAAACCAAAGAAACCAAAACCCAAAAAAATCCCCAAATCTTGCCTGGCTGGAAGTCAGAGGCCATGCCCTAGAGGACGTCGTCTAGTTGAAATTTTTGAGAGTAACGGTAATGAACGTGTGGAAGAGAGAATGGGGAAGAGAGTACTCTTGTAATGGGGACGTAAAGTATGACATTTTGGGAAATGTTAGGGAAGCCAGTGACAGGAGATGAGACCAGAAAGATGAGTAGATAGTACATTATCGTACTCTTGTTAAGTCTCACTGTGTTTGGTTTTCACGTTGAGTTCTGAGGTAAAGTATTAAAACTGTGTGTGTGCACATGTGCGTGTGTGTATATGCACACGCCTTGCACATGTACCAGTATGAATGAGTATGTGAAAGTCAGAGGAAAACCTTGGTTGTTTCCCGTCACCTCCCCCTCCTTCCCTCCCTCTTTTTTTCCTTCCTCTTTCTTTCCTTCCTACTTTAGGACAGGGTTTCTCTCAGCAGCCTGGGACACAACAATTAGTCTAGGCTGGCTGGCAGTGAGCTGCATCTGTCCAGCACATGTGCACAGCACTGCGCCTTGGCTTTTTTATGTTTATACAGGTTCTGGGCTCAACCTCAGGTCCTTGTGCTCGGAAAGCAGACACTTACTGAGCTGTGGCTCCAGCCCCTGTTGCAACTCACCACGCCCTGTCTGCACTCTATGCGCCTCCATACAGTTCATGAGCCAGGCAAGGGGCTGGAGGTTGAAACAAAGACTCAAAGACAGAGAGAGACACAGATCATCCTCAAAGCCAGAATGCCCCAAGAATGTTTCTTTATTGTGTTCAGGGGCAGATTATATAGAGATAGCCACGCCCCAGCCAAACCCACCAGAAACCACTCTCCTGCCATCAGGAACTCCTGAGGGTCTCGTGCTCAGAGCAGCTGTAGGCACTCAGATCAGAGGAAAACAAGTTGTTTGCAAGAAATTCAGGATCAGAGGTTCACATCTTCCAACACTGTGTACTAAAGATTTTTAAAGAGAAATAAGGTCAGGATGAGGCGTTGTACTGGAGAGTTTATTCTAGCAGTAATGAGGAGAATTCCTGGGGCTGGTCACACTTGACTGTTGGGGTCCCTTAGGTGGAGCGATGGCAGTCAGAACTGAGGGAGTGGCAGAGAGGAACAAGAAGAAAGTTGTCTATGACTTCCATCTCAGCACAGATTCTGGTTTGCTTAGGATGCTTCGTTGAATGGTTGCCAGATAACCTAGGATCTAGGCCAGTCTCCAGCCAGTGTGTTTCTTGCTGCTTTGGTGATCAGTGGCATGAGGACAGAGGGCAGACTGGGACATTCTAGCTTGGGTCAGTGACACGGAAGCATTTTCTCCCATGGCTGCTTACAGCTGTTTGAATCTCCTGACATGTCAGGGAACACCACATGGTGGCTCAAAATGAAGAGAAGCAGCGCTGTGGCCGAGAGAACGTTGAAGGAAGGAGGAGTGAGGGGTAGTACAGGTTTCCCCCCTAGCTGGCCCCCTACTGAAGAGAAATCTAAAGAGATGTGGATGAGGGGTGAAGGCCAGCAGACAGCTGTTCATAGCAGAAGATGTGGGTGGGAACCGAGCCGGAAGCGAAGATCCTGGTAGCTGCTGTGGGTGTCTGTAGCTGTTAGTGTTCACAGGGCTGTTGGTGATTATTGCTTCTTAGAAATACCTGGAGGCAGAAGGAGATTGAAGGGGAAATGTGGAATTCTCCCCGTGTGTGTGTGCGCGCGCACACACGCAAGAGCAGGAGGTGTTGAACACAATTTCATAAAGCTTTATGCCTGTGTACTTCGGACACTTGTAAACAACACTCAAAACACTCACGCTCTAGCTTTAAGAGGAAAGCCTGTAAGGCCTGTTCGTTAGAGTAATCTCACGTGAAGAGAACAGAACAAACATTTCTGTGTCCCGCAGCCCTGGAGTAGGGGTATCTGTGCTCTTCCTCTGGGTCCATGAGATATCATATCATATCACCATACCCATGTGGTCCCAGTGGCCCCCAAAGCCTCAGGGCACCATGCAAATCTGCGTCACTGACTCAGCTCCCCCAGGCTCCAGTGGTATTTTGTAAAAACCAGGAAATTTAAGTTTCTTTTTAATTAATTGGATAGGTGCACGCATCCCTCTTGTAGTAATTTAGGAAACTTTGTAACTTTGTAAAAGATACTGTTCAGTTGTGAGAAAGTTCAGACATGTACCGCATAGGGACCTCCCAGATTCAGCAGGTAAGTATTCCTTTTAGAAAGCTAACTTCATTGTACTTTGAACAGTCTGCATTTGTGACTGCTTTAGGAGAAATATTCTTTAGTGAAAAGGTTTAAATCTAGATATTTTGCCGCAATGAGAAAGAGTCCCTCTGTTCTATGTGGAGGGCAGTACATGTGAGCTGTGTTCTGCCACCGTAAGGACGCCATCGTTTCCCAGGACATGGGAACGCTTTGTTTCATTCCAGTTTCCAATAGACCTTCAGCGCCGTGTCCACACCCCTGAACCTTCAGCAAGCTCCGGGATTTGGAGTTGCCTGTGTCTCGGAGTTCTAGAAGGCACTCTAGCCCTGGGAAGAGCTATCAGTTACCTGACAGGAAGAGCTGGCAGATTTGAACCACCCGGGAGCAGTCCTTAAGGTGACTGCACAATTGGTATGTGTCAGATCCAAAGAAACTCAGGACAGATGGCTGAACTGTGGTCCTATTAGCATACACAAGTGCACGCTTGGCTGCCAGGCTTGGCACGGCAGACACCTGTTCCAGAGGCTATGCTGGCATCCTAGGTCTTTCTGACTCTTTCACCCCGCCCTCTACCCTAAACTTCTCCCTCTCACGGGCTTCCCTTTCCCTCAGTTTCCCATTCTTTTAAAAACCTGACATTTTGGCCATGCTCTCTCCGGGTCCTGTTGGCTCCTTCTTTCTTTGTCCCCTCTCTTCTAGACTCTTTTCCCCCTCTCTGGTCCCTCTCTTGGTCTCCTTTGTCCACACTCCTCTCTCTCTCTCTCTCTCTCTCTCTCTCTCTCTCTCTTCTCTCATGGCCTGGTTCAGTCTACCAAACAGGTTTAGTCTACTGCTTTCTCTCCCTGCTCTGGATTCTTCCAGGTACCTCTGACTATAGTTTCCTCATATCCACAATAAAGACCTTCTCCTCAGCCATCCCTTTGGAGTGGTATGTATTCTCTGCATCGTCATACATCTGGTATATAAATCTCACTTTATAGATTTGGTGCTGACCCCCCCCCTCCCCACAGTCTGTAAGTATTCCAGCTGTTGGTGCGCTCCACACTGGCCGTCTAGCTGCGGGACTGGACTTCCCTGTCACCTGCAATGGCAGTCGGCTTCTGCTAGCTGTCACTTTCCCACACCTTTTTCAGGAACCTCTAGATCTCAAAAATCAGTTAGTACCCTTAAATTCCTGCCTCAGGAGTTACCTCCAGGGAAGCTAAACTAATTAATATTGGTTCATTTGTTCAAGATGGGGATCCACCTGGTGTTTCAGTTTGGTAAAAGCTGGTAGAGTGTCAAAGCACAATGTTCAAACTATGGAGACAATAATTCTTAGGCAAATAGATGGGCATTTGCCAAATTCAAATCATTATGAGAGAATTAGTAAATGAGAAAGCTGGCACAATGTATGTAGTTGGTGGCTGAAGGAAGGCTGAGACATGTTCAGTAAACTGGTTAACAGTCTCCAAGGTGATCGCATCGTTGCTATGCTTTGGGTCTGAATAGGTACCTGGAAGGCTTGGTTTCGGCTCCAGGTGCTACTGTGAAGTGATGGACAGAGAAGGAGGTGCACTGGGTTCTTTTCTCATTGCTTTGGCCAAACACTTGTTGGGAAGCCCCTTAAGGGAAGAACAGTTTTATCTGGCTCATGGTTTGAGGAGATATGGTCTGATGGGGGGACACAATGGCAGGAATATGAGGATCACACGTAGCCACCATTAGGAAGCAGAGAGAGACAAACTCTGGTCTTCATCTCTATTCTCTGTTGTTGTTGTTGGGTCTGGGATGGCAGCCCGTAGAAAGGTATAGCCCAAATTGAGGGTGAGCCATCTCTACTTGGCTAAACCTTTGTGAAGACAGCCCCACATACACACAGAGATGCTTTTCTTGCTTCATTCCAGATTCAGAGAAGCAGACTAGATTAACATCAGAGATCTTTGTCACTGGGAGTGTGCCCTAAAGTGGGACCCCCTTCCTCTTCTTCTCTCTGCTTCCTCATCACAGAGGACAATGGAGATATGCCCCCTCTACAGTCCCCAGTGTGGAGGACCGTCCAGTCATGGATAGAAACCTACAGAACTTTACTCTTAAAAGCTGGTCATCTCAGGTTGTTTGTTATAGTAATGGAAAACTGGCGAACACAAACCATTTTTATTATCTCTTACAGGAACAAAAACCGTCACATAAACTCAAATTTTATAAACTCAGAAAAGACCGGGGCTTCTGATAATTAGTAGTCATGAGTCATAATGTTAAACCCGCAAGAACCCTGTAGAGAACTTTAGGAAGGAAAGGAAAAGAGGAAAGAGCACAGCCCTTTAGATCAGTGATCTCTGAGAACTGTTCATTTTTGGTTTCATCCTAAGAAATCTGTGTGGATCTCTTTAAGACTCCTGTATCTTTCTCCCTCTCATCAAACTGCGATCAGTCGTGTTAGAGATGAGAAAAGAGTGTTCCTTCCTTCCTCTTGTACTGCGCTAATAAGCGTGAAGGGCTGTCTCGTTATTAACTAATGTGGCTTATCTGCTGCTGCCAAGTCTTGTTAAGCGCGCCATTTGAAAAGTCAGCACTGGGAAGTGAGGAGCACCCCGCTCTCTAACATAGCCATTTGGAGCGAGAGGACTGCATATCATCAGGAATTAAGACAGGTGGTTTAAGAGATGTTCTCAAAGCGCAAGTTCAAATAGCTCCTTCCTCCCTGCTCTCTTTGGAAGACCAGCAAACCCTGAAAGCAGGCGGGGGAAGGGCACGTTGTCTCCTTGTAAATGGAATGACCTGATTTTTATCTCCAGTTGGATTCCAGGAGGAAGCATGATGTCATTCCAGCCACTGGCCAGAAAGCTTCTTGCTTAATGTGCACTTTGAGCTTGCTGGCAGCTAAGGGAGCCTTTGTTTACTGTGCTCAGAAGCTGGGGTCAAAGATTCTCCTGGCTCTTAGGAACAAAGGCACAGGCTGGCTAAGCGACCCGTGTCTATAAGTATAATGTAAGATGGAAAATAATGATAGATGGAAAATACAGCCCGCTACCCACCCAAAGGTTCTGGGCGGTCGATAGGACAGGACAGAGGGACAGAAACACCATGACTAGACATTAATAATACAGTTTTAAGCTATCCTTTTCTGACCCCAAGTGAGGGCTGAGTTTTAGCCAGGTTTCCGGTGACAGGTGTGTGCCCCTCTTCCAGCCCACCCTCGTGCATTCCTCAGCTGTTGGAGCAGTTGCTCTTGGGTCTGGATGAGCTCCACCAACCAGCAGCTGTTGAGCCGTATCCTGAGGGTAGAAACAGGTGTCTAGAATACTGGTTACTAGCCGCAGAGGTCAATACCAGAAACTTAGCTCAGGGGCTGATGTCAACCCAGGGTGCATAGCAAGTCAGATTTGAGGCAGAAGGTGGAAAGTTGAGGAAACAAAGTAACTTCTATTCCCCCTTCGAAATGGTGTATTACCGGATGGTTTTTCTTTTTAAAAAATCCTCTTTTTATCTGGCAGTCAGTGAGCCATGTACAATTACAGAGTCCAGTGTGAGAAGTCCCGATGGAGACATGGTGAAGAGCTCCTCACAAGAGCGACGTGTGGTACACATCCATGAATTATGACAAATGAGCCACTCTAGGGGGAGACAGTCACTAAGGGGGAGTCATGCATGTGCAAATGACCATCTTTGGACTTCTTGATTATTACGGGAACCTGATTCTGTGCTAAATATAAAGCCTTTTGTCCCCCTAAAGGGCTAATAAAAATGTGGTGTTAACTCAGTCGGGATTAGTGGTCCCCAGAGCTTCCTTTGGATGCCCTATAATCCCTAGTGTAAGTAGCATGACCAACGCTGAACACACACCTCTCCCATCCAGGTGATGCTATCGATGCAGAGTATGGCTCGTTGCAAACAGAAGAAGAGGGACATTTTTCCTGAACCAAACATGAATTCCATGGCCTGGAAACACAGATTAAGGTTGCCACAAAAGATGTGTTCCACCGTGGAAGCAGTTATGTGATATTTTATTTGTTACAAAATGCAGAAAGTCATTAATCAAGGAACTTACCAGATATGCTGCTGGTGGTCACAGGCAGGTCGACTGCAGTGAAACAGGGCCTGTGCTGTTGTCGGCTTTAGATGCTGCCTGCAACATTGGTAGGATGTGGATGGGAGGGAGTTCGTGTCTACTAAGAATGCATTTTATTTGTTTGTAAATATCTATTTATTTTAAGACACATTTTATTTGTATGAGTATTGACCTGCATGTATGTTTGCATGCATGTATTTATGTGTACTACCTGCATGCCTGATGACCATGGAGGCCAGGATAGGGCATTGCGTACCCCTGGAACTGGAATTACCAGTGGTTATGAGCCACCAGTGGGTGATGGGAACTGAACAGGGCTCCTCTGTGAGAGCAGTAAATGTTCTATCACTGAGCTATCTCCCCAGCCGCACACAAATACATGTTAGTCTTATATCTGATAGCCACTGAGCCATCTCCCCGGTCACACGCAAATACATATTAGTCTTATATCTGATAGCCAAAGGATGTTAGGTTGGATACGGGAAGGTGGTTAGTGCCAATAGGGAGAACTAGGGTAACTTGGTTTTGGATCTGCAAGTAACCCTTTTTAAATTTTATTTTTTAAAATCTTGTGCATGTGTATCTGTGTGGGAACATACGTGCCATATGTAGTACAGAAGGACTACAAGGAAAATCCCAACCCAAGGAAGCTAACTGACCCAAAAAACACAGCCAACAGATAACCTCACACCAACAAAACCTTAAGAAAGCAAACACACATACCACCACTGAAAAATAACAGGAATTAACAATACTGGTCATTAATATCTCTTAATATCAATGGACTCAATTCACAGGCTAAGAGAATGGATACAAAAGCAGGATCCAGCCTTCTGCTGTATACAAGAAACACACTGCAACCTCAAAACCAGAACTATTTCAGAGTAAAGGGTTTGGAAAAGATTTTCCAATCAAATGGACCTAAGAAACAAGCTGGTGTAGCAATCCTAATATCTAACAAAATAGACTTCAAATTAAAACCAACCAAAAGAGACGGAGAAGGACACCTTATACTCATAACAGGAACAAGCCATCAGGATGAAGTCTCAATCCTGAACATCTATGCCCCAAATACAAGAGAACCCACATATGTAAAAGAAACATTAGTAAAGTTTAAATTGTACATCAAATCTCACACATTAATAGTAGGAGACTTCAACACCCCACTCTCCCCAATGGACAGGTCAACCAGACAGAAAGCTAGCAGAGAAATAAGAGAACAGATGTTATGACTCAAATGGACTTAACAGACATCTACAGAACATTCCACACAAACACAAAGGAATATACCTTCTTCTCAGCACCTCATACTCAGTAACAAAGCAAACCTCAACAGATTAAAAAAAATTGGAGTTACCCTTGTATTTTATCGGATCACTATGGTTTAAAATTAGAATTCAACAGCAACACTAATTTCAGAAAACCCACAAACACATGGAAATTAAACAGTGCTCTATTGACCCCTGGGTCAAGGAAGAAATCAAAACAGAAATTAAAGACTTCCTAGAATTCAATGAAAATGAAGGCACAACATATCCAAACCTATGGGGCCCTGTGAAAGCAGGGCTAAGAGGAAAGTTCATAGCACTAAGTGCACACATAAAGAAAGTGGAGAAAGCTCACACTAGCAACTTAACAGCACACCTGAAAGCTCTAGAACAAAAGGAAGCACTCACCTAGGGGACCCGTATACATTTCATATACACTCAAAGCCTGACCCCTAGAGGCAGCTGCCTGCAAACCCACTGCGTGAGATAGATCAGGGATGCGGCAGGAAGTCTGCAGGCTGCTTGTAACTAGTTTCCAGGCACCGGCTTCCATTGTTAGGTTAAAAATGAGTCAGCCTTGGCCTTTCATTAATTAATGTTGACACGTGATCTGCTTGTAACTAAAATCAAGCTGAAGATGAGTGAGTGACAAGGCTTTAAGCTGGCCACTGAACTACGGGGCACACGGACAACAGAAACGCAATGAGCGATTCCTTGGCTGACAAGATATGAGGCAAACGGACATAACCAGAATCAGTACAGTTAGGTGTCAGTCCTTCCTACTGTAGTGTTTCCTGCATGGGAGGCCACCCAAGAGTATCTCCCAGCTAACTACAGTGACAAACTAAATGACATTAAAGCTAACATTTCCTCCTCCGTTGACCAAAAGGGTGGAGTACTGCTTTTGTGTTTAAGGCCTATGCCATTCTCTGAGGAGGATCATTTTGTGTGAATGCCATTAAAAACTACAAGAAGAAGGTTCAGGATACCTGGTTCTTTCTCTTTTCCAGGGTGCCCTGCTTGTCTCTCAACAGTGAATCTCTTTACTTTTACACTATTGAAAGAATGACTTTCCCCCGCTTTGATCTTTTTTCCTCAACTCCTTACCCTGACCCTCATGGTGGTCTCATTCCAGGACTTGTATTCTGGGTTGATAGTTTTTCTTTTTGTCTTTTCCCCCCTAAGTTTTTCTGTGTAACAGGCCTGGCTATCCTAGAACAAGCTTTGTAGACCAGGCCTGCTGGCCTCAAACTCACAGAGATTCACTTGTCTCTGCCTCCTGAGGGCTGGAATTAAAGTTGTGGGCCGCTGTACCCAGCTAAAAGGCTTTCGCAGAATGATAGGTTAGACATTTGGACCTTGGTATTATGACTCCTAATATCGGGCTCTTCTTACCACAACATCCATTTCCAGGTTTATTGTATGTATTTTGTATTTATTTATTCACTTATTTCATCTGCTGGACACAAATGTTGCATTGTATCAACCACATCGCAGGAACCGTTCTAGGGAAAGAACACAAAGAGATGAACAGAACCCAGCCCCATGTTTTAGACACTAACAGTGCAAGAGTGAGAAGCAGAGGTGGGATAAGATGGCAGTGGCTTTCATCTTCCACAGAAAGGATGGGCTGGGTATGACACCGTGGAAGCAGGCAGAAAGAAACAGTCAGTGTGGTCTTTGGGGTTGGAGAGATGGCTCAGTGGTTAAGAGCACTGGCTGCTCCTCCAGAGATGCTGAGTTCAATTCCCAGTAACAACATGGTGACTCAACCATTTAAAACGGGATCCAGTGCTCTCTGCCTGCATTCAGATGAACGTGCAGACACAGCACTCAGACATAAATAAATAAATCTTAAAAAAAAAAAAAGAAAACTGTAGACATGTGACTTTCCCTTCTCATGGGGCCACACCTTTCGCTTCATGCCTACAGGTCTTGACTTCTCCACTCTATGAACAGACACAGTGGATCTGCAGATTGTTGAATGAAAGCTGGGTCAGAACTGCGACTACGGGACCATAGCCAGTGTTTCAGGACCGAAGCCTGGGCGCTGGCAGCCCCACCAGGCTAGGCAGCACACCCACCTTAACACACCAGTTAACGAGACAAAAAAATGGTGAAAAATCAAGCTGGACAGCTCAGTCACTGGCCACTCTGAGGAGGAAAGATATGGGGACACAGTGACCTGAGCTCTGCCCTCGGAACGCTGGCACGAGCTGTGGGTTGAAGGAGGGGAAGAACTGGGGCAAGGGATAAGGGGTGTGCATGATGAAGCCATCCTGGTCAAAATGTGATTCTGGTCACTGTCTCACTTCTGGTTTTGCAAGGTGGTCTGTGGTCGGCCTGATGGCTTGAGGAGATGGTTTGCTTCTTCAGAGCAGCCCATCCTTGCTCCAGAGGGCAGCTTCATCACCATGAATTAGTCTCTGTGCTCTTGCTGGCATCCTACTTGGCTGCCCACAGGAGGGGGCTTATCTCTTCGGTGACTTCGCCTTGAGGGAGGAGCTGGGTGAGGTCGACAGACACTGTTGGGTGATTAACACGTCAATGCTGAGTCAGGCAACAGAGATATACCAATAGGAGTAAAGGAGACACTCAGGGTGGAAACAGAAATTCCAAGCTTCTTTCTTGCTCTCCAATTATCTTGGGAATCCAGGAGAGCATTCAGCGCTCCCTAGCAACGGAAGTTTCTAAGTGTCTTCTACAGTGTATTATGTGACAAAACTTTTCCCGGGGGGGCACACGACACACATGTCTACTCACCCCAGATAGGGAACTCATGTCAGCCCAGAGTACAGATGCCTCCAAGGACAACTTGAAGAACCAATGCGTTTTCTTGGCATTTCTTACAGGAGTATGGGTGAGGGGTTCCTTACAGGAATAACTCAAAGACAGTTGCATCGCCATGGCCCACCCCTGCATGAGTGACAGCTCAGCACAGCTGGGAAACCTGGAGCACACAGCACAGCCTGCAGACAGCTCAACAGGCTGAAGAGTGACCGTTCCAGGGCCTCTGTGAGTCGAAACCTCTCAGGCCACCGATTTCTGCTACTTGCAGGCAGTTGTCTGGAGTCAGCTGTTCTCCTCTGAGAGTCTTCTTGGCAGTTCTGTTCTTCTAGCCTCAGAGGAACTCTCGGTTTCTATTGCTTACTCTGGCAGGACAGGACCTAGAAAATCTGGTCAGTTTCAGGGACTTCCTGGAGCTATTTTAAGTTGTTAACCTTCCTGCTTAAGGAGCTGTGCTGCAGCATGGAAGGTTTCATCTTAGAAGACACTCTTACACAACACAAATGCCAAAGAATCCATGCTTAATTCATACACAAAATTTCAGTCCATCAAACAGATGGTTGATCATTCTCCATACTGGGATAATTACCAGTGTTAGATATTTGCCTTTGTAAGGGAAGACACTGGGCTCCAAACGGTGAGTTCCACGTGTAAGTGCAACACATTCAGCAGAGTCTGTTCTCTGGGCCCACTTTTGTAGCTCTCAGCATCTGACTGGAGCCCAAGAACAGTTATAGACAGAGCCTGCACTCTGTGTGAGAGAAGAGGCCAGAGAAGTCCCTCCATTGCAGAGACGCTAATGGCCCAGAGAAGTCCACACACCCTGGAGACACTAATGGCCCATTAGGACTCCACAATCCTGGCAGCTTCTTTCCTTGCTAATGATTACAATTAGTTAGCCACCTTGGTCTGACCCTGGGAAAACCTGTCAGGTGTTGTCCTGCCCTATACAACAGTCATTTTGCCGCCAGAGAGAAAATGTCTGTTTTTTTTTTCCCCCTCTGAATTCATCAAGGGGAGGTTGTTCTTTCTAATGGGTTTAGAAGCTGAACTTTCATAAAAGGCTCCTTATCTCCCTGTCTTGCTCATATGTCTTCATCTGTTCTATTGACTCCCTTTGATGGAATATACCAGCAGGCTCTGCAAAGTGCTTTTTAATACTTTAGTAAACAGTTGAGAGAGAAACCTCGTTACAGATAAACCGAGAAGTGAAGTTGGACAGCCCATTTATCTTCTTCAGGATGAAATAAGGGCTATTGTTCAATTAGGCTAAAATACGATCTCTCGTGTTTCCTTCCTAATGTCTTGTTTGGGAGCAGGGGTGGGGGAAGTGAGTGGCAGGATGTGTAAGCCTCTGAAATATCGCCCGGGAATGTGCAACAGAATGTGACCTGGTGAGGGAGGGCCCTGGGCCCAGCAGCTGCTCCTGCAGAAGTTGCTATGCTCCAGCTTCCACCACAGGAAGGCAGGCATTAATCCCGAGCTAGGGATCCCGGGGAGAAAGCACGCTGGACTCCTTCTGCAATCCCAGTAGGAAGGCGTTTTTGTTAGTCCGCCTCAGTAGGAGAAAGGAAGGAGCCAGTGGTTGGCACCAAGTATGGCTTGGAAGGAAGAGTTGGAAAGTCCATCTGGTTTCCACCTCAGATGTCTAAAGATTCCCCATCTGCCCTCGCTCTTTACCCATCAAGCACAGCAGCTTTTTGTTCATTTTTAATGGATATGGAAGAAGAGAGGTTCTGGGTCAGGCTGGGAGAGGATGGCGCTGGAGGAGGGGAGAAATAGACTTTACACCTGGCTCTTTCTAAGTCCCCTGGGTTGGCTAAGGGAATGCTTTTCCTTGGATTCAGATTTATTTTCAGAATAAATCTGTGGTTTAGATGAAATTTGCTAGGATGCATGTGTCTTGTCTTGGTTTGTGAATCAGGTAAGGTTTACCTTGAGATGTCTATTAAAAGTTAAACAAAGATAACCACGAGAAGAGTTAAAGTCCTGAGTCATCCGATGTCAGACTTTCTGGGTACAATGTGTTAATCTTTGCACTACAGCTATAGAACTTTTAAAAACATGTATTTAGACTGAAATAGAAGATTTACCCTTTTCTTTGTGATGTGTGTGTGTATGTGTGTGATCATGCATATGTGCCTGTATGTGTGTGTATGTGTGCACACATACAGCCTTGGGTTTTGTTGCTCATGGCAGCTGTCCTCCGTGTGTCTCTGAGGCGGGAACTCACTCTCTTACTGGGACCTGCACCTCACATATGAGAGCAGGCAGCTTGGCCCGCGAGCCACATGGATCCTCCTTGTTCCCACATCCCCAGTGCTAGACTCACAAGCATGTGCCACCACACGCTTTTCATGTGAGCTCTGGGGATCAAACTCAAGCCCTCATGTTTGTAGAAGAGAGAGGAACTGAGTTATGACCTTGTGGGAGTCTCTTAAAATTGAAATGTGTATCAGAGAGCTGCTAAGCCCCACTGTTCACCTCCCATCTACATGTGGAGGTAGACTCGTGGTTCCCAGGGACCTCCAGGGGGTGGCGGTCTTCAACCCAAATGGGACGCTGGACCCTTGGAGGGAAAAATGACTTTCTTAATTTTAAGGGGAGTATTTTCTAGATGCTCAATTCTGATGCTCTCCTAAAACTGGTATGTCAAGTGTGTGGCTGTCTGATTAATCCCGCTCCATCTTTAAATTCCCTTTCATGAAGTATAAATCTCTGTCCTGCCGTAAAAGTTTATTAATGTGCATCACTGCAGGGAAGCAAACACAGAGACAACAATAGGATGCCAAGGCAGGGCCAGTGCCAGCAGGAAACCCAGATGGGAGCCTCTCCTTTGTCATCCCAAAGATAAACCCTCGGCAAGCAGAGTGAGGACTGATCTCTCCACCCACCCATCCTTGAATTCGAAGTGAAAAGTGAGATCATTGTCTGGGTGGACATTCACATGCTTATCTGAACTGAAAAATGAAGTCAGACTTTCTGACAGAAAGTAAGTCTGGTTTTGATGACTGGCTCACAATGAGAAATGGATTTGCCAAGTTTATAGTTGATATCCTGTATACATGGAATATCTAAGCCTACATTTAGAAAACATTCCGAGCCAATGGAAACTATGAACTATGTCGAAAAGCAGACTGAGAGCGAGCATTTTAGATGTACATTAAAATTCTGCACGGTGCACACGGCTTAGCTTGAAACATAAACTTGGAGTGTGCAAACCATTCTGAAGGCAGCTGTTCCAGGGTCTGTAAGTGATCGGCTGGATGGAAGCAGCCTGAGCACACGTTTTGAAGTGGAGGGACTGAGCTTAGTGCTAAAGAAGAGAGGATTGGTTAACTGTAAAGAAATCAGGCAAAGGCTGATTTCAAAGCTCAGCCCCAGTCCCACTCCGTAGAGTCTCTTAAGTACCCCCAGCTGGTGGGGAATCCTTCTCCTCCAGCCCCTTATGCTCTGCTCACATCATGGCATTTCCAGCCTGGCGTGAGCTCAGTTCCATGGATTTCCACCATCTCCTTAGGTGATTCCCAGCATGCCATCTGCATGACTCACACATGAATGGTGTGCAGAGGTGACAAAGCCACACTGTCGGGAAGCAGAGAGTCATGTGACCATTGCAGCTGCGGAAGGACATTTGCAACATCAGTCTGACAACAGCAACATTTGATCCAGTTATTGTCTCTGTACCTGTCTGTCCTGGCTGTGAAGTACTTGGCCATGCACACTGCTGCCTGCACACCAGCGCCTCTTCTTGGTTTATAGAACCCCGATTTTCTTTTTCTGTTACCTGCACCCTTCCCTGCTAGGGGTGGATAGATCTTATGGGTCTAAGTTAACTATGGCAGTCCCATTCCCCTTCTTAGTGGTTGGTTTAGAAATGACCAGAGGAAGATGAGCTAGAAGGCTCTTTACTGGACGAGATGGCAGAAGCAGGCAGATTTTTTTTTAAGGTTAAATACAATTCTAAGGGAAGGGAGGGCGTTCTTCAGGGCGACGACCAAGCAACGATAAAAGCAGAGGATTTTTTTTTTTATGTTAAGTTAGTGAGGTCAGCGAGGATCTTAATTTACTTCTCATGCTTTGCTTAGACAAGATAATGCACTTAGCACTGCTTGGCTGGTCTCGCATGCTTGGCCGCCTCTCAAAGAGCCTTTGGTTTGGGGAAGGGATAGAACAGGGCGTTCCCAGGCAGCCTTATCAGTACCAGACAGTACTTAGGCTGCAGCCTCGATTGTGCACATCCTCCTTTGTGAGACCTTTAAAAGGCTGGATCTGCTTACAGAGCCATTAGCTGTGGGGTCCCACAGGCCACCTTCCAGGGGCGCTGAGCATCCCTCCTAAGTGCTCACCAGTAGAAGCAGAAGCTTTAGGACTTAACCATTTCCAACCCAGGAGTATTTAGTAGAGGCAGGAAGAGTGGATAGGGTCGTCAAAGTTGCTGTTAGGGGACTAGACGTCTCCAGCCATTCATTGGCCAGAAACTCAGCCTTTCCCAATAGGGGCTCCTTCTCTGGATCACAGTGCACAAACAGTACTGTGAGTGACTGTGTTCTCTGCTCCTCCAAGGCAGTCGGCACCATTCTGGAAGCATAGGGAAGAAGGTAATCCGTATGGTGGATGATAGGGTGTAGGGCTTAGTTCTTCTGTGGAACTCTAATTTGTTCAGTACATTTATTGAGTGACTATAATATGACTGGTACTCTAGCAGGTATTGGTTATACCGTAATGTACATGTGAAGTCATGCTTTAATGGACCCTACATTCTAATGTAGAATCCAGTACACACATACACACACACACACACACACACACACACACACACACACACTTAAAAGCTCTATCCATAGATATTGAAGAAAAGATGGGACAAACCTCCCAGAAGGGGAAGCTAGCATGATTTGGGAGGGTGCGACCACATAGAAACGGACCCGAGACCTAGCTGCTTTCTCTTCTTTCCCCATATAGGAAAGCCTAAAAAAGCAGGCTGTTCTCAGGTCTACTGTGGAACCTCACGACCTCTCTATACCCCGGGGCCATGATCAGGGAATGCCCCAGAACAGGTAGTCTTGAAGTCATTAAATAAATAGGAAGATACTAGGAATTTTGTGCTAGGGATCTATTGGAGGGACGGACTCACCTAGAGGCTGTGATTTGGGGTACACGGAGGGGTCCTTTGTTCTGCAGGCTCGTTCCTGAGAGCATTTAAGTCACGTCACATGCCACCCCTGCCCACTGCTTAGGCTTGAGGCTTAAGTTTCCAAACTGCCTAGTCACAGAACATTGACTTCCGCCCCCACGGCTCCTCTAAGCCCAAAGAAATCTCTAGCAGTTGTGTTTATTAAGTAGGTGAATCCAAATAACTTAATAGCAGTAATTTGTGCACAGCCTGACAGATGCCTCTGTGTTTCCCTTGGAATTTTAAAAATACCCCAAAGTGCCCCTGTGAGTTCACTATCAAATGCTTAGCATGGGCTCATCCTTGTGGGCTTGAGGCATAGAAAGCTCTATTACGGTACAAATGGCCCTGAACAGAGATAACTTATCATCGGCCCTGAATGCCAGATGCATCCATCTGGTCTGCTGGAGAGTGGGCTGAGCCTACAGAGATGGGAAGGAGGGAGATTCAGTTCTGGAGGAAGATGCAGTGAAGGCAGGTGTTAAAGTGTGCCAGGAGTGACAGAGACCCGTGAGGGGCAATGGCTTCCTCTGGGAGGAGAAAGAAGGCCTAGAGCCCTGCTGAAGCCCTCACAGCCCTGGAAAGGGAAGGAAAGAGGATGGTGATGCAGTGTTTACTAGGTTACCTGTTTTCCTCCTGGTTCGAGGCTGGCAGTGTGTTCACAAGTGTGAGGCACTGCACTGAAGGGCTCACTCGGTCTCCTCTGCTGCTAAAGTGTGCCCGTGTTCTTGGAATTCTACAGATGGTTACCGCGCCCTGCCTCTGTCTTTGCTGGGGCTGTCTCACTTCCTCTGTGTGCCAGGTCAGGCAGGATGGTCCACCTTCCAAGTTCACTTACCAGTGAATAACCTTGACCAGGCTCTATCCTGGTGCTGCTGACACATGAGAAACAGTGTCTATTTTTGTGAACTCAGTGCCCCAGTACTTGTCCAGAAAACCTTCTGGTCCTCCTAGTCTCTTTGATTTCCTGGCTGGGGTCATATTCAGGTTTTTCATGCCTATTGTGAAAATTCTTTCTCCCAGGAGACATAGAGAACCTCTACTCCTCCTTATGAGGCCCCAGCCACAAACAAAAGTACAAGTCCACCAATGCCACTTTAAATCAGTGATCTAATCACACTTGGCAGCGTTTCTTGTTTCCAGAAAAGGTAAAATCTGAAAGACATGGTGTGTCTGGGAATAAATGAAGTATGATAACTGAGTAAGCATCTCCGATGGTTTGGCATTCAGCTAGGCATGATTTACACGTATCGCACTTAACCTGCCTTCTGTTCTTACACCTAGTGAGAATTTCTGCCAGACTAAGACATGTTCGGAATTTTGTTGCCTCCCCAATGCATTAATCTCTTAGTGTAAGTTTCTCCAAAAGCAGGATGTACAGGAATGTACAAAGGAATGCTGTTATTTGTAAGGTGGTCTGCAGGAGGTGTGCAGGGACAGGGAGAAAGCAGAGAGAAGGAAGAAGCTAACCAATGTAAAGAATGAGGTCACCACTTTGGATTACAGGCTTCAGATGCTGTGGGTACCACTGAGTCCTACGCGATGGTTTCCAGAGTAGTCTATCCATAGGGCATTTGTCCAGTGCCTCTCATTTACCTTCAATTAAGAATTATCCCTGGAGATTTTAGCCACTCCCTTTTTCTGGATGAACTGTGTGCAGGTTGACTGCAATTCTACAGAAGTCAGGAGGTAAGAGAAAGGCATACTCGAGACTCCTTCATGGCCGTAGCCTTGGACGGGGAGAGGGGAGATACAGGGCCCAAGCCAAGCCTGTGAGAAACCCGGGTGAGTCTGAGCCTTCTCTTGTGATGAACTGAGATACTGAGGTACATTTCTATCACTTGATGTACCCAGATTTGTGCAGCAATCCCACATGCAGTGGCCCGAGATGATACAGATATAGAGATGTGCTGGCTGCTAGTCCCAGCTTCTCGAGGCTCTAGCCTCTTAACAGGTATCTGAGCCAGAAGCGCCCAGCCAAGCTCTTAGTACATAGTCACTTTGAAAGCTAATTGCTCTTTGAAGGCACCGAATTTTGGCTTAAATTTCTTTGTAGATCCTATGCCTGTCTCTCAAGTCAGTCCTAACCATAGACACACAGTCATTATGTCCTTCTGACATTGGGTAGTGGAGCCCAGGCCATCAGGGTGGTCCTCAGATCACACTCCAGGTGAGTGTTTGCACGTCTGTCTCCTCCCGTGAGGAGCCCCAGGCCGTCAGGGTGGTCCTCAGATCACACTCCAGGTAAGTGTTTGCACGTCTCCTCCCATGAGGAGCCCAGGCCATCAGGGTGGTCCTCAGATCACACTCCAGGTGAGTGTTTGCACATCTCCTCCCGTGAGGGGCCCCAGGCCGTCAGGGTGGTCCTCAGATCACACTCCAGGTGAGTGTTTGCACATCTCCTCCCGTGAGGGGCCCCAGGCCGTCAGGGTGGTCCTCAGATCACACTCCAGGTAAGTGTTTGCACGTCTCCTCCCGTGAGGAGCCCAGGCCATCAGGGTGGTCCTCAGATCACACTCCAGATGAGTGTTTGCACGTCTGTCTCCTCCCGTGAGGAGCCCCAGGCCGTCAGGGTGGTCCTCAGATCACATTCCGGGTGAGCGCTTGTTATCTTTCATCCCACAAGGGTTTGTTAATGCCTGCTCTACACGTGGGGCTGTGCTAGCACTAAGTGAAGCTTACCTCACACCCACTGATCTCAGGGAGCACAGCATGATGGGAGAGACCAACATGAGACATATAATCAGATTGTGATGAAAGAGTTGGGTGCATTTAGGAAAAAATGAACCGAAAGGGCAGGCATCAATTTGATGGGAGGAGAGTCAGGGCAGGGTAGCCTGAGGAAGCAATGTGTAGGTTTAGACTTGGCTAGAAAAGGAAGCAGTTTTAGCGCAGCCTTGACGCTAGGAAGAACTTTCTAGGTGGAATCTCACCCAGACTTGCTCTGAGCAGTAGGTGCGATCTGGGGCTGTCCTGCCTGCCGTTTCATTTTGTCTCAACTAGAGCTATTAGGGCCAGCTCTTCTCGTGGTGCTGCTGGAAGCCTCAAAGGCCTAGCTTAAAGGTGTTGACATACTAGAAGACTCTGCTTCTCATTCTGTTGCCATGCCTCAGGGATTGGCCACGTAGCACTCAGTCCTAAATGGGATCTTGATCCAGCCCCTTCCCTCAAGACTTGGGGACCTATGTGGAAGAGTAAACGGGCTGTAAGAAGGGATGGGTAAATCCCAGCACAAGAAGGGGAAGGGACACAAAGTCCCTCCTCTCATCGAGAAGCTGTTTGTCATTGATACCTGTTGTGGGAGCACAAGTCAGTTTTCTCCAGTGGAGTGACCCTGAGTGTTCCAAGCACACTTAGGGCGGGCCCCATGCTTCCGAGGAGATGGACAACACCAACAGACGCGACGTTTTATGTGCGCTTTTTGTTTTGTTTTGATATTTTTTGTCGTTTTCTTTTTTCTTTTTTTTTTTTTTGAGAGAGAGAGAAAGAACATGATGTTGGGTGGGTGGAGAAGTTGGGAGAGGTGAGAAGGATTGCGGAAGGGGAAGTAATATAATCAAACACACTGTGTGAGGTTTGTATTCTTAAAAATGGAGAAACGACGAGATGTTGCCCATGTGCTGTAAGTCTGGTCTCGAGCATCGCGGTAAGGAGAGATGCTGGTGCGTTTCAGACGGGGGGGTTGAACACTTGACTGGGTCATAATTGACCAGCGGAAAGACTAATGCTGCTGCTGACCAGTTTCAGGGGCTCTGTTAAAGCAACACAAAACAAACTAATGCACTCAACATTTCACTGTACAAAGGAAGTTGCATGGACAAGCCTATACTCAACAGGTAGGGGAGGATACTCTGAGGGAGATGGGGAAGGGCAGGAGAAACCTAGTATGTCTGTTGAACACAGCACATCCTCAGCTATTCGAACTGTTACCCAGGCGCCCACGTTTTACGCATGTCTACTGCCTTTCTACAGTATACCTGACCAACTCTTCCCCACTCTGCCATCCAGGTTGTGTCCCTTCAGCCACCCTTCCAACCGTGCCTGCTAGTCCTTGTCAGGGCTCTCCTTACCCAGTTCTCCATTTCTGTCCACCTCACTCCACAGCACCCAAGCTGTCACCGCGGCCTGTCTCCACCTGTGACAAGACAGTTGGATGAAAATGCAGGGATCTGGCAAAAATTCATTCTATGGGCAAAAAGTAAAATCATTTAGGCTAATTAAAACACTGAAGCATAATTGAATTGGAACAGGGACATAGAGCTCACTTATCTTATTGGGATGTCACGAGAACTAACTAGTCGGTATTCATGGTCTGAGCACAAAAGAAAAATTGCTATTGATTTACATATAATCTCTGTGTTGCGTCTTCCAAATGCCCCTGGAGCTTCTATACATCAGCGGAGGATGAAACCGAATGTCAGGCCTAGGGTCCATCTATCTTGGATCTATTTAAAGCAGAGAAGCCGAGCAAAGAATAACGCAGGTGCCGGCAGAGAGAACAGTGCTTCTCTGCTTGGGATGGGAAGGAGTGACATCTGCCACTGGAGCTAGACTCATAAGAACCACAGTTTAGTTTGCAAACGCCATTGCGGCCACAGAGTGTGGGCCATTAGATTTTTTTTTTTTTTTTTTTTTTGATGAGCACCCTCAAAGGGTATCTGTTTTAGCTCTTCTAGTTTCCTTGTTGTTCTTTGTTGTTTTGTTTTTAGCCTAACCCCCATCTTCCACACCAATTAGACACAATCTCATGGTAAATTCTGGACTGCTTAGGTTTCTCTACCTCTTACCCTCAGCTTCTAAGTATAGTAAATCCGAAACGAGAGGAGGGCTGGGGCTGTTTGGTATGTGTCTCATTGGTGATGCTCGTGAAAAGGGCTGTCAGCGGAGGCAAGAGCTTCCACCGGAAGGTTTTTCCTTCCCACCTTGCAACAGTGATGTTAGCTGATGTTTTCCTCTGGCTTTGGCCTTGGAAATGGTAGTTAGAGTGATGATAGTCGCGGGAAGACACGCACAGGGGGAGGGTGCCAGACAGAGCCAAGTCCTCCAGACGTCTCATTTTGTTGCCACAAGTAGGCTGCAGGTGGGGATTTGTATAACCCTTGATTATCCAGATGTTATGTAACCCTTGACTATCCAGATGTTATGTAACCCACCATGGGTCCTGCCAGGGGAGCAGGAGAAACTTAACAGAGGAGCTTGCTCTCCTGTAGAATGAGCCCCATCATCCCTTGGGGCAACCCCACTGAGCCCTCCTGTGCTCTGACCCCTTCCTCTTCTGAAAGTACAGAAGCTTGGGTATAGAGCACTATTCTTCACCATTTGAAGGAATCAGAGGGATGCTCCAGCCAGATTGTTTAGACAGCACGGCACGGATACAGAAATCGAGAATGGCCGACGCTAGACACCTTGGTGTTGTAAGTCAGTGCAAACTGACTGATGTCATGTGTCTGGGGGGACCCAAAAGCAAGCAGCAATGTAGTCTACTCTAAATTCCTTCTGGGCAAAGCGCTACTTTTGTTTGATGCTGTCTAAATATGACCTTGAGGTCAGAAGGGTGTGCCTTCACTTTCACTTTTTGCCTTTGCTAGACTCTGTAGGGCTGTGTGCGTTTATCTCTACCGGTGTGCCAGCCTGCATGCGTGCCTGTGCCCACCCCGTGAGTCCATTCATGCTGGCACCTGTGTGCCTGGAGGCCTGTCAGCATCTGCCTGCCCAGCAGCCCGTGCTGGTGAACAAGTACATCTTTCCTGTCCACTCACATTCTCTGTGACCTCCCAGGGTCCCCTGACCCTCCTTCCTTCGTGATGTGTGGTTTCGATCCTCAGTCAACCTTCATGGAACTCCATGTAGCCCCCTTGGCAGCCCTCGTTTGAGGGATTCCCAGTGTGCACTATGGGAGCTGACTACACAGCAGGGCCTCCCCCCAGACTCAGGTCTTCCCCACTCTCCTCGTTAGTAAAGCGACACAGTGGCTCAGGGTACAAAAGCCTGGACGCTGTTCCTGCTCCTGTCACTTATTATTTCTGGGAGGATGGAGAGTCACTTAACTCTTCTGTAGGCTTTTTTTTTTTTCCTGTGTGTGATTGTGCATGTGGAAGCCCCAGGGCAGCCTGGGTGCCATCCCTTAGGAGCTGATGCTATTTTGATACGGGCTCTTTCAGTGATCTGGCCCTTACCAAACACGTATATTGCCAAGGGACTCACTTGCTTTTGCCTCGAACCTGTTTTTTGTTTGCTTGTTTTGTTTTCCCACATGACAATGGGGACCTGAGCTCAGGCCCTCCTGCTCTCAAGGCGAGCGCTCTCCTAACGGAGCTGTACCTCGAGCTCCCTGCCCCCACTCAGTTGCTTGAGCTTCATATTATAGTGGCCACCTAGAGCTGCCGGGAGGTTGGGATGCAACACTGCATGTGGAATGCTGTCACGTGTTTGTTAAGTGGCCACTAAATACCGTCTATTCTAATTCCCTGGGCTTTCATGGGTAGCTCCAAACCCATGTTTGCACAGATGACCCTGGATGAACCCCCCGGATCACAAAACAACTCAAAAAGATGTGAATGTGAGGAGGGGATTTGTAGACAGGAACAGGGATACGAGGGAGGCAGACACAGAAGGGGGGTGGCAGTCAACAGAATGAGCTGTGTGTACGGGTGAAGTTGTCAAAAAAAAAAAAAAAAAGAAGTTGAATGAAAATTACAAGGCACTCTCATTTCCTATTATATTCTTGTCATTTCAGACTTGGGGAGTGTGAAAGTGTTCAGAGGGATTGGAGGGCCTTCCAGAGCTCTCTACTGTTCCTATTTGGTGTGCACATGTCCTCATTCACACTCACATACAGATGATAAAATGAAGATAAGACTTTAAAAAATAAGCCAAATCCCAAGGTCAACTCAACTCAAATTTAATAACCTAACGGACTGCCTGCTGATCGTTGTGCAGGACAGTGAGGTAGAAAGGGTATTTGCAAATTTAACTACCACTTGCTAAGTTTTCCTCTTGACTGAACACACCTTCCATGGTCCTTTTTGCTAGGTGTTCTCTGCCATGGTCAGTATTGCTTTTGAGCCCATTCCCACATCTTATTAAGTCATTCTTCTCTATTGTTGCTTCTCTTCCTCTTCTTTTCAGGGACATTTTTGTCCCTTGGTTCCCATGCATCCCTGAGTCTCAAGATTCCCTCTGTATCAGGTTTTTCTCTTAGGCTACCAAGTAGCTCTCACATCATGACATAGAGACTCATTTATTAGTTCTGAATGCTTGGCCAACTTAGGCTCATTTCTAACTAACTCATTTAACTTAAATTAACCTGTTTCTCTTCATCTACCTTTTGCCTTGGAGCTTTTTATCTTTCTTCCTTCTTTCATTGCTTCTCATGTCTGGATAGGTGGTGGCTGCCTGGCTTCTTGCCTTGGGCATCTCTTTTTTCTTTCCTTAATTTTAAGCCCAGATTTCTCCTCCTATTTATTCTCTCTGCCAGCCTCACCTATCCCTCTTCTCCCTAGCTATTGGCCGTTCAGCTTATTATTAGATCAGTCAGGTGCCTTCGGCAGGCAAGGTGAAACAAATGCAATACATCTTTACATAATTAAACAAAAGCAGTATAAAGACATGTAAACACACCTTTACACAGTTAAAGTAATAGTCTGCATCATAAACAATTGTAACACATCTTTACCTAATTAAAATAATATTCCACAACATTTTCCCTTTTTTAAACAAAAAGGCTTTAACTTTAACATAGCAAGACTATATACAGTAAAAGCAGTTATTAAGTAAGAATTACATTTACAGTATCCAGACTATTTGTATTTGGCAAATTCAGAGAAAACATTCCATTATTTGTTCTGCCTTGGTGAGTTTAAAGTTTTGTACCCAATTTACCTTCTGTCATAACTAAGGAGTGTTTTAAATAGATGTATTCTGACATTTAATAGATGTATTCTGACATTTATCTTTACTAGCCATCTCAGTGAAGGTATGCACTCCTGGAAGAATTAGCTTTGTGTGTGTAAAATCTAAGAGCTTCTCTGCTTGAGTTGTGAGAGCCTTTGGTTGAGCAGAGGAAGGGAGGGATGTGGCTCACATGCCTTGATGCTCTAACCTCCACCAGTCTACGGCTGTAATGAACAGGAACTGAAGGCGGTATGCAGCCGTGAGCGAGGGATTGGATGAGAGGGTCTGTAAGAAGCTATGTGTGGGCTAGGTCTCTGTCACTATGAGATTGCCATGGCAGAGGGTTCCCATTAGTGTGTGTGTGTGCGTGTATGTATGTGTGAGTGATAAATATGTGTTGTGGAATATGATTGAAATATGTGTTACGTTTGATTATGCTGTGGAACATTTGTTTAACGCTGCAAAGATGTGTTGTATTCTTTTATGTTGCATTTGTTTAACTCTGTGAAGCTGTGCTACTCTGTCTTAAACACCTGATTGGTCTAACAAAGAGCTGAATGGCCAAAAGCAATGGAGGAGAAAAAATAGGCGGGGTTGCTAGGCAGAGAATAAATGGGAGGAAAAATCTGGGAGGAGGATCTAGGAGCAAGGAAAGGGGGGAGGCCATCAATGACTAGCCACCCAGCTACAAAAACAACAATGGAGTAAGAAAGAAAGGTATATAAAATACTGAAAGATAAAAGCCCAGAAAGAGAAGATAAACCAGATAATTTTAGAAAAGCTAGCTAGAAACAAGCCAAGCTAAGGCTGGGCATTTATAAGTAGTAAGACTCCGTGTGGTTCTTTTGGGATCTGGGTGGTGGGCCCCCAAAGGAGTCAAGAGTAAAGAGCCAAAAGAGTAAAAAATAATAAACCAACTACATATGTGATATGTGTTCTTGTATGGGACGCGTGCCACCATGACTGTGGTGCTCAGAGGGCTTGACCTTCACTTCGGGACAAGGTCTCTTATTTTGTTGTTAGCTGCTGCAGGCCCATGAGCACATGGGGAATCTCTTGTCTTCACCTCCCATCTCACCACAGAAACACTGGGATTACAGACGATTGCTACCACATTTGGATCTGAGTGATTCTGGGGATTCAAACCTGGGTCCTCAGGCTTGCACAGACATTTCCCCAGCCCTATCCAATTACTCTTTTATCAGCAAGAAAAAGAATGCTGATGGAGGAAGGTCATTGGTTAAAAAATAAAGAAACTGCTTGGCCCTCATAGGTTAGGACATAGGTGGGTGGAGTAAACAGAACAGAATGCTGGGAGGAAGAGGAAGTGAGCTCAGACTCGATAGCTCTCCTCCCTGGGGCAGACGCGATGAAGCTCTGACCCAGGATGGACGTAGGCTAGAATCTTCTCGGTAAGCACACCTTGGGGTGCTATACACATTAATAGAAATAAGTAATCAAGATGTAAGAATTAGCCAGTAAGAAGCTAGAGCTAATGGGCCAAGCACTGCTTAAATGAATACAATTTGTGTGTCGTTATTTTGAGGCATAAGCTAGCCAAGCGGCCAGGAGCCGGGCTGTGGGAAGAGGCCCACAGCTCCCACAACAGAATGCTACTAGGTAACTCAGGAAAAGTGTTTGACTAGCAACTTGATTTCATCCAACAACACTAAAAGCACCTTCTACACTCATTAATTTATTTATTTATGTATTATTTATGGTTTTTCAAGACAGGGTTTCTCTGTAGCTTTGTATTCTGTCCTGGAACTCTTGTAGACCAGGTTGGCCTTGAACTCACAGAGATCCTCCTGCCTCTGCCTCCTGAGTGAGTGCATGCGCCACCAGCGGCTGGCTCCTACACTCTTTTTTAGAACACTATGAGGCTACTGGTGTTGTTTTACCAACTTTCAGCCCACTCCCCAGTTTTACTGCCAGTGACCACAGGACATTTTGAGGTAATCAGGGCAGGAATGTGAGATGGGTGGAAAGCCCCTCCCAACTAGCTGGAAGAAGGGAGGAATGATCTGTGGACATACACAAGTTTCCCTGGGGACGTGCAGATGAAGGGACTCTTCCAATCACAGACAAGTGCAGGCTCAGGCATTGTGGTTCAGGGTGTAATGGAAATCATTTGTGCTTGCTTATCTGTAGTCCCAGTTTGGTGAAAACCTTAATGTGCAGTCAAGCAAACTGGATTCCACTAGTGAAGGCAACTCCAGCTTCTGAGTTCTGCCTTAATTAATGTACTTAATGCCCATGCGCTCTCCGTGTGCTTCTGAGGGCTGTTTCATGAGCAACAGCAGGCTGCCACATGTGAATGGCCAATCTCAAGTTTGATCACACTTGTGTCCTGGAAATCTTCAGATTTGCCATTAGCAAAGTGCAAGTGAATAGATTCTTGAATTAAATTTTTCCCTGCTAAGTGGTGCTGTCCACCTGACACTTGAAGAAGAGAGGACCATGCAGACGCCATAATGAAGGAGAGTGGAAACAGGTGCAGAGGAGAAAGGAAAGATTTAGGTAATTTTACACAGAACAGCTTATCAACAGAAATAGCTCAATCCCAACACCTGAGGTGACTGATCCTAAATTTGAAGTGCAGATGTAACCAGCAAAGTCCATTCTATAATAAATTATTGTTTGCAATGTGTAAGTTAGTGATGAGCATGTAAAATAAGCGAGTCACTGGGAATGTGGATTGTGGGGTTTATTCTTTTAAAAGTATGCTTTGACTGTTTATATTTGAAAAAGTCTGTTTCTCAAGCCAAATACACAGAGTAGCACCTAGACAGAATCAGTAGCCCTTTTATGTAAATTGGAAGACTATAAGGATTTATGGGTATACTGGCTACTTGGGGATACAAAGTCCTTGTTTTTGAGGATCAGCAAAGTTTGCAATTTATTGAAGTGTGTGCCACAATGGTGTGTGTGTGTGTGTGCATATAATTTTGCCAGAGGGAATCTAGAACATCTTAATAAAGCGTTGAGTTTACTCTTGACAAATGCGGTTTTCAAGTGGAGACAGCTAAAAGTGATTCCACACAAAAGCCAACACGTATCAAAGTCCATGCTGTTGGGAATGACCTGGTACAGCTCAGTAGAGAAAATGTCACTAGGAAATGAGACAAGGATGACACAGTAGCCCTAAAATGCTGTGTGGTGGGCTCTAATAAGACAAGGCCTCCTAGAACCATCAGTCCAGGCCCTGAGCAGTCATTTGTCTTGGCCTCATAAACCTCAAGTTCTCTTATCACCCCTCATCGCTGAGCAGTGTGGCTAATAACCAGCAAACCAGTAAGCTAATTTAATCGTATTGGGATTCACCCAACTGTTAAAATGAGTTGCTTCTCTGGGCTTTATCTGTACTGCAGTTCTAACCCTAGAACAGGAACCTTTCTTGAAATACTGTCAGCAAGCTAAATTCATCAGTGCAGGCTAATCAGTTCTTCTATGTGTTCTTATCTGTAGAGACGATCCTGCAGTTAGCTAACTAAAATCACCTCCACTGAACGGAGTCCTCGGAAGGCCCGTCTTCCACAACAAACAAGCAGGGCAGCCGCAGTTAGAAGTTTGGTAGGCTAATGTACTCCCTCCCCTTAAAAAGACCACTGCTACAAAGGCATGGTTGTGCTGGATGTCCCACTAGACACTTCCTTGAGACTATTCTGAGTGTTTGACTGGCAAAATGAGCCAGGACTGTATAAGCAGCCTGTGTAGGTACAGTAGAACATACAAGACAGCGTTCAGTCAGTGGGACAACTGTCAGGGAAACTATTTACAATGACTGATACTTGACAATAGCAATTATTCTGATACACTTATTTGGAAATCTGCTAGTTTTTTAAAAATATATTTATTTATTATATATTGGGTACCACCAGCTCTGTTTATAATGTAGCTGGTCTTCAATTCTGCCAGGTCGTTTCTATTACTTACATTCTAGAGATGAGGGCTCTAAGAGTTCTAATGATTAACATCAGACAGCCAAGGGGAAAAGCCAACACTGTCTACATTTCCAAGTGCACGTGGTGATGCTCTCTAAACACCAGCCTGTCTCAAAACTACCACAGATTCCAGCCTAAGACTGTTTCTTCCTATCACCTGGTGCATCTTCCAGGAGACTGAGTAGACACTACAGGTAGGTTAGCAGGACAAACATTTCCAAAGTATCACAAAGCCCATGCCAGGAGAGAGAGAGAAATGAAGACTGATTACTGTTGACTTTCAACAGTCTTTTTCAAACCAATGACACTGAGAAATCCAGCTGGAGGTCCCTCCCCCATCACTCCCCACCTGTATCTACTGCATTCCCTCGTACACTGCTGAGAAAGAGCACAAAGGACTACATGTCTTCTAGGGGGCACGGCACGGCGGCAGGGGCAGGAGCTTTGTCTACCAGCAACTTCACTTCATAACACTCGAGGAAATAATTAGAAACACAAAGGGTTAATAGCACAATGTTCTTCAAAGCAGTTTATTAGTGAAAAACTGGAAACCTAAAAATTTAACAGTAGTTCAATAAAATGTGGCACATATGAAGAAACAGCATGCAGTCATTAAAAATGTAGAAATACATACGACACAGCAAGATCGTCATGGTACTGTCGAGTGAAAAAGCTACAAAACAGCATGGACAATTGATCCCATCAAAAAACCTCTAAACGTGCAGTCTGGAGGCCACACGCCTGTCACAGCACCTCCTCTGATGGTGAAATTGTAGGCCATTTTTCTATCTTTACCTCTAAATTTTTTCTTTTTGTCAGCATTTTTGACTTGTATTAATAAAAAAGCATTAGCAATTCTTAAAAAGTCTATACTTTGATGTAGGAATAAGCACAGCTTAGCAACCTGAGGTACAGAGATGTAGATATGTTAGTCTATACTGCTTTACTGGTTTGTTTGGGTGTTTTTTGATGCTAAACACCAGTTCAAAGGCACTGTGTGGAAATAAGGTGGTTAAAATTCATCTTTCTGTAGACCAGTGGTTCTCAACCTTCCTAATGGCGCAAGCTTTTAATACAATTATTCATGTTGCAAAGACTCCCAACCATAAAATTATTTTTATTGCTACTTCATAACTAATTTTGCTGTTATGAATTGTAATGTAAATATCTGATATGTAGATAGTCCTAGGCGACCACTGTGAAAAGGTTGTTTGATCCCAAAGGGGTTGCAACCTACAGGTTGAGAACCGCTGCTTTAGACAGATGGGTCCACATTCCTAGCGATCTTATATGGCACCCAGTTCCTGGCATCCTAAGCAATACTTTTTACTGACACTAAATGCATCCTTCCACCTTCATACCTACTTTTAAGACTGGTCTGAAAGTATCTCAGCCCATTAGACTGGTGGTAAGGCTTACAGAAGGCAAGGGGACGTTTTCAAGATATGACAAACTGCAGGTGCCTGAGGGCGGAAGGTCTGCTCTGTTAGCTCTGCAGTGTTTCTCAACATGACTGCAGCAGGGTCACACGAAAGGCTTACTGTAAACTGGGAGGCCCTGCTTCCAGAATGTGGCTCAGTAGATCTTGTGGGGTAAGACACAGATACTAGCAGATTTTTTCCTTTTACCCAACATGTATTTATTGAGCACATACCAAGAGTCAGGCTGTGTGCTAAGAGAAATTTATGATTAACAGAATTAAAGTCGCTATCTTAGGCTACATTCTAGAGTGTCAGGTACATGCTAAATAAATAAATTATAAAAACAACATAATTACAACTAACAGAACATAATAAAGAAAGTAAAATTCCTTTTGTCTTAAAATATTTAAAAACCGGTCACAGAGAACATTAACAATACTAATTCCACAGGCCCATGTAGACAAAAGTATAAATAAGGTAGGATATTTGAAAACAGCAATCAGCATTTTGACACGGTTCCGGGCAATGCTGATACTGCTGGTTTGAGGTCTTGTACTCCAGGACAAAGTGGAGAAGGGAAGCCTGGCACTTTCCTTAGCTTCAGAGTTTCATGGGGAGAGGAGTGCCATGCAGCGAAGGAGAGCCTGGAGCAGAGCTGGCTGGCAGCTGTTCTCCTCTTGACGGTTCTTCTCTCTGGCTTGTGCAACTAGGCAACTCATTGCAAACTTTCAGGTATTGGGGAGATAAACAAGTGGATTTCCAGGGACATGTGTCAACAAGTGTAGTACTCTGTGAAGACTCTGCACAACAAGTCTCCTGTCTCACCCTGTCATCTTCTCCCTGCTACACTGTACCTGGGAAGCAGCCTTCCAACACTAGTCCCTTTGTTCCTGTGTTAGCTGAAGGTTAACCCCAGACTGGAGGACAGGCTGGATCATACTGGGGATGCTGGCCCTAGGTACTTCCCTTGTTCCCCCAGAGTGAGGTGCATTCTCACTTTAGGAACCTAATCTGCAATATGAATTTTTTTATTAGCACCATGAAAATGTTTTAACTATAACCTCTGGGTTATATTATTTTAAGAACAAAGGTGGATAAAATCCATTTCTTTTTCAATTTGTGGAGAGCCTATAAATACCTCCTTATTTATTATTTCATGAATATATGCACCCTTCACTCAATACTGTGTTATTCAATTACACTCAGGGGCCAAGGGTTTGTTTACATAACTCTGAACTGCACCATGAATTAATAGGCTTCCCAAGAGCTTTCTTCTATGTCTAACAATCTCCTTGGGCCTTTACCTGAGCAAAAACTAAACTTGTAACTTTAAACCAAAACCAAAATTAAACAAAACACCCAACCAAACAATATAACCTCATTAAAAAAAACAACAATAAAAATAGAAGACCATGCCTAAAGAGTATGGTGGACTTGTGGTACACAAACAGACAAGGAGCCTCTGATCCTTTAATGCTACCATATGAATTCTATGGTAGCTGGGTGCAGCCCCAGGTGCCAACACTGCTGATGGAAAGCAGAAGGCCCCACTACAATCCTCAAACTGAGTATAGTGGGGAGAACTGGATCTGGCTGGATTTGAAGTGGGTGGTGAGCAGACTTGACAGGGACAGAGCATAGCACAGGTATGAGAGATGTTTCTCTAGTCCAGTCACAAAGCCAGCCACACTATGGTGTCAAGAAGCTAGCTACAGGGACTGGAAAGCGTCATCTGTCTTTATGTTTACTTATGTGCTAGGTTTTCACTTAAGAGCAAAAGATACAAAGTAACACTTGTGAAAGAGTCTCCTATTAGGTGACAGAACTATTGCCTCAATTTTACCTTTAAAAAAACGGTAGTTATGAGTCTGAGTTGAAACCCAAGGAGCGCAGTATGTGAGGAAGGCGGGATACGAACCCAGGATCTATTTACTCCATATTTATATTTTCTCCTGTATTGTTCTATTTCCCCAAAACTAAATTTGCTAAACTAAAGATGCTATTTAAATTCACCCAATTTTTTATAGTTCCTTAAAACCTAAATTTGGACAAATCTAACAGATGGTATTAAAAAAAACTTCACTCACTTGATCTCATCTTGAGCAGCTTCTGGAGTTAAGTATGTAACTCAGTGTGAATCAGAGCCTTACCCAACTATAAAACTTCAGAAGAATGTATCTTACCACATAGAAATAAAGGGGCTGTTAAAGTTGGCACCAAGAGCTACATTATCCATGTTTACAGAGCTCTTAGGCACTCTTAGCACGAATGGATGTTTACAACTGCCATTTAAATAGCCACCTTCTTAGAGTTGAAAAGTTTACAATTCAAGAGTCTCTGAATAAATAAATGAATTATACTTTTGAACTTTATTGTTAAGCTAATCTGAAGAAACCTGTGCTCTCTTGGTTCCAGGCCCAGTCCATCTTTTTCTTTCTACCTGGACCTACTTCTGACTTCTTAAATCTGAAGCAGGCAGTTCCTAACACAGTACTTTCTAGTTCTCCCACCACAGTATTAGTCCTGTTAGAGGTTAAGTTCTCCGTCTTCTCTAGGAGCATCTGTTCATAGTACTACACTTGGTTGATAACAAAGTACCTGGTCCTCCACAAATGTTTCTTGAATGGCTGGATAGATGGAAGAATGATGAGGATTGAAGACCTAACAAAAGAATTTCTCAACTGGCAATTTATAGCAATGATTGATGATGAATATATAGTATGGCCCTCAGAGCAATTCTCTGGCTTCCAAAGTGTCATTAGTATTTCCAGAGGGTTACTCCATAACCAGAGAATCAGTGAAGATAAACTACACTCACTGCATACGATTAACACTATAGTGAAAGCTACTCCACTAATCCTTATTTTTGCACACACTTGTTGCTCAATAACAAATCTTTACTGCAGGATAGTATGTTCTCAATGGTTGCATTTCTGATGCATCAAATTGTGCCAACTGAAAAATGTCAGGATTATTCTTAGTGAATCTATTCGTCCCCAGTGTTCTGCAACCTTAACAACATTATGAAATAAAGTAATATTTTTCAAGGACGTAGGTTTAAAAGAGACTTTCAAGTAGTGCTTTAAAAATAAACCCAACCCAAACCAAATGAAAACAAAACTCCAAAGCCAGGAGACCCCACTAACGCACAGTATTTAAGTCATCTGATTCCTATTGGGCACAAGGTAAATGTGAGTTTTTACTTTGTTCTTTGGCTATTTACCTAAAAAATGAGTCACTAGAATCATGCATAATAAATTTATTTTGCATAAAAGAAAAAGTTTGCCGTTAATGAAAAATTCAGTAGAAAACAATCCTTTTGTTTTTAAATTGGGGCTCAAAAGTAGAAGTTGCTTGTTAGTGAAACCTTGGTAGAAAGAGAACTGTGTAAGAAAACATTCTTGTCATGAAATCTCTAACATAAATCTGTAATGAAGTATTAACCATGCGATTTTATTGGCAGAACTGCCAGTTTCTGATGGCTTGTGAATTTTCCTTTTCAGTCCCTTATGACATTAACATGAAAGATACTTAAACCTGCTTTAGAGTTACTGTATATAAATATGGTGTCAAGAGGGGCAATCTTTCATGGTCTCCCTATTTAATTGAGAAGTTCTAAGTAGGTAATTGGCACCTTGCCTTTTTGATTTCCTCTCTCCCCCATTAGCCAGTCTGAATCCATTCCAACGACACTGAACACAGTGATTACCTACAAAATATAATATTTCCAATTATTAATTATATTAAAAACAAGCATACTGCAAACAAATCAAATTAATGTTAAATATGTTTAAATTATTTTACTATTTAAGGGTTTTAAAACATCCAGTTAGCTGAAATTTTACATTTAGCCGAAAAGTTATGGATTTTATCAGTGGCAGTTTCATACATAGGTAGAACATTTAAAACATGATTTCTACTGATCTACTATACATAATAAAATTTTAAGTGTCAATATTAACAACTGAAATTCACAAAGCACTCATAATACATTATTTCCAACTTTGTCCTAGTCTCAGACCGGGTGTGTCTGTCTGGGACTCACTCACCTCATCTGCCAGAAGTGACAGCTCAGTACTGTTTGCAGCGTCATAATCATAGAGCACCCTGGCCTTCCTGCTTCCACTTGATTCCTTAAGGTCATTGAGGTTGACAGGAGAAGGGATTACTAGGCTACCGGTTGAAGCCATAGCAGAAGGACCAATCGCATTTGATAAAGCAGAGGGCACAGGTGTCCCAGAAGTCTGATTGTTGTTAGAAAGATAATTGGATGGAAAACTGTTGGAAAACAAAAAACCAAACCCTCAATTACCTATTTTAAAGTGACCGAAGTTCCTCATTATCACCACTTGGTGGCACCATTTGCTAACTTCCCCACTAGGAAGACTTAGAGACACTGATATTTCAGGGAGGAAGTATGGGCTGTCTTCCCCATTTCCTCTTGGGTAGCACTCAAACATAAAACTCTTGAAGGCTTGCTTCGAAGTTGTCTCTCTCTATTGACTTAAAGAACATTTTGGCTCACATTCCTTCCTGGGTCAGTGTGTGTGGATACTTAAATGCTGCCAAGACACATATGCTCTGTGCGTGTGTGTGTGTATATAGGTATATAGATACACATGTATGCATGTATGTATGTAAGTAATATTAATCTCTTTTCTTCTCTGTGAGGAAGCAAAATAAATAAAAACAAAGAAAAGCTAAAGAGTAGGTAGTATTGGAAAAATGAAATTTCTTTAATTTTTTGGGAAATACCTGGTTACCTGAGCTTTATCACAAAACTAATATATCACATTTTCCTATCAGCCAAATAATAAGTATGGTATAATTATTTTAAGGGGCATGCAGATTGAGAGATTAAAATGTTCAAGTTAATTTAGTATGACTGATAATTATGATGAAATGCAAGACTCAAAAGGAGACTATGGCAAATTTCATGAGTTAATTTTTCTATTATTTTAAAAGGAAAAACCACTTACTACAAACAAGTGACACAGTCTAGTTTCCACTGCATTTTAAGACTGCTTGTCCAGCAATGCTCTATTGAAACAGTTGGCCTGTGCATGCTGTGAGATGCTCTCCTACCGAGTTATACATCCTGGCCCATATTTATGCTTTAGTCAATCTATTCATTAAAATATGCAAGGCCTTTCATCTGGTAAACTATATGAAATTCATGCCTATGGAAAAATAACATTAGTTCTTAATTTTTTTAAGATTTATATGTATGAATGTTTTGCCTGCACACATGTATGTGCACCGCACATTTGTGTTGGATCCTTGGAACTGGGGTTACAAATGGTTGAGCCACCATATGGGTGTTGGGAATAGAATCTGGGTCCTCTCAAGAACAAGTTTTTTAACTACGAGCCACCTTTATAGTCTGATAAGATTCTCTTTATGATCACTGTGCCACCAAGAAATCAGTCAGCTACCAGCAACATCCCCTTTATTACTTTATTTCCTTAAGCCATGTTTCTCTCCTTTACTGCTCTTATGGCTGGATCTAGAGGTGAAGAGTGTAGGGACCCTAAGCTTCTCATTCCCACCCTTCTCGAAGTAACTCTCCAGACCTCACATTATTTTTTTTTAAGTTTTTTTTTAAATTAATTTATTTATTTATCTTGTATACAATATTCTGTCTGTATGTCTGCAGGCCAGAAGAGGGCACCAGATCTCATTACAGATGGTTGTGAGCCACCATGTGGTTGCCGGGAATTGAACTCAGGACCTTTGGAAAAGCAGGCAATGCTCTTAACCGCTGAGCCATCTCTCCAGCCCCCACCTTCACATTATTTTAACTGTATACTGTCCACCACCTTTTGTTGAATATGTTTATTTCTAAAATGTAATTCCTGACTACACTAAATGATACTACATCCTAATTCTTGGTGATTCTAATAGCCATACATACAGACAATTCTTCAAAACTTTAGCCTCCTATGTCCATGAACCTCTTGTCGATTTTACACGAGATCCCAGTTGCTATGCCTCCTCATACTCCCATCAAGACCTTATTAATTTCAGTAACTATAAGCTGAATAAGCAGTTGCCGGGATTTTGGACATGTGCCATGACATCTGACCCTCTTGGAAAATGTATCTTGACGAAAGGGTTCCACTTCTGTCACTGGTCCTTAATGGGAGGCAGAGGCAGGATGGGTCGTCTTCACCAGAACAGCGCTGGCTTGACTTTGTACAGTGCTTCACCTCAGCACCAGCCATGAAGCTCTGTCTGAGTGGCTGAGTGCCAAGGACTTGGTGGCTTTAAGAGAATTAAGTATCAATGGTTAACAAGCACAGCCCATCTGCTGGACTTCCAGAGTATCAGGGCACAGTAGGAAGGAACTGTAACAATTCCTCAGGCTTAAAGTGCTCTGCCTTCAGACACCAATACTACTAATAAAACACTAAGAATGTAAGATGTAAACCAGGTAGAACTACCAGATCTAAAAATAACAGACTACAGTTTATTTTGAAGATCTAAAATTAGCTTTTGTGATGTTGGCTAACTTTGGTCTAGGCCTAAATCTGAAGGATAAGTTTTCAGAATGGACATGGCAGTGACTCTTTTAAACACTATTTCTTGAAATAGTATTTTAATGTTTTCCTTCTCACCTATTACTCCTCTTAATGGTTATATAAATGCTAAACACCTTTTAACGGTTTACTTTTAAGGCAACCTTGTCAACTTCTCTAGCCTTACAACCAATTCCTTCCTCCATTAACTGCTATGCTTTCACTAGAATGAAGTATTGGTGATTACTTAAAGAGAACCTTGCTGCTTGCTTCTCTTTCCTCTGTACCCTGGTTTGCCCGTAACAATCTCTTGCCTTGTTCTTCTACTACATGTCTCCCAGTAAAATAACTCCACTAGGAAAACTCAGCTAGATGCAGCTGGGCCACAAATAGATGTCCTCACAACACCCTGCTCCTTCCCATTTTATATGGCTGCTCTATCCATAGCTGGTGCTTTGCTTAGACTTTATATTATCTCCAATGTCACCTTACAACGTGAGCTCCACCAGGGCAAGTACCTAGCTTGTTTTGTTTGCTGATATAACTCCAGAATGTACTTGGGGCCTAAGGTAGGTGTTATATAAATATTTGAGAATTAACTGATTCAACTATGGGCTTTATATACTATTTTGCTTTAAAGTATATGATCATACTTGAAATAATTATGTAAGGGGCTCGAGGTCTTTGGATTATTCCAAAATTAATATGAAGAATTAACTTACCTTTAAGGTAACAAAGTATTAATATAGCTGTATTTATCTTCTTCAACTAACAGCAAAAAGTATTCAGTAGTAAGAGAAAAGTTAAGTCTCAGACACATCTACTTTAAATAGCACTAAAAAATTATTCCCTTAATTATTTTCTCATCTCTGGTAAAATTGATTTCTGTTACTTCAAAAGTCTGATAATTACAAAACAAAACAAAAAGGAATTGTATACAAACTAATAAAATCCTTAACTCTTTCCATTGTCATCCCTGCTATTGGATTATAGATAAAAATCTTAAATATTTTTTATTAAATTTCAGTTATTTTCTGTGGTGTGTGCATGTATGTGCGCCAAGGTGGGCATGTAGTGGTCAGAGGACACTTTCTAGGTGCCAGTTCTCTCCAGCTACCATGTGGGTTGGGGGAACTGAACTCAAGCCATCAGGCCTGGCAGCAGGAGCCTTTACCCACTGAGCCAGCTCACCAGCCTCACACATAAAAAATAAAAACATGTGAACTTCTTTCATCAGGACTTAAAAAAAGAAGTCTTTTTTGTGTTGTTACTGTGCAAAGTAATGAGTTTTATCCCAGCATTTTCATGCATACGTGTCATGCTTTGCTTTCATTCATTCTTCTTCTCTAAGGCCTCCCTAATGTCCCTGCTAACCTCATGTTCCTGCGAACCCTGTGTCCCTGTAAGTCTCGTGTTCCCAGGCCCACAAGTGGGGCTTTTCTTGTCTCTGCCTATCACGGTGCTGTCAGGGTGCTGGGATTATAGATGCATGCTGCTCAGTCTGCTTTATTCAGGTCCTCCTGCTTGTGGGCTTAGTGCTCACTCACTGAGCCTCCTTTCCAGTCTCCACTTGACCCACATGACTTTCATATAGGAAAAGGAAATTGCTACCTTCCCAGTTGTTTCTGGAGGTCTAACATGTACTGGTAACACTGTGCATAGTACGTCATCTGGGCTTCTACGAAGTCATTCAGACAGCGGAGATGATGGGCCTGCAATGGAAAAGTTACAGTCAGTTCTCAGTTCTTCAAATGGCACAAGCCAGGAGGAACAAAGGATAACACTGTCACAAGGGAGGTAACCTGTAGTATCCTACTACAAAGCTGATTAATGCTCATATTTCGATCAGGTTTATTAGGCCTAATTATTGGTGAACAATATATTGACAAACTTTGTTTAGCCAACAAGAAGCAACATGAAGATTTATGAAACGGGCAAAATGGGTGATGATATATAAAATTTAAATATTTCTTCAGATTGCTTCTAAAATCTCACACTTCAAACTCTCCTTGATAGATAACTATGCAAGAAGCTTTCCTTCAAGGCAGTGTCTGTTATGTAGCTCAGGGTGCCTTTAACTTCACAAACTCCTTAGCTGCCTAAGTGCTGTCTCAGCGTCTTTTGTTCAGAATGATTCAATACTCACGTGTGTACTGCTGATTCCCTCTAGCAGAAGTCGGGTAATCTCTGCTTGACGATCAAATTCACTTTGAGTTATTCGTAATTCCTGTTCAGACTTAAATCAGAATACACTTTAAGGATCTCATTAGAAGATTTAGTTTACTTTACACAGGACCCCTCAAAAAATCGCCCCAATATACTCCAAATAAGAATTTGAAGATTCCCTAACTCTCTCTCTGTGTGTGTGTGTGTGTGTGTGTGCATGCCTTAACTGGTTTTCCTAATTGTGTCACCAAACACAATGAACAGAATTTATTCCTCACCCACACCTGACTCATGCCAAAGCTTTACAGTCTGAAGACATATTATGACAGTCATGATACCGTATACCTTTCTAGTATTTTTTATAAAATCCTCAGTACCATACATAGTTTTATAAGTATAAAACAATATTATGTTCAAAAATTCCAATTTATTACTGTGTGCTTTTCTCCCCCATACTTAAAGTTAACAACAGTCTTCAATTTCAAAGCCAAAGGATTTCCACCTCTTGTGTTTAGTTAATAACCACTTGTTGCTAAGACAGTTCTTGGTTGTCTTACAACTTAACTTTCTTTTACAATTTCTCTCTAAAGTATGTACAATAGGCTTTAGTCAGGAGCATTATTTATTAATATTAGGGTTTAAAAGTTTTCTAGCAGTTATGGCTAGTCTTCAGTGTGCTAGTGCACTGACTCAAGGAAAAGGAAGTCCACTAAGACCCTGATTTGATGATACAAATACTCTTCAAGTCACCAAGATCCAGCCGCTGACTTTGGAAAGGAGAAGTAGGTGGTGCTGCTGGCTTCTATTTGGTGCAGGAACAAAACAGTTTACTGTAAAGTTAACAAAATCTAAATATACTAAATCCTGGTATTAAAGATGTCAAAACTTTGGTTAGAAGTAGCTGGTAGGAAAATAAGGAGGAAAAATTAAACTTCACAGTTTATTTGAAACAACAAGCTTAACTCCACTACTGGAAACCATCACTAGTGAGTCTCCAGCATAGTGACCCAAAGGCAGACAACTGACATCACTTCTTAGATGTATTAGAGCAAGGTCAAACCCTTTCCTCCCATAGCCTTCTTTCTTTTATTCTTTGGTGACAAAAGTGACCCCATAAGCCAACTAACAAAGAAGTGCACGGTTAGTCTGTTGATCTACTATCCTACTGGTGGCAGAACTCGGGGAGGGGGACTAAGTAAACACTGATCACTAGACTAGATTTATAAAAATAAGCTTGAATTGTATTACACAATAATTGAAGTTAATACATTAACTTCAAGTCAAACCAAATACTTAAAGAGGCCTAAAGTCAATTTTTTCTGGAAGGCAGTAGGAAGCAGAAAAAAGTTCATGGAAAGAATCAGTGTTTTCTTCCCAGAAGGCATAAAAAGCACCTTATCGATCACCTCAGGTCACACTTGTTCTGCTTGATGGACTACAAAATAGCTTTTTTTAATAGAAAAACCTACAGGAAATCAAAATAAATGAACTTCAAAGGTAAAGTGGGCTGGATGCACACAGGTGTTTGTCAAAGTACAGTCTGATGTACTAACATGACTACTTGCATACAAACATAAAGAAATGACAAGCTTAGGTGTCAGCTGAAAGTGAGCAAGACACATGAGACTTGAAATGATGACAATGCTGTAATGGCCAGAAAAGGAAACAAAGATAGTATTAACTCATCTCATTAAAGCCATGGCATTAGTCTTCTAAGTCTGAAAAATTTAATGTTAACTTCAGCTGAACAGCACCATATTATGAAGCCTAGAGAGTCACACTGCACTGTCCATACTTGAGATTCTGAGAAAGTAAACAGCAGGAATGAGCCTCATCTCTTCAACAAGCTCCAGTATAACTTCAAGGTTGCTATAAATAGTCAAATGTCCTGAACTGTCTATCTACCTGACCAATATCATAGCAAATAATAAGCATCATCTGATGTGGTAAGTCCTTATGTATTTGTGTTGCTTTGATTGGCTAATGAGTAAGAAAATTGCCTTGGCTTGTGATAGGGTAGAGTAGAGCTAGGTGGGAAAAACTAAACTGAATGCTGGGAGAAAGAAGGCGGAGACAGGAGACACCATATAGCCGTTGCCAGGAACAGACAAGCCGGAACCTTGCTGGTAAACCACAGCCACGAGGCAATACAAAGATTAACAGAGATGGGTTAAATTAAGATGTAAGAGCTAGCCAATAAGAAGCTACAGCAAACAGGCCAAACAGTGATTTAATTAATACAGTTTCTGTGTGTTTTTTTTTTTCAGGAGTTTGGGAGGTCAGGAAATGAGCAGGTGGCCTCTCCAACAACAATCATCAGTTTAATGAACAACAAATGACAAAGAAGAGAGGCTTAGAGACAATGAATTTTACCAATAATCATTGATCTTCTAGAGTGTCTTTTTTCTTTCTGACTTAATTTACTATTAAGGTAAAGATTAGTGGGGAAAAGACCATCTAATTACTGCTAGCAAACTACCTATTTATTATGACAGTTTAACATGGGTTGGTGTACAGGAAGAGATCCTTTAAGATGTAACTTGGAAAATGGGCAAGCTATCAGGTGGTGGTATCACAATCCAGTACCTATATGCTAGAAAAGCTCATCATACTACTGAGGATTTGCTCTAACAATCTTGGCTGACCTACCTACTTACATATGGGCTTAGGTTAGGTCTTTAGGAACATAAAGTTTTGAATTCTGTACATTTTTTTAAATTATAAAATGATAGAAGTTAAAGTATACTAAAAGAACTCAAATCTTTAGACAAATTTACTATGCTTCCATATACTCTTATATAATACATTTTTTTTTTTAAATATAAATTTCACCTACTTTTCAGGGTTTTGTTTGTCTTTTTGTTTTTTTTTTTTTTTGTTTTTTTTGAGACAGAGTTTCTCTGTAGCTTTGGAGCCTGTCCTGGCACTAGCTCTTATTGACCAGATTGTCCTTGAACTCACAGAGATCTGCCTGCCTCTGCCTCCCGAGTGCTGGGATTGAAGATGTGAGCAACCACTGCCCAGCTTACTTTTCAGTCTTGTAGACATAACTTTTTTATGAATTTGTACTAAGGAAAGATGCCCCAAGTGGTGGTCTGAATGAAAAATGTCCTTCACTGGCTCATGTACTGAACAGTCCAAAGTTGGTGATGCTATTTTGGGAGGTGTGGTGGTTTGAATGAAAATATCCCCCTCATAGGAGTGGAAGTGTGGCCTTGTTGGAGGAAGTGTGTCATTGGAGGTGGGCTTTGGGTATCAGATGCTCAAATCAGGCCCAGTGTCTTGCCTTTCCTGTTGCCTTTAGATCGGGATGTAGACCTCTCAGCTCTTTCTCCAGCACCAAGCCTGCCTGCATGCTGCATGCTTCCTGCCATGGAGATAATGGACTAAACCTCTGAAACGGTAAGCACCCCCAATTGAATGCTTTCCGTTATAAGAGTTGCCGCCGGTGCAGTGTCTGTCTCTTCACAGGAATGAAACCTAAGACAGGAGGTCATGGAATATTTAGAAGGTGCACCTTGCTGGAGGAAGTACAACTTTGTGGTGAGCTTTCTGAGTCTATAGCCTTGCCCCACTTCCTGTTTTCTCTTTCTTTGTTTCCTAGGACTGGTTGAAAATGTGATCAGCCAGCTTCCTGCTTCTGTTGCCCTGCCATGCCTTCCCTGACATGATGAACTCTCCCTCTCGAACTGTGAGTCAAAATAAACTTTCTACTTTAGGTTGCTTTTGGTCATGGTATTTTTATTACAGCCCAATTTTATGGCTCAACTTCTATTCTCTCACATATTCTGCGTTCTTTCCATGCTGGAGGTTCGAAATAACTCAGGCTGATTACGATTCCACACAGGAAGATGAGATTCTAAGTCAAGCATTTCACACTGCACTGCCAAGCCACACAATCAATAGTTCAACAAACTATGCATGAAACACACTGTAGAATCAGCAATTTTCTAAGTGATAGAATAAAAATCAAGGCTCACCACGCTATGTAAATATCCCACCCTCAATTACTAACATTATCCTCATTTGGAATGCAGACTTTGTTAAGTCTGAGAATGGGGAGTCAAGGACAATGTCTGAAGACCTCAACTAACTTTGGAAATGAATCTGCACTAAAATTATACTTTTCCTATTTAATTTCTTTTCCCAGCTAAGAGAAAGTGAGAGATAGTAACAGACTGGTGAGCTTTTACAAGTAGCAGTATGACACTAGGGAGAAGACAAAAAAAACCCCAAAAGATCTGTCACACTGTACAATGATGAAAATGTAATTATGATGTTGATTATAAATAAAATTATTTGTTATGCAGCTATGAACTATACATTTTACAGGTATAAAATTTACATTTTCTACTAAAGTGAAAGAAAATTTCATTTTGATGCTCAAGAGAACTACCTTTACTTCCCTAAAACCCAGTTCTCTGAAGACAGGCGGTCACAACTTTTAGTATTCTTTATATTTGAAAAAATAATTGTCAATGGATAAATCAAGTATTTCACCTGTCTTCTAGCAAGGCACTAATACAGTGCCACTTGCTTAACTGTTGTCGAGGATTCCCCATGGTATATACAGCATCTTTGGAGCTCAATTGCACTGCTGTGTGAAATTGCTAATAGTAAACAAACTTGATAATTTCCTTAACTTTTTGATATTAAAAGAATTGCAACATAGTCCATAATTGTGAGTGGCTCCAAGGCTCGTGTCCATTTAACATTTATTGAATGATTATCAATTAAACTCTTGTTTCATGATCTATAGTTTAAAATTTTACTTACTTTTGTCACTTCCTCTGCCCAAATCTAGCCAGCATTAAAAATTAGAGAGAATTTTAGAGCATGAAATGAAGTTGGAATTTAACATTTCCTACAACTTAGTATAAAAAAAATGTATATAATTTAAATGGCATAGTCTCCCCCTTATAACGTGAACACAATAGTAATGTAAGTCAGTATAGCTGAATATATTTTGAAGTCTGCCTTTTATATGCATCAATACTACCAACTTCAAAATATTATAACTCTACAGATAATAACTTAAGTTTTCGCAAATTGAGAATATCTGACCTTTCATAGAAAACCGACAGAGTCTCTAATGTAAAATGAGAGGTTTGAACTGCATGATTTCTAACTTTTCTTTCAGGTATAAATTCTAAAATTTTAGTAAATAAAAGGATATATAGACATTGAATGTTACTGATACAACTATTTTTTTAGAAACAATCAATTTGAAATATAATACATTTAAGGTTGCCAGTTAAAGATCTTAATATAAGTAGATGATAAACGACTGTAAAACAAATGCTATTAATAAATCAAGCAAAGTTTTGCAAATTGTTTAAGATATTTTTACCATGGACAAAAGAAAACCTGATTTATACAAAATTAAAAATGACTGAAATAGTCTCACCCTTTTCAATTACCTATAAATAGGAAAATGGAAATAAATAATACGTTCTCTTGCTATATAACGAAAGCTGTAATTTAGCCAGCACTTCAAAAATTAATAGTTGGGAACAAAAGCAAATTCCAAAACATCAGGTTTATTTTTCATATTTTAATTCAATGCTAATAGAATAAAAGCAATCAATGACCCATTAATTATTAAGTAGACTATTGATTTCTTATCACTTTAAATAGCAGTAACTTATTTATACTATAATTCCAAGAATTAATTTGCATGTGTGTGTGCGTGTGCATGATGGGGTGGTGGTAGTGGTGCATATATGTAGAGGGTAGGGATTGACTTTAGGTGTCTTTCTTGTCTGCTCTCCACCTTACGTTTGACCAGGGTCTCTTACTGAACCTGGAGCTTACCAATTAGCACTAGGGACCTTCCCATTTCTACCCTGGCCTCCAGTGCTGGGGTTGTAGATATACACTGCAATATATGGATTTTTTATGTGGGTGCTGGGAATCCAAACCCAGGTCCTCCTGAGTGTGTGGCAAGCACTATACTGACTGAACCATGAACCCAGCTCCAAGGAGTATAAATTGCTAGAGGCTAACATGAATTAACTCTTTTCCTATCTTCAAATAATTTTATTAAAGTAAAAAACAAAAACCAAAACAAATGTAACATCTCAAAACTTTCTTCAATTTGAGCTCAATGTGTACATTAGTTATTATAAACAACTTTCATTCTCTTATTCCAGGCTATCACTACTCTGAAATTTTAAGTGAGTTTGCACTGGATATGGAACAGCCCTGGCCATGGGAATTTGTCTCATTCTGGAATGGCAGAAAAAAAAAATTCTATATTGAATTTCAATAACAATATGGTAAATATTGAAGTTATTAAACAAAAACAAAGTTAACTTGTATACTTTTACTGTTTTCCAAGTAAGGTAAATCTTGGTGATGTTCACTGCTACAAGTAGCACAATGAAACTGCAGTCTGCACTACCACTAAACCACCATCTCTGCTAAATGTGAAAGAGCATTATACACCAATGATTTTAAAATCTGTTTTATACACACCAATGATTTTAAAACCTGTTTTAACATGACCTACAAATTTGGCAGATCTTCGGGTTTCAGTATCACTTCAAGTGGCATTTTTTCCCCCAGACAAAATCAGTAATTAACTTTAGCTATTTAGATTTCTACATGTAGCTAATAGCAAGAGAAGGCATTTTACTGAAGATGTAGAAAACACAGTAGGCCAACAAACCTTCAGCCATTTTACATGCAGGAAGTTGAGCATGTAAGAGAAATTTACCATAATGCTATCTCCTTCAAGGCGGGCGGAGTTTAGTTGCTTAAGTGCATAGGTGGGAGACAAAGAACACATTATACCTATGAACACACCAGAACACGTCACTTCTGTACAGTAAAGCATTAAAGAACACATTATACCTATGAACACACCACAACAAGTCACTTCTGTACAGTGAAGCATTAAAGAGCTACTCTTCTTTCTAGCTAAAAATCAAACAAACTGTATTTGCTTTTCTACCTATTTCATATAACGGTGCCTACCCAAAGATAAAGAATTTTCAAAATAAAAGACAGTTGGTATTTTATTTCAAACCAGACTTGTTTGGGAGAAACATACCTCTTTAAAAATTACAAATTAACTAACACAATTAAATTTTCATCTGTAAATGCCTACTTTATACGTACAAACTTCCTATTAAAACCTCATTTCTATGCTGTGTATTTTTGGCATCTCTAACCATTTCCTCTTTCAGTTCTCAGCCAGATCTTCCTCATAAGTATGAAAGTCACACAGTCCCTGTAATTCTAATAAGCCTAAAACGCAAATGCGTACAGGTAAAGTTAGGGTGCAGACAGTGTTCTAACCTACTAGGATTACAGGGCAAAGATTTAGATGTCCACGGAGAGAACATATGTTATGTGAATTACCTGAAGGACCGTTTTTCTCAGATTCCTTTAAATGCTAGAAAACACTAAAAACAGCGTTTTTTCTCATTAAAATTTTAAAAAGCTAATATTAAGTTACCAAATATAATTTAGATGCACTAATTCAAGTTTTTTCTTGACTCTGGCAAACTTATTCACTTTTTTTTTTTTTTTGACGTGTCTCATTCATCACATGCCAGCCTCAACATCATTATGTAGCAGAGGATTACAGGTGGATCTATGTCTGGCTTATTTCACTGTATTATTATTTATTTTGTAATGCAGGGAATGGAATCCAGGGCAAGTAGTCTCTAGCTAGGTCACCCTCTCAGTAGGAGTCTTACTACATCAACAAACTACTCATTGCCTTTTGCACTAAGCCGGCATATTTTAGGAAACGCCTGTGATGTTGTTTTACCTTTCTTCAATACAGTAACCAGTAGACATAAATTAGTCAATACTAGACACAGGTAGGTCAGAAACTTTTTTACTGATAGGGCTAAATCATCAAAAAGTTTAATCTAAAAATTTGTGAACTGAGGGTAGCAGAAATTTTTGCACTATTAATGAACTTTGTATTAGAGTACATCTCACAAAGTGAATTATAAGAGCGACAACAGGAAAACAGTAAAGGACGCATTTTAGAAAGTAGAATAAACCTAGCTCCAGACCTCACTAGGACAGTAATGGGTAGTCACAAAATAATCCACATTAAAAAACAAAACAAACAGTGAAATTAAACAATATTTAGGGTACTTGCCAACTCAACACCAAGAAAAGTATCAGAAAAAAAGCAAAAAAATAAGTAAATAAAAAGCAAAACTACCAGTGGTCTGTATCATTTTCATTTACTTGAAAGACAGGGCAAAAAGTAATTCAGACTTATGGCAATAATGTCTGAAAAAGAATGAAAAGAAAGAATCATTGAGAAAAAAGTAAGAACAAATTTTTGTCTGGGCTAATATCTTCATTATTTGTCTACAGATAAATTTGATTGTTCATTGTAGTAATTCTAAAAACCTTTACATAAATTGCTGGGTTATATATACCACCTGTATCATCTTTTAATTCTGAACATGAAATTTCATGGCTGTATCAACTGCCAACAACTTTTCCAGATGTCTCAAGAAGAATCACTCTTCAGAAGGCGACTCTATTTAGTTCCTACGCGTCCTGCAGTGGTGCCACACGCCAGTAACACCAAAGGGCAGTTACAGCTGGATCTGTGCTTCCGGCACTTTTCTAGGTTGAAAAGCAGCCGTCATAAAGAAGCATCATAGTGGTTGTTAAATAAATGTTTGTGTTGGAGCCTGGTAATATTATTCTTATTCCATAATCATCAAAGTTTGTTCTACTCTAGATAATTTTTCCCAATGATTCTTGGTAAGACTTTCCTAATTATAAAATTTGTATCTAATTATAAAATTTGTATCTTAAAGTAAATTCAAACAAATTCATTTATCTTAACAACTAGAAACCAGTAGGGTCTCTTGCTATCTACAGCATTCTTTTATAAATTTTAATTTTACAGATAGCTTAAGGGGAATCACACTGTGGTAATGATGTCATGATAAACAGAGACATGGAAATGAGAGCAAATTTGCATTATCAAAGCTAGCCCTTCCCTAGCGGTAGCTAATACAAAGCACCAATTTCACCACAGAGCAATTTTCAACCTTTCTTTTTCCAAAGAAAACTATCGACATCACTAGCATTGTAACTATATGCTTATTATAAAATGATTGTGGTTGTGGTGGGGAGTCCAGATATTATGCCTCTTAACAAAACACATCCCTAAGCTCAAATTAAAATGTTAATTCCTCTAACAAACTCACACTCGCTTATACTATTTTTCAAACTGTTAGAATTTAAATCTAATTTAAGTGCTGTATATAATAGAATGAAAATATAGACAGCATGCCTATTAGACTAAAGTTTAAAACTAAAACTACTTAGTAAAAGTTATACATAAAAGCACTTGACTATCATTTTAATAGATAATTTAAAAACTATTTTAAGGCTGGTTTTCTAAAAACTTATAGCAAAACTTATTATTATTATTATTATTTTTGGTTTTTCGAGACAGGGTTTCTCCGTAGCTTTTGGTTCCTGTCCTGGAACTAGCTCTTGTAGACCAGGCTGGTCTCGAACTCACAAAGATCCGCCTGCCTCTGCCTCCCAAGTGCTGGGATTAAAGGCGTGCGCCACCACTGCCCGGCTTTATAGCAAAACTTCTTAATCCACATGGGTTTCTTCCTCTTTGAACAAGCTATGAGGGAAACTATTCAATTTTTTTTTTTTTTTTTTTTGGTTTTTTGAGACAGAATTTCTCTGTGTAACAGTGCTGGCTGTCCTGGAACTAGCTCTCATAGACCACGCTGGCCTCAAACTCACAGAGATCCGCCTGCCTCTGCCTCCTGAGTGCTGGGATTAAAGGAGTGCGTCACCACAGCCCAGCTAAAACTATTCAATCTTTTGGAACTATTCTTGATGATAATTCCTTTACTTATTTTGAGTTAGATATGGAAAGAAAATTACTTTGTCATAGGCAAATATTCTCAAACTTGATTCATTTTCATCTTGATTAAAATCCTCTCCCATTTCCTACTATAATTATTTTCCTAAAAAGCCTATTAGCCATGCACACTAGGAATGAAGCACAGAGCAGCTGTAGTACCACCTCAGTGTTGGGGACTAATGCCTCTCGATAATGACCACTTGTATTTACTTGGATGTATTTAGTTCTCATCAGGCTCTTTCAAGACAAAAATACACTCCAAATGCCATAGTCTAGTCTATACCTTAAACAGTGTACTAGTAAAATACTTTTGAAGTTATTAAGCCAAAGTATTTTTCTATTAGAAACAGATAAACATACACTACTTACTGAACTTTTAGTTTCTGCAGCTTTTGCCTTTTTAAGTCTCGTTTTTGCAGCATCCAAATCCAGTCTCTTATTCTGTAATAGTTTTCTCTCTTTCTACAAATAATCAAAAAGAACAAAGTAAAGCTACGATTATCCACATTTAAAAAAATCACCCTACATGGAGGATGTATGTAAGCTCATAAAGACATCCTACAGGTATCTTTCCTTTTTGCTTGGAGATAGGACACCCACTATGTAGACCAGATCAGACTGGCCCTGAACTGTGGCAATACTCCTGCTTCTGCTTTCTGAATACTACGATTATAGGCACGTTATATCCAACATTTCCCTTACCTGCCCCTTTAAAACTACTTCAAGACATTCCAGATCCTGAATCCAAGGAATTTGGAAAAGATGCCCCAGAAATAAAGGTGTATTAGTTTTAATAGCTTGCCGTATGTTTCCCTCCCACCAGGTTTCTCTCTGGAGAACATCTGGCACTATCGATCTTTGGATGCTACAACTAGGAGGTGTTAAAATAGCATTTACTTGGCAGAAGCCAGGGATGTTGCTAACCATCCTACAGTGCAGTCTAGCTCCCACAACCGAGAGCCACTTGGCTGAGTGTCAGAGGTGGCTAGGGGTAAGAAGATGTTTCAGATTGTTAGAGGGGTCTAGGATAAGGCTCTGTGAAGCCCTAGCTGTTTTTACTATGTTACAGCAACAAATGTAACTCAACTACTCTGAAACAGAATTTCAAATTTATAGACAAAATAACACATAAACATAACTCAAGTTACTGTATAATGCTTTATACTAAATATAGTTGAGTCTGTTTTCTTAATTTTTATATTCCATATATCAGATTTCATTCTACTGACATGTTAATTTTTTTAGTGGAAGGAACTGAACCCCAGTCTTCATGCTAGGTACGTACTCTCATACTGAGCCATATTCTTGGCTTAAGCTAGTATCTTTCTTAGTTATATCAATTTAGGTCAAGCCCAAACTACTTTTGTATACAGAGATGAAGTCATGATTAAGCATACTGAAACTTCTAGGACACTCTGTAGAACAGAATATGCAAATTAAAGTTTGTGGTTGTATGTATTCCAGTGAGTGGCACTGAGAAAGTCTTATGGAAAAATATCTGTTAACAGCGTCCTTCTCTGTCAGAAATAAGACAAGTTCATGGACCAACAGATTAAATTTAGAAAGAAAATGACAACATAAATGTTTATGAAATAAACATTTTAAAAATAATACACTTCCTGGAACACACAGATAAAGTACAGGAGCAGAAATAATTAGTATAGGCTGTTATTTATAAATAACTCAAAAGTATAGAAGCAGAACGAATTAATAGGTTTCTAGTTTCAGTTTAAATTAATATGCAAGTATACTATAATGATACTTTGTTTTCATAACCATTACAGGAATTTCTGTTGTAAAATGGAGAGAGACCTTGGTGCACTGGAGCCAAGGGGCCTCAGGGTGGGTGAGAGAGAGACATGCTAAACAGACAGCACTCATGTGCAGGGTTTCTTTATGGGGGGGGGGGGGAGGGGAGTGCAGAGCGGCCTCGTGGGGGGTGAGAGAGAGAGAGAGATACAGAAATGCAGAGAGACAGACACAGAGACAGAGAGAGACACACACACAGAGGTATAGAGAGGCAGAGAGACTAAGAGAAACACAGAGAGGCAGAGAGATGGGCGGGGGCTGCGGAGAGGAGAAGAGAGAGAAGGGTTCTGCCTTTTAAAGGGAAGAGCACAGTGCATGTGCACAGAGACCACACAGAAGGTTAGGGTACTGCCTGCTTATGAGGCATGCGCACAGAGGTGATGCATTCTGCCAGGTCTCCAAAGGGTGGGCTAGGTGTGCCTGAATGCTAACAAATTCACCACAGATTTGAGAGTTGGGAATGCATGGAAATCAATGCACAGGCATATCAACATCAATGTAGGACTGAAAAATGGGGATTGTGTTACTAATAGCTCTTTGAGGTTTATGTTTGGATGAATATGCATCTGTTCGGGGTATTTAAATGTTTTAATCTGCAACATTTACCAGCACTAGGATTATCCATTAAAAACTAAGCATAAATCTAAATTACGTGACAAATGGAATATTTCCCAACTCACTGCGATTGTTTTGTAATCCCCTTCTATAAAGTTTCTTAAAGGAGTGAGGAAATTTAAGGCTGATGTTTGAATCAGCTCTCTGTCAGCTGTTCCGATTCGTTTCTGTGTTTCTCCACATTTAATAAGGGCATTACCTGCAAAAGAACAAAACATTGTGTGTTTTTTAAAAGCTCTGTCTAGTAATGTTAGAAAATTAATATGTAACTTACCTATTTGATTTGCTCAAGTTAGTTGTCAGCTTGTTTAACTCAGAATCAAACAGATTACTTGAAAGGTATACTTATTTAAAAAGCAAATTAAAAGTAAATATCTAAATGAAAATGATGAAGATGAACTAACTGCCTAGCACATGATAACTATAATTTTTTTTGTTTTGTTTTGTTTTTGAGACAGGGCTTCCCTGTAGCTTTGGTGACTGTCCTGGAACTAGTTTTGTAGATCAAGCTGGCCTCAAACTCACAGAGATCTACCTGCCTCTGCCTCGCGCATGCTGGGATTAAAAGGCGTGCGCCACCACTGCCCAGCCATAACTATAATTTCTAACAGTGAGATCAAAGAGCACAGATACATGGAAGGCACAAAGCTGGCCTGAGGATATAGCCCAATACAAAACTTAAAGTACTTAACAAGTAGACCAAATCATAATCTGCCCTGTTTCTGTATCCATACACACCTGAAATATCCACAAATTAGAGTTTACATCTTAAGAAGCTCACACTGAGGCACTAGGGGTAGTGTGGAGGTACTGGCGCACCCATGGACCTCTGATTGCTTTTTATTCCTATAACAAGGGGCTCTACCTTTGGAATTCACTAGACTATCACATGGCTCACAGGAAACACCACATCAAACCAAGAATGCTTGAAGACATTTACAAAGCTTTATGTGAAATTCATTCATTTTTGTTATCATAAGCTAGGGGTGATGGTTAGTGTTAAGTGTCAACATGACAGAGTCTGGGTGTGCCTGTGCTGTGTTAACTGAGGAAGGAACACACATCTTCAATGTGAGTGCAATTCTCCCTGGCAGGGACTGCAGACTCTGAAATACAGGATGAGCTGAGCACTAACTAGTGTTCATCTCAGCTTCTAATACAGATGCATGAACCATCTCTCTTAGGGGTCTGTTGCTGTATCTGCAAGTGTGAGCCAAAAGAAACTCTTTCTCCCTCAGAAAGAAAGAAAGAAAGAAAGAAAGGAAGGAAGGAAGGAAGGGAGGGAGAGAGAGAAAGAAAAGAAAGAAAAGGAGGGAGGGGGGAAGGGAGGGAAGGACCGAAGGTGAGAGGAAGGAGGGAGAAAGGAGGGAAGGAAGGAAGGAAGGAAGGAAGGAAGACAGGCAGGCTCATGTTTCACAAGAGTTTAGTCCAGATATTTAAACACAGTTAGAGCAGACAGAAAGAGCATGTGATCAGGATTCTATTTCCAATTCTACCTCCAGTAAACTTGGGTTCTTTAGATCTTAATCCTTTTATGTTAAAATGGGATTAGATCCACATTGTTAAGGAGTTAAGAGCTCCTGTCCCTACATACAGACAACTGCCTTTGAATTGTTATCAGGGTGGTCACAGATTATTTAGCCTCTTCAAACCTAAATTTCCTTGTTTTTAAAATGGGCACAACAGAATTTATACTATTAAAAGTGTTACATAGCAAAACTTTGTCTTAAAACTCCAAAAGATACAAAAAGTGAGGATTTACCAAAATAATAAATATATTATATTGTGCTTAGACCAATGCCTAGGATACTAATTTCTGGCCACTATTTTCTGGTAATAGATTCTGTATGAGCTCAGAACAAGCAAGCAATAAAGCATGAAATTTCTCTAAAATTAGCAGTCACACTTTAATTTCAAAGTTAATCATTTCAGATCTCTCAGACTTAGAATTACAAAGAATATACTGTAAATATTCAATGTTACATATATATATATTCAGTCAACTAGTGGCATTAAATAATATTTAGGTTTGTTTCCTTCTGACACAAACAGAATATTAACACAGAAATCTGTAATAGTGCTATGTCATAAGAAAATTAGGTCTGATAATAGAAACATGGAACTTTGTGGTCTGTGTAGGGCCAGAGTTGCCAAGCCTGACAAGCTGAATTTGATTCCTGGGACCCACATGATAGAAGAGTGCTAATTCCTTCAAGCTGTCCTCTGATCTCTGCATAAGCACTGTGGAATGTACACCACACACATTCACATAGACATACACAGTCACATACATGTACACAGAGCAAAATAAAACAACAACAAAAAACTTCCAACGTAATACAAGTTGGTCCAGGAACTAACAAGCTGGGTTACCTGTAAAGAGTGACGGAAAACATGAACTAGAAATGCAGCGCATTTATGTACCCAGAGGACGACTACTACACACCTGGGCTAACACTGCAGAGGTTAGAAGCAATATGGTCTGGTCAAACACTCAGCATGTGAAGTGCTCTAATACCAATAAGCACTCAAAGTTTCAATGTAAGTCATCACAATAATTTCTACTATAATACAGGCAATGAAAGCTAATAAGAACATGAATTCATTTAACATTTAGACCTAAAAGATCTAAGATGTGAATGTTCTAAGTAACTATTTTTTCATCATAATTTTAACATAATAAAGTTAAAATCGGCTCTACTGTACGCTCACATCTCTAAACATCAGAAATCTAAATGTGAAAATGGTTCCTTTCCGAACCTTCCACTTTCACTCACCATAAGCTGTCCCTGGGCCAAACTCGGTCCCGGCATCAATCATATATTGTCCCAGAAGTTCTGGGTTGTTTATACGACTTGGTGCTTTTCTATCCAGTTTCTCATAAACAAATTCTTCTATCCTGGCATCTAGGAGAAAGGTTACAAATACCAGTGTTTCAAAAGACAGACCTGTAACTCCAGTACTGGGGAGGTGGAGGGGGGACACTCTAGTTCATGGCCAGCCTCTATTACACAGTGAAGACCCTTTCCCCCCAAACCAAAACAAATGAAAAGAATTTTAAATCAATCAGCAATTATTTCAAAAAAGCAGAAATATTTAGAAGTTTGTTCCCCTTCCAGTCACTTACTACTTCTTAAAAATGTAAAATTAGCATTTATTCAAGTATATACCTTTAAATTTAATAATATATAATTATATGTTGACTATTATATAATCTCTAAAAGTTTATAGTTCAGAAACCTGGTAATATACCTTAGTACAGAAACATTCTCAAGTTAAACTTGTTATTTGGGTATACTCAGAGATCTTAAGTTTCAGAAGAAGAATTATAAACTTAATATCCAGTGAAGCTGCCTTTAATCTACTCTTAAGTTATGCTCATCATCTTAAATAAAAGCAGGCTAGTCAGCTATAGAAGCCATATCTGACATGTTTTATCATGAACATGTATTAATTCTCTCTTACAGAGAGTCTAAACACAGACACAGAGCTTGAAGGATACAAGCATTCTGCCTGGGCGCAGTCTTCCGACCCAACAACAGTACGACCTAAAACTTGTGCTCATGTGCATGCACACAGGTACATGGCAGTCACAAGTGAATGTTTGGTGTCTTCCTAAATGACAGTGAAAAGTTTTTTCTTTTCTTTCTTTCTTTCTTTCTTTTTTTTTTTTTTTAAAAAAAAAGGTCCTGAAACAGTAATGGAAATATAAGTTGTACTTTCAACCTTAAAAACGTTTACCAGCAATACATAGGGCGGACGAGAAGCAAATATCTTACTTGGATTTGGCTGCAAAAGCACTTCAGTCTGTTTCATTATCTTTTCTGTCCATATTTTGGTACATTCGGCTTTGCTAAGGAGGTTTTCCAAGTGTGCATCCAATTCCGTCTTCTCTGCTTGACCAAGCTTCTCTTCTGTGAACTGTGATTATTTAAAATAAGTGTATGAATATATAAACACAGCTCAAATATATGCTAGGAAATTGTTAATAAGTGAAATCAAATTGAAATCCAAATAATCCTAAGCATATAAACAGATACACTCCAGGCTTATCTGTAAACCATTACTTATGAAAGTTTTGTGTGTGTGCATGCCTATGGTAATTCATCACCCTCTTACTACAGCACTTATGATGACTATCTTATGTCTTCTGTTAACATGCATGATGTGAATTCTAAATTTCTTGGTACATAAACGTTCCTGACAAGACTGAGGTTTGAACTGGTGAAATCTGAGTTCAGATCCTGACTATATGTATGCTAATTGACACAGGCAACTTTTCAGTAGTTTTTGTTTTGCATCCTTTCTTATAAAAGTGATACAACATATTATATTCTTTTTGAGATAGGGTTTCACTGTGTAGCTCAAAATGGTTTTGACTTTTTTCAGCTTCCCAAATCATAAGCATTCTGAGGATTAAGAAAGACTGTCTACAAAAAAAGTATCTGCTTAGAACCTGCTAATTGCTATTCAAATTTGAAATATTTAAATTTTGACTTATTTATTACTTATAAGTTGAATCATACCCAAGTCACACATTTATGGGACCTATGCAAGCATCACTTAGGTTTGTTTCTTCAGGGTAGGTTCTAACAAGGTGTTTAATATGTTATATTTGCTACATTATTCACACAGAAGAAGTATTTTTATAAGACTTATTTTTTAAACAAATTTAAATATGTGTATGTGTGTGTGCATACATGAGTGTAGGTGCCCAGAGTCCAGAAGAGGGTAACTGATCCCTGAAGTTGGAGTTACAGGGGGTTGTCAGCCATCAGACATGGGTGCTGGGAACTCAAATCAGGTCCCCGGTCTGCAAGAGCGGTTAGTATGTATTCTTATCCACTGGGCCATCTCTCAAGGCCCCAAATGGAGGTGTTCTCTTTAAAGGTCAGAAAATGAGGTTGGATACATTCAACATACCCATTCTTATTATATGGCTGTGATGGTGGCTAAGGAAAGGCAGCAGTGTCTATATAAGAGAGAAAAAAGGTCTCTGTTCATATGGCGCCTTCTGGGAACTTTCAACTAACCACCAGATGTGACATCTGAAGTGCTGCACCATCTGTAGCTCTCTTCTAGAATATATGGCGCTTGCCCTTTACTGTAGAAAAATCCAGATGTGGTGGTTAGCTAATAAAACAATGCCTACCTTTCTCTCCTCTCACTTACAATCCTTTCTTTTGCTTTATTTTTCTGAGTCTTATATCCATTCCTTGGGCCTTACTATTCCTGGCTTAATACTTTAAAGGATTATCAGCACTCTTAGCTGAAGGGTCCTCATATTCTTTACTAAAGAGCCTATATAGGGCCAGAGACCAACTACTTCCTTGAGACCTCCAAACTCGCCATAGACTGCACACAGGCAGCACATGGAAACTAAGAACTGGGCAGCAATAATGGCAAGCCCCTGATCCTGAGGTCAGCCATGTAAACTGCACTCTCATTCTGAGGGTGTTCTTTACTTAGTCTAAGCAGCACATCTTTTGGAGAGGCATATATTAGAATTTTACATGTTAAAACTAAACCTCCAATGGTGAGGTAAAACTCAGAAAGCACAGAGACAAAGGAAACACACTTAGATGAACATCATCTTTAAAGGATTATCAAGAAAAACTTCTTTTAGCTTTTAAAATATATGCCAGTTGTTCCTTTACTCCATCCATTCCTTCAACAAATATTTAGTCTTTCTTTAAAAATTTAAAATTACATTTTATTTAGTGTATGTGTGCATGCGTATGTACATATGTGGCAGTCATGAGCGCAACTTGTAGCAGTAGGTTCTCTCCTTCTATATGTATGTATATCCATATATATACATACACACACATGCTAGTTACTAACTAGTACTAACTAGGGCAAACATTTAGGTTTCCAACAAAACAGGCAAAGTTTCTGTTCTTAAGAATCTAACACTCTTGTAGGGAAGAAACAAAACTCAATCAGAGTGTAAGCACTGCAAAGGGTTAAAGATGCTCAACAGAAAACCAACACAGGCAACTCTACTTTTTTCTGAGTGACGTAATAAATCTAAGTAGAGAGGAACAGCTATGGAAGAGGAGAAAACAGGAGAATAGGGGACGTCTTCACTGAGGAAGAAATGAGCCTGGAAGAAGCAAGGTGCCAGCCTGGGAGAGGAGTTCAGAGAGATGGCATCGATGAGGAAGGAGCAGCTTACTTGCCATGTTTATACATATTAAATATTAATTTCCTTAGAGAAATCTGTTGTAACTAAGACTAGATTTTCAAAGAATAGATTAATAACAGAAGTCAACATCATGAATTTAAACATCATTATCTATTAGGTCAGTCTTTGTGTGAGGTACTCTACTAGTAAGTTTGGTCTGTTACAAGGTAGAACTAACTGAAACGTATTATCTAAGGGTGAGGGAAATACAGCCCCTCCTTGTCTAGTATGCAAAATCTCAGTTTTGTCTAACATGTTTAGAAACACTAGATTTATAGGTACAGATTAGAAACTATTAAAACATGTTTATGACAGTAACTCAAGAAATTGTCACTGAATTTATTAAAACAAGTTAGGACTCAGACAAGTTTGGGACAGTATTTCAGAGTTAATGATTATAAAGTTAGTTATTTGGGAAAAAATACTTCATAATCTCAGTCTAGTAGGCCTATTGGCCTTTTTCTTTTCTTTTTTTTTTTTTTTTTTTTTTTTTTGGTTTTTCGAGACAGGGTTTCTCTGTGGCTTTGGAGCCTGTCCTGGAACTAGCTCTTGTAGACCAGGCTGGTCTCGAACTCACAGAGATCCACCTGCCTCTGCCTCCCGAGTGCTGGGATTAAAGGCGTGCGCCACCACCGCCCGGCTGGCTTATTATTTTTTATATTTTGGTCTTAAAAATATAGGAAAATATAAGAGAGCAAAGATGATATTTTTAACAAGCCATTTATTTGCTATGGACTTACAGTCTTCAAAGAAACAAGAAAAAAGCAAACTTTATATAACTTATAAATAAATATCTAACTGTGACACCTAATCATGGTTGTCAACTTCATATACCTGGTTTAAAAAAAAAAAAACTAAAGGAGGAACTCCCTCCATCAGATTGGCCTGTACGCATGTCTGTGGGCATTTTCTTGTGAACCTGAGGTAGGGGGACCCAGCCCACTATGGGTAGAATCGTCTGTAGGCAGGTGGACCTGGTCTCTTCCGTGGGTTCCTGCCTTGGCTTCCCTTGCTGGTGGACTGTGAACTCTTTCCAGGTTGGTTTTAATTATGTCTTTATCACAGCGATAGAAAGCAAACTCCAACAGTGACTCATATACAGTAAGACTGTACAAAAATAAAAACTTTTACTTTAGACAATGGACAAAACAAACCCTCAAAGACAGTAACAGCAGCCTCCGCATGGATAAAAGGCAGGTTTCCCTAGAGTCTAGAAAACAGCTGGAGGAAGGCCCACATGAGCACGGCACTGAAGACCTGCAAACATTCCCACATTCACACTCAGTTTTCTAGCGTTACTATACTCATACATATGCCTCATATTTCAGTAAACATAGCTTGGTTATTAGTTTTTCAAAAATTTTAACACATTTGCTATTATCATCATTATTATTGAGAGGCAGACAGCCATGCATATACACCCAGTCTGGCCTTCAACTTGATTTTCCTGCCTTACTTCCTGAGTTTAGGCATTGGGGTATGCGCAGCCATGTGTAGCTTATTTCTACAATGATTTTTTTTCCCCAAAGAAGATAATGCATCTTTGTCATGCTTCTGAACTTCCCAATGTCATGGCTCAGTTTATGTTCAAAAATTCCATAAACTAAGGTATGTATCATATTAAAAAAAACTTACAGGATAGGGATAATAATTCTAGTGAGGAATAAGCTGAGGGTTGGAGTTATTAAACATTTTGTCTGAGGTGTCAGAGTTGGGATTGAATAATTTTATGCTGACCTCAAGAAGTTAACAATCTTCATTTTACTCCCATAGTTCAAATATACCATACCCTGTGCTTCCTTGTTTACAGCACTGGAGGTCTATCTTTGCTTCTTATAAGATACTCAGTTAATTACCAAATTAAGGATGGCTTAAATGTTATCTTGAATTAAAAAAAAAAGTGGGAGGGGGCTAGGGCAGATACACAGTATCATTGCTAATGCTATATTTCTGTTTCTTTATCAAAATGCAAACTTATAAAAATAGTAATTTCCCAGGATCTTACATTTGGGGGCCCAACTTCTCAAAAAGTATAATTGGATGCGGTTTTTCATACTATTTCATCTGTAGCACAGGAAAACAGCATGAGGACAGAACGTCTAACTCATAGATTCTCTCTAAACACTGCTTTAAGGCAGGGACTGTGATGAGTTAGGATACATTCTGTCCTAATATTGTTGTAAGTCAAGACTTATCTATTTATATACTTGAATAGTTTTGACTCATGTTTTTTTAAACAAGAAATTTAATTTCTAATAAAAATGTCTAGGTGACATGAAGGTACCTACAGTAGTTGCCCAGGGAATGGTCCATTTTTTTAACATCCAATCTGATTTGAAAGGCAACTCCTTGGAGACAGAGAAAGCCTGGCTCACAGTTCTCACAACTATTCCTAGCACGAAGCTGGCACTGTACCCGCATCACCACAGCTCAGAGGAGTAACTTGGTCATTGACTAAATGTTGGAATAAAAACAGGGTTTTGTTGTAAACTACTATGCCAGCATTCTAGCTTTCATGTTTTATTTTAGAAACACCCCCTTTTCCTTAAAAATTTAATTAAAAAACACCGTGGAATGTGTCAAACATACAAAAAACTAATAGTATAGTGGAAACAGTATAATGAAACTTTGTAAGCTTGTACCCACAATTCAGCTTCAATAACTATCACCGCTCTGCTAATCTGCTCTCAACCGTACAGGCAAACCCCAAACTGTAAGGTTAACCATAATATTTCAGCATGTGGCATTAATAGTTACAGACAATATAAAAGGAACCTTAATACTAAAGGAGACTTTCTCCATTTTAAATTTTCCCTTTTTAATAAAAAATGGTTGAATCCAAAATCCAAGGGGTCCTTTTTCACACATCTTTTTCTCATGCTCCAGGGCTAATGTGACAGCCAAGACTGCCAACTAAATCACAAACACCCGCAGCCCGTGTGGCCACAGCTCTTTCCCACTGGATCTCCCCAGTATCCCTAGAGCCCCAGAGTCTTTGAACTTGTTTCTTTTGTCTGGAATACCTTTCTTCCAAAACAAAAGCCAAGTAAAACCTCCACATACTGTGTCTCATTACTTCACTCAGGTCTGTACTCATCCTGAGAAGGGCATGCCGAATTCCCCCACTGCTGCAACAATCGCCTCTACTGGCACGCTATTCACTACCATCACCTGCTACTCTAGTCTGTGTTCTGTGAGATTCTAAGTTTCATGAGGAGAAACACTTTGTTGAGTGTATTAGCTGCTAGCCAGTGGTGTTCCTAATACAGAAGCTAAGCATGGAACATATGCTTGAATAAGACTGAAAATTATTTGCCAGCTCACATATTAGGATACAACTTAAAAACCTTTTTAAAAAGCACTTGAAACAACGAACAATTAAAATTCATTTGGGAAGTGCAGCTTTTAAGTTTTTCCAGATTTAATTTTTTAAAACTGAGTCTCTCAATAATTTAGATTGAATTTCATAAATGTGCGCCGTTGAAGCAGAACACATTATGTGTCTGAAACAACTGTATTAAGCTATGGCATTCTGAAATGTCAAATCTTCATTAAATATCCAGAATACAGGTAAGCAACACTAAACAAAAAATACCAGACTCTGTTCTCTAGTGGAGTTGATCTTGAGTTTAAAAATGTTTTTCTTTCGTCTCCCATTTATTTAGCCATACATATCTGGGAAGGACGGAGGATAAAGGACAAAGTACGGCAGCTAGCTTGTCACTCATCACATCGGCTCAGGAAGTCAAAAGCAAGATGGAATTAGAATTTCCCATCTCTCAGTTACTCGCTGTTGATAACAAATGATCTTCAAGGTCTTTTAGGGCCGCCTCGTGTCCCTAGTCTACACATAAGCCTGCAGTGCTCACTCAGAAAAACCAGCTTCTAGTGTCGGAGTAGGCCAGAGGGCAACAGCTGACAACTAGCCACACAAGTCAAGCAAGCTATTTACATCTCTGAGGCTGCTTCCTTTTATCCAAAGGAGGGTTACCATTGCGTCTCTGGCGAGGTGACAGAGGGTGCAGCGAATATGTTAAATGGACAGCAAACTGCTCGTCACACTATTTTTCATAAGCTAGGCGGTCATTAATTGGGGGACTCTCCCATTCTTTTGCCAAGGACAACTCAATATGATATCAACGGTGTCAATAAAAGTGGGGTAAAGGATACACGAAATGAAGTAACAGAAGGGAGACATATAGTTCGGAGTAATTCTGGCACACGGGGCATTACTTTTCTCCTTACAGAAGAGAATTCTGTTGCTACCCTATGTCAGTAACACAAATACCAGATTGTTTATAACCCGTGTTGTGAAATTGACATCTGTTCATAGATTTAACTGCGTTTGCATCATGTGTTGACTGTAAAAATCTGCCCAAGTTCCCTATTGCCCAAGTTCCCTTCCTTGATTACAGAATAAGGAGCCGCAGTGAACTTTCCCCCTCCAAGGGTGCCAGAAGCATACCAACGTGACCACAGCCACAACAACACGAGTCCTGCCCGCTTCTCACCCCTGCTCTAGATCCTATTTGGGGAATGGGTCAGGGCGCCCCTAATCTTAGGTTTCCTGCGTCCTTGGTGAAGCTGGGACGCCGACAGGGACAGGCAATCTCCATTCCCCCCACGGGCTGCTCCAGGGGCGGAGAGGGCTGGTGGGAACAGAGCTGGCAGTGGGGCAGGAAAAGGAAACTCCCTCCTTGGACGCGGCCCGGAGGGCGAGGGCGACCCAAGGGAAGGGTGGGGGTGGCGCGGAGGTGCTCAGCCTGCCCTGGCTCGCCCGCCGGGGCACCGAGGCCTCCGGCCCGGGGTGAGCCCAAGGTGTGTCCGCGGTGGCGGACGCTCGGGGCCGCGTCCGGGCTCGCCTCGCTCGGCGCCGAGCGGCGGTTGGGTAGAGCGACGCGGAAACGGCCGGCGGGACCGGGGCGTCAGGCCGCGCCCAGCAGCAGGCCGGGTCGTCGGCGTCGCCCTCCCCTCGGCCTCCCCGGCGCCACCGCCCCGTCCTCAACCGTCGCCGCCGTACCTGCACGGCCCGGCTGAGGAAGGTGCCCGCGTCGGCCGCCAGCTTCTTCACGTTGAAATCCATGATGTTCATGCCGGGCGACGGCGGGACAGAGCCGCCGGCCGGGCTAGCGGGGAGGCGGGGGGCGCCGCGGCGACGACGGCGGGGCTGGGGCGCCGGGCGACGGCGGGGAGGACGTGGGAGGTGGCGGGAGGCGGCGCCAGCCCCGCGCAGCTGTCGTTTCCTGGGGGAGGGGGAGAGGCGGAGGGTGTGGCGAGCCCGACCCGAGAGCGCGCGCCCGGCCGGCCGGCCGCTCGCACGCTGGGCCTGGCGCGTCGCCGAGCAGCCGCCGCCGGGACGCAGGTCACGTCCGTCAGGGAAAACACCCGCCCCGGCCCCGCGGTCCCGCAGTGTGGAGCCGGCTCCCTCCCGGGCGGCGGAAGACAACCGACCGTGGGGGCGTGGCCTCGGCGGGGGTTTTCGCGGGAACAGCGTCCTCTGGCGGGCGGCCGAGGACTCACCGCCGGGTGGAGTCGCTGTAGTGCACTGGTCCGGGGGGACAGCGGCCCCTAGCGGCCGGCCTAAGACTCGCCGCCAGGTGGAGTCGCTGTAGTGGGTCTGGGGGAACAGCGACCCCTGGAGGGGGTGCAGCTCCTACCTGAGGCTCTCAGAACAGCGACCCTGGAGGTCACTAGGGACCGGGCCATGGTCAGAGCATCAGTGGAAGTTCTTCCAAGAACAGGAGCCTCCTGGGCTGCTGTGCACCCGCCCTGATTCTCCCAGGGAGCCTCAGTGAGTATCTCTGACAGGAAAGCATGGGCTAAATTTCTTTACGCATAAATAGAACCGACACTACAGAATCGCTGGCCGGGATTTCCTGCATGTGGCCAGGTGTCCAGGGCTACCGATGGCTTGAGTGGAGACCTTTGTTTTTATTGTCCCCTTCACTGCTATGGCTTCACTCACTGCCAGGCCCTGAGTCTGTGGTGAAGAGATCGATCCCCTGTGATGGCTTGTGATTATCTGAGACATGTTTAGAATCATCTAGGAAACAAACAAAGCTTTGGGAGGATCTTTGAGTGCGTGTCAGAGAGACAAAAGGGGAACCCAGATCCTACCCTGCTATGCGTTGTTCTTTCACTCTTGAGTTCTTAACTGTGAGGCAGGGCCTCAGCCTTCCAATTCCTGGTGCTGGGATAAAGGCGTGAGCCCCCACGCTCCGCTAATTTCCTTTCTGTTTTCTGTGACAGGGCCTCATGTAACCCAGGCTGCCTTCAGGTACCCGAGGATGGTTTCAAACTCATCGTCCTCTTTCTGTTTTTTCTTTCTTTCTTGTTCTTCCCCCTCTTTCCTCTCTCTCCTTCCCTTATGCCAGGGACCGGACCACTGTATACGCTAGGTTCTGCTTTGCCACTCTTATCATGTAGCTTTAATCTTTATGTCTCAAGATGCCTCGGAACCTCTAGGTACCTCATATAGTCTCAGCTCGAAAAGCAGATGAAGGGTAAGGCGAAAGTACTTTCTCTATTTGTTCTTTCTCTATTTGAAATCGAGCATTTCCCTATCCCCCAGCTAGTAAACTTTGATTTTCACCTCACTGGCTAGAACTGGGCCTTTTAGCCCCTCACAATGGCAATTCAATCTCATAAATGTAATGTGCCCTGTTAAGAAACGAAGGGCGTCTGTGGGAGAATAGTAGCTCTTATTTTTAACAGTACATATTGTCATCTTGGATAAAATAGAGCTTGTGTTAGCGGAGAAAGAGAGAACAGAACGGGCAGCTATTAGCATTGGCTCTGCTGCCGTTGTACAAGAACTAGAGGAGTCTTATGCTCCCAGAACTTCTCTTCAGGTTTCAGGCCAGCTCTATAATTTGAAAGAATTGGGGAAAATTTTGAGGATGTAGCCAGGTGGGTAGAAGTTTCCAAGTGTACATTTAAGGTCATGGGTTCCATTCCCAACTGAGAGAAAACAAAACTTACGGGAGAAAAGGGGGAGGGTTTCTGTTAAAACGTTCTGGAACAAACTGTAATTCTTTCTGTCGTCTATCTTTTGACTTGTGATAGTATTTCCAAAATTAGCTATTTAATGCCATTTTAAACAAAACTAAAAAGTTAAATTATCTCTGTGAAATTTGCCATATATTATTAAGGAACAATACCAGACAAGTGTATCTGTATGTTATGGTGTAGAATGATTTTTAAAAAAGTATATGGGTGTCTTGTCTACATGTTTGCCCATGGACCATATGTGTGTCCGCTGAGTTCAGAAGCTAGAAGAGAAATCCCCTGAGTTACAGACAGTGACCCACACTGGAGGATTGAGAACTGAATTCTGGTTCTAAGTCAGCTCACCAGCTCTTTAATGAAGGAAGGAAGAAAGGAAAGAAGGAAGGAAGGAAAGGAAGGAAGAAAGGAAGGAAAGGAAGGAAGAAAGGAAGGAAAGGAAGGAAACAGAGGAAGGAAGGAAACGAAGGAAGGAAGGAAGGAAACGAAGGAAGGAAGGAAGAAAGGAAAGGAAAGGAAGGAAGAAAGGAAGGAAAGAAAGGAAGAAAGGAAGGAAAGGAAGGAAGAAAGGAAGGAAAGGAAGGAAAGGAAGGAAAGGAAGGAAGAAAGGAAAGAAGGAAGGAAGGAAAGGAAGGAAGAAAGGAAGGAAACAGAGGAAGGAAGGAAACGAAGGAAGGAAGGAAGGAAACGAAGGAAAGAAAGGAAGAAAGGAAGGAAAGGAAGGAAGAAAGGAAGGAAAGGAAGGAAAGGAAGGAAGAAAGGAAGGAAACAGGAAGGAAGGAAATGAAGGAAGGAAGGAAGAAAGGAAAGGAAAGAAGAAAGGAAGGAAACAAAGGGAGGAAGGAAGGAAAGGAAACAAAGGGAGGGATGAAGGAAGGAAGGAAAGGAAGGGAGGGAGGGAACTGTCAAGGTGCTGTGCTTGCTTCTGGGAAGGCAGCATGGGGACACTGAAGAGCGGAAGGGTGGGCAGCGTTGATTCTGCAATTGTATCTTTCTACGCTGCTTGTAGTTTCAACTTCTGTCTGTGTATAGGTGTGCACTCATGTGCATGCGTGTGTACATGCCTACACTTGCATAACATTTTTTGCTTTTATTTTTGGATTTTAAAACAAATACTTCAGTGATTTAATGAATAAAGTGCATGGCCATCAAAATATTTAAACAGCACAGAAATGAACAATGATGAAAGAGACTGGTAACTCAAATGCTCAGAATTAGCCATCACTGGCATGTGTTCATTGTCTTTTTCTGTAAATATGGATGAAGCATGGGTGAATCAGGTCCAAACATGAGAATGACAGCAACAGAGTAATAGAATGGAATGGGTGGGCGGGGCACATACAGAGTAATAGAATGGAATGGGGGGCACATACAGAGTAATAGAATGGGTGGGGGGCACATACAGAGTAATAGAATAGAATGGGTGGGCGGGGCACATACAGAGTAATAGAATGGAATGGGTGGGCAGGGCACATACAGAGTTATTTTGTATGAGTTATTTCTTTTTCCTTTTTTGTTTTGTTAGATAGGATCTCTCTAGCCTAGGCTGGCCTTGAACTTGTAATCTCCCTACTTAGGTTCCTGAGTGCTGGGATACAGGGGTGTGCCTCTTTGCACCCATCGCTATCTCCTTTCTTCTCTTTCCAAGCTACTTATTTTAATCTTAGACATAATCATTTCATTACTATATTAAAGATGAGATAATAGGAACTCGTGTATTTATTTATCTTCCCTTTGTCCTCTCTCTGCCAACTTGTATTGCTTTTTAAAATTGTTTTCAGTATTGATAGAGAGTAAAACTGAGTCAGCAGTGTTCAGTGGTATTGGATAAAAGCAAGCATTCCTTTTTATTTCGTTAGTTAACTTTTCATGTGCCCATGTGCATGTGTGTGCATGCGTATGTGTAGGTACACGCGTACATGTGCCCATGTGCGTGTGTGTGCATGCGTATGTGTAGGTACACGCGTACATGTGCCCATGTGCGTGTGTGTGCATGCGTATGCGTAGGTACACGCGTATATGTGCCCATGTGCATGTGTGTGCATGCGTATGCGTAGGTACACGCGTACATGTGCCCATGTGCATGTGTGTGCATGCGTATGCTTAGGTACACGTGTACATGTGCCCATGTGCATGTGTGTGCATGCGTATGCGTAGGTACACGCGTACATGTGCCCATGTGCGTGTGTGTACATGCGTATGCGTAGGTACACGCGTACATGTGCCCATGTGCATGTGTGTGCATGCGTATGCTTAGGTACACGCGTACATGTGCCCATGTGCGTGTGTGTGCATGCGTATGCGTAGGTACACGCGTACATGTGCCCATGTGCGTGTGTGTACATGCGTATGCGTAGGTACACGCGTACATGTGCCCATGTGCGTGTGTGTGCATGCGTATGCGTAGGTACACGCGTACATGTGCCCATGTGCGTGTGTGTACATGCGTATGCGTAGGTACACGCGTACATGTGCCCATGTGCGTGTGTGTGCATGCGTATGTGTAGGTACACGTGTACATGTGCCCATGTGCGTGTGTGTGCATGCGTATGCGTAGGTACACGCGTACATGTGCCCATGTGCGTGTGTGTGCATGCGTATGCGTAGGTACACGCGTACATGTGCCCATGTGCATGTGTGTGCATGTGTATGCGTAGGTACATGCGTACATGTGCCCATGTGCATGTGTGTGCATGCGTATGCGTAGGTACACGCGTACATGTGCCCATGTGCATGTGTGTGCATGCGTATGCGTAGGTACACGCGTACATGTGCCCATGTGCATGTGTACATGCGTATGCGTAGGTACACGCGTACATGTGCCCATGTGCATGTGTGTGCATGCGTATGTGTAGATACACGTGTACATGTGCCCATGTGCATGTGTGTGCATGCGTATGTGTAGATACACGTGTACATGTGCCCATGTGCATGTGTGTGCATGCGTATGTGTAGATACACGTGTACATGTGCCCATGTGCATGTGTGTGCATGCATATGTGTAGGTACACGTTTACATGTGCCCATGTGCATGTGTGTGCATGCGTATGTGTAGGTACACGTGTACATGTGCCCATGTGCATGCACGACAAGGTCAGACGAAGATTGATTGAGCCCCAGGGATCCCCCTGTCTCAGCACCCAGTGCTAGGTTACAGATACTCGCTGCTCTCACAGAGGACCAGGGTTCGGATCCCAACTCCCATATCAGGCAATTTATAGCCTCCTGCAGCTCCAGCTCTAAGGGATTAGACACCCTCTTCTGGCGTTTGTTGACTCTGGTGCACATAACCCACTCCCCCATTCACATAATTTAAAATAAGGTAAGTCTTTTAAAACTCCCAATAGCGTTAGCTTAAATTACCTTCCTGTCCCTGTCCAAAGTATTCACTTGAAGAGGTTAGTGTGCTTCTTTTGCCCACTTATATCCACAAACAAGCATAGAACCATTTGTATTTTAATCTGTGGACTTTATAAAACACCTTACCTGCCCGTCTGTGGTTTTCCTTACTTAGCAGTATATGTTTGAAATATGTTTAATGTATCCTTCAGTTTTGTATATGCTGGTTTTTTTTTTTTTTTTTTTTGTCAACTTGATACAAACCAGAGTCCCTAGGAAGAGGGGACCTAAATTGAAGAATTGCCTCCATCAGAGGGGCCCGTGAGCCTGTCTGTGAGGGCATTTTCTTGGTTGATGATGGTGGAAGGCCCAATCCACTGTGGATGGTGTTACTTACGGGTGTGTGATTCTAGGCTGTATATCTGAGCAGGTCAGAGTGAGCAAGACAGTAAGTAGCTTTTCTCCATGGTTCTTGCCCTGAACTCCTTCAGTGACAGACTGGGACTGGGATGTGTAAGCCAATTAGTCCTGTTCCTTGCCCAGGTCTGGTCAGTGCTTTAGGATAACAGTAGAGGGCAACCAGCTCGCTGGGAGGGTGATTGCACGAACGCGCCACACCTTACTTACTTGTCGAGTTCCTGAATAGTTAGAGGTTTTGTTCTAATTCTTAATTATAAAATTTCATGTGTATTGATAGTTTGCCTACCTGAATGTATGTCCACCACATGTGTATAGTGCCCACAGAGCCGAGAAGAGGGTACTGTATTCCCTAGACGTGGAGTTACAGACGGCTATGAGTCTCCATGAGGGTGCTGAAAATGGAAATTTCCTCCTCTGGAAGAGCAGCCCCGGCTCTTAACTGCAGCGCCATCTCTCCACCCTTCTGGTTTTAATTCTTAACAAAACTAACCTACAGTTTGTGTACTGGCATTTTGAGATAATGTCTTGCTATGTAGCCCACACTGGTCACAATCTTGTGATCCTCCTTCCTCAGTCTCTTGAGTATTGGGATTACAAGCATCCACCCTCAGATCCAGATCTAGTGAGTATCTTTCTTCACGGATTCTAGAACACAAATGCGTACACACACACACACACACACACACACACACACACACACGCGCACACAAGCATGCTCATGCACGCATGTACACACACACACACACACGCACACGGACATCCCTGTAAGTAGTGTGCATATCTTTATATTTACCAAATACAATCAAACTCCCTCCACCAGGAAGATTCTATTCCTTCTCTTTTCATCAGAACTTGCCAAGTATTTTTTCAGTGATTAATATGGTCATGTACCGATGTTATTTTTATATTAAATCATCTTTAGATTAATGGCATGAAATCAACTAGGTAATCCTGTTTTTCATATGTTCTTTTTAATTGGTTTGTTGATGTTTCATGATTTCATGTTGCTCCTTCCTTTTAGATATTTAAAAGTTCTTTAAATCTTGCCTATAAGAAAGGGCTTTTCTCTAATAAAACTTTTTTCCTTAGGAAGATCATACTATAGCAGCACTACCAGCTTGTATTAGCTTTTACATTCTATTGAGGTCTTATATACATTTATACATGATTTTTTGAAACTTTATGCTTTAGTTAAGATTAGTGTTATAAAGTAGATCACATTATCATGCACACACAATATTCTGTAGGTATTGTTGATATGATTGGGCTATATTTGTTTTTGAGAGTATAAAAGAATGAACTTATTTAAAAAATGTTTATTGACTGTCTATTCTATATCTAATTCTGCTCTGGATGCAAAGTTTACAGCAGTGAAAAAAATCCCAGATCTAATTACACATCTTGGTAATACTCTTAGGATCAAATGATGGCCCCAGGACAGAAACAGAACTCCATTATGATGCCCACAGTTCAAGAACAAAAGCACTCTTTGCTCGTCATTTTGCGCCTAGGACTGATAAAACACCTTCAGCCAATGACAAAAGACATTTGACTTTCTGACCCCTTGAGACCATTTTTCTTTACAAATTACTTCCATAGTTCCTTTTTACTTCAGTTGTGCAAACAGGAAGTATTTCTTGTCAATTATGTTACAGAGAATTCAAATATAAAATTGTTTGCTATTATCTATGCACAAATCCTTTCAGGTGGCTTGTATAAATTTTCATTTTGTTAATATAGAATGTGAATTTGAATCACACTATGAAAATAGAACAGAGATCTATTTCCATAATAAATGGAATGATTAATGATTGAGGACATGTTAGTCTTGATTTCTATTTAGCAAAATAATTAGTATTAGTTAAATCTAGCAATTTTTCTAATAACTTCAAATATTAATTTCTGTATTACAGTTGTTGACTAGCTGACAGTGGGTTTAGTAAACTCATTCTAAAGAAACTCTTAGCAAGTATATACAAGATTGCATTTTAGTTCTAGTATAATTTCTAGTTTAAAATATATTTAAAAATCACAATTAACCCCCAAATTGTCAGAGGGCTGGCAGAAATATTAGGGCCCTGTGCGGAGACACTGTGCTCTGGAGGAATGAACTTGACAGCCTGCGCAATGTTGGAGTTCACTGACGTGAAACCGGCGTCATTGACGGCCTGAATGACAATGTAGAACATGGTGCTCTTTCCCGTTTTCAAAGTTTCTGGTTTGAATTCAAAATTTTCTTTTGAGCCAGCCTCTCTAGGTATCAGGCCAGAAGTATTCACTAAAGTAGCGTTGCTAAAATCTTTTTGGAGATCCCGAAAATGCTGACTCATTCTGATGACATATGTACTTGCTAGAAAAGAGACAGAGACGGGTGTTAGAGTTGGGAGGACCGCTCTCTGCACTGCACTGCGCCTGCGTAGGAGTTACCAGCCTTGCATGCCGAGCTTTAGTGATGGAGAGCCCAGGAACAGTTTGTGTCTGGGTATCCCATCTCACTGACTTTAAACACAAGGATAGGAACAGTTATTTAAAAGATGTCCAGTCATAAAATTGGAGAAAAGCTAATTCAGTTTCATTGATACCAGCTCTCCACCATGAGCCCAGGTTTCTTTTCGGAGAGACTTAGAAAGAGCTGAACTCAGTTTTAAATTAGGACAAGGGACACACAATGTTCCTGTGCAGTAAAGACCGTGAGCAGCTGTTGTGACTTTTTATTACGTTGAAAGAAGGCGTAAATGGGTGGGGGTGGGGCACCCAGGGAAAGACAAGCGGAGAGCAGCTGAGGGTGAGTCACAGGGCGCAGAAGGGATGAGCACTAAGTACACGTGTGCTCGGGACCCGGGCCGACCTCGACCGGCACCTTCAGTTTATTCCTCTCTTCTATTCTTTTTTTAAAATTAATGTTTAGTAGTTTATTATGTGCATGGGTGTTTTGCCTGCACCTCATGTGCTTATCTGCCGTGAAGAAGGGCAGTAGAGAGTTCCCTGGGGCTGGAGTGACAGATGGTTGGGACCTGCCTTGTGGGTGCTGGGAACTGGATCTGAGTCCTCTGGATAAACAATCGTGCTCTTGATTGCCGAGCCATCTTTCTAGGAGATTGGGGGGGCACATACTCTTAAAGACTGATTTTTATAATTTTAAGATAAAAATATGGAATTTTTTAATAAAAATTTTAAGTTGGCTAATTCCAAAAAAATTCAGTTTTTACATTAAAAATAAGCGAATAGTGACCTATAGTAGAGGCCCCATACATATTACTCATAAATGAGATACTGTAAAAACTTTGGGAAAGAATGCCAATGAGATTCCATTCAGAATACCTTATTTTTATTTTTAAATAAACAACACTTATGCATATTACTCTTATCTGCTGGGTAAGTATGCGCCCCTTACAGACCCAGTGGAACTAAGAACTCCTGGAATCATTTCCTGGCAACATGTTTTGTAAGTATCTATGCAAAAATGTAATTTAATTTATTGCATACTGAATACTGTAAAACTCAGCACCAAGCTTACCTTTTCCTTTGTCGAGGACCTTGCCAGGGGCTGTCCAGGTAAGGTGGATATGATCTCCTTCAAACTCGGCCTCCAGATCAGTGACTTTACAGGGTGGAAACACATTAGCGTGGTTGCCACCAGGAGGCGCTCCAGACACGGTAAACGACCCTCCAGAGGCTACTCTGCTGAAGTCTTCCACTGGAGTTTCTGCTTCTTGGATTTCAGGTCTGGGTGGATTCATTATAATTTTGCCTATAAAAAATACCCCAGATGTTTGTATTTCTCATATTGTCTGTTCTTTGTCTCATGCTGATCTTACAGTTGTTCAGGGCTCATGTAGACTGACAATAGCCATTGAAAAGTGAGAAAAAAGCTTATTTTTATATCTATCATTTTGAAATGTACTATGATAAAAACTAACTTTTAACCTGTTCTAACCTACTGCTTTTGCACGAGTTCTTTGATGACAAGGATTCATCCGGCTCCCTAGCTCTAGCTTTTAGCACAGGGCTTTTTCATGAGCTCAGGAAATGGGTTTTGTAAATGAAACAAACCGAGGAAAACGATAACAAAGTATGTGGAAACATGGTTTATGCTGAGTCCACCGACTGAAAATGATTTTGAATCCCAAAGATAATTGTATGCTTGGGTTTTCCACACATATCATCCCTTTCCGTGTTTGCTTATGTGATTTCCTGAAGCAGGTAGCACGTCGCTATTTTATTGCTACTTACCGTCTTCGATATAGCCAGGCATGTATAAAGACTTGCTCTGCTGTCTTAAACTTAGTCTGGCTGTCTTTCTTCTTGCCTGGACATTCACTTTCAAGCTGTATCTACCATTTCCATGATAATCTGTGAAATATCTCGTGTAGATGCCATCATTTTGAACAGTATCAGCACCTTGATAATGGAGCACAATAGTCAGTCATGCAGTAAGTTAAAATGAAAACCAGCACTTTTCACAGGCCTTGTTGGTGTGAGTTTATCACTGAGTGCAGCATAGTTAGACCTAGAGCATAGTATTTTGATTCAGAGTCTGGCTTGACTATATTCTAACTCTGTCATTTTAGAAATATAACTCCGTTATTTTAGAGGCATTCAATTAACATTAGCACTTACTTTTATTTCACAATAGAAACTTGTTCAGAAAACTCTGAGGACTGAAAAAGACATTTAGCAAAGTAGCAGGATACAACACCAACATAAAAAAATCAGCAGACAACTTTTGTGCAACGACAGTATTGTGGCCAATGAGGCTTATCTGAGCTGCAGTTATTACTGACTGAAACGTCAGTAGCTCCCCCTTATGTCGACAATGAACATGCTGAGAAAGAAATCAGGAAAGCAATGCTATTTCTAAAACCTTTAAAAATACTCAGGAATAAAACACTGAAGAAGGAAATTGAAACAAGACACCTCAAAGTGGAAAGACCTTCCATGCTTAGCCAGCAGCAGAATTTATACTATGAAAATGACTGCATAGCCAGAAGAAATCTACAGCTTGATGCAATTCCAATAAAAAGCCCAATGACATTCTTTACAGGAATACAAAAAGTAATTATAAAATCCACGTGGAAACAGAGAAGACCCAGAATAGCCAAATCAATCCAAAATAAAATGAACAATGCTGGTGATATCACCATGTCTGGTAAGTCCTAGTATAGGACCACGGTAGCGAGCAGCATGGTACTGCCATAAGAGATGCATGCAGACCAGCGGAACAGCAGAGAGGACTGCACTAAACCCACACACTGAAACCATGTGATTCTTGACAAGGATGCCAGACGCACACATTGAAGAAAGATAGCCTCTTCAACAAAGAGTGCTGGAGACGGGACACATCTATGTAGAAGAATGAAACGGGAACACTATTTTTTGTCTTGTCTGAAATGAATTCTGAGCAGATCAAACACCTTGGTGTAAGATCTGAAACTCTCAATTCATTGGAGAAGAACACTTCAGGATATAGGCATAGGCAAAAGATCTTTCTGTGAAAGACACCAATAACTTGGTAATAAAACCAAGAACTAACAAATGGAACATGGAACTAAAATAATTTCCGTCTAATAAACAACCAAATAAAGACTGCCATGCGGAAGAAAGTCTCATCTGCAGGAAAGTGGATACCAGTGGAGATTGCCATGTGGAGCAACATAAACCAGATATAGACAAAACTCCATATTTTCTCTAATTTATAGATACTAGAATTTTTATTTTGTTTTTCAAGACAGATTTTGCTGTAGCTTTGGAGCCTGTCCTGGAACTAGCTCTTGTACACCAGGCTGGCCTCAAACTCACAGAGATCCACCTGTCTCCACCTCCCAAGTGCTGGGATTAAAGGCATGCACCATCGCTGCCCAGTGAAACTGGATTTTATGTAGATAAATAAAATCGTATATATCTGAAAGTAGATGTGACACCAGGATGACGGAGGGCATTGGTGGGAGAAGTAAGAGACAGAAAGGAGGTGTTGAAGGGTGAATATGGTTAAAGCATGGAATATGTGTGTATGGAAAGCTGTAAGTATGTAAAATATTATAAAGGAAGCTTACCAAGACAAAGAAAATGTATAGATGGAGAGAGCTTACACAAAGCACTAACATTAGTGAAAATGGAAAAATTATACTTTCAATTTCCACAGGCAACATGAGATTGATAATGGACTTTAACCAAAATAAACATCGAAGCTTGTTTTAAGATAACCAAGTAAAATGTTTTAAAGACATCATTACTCAAATAGATTTGTAAGTATACCAAAAAAGAGTATTGACTCTGAAGTTATAGAATCCAATAGGAGAATTTAAATCCAGTGGTGTTGATGCAGGTTCCCATTACCTGCCCCGTTGTCCCACAGCTCCAGTGTGACTTTATTTTCATCTTCGGCTTCTATAATGGCCGTGACACTGGCTCCCAGGACAGGCAAGAACCCTTGGCTGACTCGGGCGTAAACAATCATCGGGCTAGGGTACCATGCTGTGTCTTGACTCATGTGAGCAGTCGCGATTATTGGGGGCGTGGTAGGACTTTTTGCTCGAGTGGTCACTGTCACCGTTAGCGACTGAGGTATGACATTCTTATTTGAGAGGCTGTAAGTCCAAGTACCTGTCTGGAAAAAATTTTCTTTAAGAGCTTTGCTAATAATTTCCTGCTACTTGGGATGTACAATTATTTGGAAATTTGAACAAAATAAAAAAATTGGGGGGTACCGGTGATGGAACCCAGATTTCATGCTAAGCACGTATCTTATGATTTTAATATGATTGTTAAAAAAGAATGGGTAATATAGATTTGAATGCTTAGGTAGTATACTTAATTTTTAATGGAAAGTACTACTGCTATTGTTTTCATACTGACAACGTAACATGTCTATTTCTTAACACAAGGACGGGTTAATGAAACGCAGGGAAAAGAACAGACTTACTTCTGCGATGCCTGGTATTTGGAGTCGAGCAGAGCGCATATTCAGCTCATCATCTTTGAAATCTGAGGCTCTGTACGTTTTCCCTTTCGGATCTTGAAGTACGATTTCTGGCTTTTGTGCTGTCCAGGTGACAACAAAGAACGTGTCGTTGCCAACGGTGCTGTCCACCAGCACTGTACCATTTATCCGTCCCTTCCTTGCAATAGTCAAGGCTTTGCTCTCCAACTGTTAGAGAGATAAAAAGCAAACACAGAAAACCCATTTGTTATTTCAAGTAATGGGATTTTAATATTTAGGTAGTTCCTGGTAATCTTAAATTCGTATTTAAGGTTCAATCACAATGACACAGAATTAAAACACTTTCCAAATTTCTCTCTTCCTCTCTCCCTCCCCCTCCCTCTCCTTTTCCTCCCCCTTCCCCTCCATTACAGTGACTGTAGTCACCCAACACACCAAGGCTGTAGCCTGGAAACAATTCTGTTCCTCAGACAACGGCTCTGTTTCTGCCACTGAATTTAGTTCTAACTAAATCTGTATTGTCCTAATAAAACTTGAGATTCAAAGGCTAGGGTGAAGACCCCTGAGCTACCCCCCTGCCCGCTAAGCTCCTCCCTGCTACTTCCTGTCAACCAGTTGCTGACTCGCCTCTCTGAACCGAGGTTATTTTATTTAATCAGCGCGAACGCAGCACATCTTTATGTAGTTAACAAGTGCAGCGTCAACAATCGCACACATCTTTGCCTGGTTAAACAAATATTCCACACCACACACACACACACACACACACCAACCAAAGACTAGAAGAATGCAAGAAAAAAGGTGTTTATGTCATATAAAAGAAAATTCACGAATGGCATTTTTCACAATGGAAATATTTTTTATGGTAAAAATGATTTATTAGAGAAAGAACGTGTAATAGCGACATAGTAGGAGTTTATTGCAACTAAAGTATTTTTACAAAGTGCTGACCTGCAGAGCCCGCTGAGAGGTGCTGCCACTGCTGGCTGAAATCCCACTGAAAGCATCCATCAGGGCAGTTAGGTCTTTGTTGGCATAAAAACGTAGTCCTCCTAAAGGGGAGTTTACATAGGAAAATCAAATGTGCTATCCCCCACGTGCTTTAACATCCACTCAATTTCCTTTTTATTATCAAATTAAAATGACATTTATTTAGCGTGTGTGTGCCCTTTCGCGTGCATGCATGGAAGTCATAGGACTTGATGGGGTGGCTTCTCTGCTTCCACCGTGTTGGTTGGTCCAGGAGTTGAGCGGAGTTTGGAGGTAAGCACCTTTACTCACTCAGCTTTCTCACCAGCCCATGCGAACTAAACACTGTACAAAAGATGAGATTTCAGAGTCTCATGGACTTTCAGCCGATCTCTGAAGTTACTGTAAACTCATATTAACCACAATCTTACTCAAAATATGTAAGATAAAGATAAATTGAAAATGTAAGAATCAGGCAAATTTCTTATTTTATGTGAGTTAATTGTCAAATGTAAGTGCATTAGTCAAACTGACCTAAGGACCTAGTGGTTCTATAGACGGTGAGATTGAGGTTGCTCATAAGAACCACATGCTTATTTCTTAGTTGAATCAAAACACACGTAGACGTTAGAGGATGACTGTTTTTTTTTGTTGTTGTTGTTGTTTTTTTTTGAGACAGTATTTTCTCTGTAGTTTTGAAGCCTGCCCTGCTGTCCTGAAACTAGCTCTTGTAGACCAGGCTGGCTTCAAACTCAGAGACCCACCTGCTTCTGCCCTCTGAGTGCTGGAATTAAAGGCACGCGCCACCACTGCCCGGCTTGAGGATGACAGTTTATAATACATTAAACATAGGCAAAATGCAGAAAATAAATGAAGTTTGTGAAAAAAGATTTCTTGGGTGTGAAGGGTTAGGAAAGAACAGATCACAAAGAGCAAGAATTAGACTAGCTCCTGCCAGAACCACACCAATCCGTGCATAGCAACTAAACTAATAAATGCCGCAAAGGCAAACTGGGAGATTCTTGGGAATTGTGAGGATGGGGTAGGCTGTGACAGGAACACTGGATAGAAAGGGAAAAATCAGAAATATTCCAGACTCCAATTTTGTGAGATGGTGGGAGCTGAGCAGAGTGATAGGCAGTCCTGATCAGCGTTTTAACTGTGGTCTTGAGAACATCATTTGTAGCCTGCAGTTTCCCTCTTCTTCACCCGAAATATGACATGTCTAAATCTTTACTGTGGGGTTGAATGGTACTTTGGAACTGAGCAAACATTTTGGACTTGTATTTGAGTAACCATAGAGACAGAAGCTTCTGTTTAGGGAGATGAATAGAAAGTGGATAAAGAGTGAATGAAAGCAGCAGGTACTGAATAATTGAAGAAGTCATTGTGTGGAGAAGTGGAGGAAGAGGAAAGAACTTAACTCAAAGGTCAAGGAAGAGACAGAAGTTAGCTTTAAGAAGGGGAATTGTTGACAGCTTCTCAGTTTAGGAACATCTGTCCAAACTCAGCTTCCAAGTTGTACCTGTCATGGTTGACAGAGTCTCCAGTTCTTTGGCAGCGGAAGGCCCCAGAGCGATGGTGTGGATGACGGCACCACTGTGTTTGACCTCCTCAAAGCAGGAACGTATTTGATCATCTTCCCCATCTGTCAGCAATATGATCTCAGAACCGGAAGTACTTTGGCTACTGGAAGTGATTACCTGAGAAAAACGGTGTGTTAATTACAGATTGTCATTTCTGAATAATTTGAGAGCACACATTTTTTTTATATTCTCTTTCTAAGCTGAATTGATACATGGAAATGAGCAGAACGCTAGACTTTTCAGCACTTTTAATCCTCTAGATATATATATTTTGGCTACTCAGTTGAGGAAGAACAAACCAATAACAGTTGCTGCCATATAGTAGCTACCTATTGAATATAGATGCTGCTATCATCCCCTGAGCACTTGATGAAGATACGAGACTCCCAGATGAATAGCATTTGCAAAATCATAGCCAAAGGTGGGTGAGCAAGATTGAATTATTTGTTATTTGACTTTCTAATGTGTTCTATCTGGTTACTATTAAAGAATTTTATGATTTTCCAAAACTGAAACCAAACCAAGCAATTTTGGCTTATCATGAAGGAAGAGGTTGATAAATTTTCAATCATATTTTCCTGACTTCTCCTACTAAGAGTATTAGCTAAGAGTCTATGTAGTTTTAGAGACCTTGGTTTTAGGTATCTTGAGAATATTTTTAAATTTCTTTTTTAAAAATATAAACTATTAGGTTTTGTCTCTCCTGAGACTTGCCCAAATTACGCCCCCCTACAGATTGTTAATGCCATGATCAAGTATATAGATTCTAGAGATCAGGTTCTGAATCCTAGATTTGATAATTGTCTTATGATCTTGAGAGGGATTTTATTACTCTAAAGTTCAGCTTCTTTTTCTGCAGATTGATCATAGTAATATTACCCAACTCCTCAAAGGATATAAGATCCTGCACCTAAAGCATTTACCACAGACAGTAATGTAGTATACAGTCAACGCATAGCTACTTTTTAATGATTTTGAAAGTGATACACTTATGTATTGATAAGATTTTGTTAAGTAAAAGCTGTTAATAATATTGAATGTAATTTGCCATCATCTGTACAGCAATAAACTTTGTGACCAAAATATAAGGTACAATAAAATTTACGAAGGGCAACACACACACCAATTTACACATGAATTTGAGTATATTTGTAATATATAGTACTCATATTTTAGAACCAAATAGGCATCATAATTATTTTCATAATAGCAAAACTTGGTAAACATTTATACATCTTACATATTTGTCACACTTAAATGAGGCACGCAATATTAATACCCATATGATCTGGGTTCAGGCAACCGATTTTCAATATTGAGTTACTTTCCCAACATCTTTTAGATAATTCGCAGTAGAGTGAGCACCTCAGGTTTCTAAAGCCAGTCTGGTTTTTGACAAACGGGAGCCACAAAGGAAGCTGAGAGAGACTGTGAACCAATGGTCTGCACAGAGCAGCAGTGACGACTTTCACGAGTGGAGGATGAGTGGAGGAAATGGTCTTCTGTTTCAGTGACTCAAAACAGGACTGCAAACACACTGGCGTGGAGGCTAACTTGGGGGAAGAGAGTAGACCAATGCCATGACCCCTGAGGGCACTGGTCAAAAGGAACTCCTCATTGTTAAGTTCACAGTCATGATTTCATTTATATCTACCTATGTTCATTGCATATTGTGTGTGGAGCTACCGTCCTCTATCTCTGGATTTTTGAATGTCATTTAAATTAGTTTGTTATGACTTTTATCCATACCGCAAAGTTGTCACTAATTCCTTGCTGTCCATTCTCTGGCATTATCTTCCTGGCCTAGAAACTCTACCTGCGAGAATTTAGAGACAAGTGGAGCTCCTCAGGGAGGTTTTGGTGATCATTTGCCCAATGAGATTTCACCTCAGCCACTCCCCAGTGCCACTCTTTCTCAAGATTTTATCAATGGCACAACTGGACACCAAGAGGCTGTGGCTGTAGTTAATAGTTGGTGAAGCTACATTTTTTTTTCTTCCAGAAAGGCTTTGTCTCATTCAGATCAGAATGTCATTAAATGCTGGGACTCTGAGTTCATGACCTGTGTTCAAAGCTATATGAATAGTATGGAAAGCAATAAGAAATTGGCAAATTATATTACATTTAAAAGATTACCTGAAATCCTGCTTTAATTCCACTGCAAATTGAAGTTCCACCCGAAGCTTGCTGTGGGAGATTTGCAGTGATCTTTGGATAGTCACTACTGTTAGTTATTTTTGTTAGATAATTTTGGATTCTGGCCTCTTGGTCGAATGTGACTAATCCAAACAGAGATTTCTTTTCAACAATTTGAGTCAAATAAAGTTCTGCTGCTTGATTCATCCGAATAAGACGGTCATCCTGTAAGAAATAGATGTATGAACAACCACAGAGTCTCTTTAAATCTTGACAGAACCTGGTCATAATTAATGGGCTTTTAAAAAACTTTACCTCTTTTGTATTATTGAAAAGTTTGAAATGTTCAAATAACAGTTTTTGGCTGTGAAAGCCTTCGAAGTCTATGCTTTTTAAAAATAGTTATCTGTTTGGAAGTTTCAGCTGAGAAAATGATTTTTTTTTAAAGTGCATGAGAAGATGCTCAATGGCATGTATTTTTTTATAAAGATATCTTTTTAAATATTTATTTATTTATTATGTATACAGTATACAATATTCTGTCTGTGTGTATGTCTGCAGACCAGAAGAGGGCAGCAGACTTCATTACAGATGGTTGTGAGCCACCATGTGGTTGCCGGGAATCGAACTCATGACCTTTGGAAGAGCAGGCAATGCTCTTAACCACTGAGCCATCTCTCCAGCCCCACGATATCTTTTCAATAACTTATTTATTTTTACTTTCATGTGCATTGGTGTACATATAAGTCTTGTAAGGGTGTCATATCTTGGAGCTACAGACAGTTGTGAGCTGTGATGTGACTTCTGGGAATTGAACTCAGGTCCCCTAGGAGAACAACCAGTTCTCTTAACCACTGAACCATCTCTCCAATCCAATGGCATGTATTTTTTAAAAAGCAACACAGTGAAGATCTCCAAAATGTCCATTAGTAAGGAATTACCTGAGTAGATTATGGAACACTGTTCACATGCTAAAACCTCTAGAAATCATGTCTGTGCTCTTGATGGGTTATCGCTGCTCCTAGAAGGCCTAGGTTATTAAAAACTCCAGTGCCAGGTGTGAGATACCCCTTATGAGTTTATGACCAAGGAGGTTCCAAAGGCCCGAACAATATAGGTCATTATCATTGCTTTTGGATGCCCCCCTCCTCAGCCCCGAACTAGGCAGCACACCTTGCTTTATTTAGGACACTGAGAAATTAAACTGGAGATAGGCAAGAAGCATCTTCTCTGTTGGATAGCTTCCATGTTGCCAGGTATACATAGGCCCCTGGGGAAAAAAGTCAACAGTTGTCTTATTCAGTGGTGGACCCTGAACACTACAATGTCCACCTGCCAAACAATGTGCCATATGACTGTTGTGGGTTTTTGATCAGATATGAGGCCCTTTCCACAAGAGAGAATTTGTGCTTTGTACTGCAAAAATGATGATGGGGTGGCCAAAGGCTGTACTGGGAAACCACCATCAGTTTTGCCAAGTGTACATATTACATAATTTATATTTAGTGAGTTATTCCTATAACACCCATCAAAGTAGTAGGGATATTTGTTGAGATGGAGAGAGAAGGGACAAGACAGGGTGGTGGGGTGAAAATTTTCAAAATACAGCCGGGCAGTGGTGGTGCACGCCTTTAATCCCAGCACTCGGGAGGCAGAGGCAGGCGGATCTCTGTGAGTTCGAGGCCAGCCTGGTCTACAAGAGCTAGTTCCAGAACAGGAACCAAAAAAAAAAAAAAAGCTGCGAAGAAACCCTGTCTTGAAAATAAAAAATTTTTTTTTCAAAATACATAATTATGAAACTATGACAAACACAGGCCACCTATGGCTCCATAGTATGACGGTGTCTTGAAAACAAAGAAACAAAACCCCCAAACTATTTAGTGTTACAGTTTTTGCCTAGCATGTAAGGGCCCTGGGTTCAATTCCCAGCAACACACACACACACACATACAGATACACACCACACTGCACCACACAAATTATTTTTCATGAAATCATTTTTTAAGAGGAGTGCTTATGGTATATTCCATAAAAGTTGGACTATAAAATGCCTAAAGTATAAATGCCTAAATTGTAACAGTTTTGTGGAGGAAAAACAAATACAGTAATGAAAATAAAGCTGGGATGCTACATTGAATGGTGAAATTACAGATTTCCTTTCACTTATTTCTTTTCTAGTAAGAACTGAAAGTTAAGGAGTAAAAATGGCCAATAATCTATAAACAATAAAGCAAAACTTCGTTTTTATCTTATTCTAGGCACTTATTTAGGTAAAACCATGGGCAGGTATTTATCTGAACATTAATGTACATATTTGAACATAAATATTTGTGTTAGTTTATTAAACCTAAGAATAAACTATAGTTTAATATTTAGCTTAAATACTTAATTTAAGGACTCCAGTAGAAAATGTCTTACTTTGTTCATGCTTCCAGATTTGTCCAGCACCAAGCAGACCACTCGCTGTTTGGACTTCAGCAAAGAAAATGTAGGTGGAGGTGGTGCTTCTACTCCTCCCATGGGCGAGGCATTCCGGAAATCAGCAGACTCCTCGATTACGTCCCACGTGCTTCTGCGGTTGCACATTTTATTTTGCAGGTTTGGAGCTTCCGTATTGTGGGTTTTTTCTGTGCAAAATTCAACCACCTGGGGAAAAAACAATGTAAACAGGATATTGTAAACACTTGTAAGGGATCACCTTCTTTTCCAGATATGAAGTTAGCCGCTGTGCATCCTGAACAGGATTTGTCTCCTGACGAGAATCACTTTGTTGTCAGACGTTTGGACACCGATTTTACAAGCCTGGAGTGGAGGCCAGGTGAAGCTGGACACACTCTGCTTTGGTCAGGTTTGTTTTTGGCATGTAATCCTCTCCGTCTTCATGCTTTGGCACATTATACTTGCCTCTTCCAACTCTAGTCTAAAAAGCATCCATTGGAAAGTTCTTGCGTCCAATTCAAGCACTAAGAGGCCCGGCCGTGCTTTGCTCCCCAGATCATAGGAGACTGGCTCCCTTCAGGGTGGTATGGCCACAGATAGAAGCTGTTGTCTGCCCTTCAGAAGCATCAGCATTAGCTCTATCTCTTCCTGCTTTGTATTAAAACTTTTCCTGGTATTTCTATCTCTCTCATTAAACTGAATTCTTCAAAAACAGTTCATCTTATAATTATTTATTTCTAGCTTTTATCACAGTGCTGGACTTGAATCTGATTGAAGGTCAAGGGAAAGAAATAATAGGTTGTTCAAAAATTTACATAATTTATCTCCTGGGTCTGAGTTTATGCTCTGAGTATATAGTATATTTAATCAATGCTATGATTATTAGAAATTACTATTATTTCAGATAAGATACATGTCTAACATACAATATTTTGTCTCCAAACAATGTTTTGTGTGATTAGCTTTTCTGTATATTTCAGGCACTTAGGCATCTCCTTATTATTCATGTACCTGGTAGGCAGTAGAAGTTACCTCTTGTCTTAGTTAGGGTTTCTATTGCTGTGAAGAGACACCATGACCATGGCAGCTCTTATAAAAACATTTAATTGGGGCTGACTTATAGCAGTAGAGGTTTAGTTCACTATCATCATGGCGCCACATGGTGGCTTGCAGGCAGAAATGGTGCTGGATAAGAAGCTGAGAGTTCTACAATCTTGAACCGAGGGCAATAGAAAGTGATCTGGGACACTGGCTGTGGCCTGAGCATATATGAGACCTCAAAAGCCCTCTCCGTGGTGACACACTTCCTCCAACCTACTCATACTAGGCTATATCTACTCCAACAAAGCCACACATTCTAATAGTGCCACTCCCTATGAGCTTATGGGGGCCAATTACATTCAAACCACCACACCTCCTGCTAGTCAGTGCCTTGGTGGTGTATGATGAGGAACCGGGAATGTGTGTTCTGAACATCCTCTTGAGGCACACAATTTCTTGTCTGTTTGGATGTTAAATCTTTTTGTTGTCCCAGTTTCAGCTGAGAAGTTCCTCAGTCATGTGGCAAATACATCCATGAGGCACATCCACTTAAAACCTGGGAAGACTATGGGGACATAAGAGAGGCCTGGAAAGATGGTTAAGAATATTGGCTGCTCTTGCAGAGGACCTTGCCTGGCACCCACATGGTGGTTCACAACTATCTGTAATACAGTCCCAGGGACTCTGACACCCTCTTCTGGAATCTGTGGGCACCAGGCACGTGTGTGGTGAGAGGGAAAACACCTGTTCACATAAAATAAATACATTTTAAAAATTTTTAGAAGAAAATTTAAAGACTGAATTTCTACTTGGATTTTCATCATTCCTTTGGCTTCATAAGACTTTTAAACTTTATTAGAAACTATAGAGCTTTATAAACGTCTGCCTTGTAAATATTTGTTGCCAGCAATTTGCTTCTTTTAATGAACCGATCTTGCATTTTGGAGATATATTATTTTGATTAGTTGTTTTGAATACTTTTATAAGTCTCATATTTTATATATTTCTACCTGCATAGAAACTTTTCTTTCCATCAACACTGGGATGCACAGCAAATAAATAAACATAAATACACAGTCTTCCCAGTAGCAGAAAACAAAGTAAACTGCTCATCTAACAAGAGATTAATATTCAGAATTTATGTTATTTGAGGGAAGAACTTGAGCAGTAAAGTCCACAAATAATCTGACTGAAAATCAGCAGATGATAAGAATAGACATTTAGAAGAACAGACCTACAAATGAATGATAGATATGTAAAAAAATTTAACACTGTTGTCAAGAAGTGTAGATTATAGCCACAGTGAAGGAAAAAAACCCATTTCCCTTTAGTTAGATGGCTATAATAAAAAAGCCAAATAAATGTTGAAGAGAATACTTGAAAGATAAACTTGCATTGTTGGTTAGGTATATGAATTAATTATGTCATTTTTAGGGCAAACTATAGAAGTTCCTCCAAAACCTAAAATAGAAATACTAGAAGACCCAAAAATCCCATAACTGGGTATATATAGGAATCACTGTAAGGAAATCAGTATGTTACTCTCTTGTTGCATGGCTGTGCTTCTCAAAATACAGAAATATAGTCAAGGTAAGTGTCCATCAATGGATGACTAGATAAATAAAATGTTGCATATATGGAACATTATGCCATAAAATGAATGAAGTACTGTTATTTGTTACGCATTGATGATCCTTGGGGACACTGTGCTAGCTGAAATAAGCTAGACACAGGAAGACAAGTATTTTACTCATCTAAGAAAAGTTAATCTAATAGAAGTAGAATCCAGTATGAGTTCACTGCAGCTGTGCAGCGGAGTGAGAAGGGGAGATGAGAGAGTTGGTTACTAGGTGTAAAATTTCACCTAGAGAGCAGGAGTGGTCTCAGTGTTTATATGGCGACAGTGTACCCAGTGGGTGATCACAGTTACCAAGGTATGAGGATTTCGAATATTTGCAACACAAAACTTTGTGTTTGAGGTGATGAATGTGACAGTTAGTTCTAGATGACTTTTACCTATTGTATACCTCTATTGGGATATCACACTTTAATTAATTTATTATGTGTCTATTAAAATTAGTTATTTTTATCAATTAAAGATTAGGAGAGCAAAAGATGGGCTAATCCTGAGAAAGAGCCAAGTAGTTATTTTCCAATTATATTATAAATCTTATAATTAAAGATCTGTTTGTGTCTAGTTTGTGTCAAGCACTGTTAAGACATTGTTTATAATGGCCCTTATAAACCAACAACGATAACAATGCAGACTGTATATCTTAGTTTCCACTTAAAGATGAGAGAACAAGGGGTTAAAAAGATGGCTCAGCATAAAGAGCATAGAGGACCTGGGTTCAGTTCCTAGCACCCATGTGGTGGCTCACAACTGTCTGTAACTCCAGCACCAAGACACTGAATGACCATGGCCTCTGCAGGCTCCAGAAATCACACTCACCTTGTACACACCTACATAGATACACAGGCACACAGACACACACAATTAAAAACAAATATTAAAAATAGATGAGAAATAAATCTCCGATTTATCAGTTTTCCCTCAATGACAGCGGAAGAATGGGTTTCTGTACTGAGACCGTCTGACTCCCAAACACCTTGTCACTCATCAGGCTGTAAGTGTAAAGATTTTTAGATCGAGCTCAGTGAACTTGTTGCTATGATAATTTTATAACAGCAACGCTTTGTAAACGTTTGGTAAGCTTTAGTGAGAAGAAAATGGAAATTTTAGAATGTTGAAAGCTCCACTTGTTACTCTAGACACAAGACCAACAGACAGAAGCGAAGGGAGAGGCACTCTATGGTGGCATCATAAGGGTCCCTTGAGAAGAGTACCCTGCGCATATGAAGCAAAGGCGCAGGCCACAGGCTGCTTCTAAGGAGCGGGATAATTCACAGACACATCACACACAGCCTGGAGAAGATTACCTTGAATCAGTCCTAATGTTAATTTTCTTCCACCCTTCTGCAGTTTATTTCACAAGGATTCTTCTTCTTCTTCTTTTTTTTTTTTGAGAAAATAAATAGGAAGTACTTACAGAACTGAGATTTTGCATGAACATTATGGATTCCGGAACAGTCTGAGATTTGTTTGGGATAAATTTACATTTGGGTTCATAGAGCCCTGTCTTTGAGTCTCGCCGGCATTTTCTTGTCACGCAGCTGCCTCTCTGACATTCATCGACCACATTTTTGCCAGTAATACCAGTGGAGCATCTATGACAGAAAAATCAGATTACTGCCCTGGTTCTGGGTGTTGAGTCCAGGGCTTGTGCGTGCCAGGTCAACCCTCTGCCATGTGTCTACTTCTTCAGCCCCCATTTTTTTTTAATTCCTCCATTTTTTTTCAGTAGTGGAAGTCAAATCTAGGCAAGTCAACACCCTAAAATATCTCTCAGTGACAGCATCGTGTCACTTGATCATCGTGTACCAAGAACTCCATTTTGACAAGAGTAGATACAGGGCTTTCCCCGTCCCTACCGTGGTTTACATGGAGTCAGCATTTTCATCCTTTACTGTTATTTTTTCGGTATGTGTATGTTTGGAATATGTACTCATTGTGCATGTGTACGTATGTGTATGTGTGGAGGACAGAGTATAATCTTAGTATAACCTTAGTGGTTATCCTCAGCCATCCAATTTGCCTCCTTTGAGACAGAGTCTTCTTGGCCTGGAACTCACCAGTTAGGCTAGACTGACTGGCCAGCAAGCCCCGGAGTCTTCCTTTCTCTCCCTCCCCAGTGCTGGGACTACAGACATGCACCGCCATGCCAGCATGCTTGTGTGACTTCCGGGAATCAGTCTTAGTTTCTCACTAAGCAAATGCTTCATAGTCTGAGCCACCCTGCTGAGAACCACACATTCAATTCAGATTCCTTAAACATTCCTTGCTTATTAATATTGTCAGTAAACCTATTGTCTTTCTATGAGTTAAAAAAAGATAGTAATTCTTATATTACAATATTATTGTAAATATTAAATGAACTAAGAATTTTTTTTTGGCGAGTGAGGTGAGTCAAAATTATGCTTAAAATCCTCTTAAATATTCACATATGATGCTTACCAATGGGAAATATTATTGTAAGGGTGTGACTTTGTTTATGATACATTTGTTTAACTCTATGAAGCTGTGATACTTTGATGGTCTAATAAAGAGATGAACAGTCACTAGTGAGGCAGGAGAGAGAAATAGTTAGGGCTGGCAGGTAGAGAGGATAAATAAGAGGAGAGATCTGGGAGTGAAAGGTTTCTGGTAATAGAAGAGGAAGGAAGAGAACTTCAGGGGCCAGCCACCCAGCTACACAGCAAGTCACGGAGTAAGAGTAAGATTTATAGAAGGAAGAGAATAGGAAAAGCCCCAAAGCCAAAAGGTAGGTGAAATAGTTTAAGTTAAAAGCTGGCAAGAAACAAGCCAAGCAAAGGCTGGGCCTTTAAAAGAAATAATGAGCCTCCATGAGTGATTTATTTGGGAGCTGGATGGCGGGCCCCTCCAAAGAGCAAAAACATCCAACAACATATTGGATGCCAACGTGGCATTTGGATTTCCATAGTGCTTGAGAAAACTTCTAAAAAAATATGGCTCCTTTAAGAGCCTCTGCCTGCTGGCAAGCTGTTGAGCAGCCAGTAGGTTAAGTAGGAACAAAAAACTAAGTGAAAATGCCTGCCACAGCACAAGCACCGGCATTTTAGAGATCTAGGAAGCTTGGGGGCAGTTCTTGGCATCTTCCAACCAGGACAAGGGTTTTAGGACTGGCTTTCATGATGGGAGCGGGCAGAGTCAGCCAAGAGAGCCAAGCAGAGAATCCGGTGTGGGTTAGTAGTTTATATGTTTGCTCACACAGTCAAAAAAGGATAAAAGGTATGCAGTACAAAAGGTCCAGATGGGACAGACCTCTGAACTAGGTCACAGTGTGTTTAACGATTGTGTGTAGGCTTAAGAAAAGAAAGGGCATAGTCATAGAAAAAAATGAATAGTTTAAAAAATGAAATAAAATATTTAAAGAGACAGTAAAAGTAATATAACAGAAATAAGCTATGCAAAGATAGAAAATACAGAGGGAGTCTGGATCCTGTGTGTTCTTGTGTTGATCTTGAATTTTTTGATTGCTGAAAAGCAAAGGACAGCTGAGAGAGCTGGAACTAAAAGAGGGACTGTCGAGATAAGCCAGCCTGGATATTTAAAGAAAGCCTTAACTTAAAAAAAAAGGCAAAAATTTAATTGTCAAATGGAAATCAAAAATGCTTTGGAGAAGCAGTTTTGCTTTTGTTTCCACAGGAAACAAGAGGATGTGGATTCCTTCAAAACTGATATGGATCAGGTTTGATCTGGGAAGATCACCTGAATCTTGACAGGTCCCAGTACCTATAGCTATCCCAAGATGGGGACACAAGGATCAGTTGGATATATATTATCACATAATGGTGCGGCTTGAATATGTGATGAGCTGTTTGAATACCTGCCCACTTGCGCTGCCCAGTTCAGAGAGCTGAAGCCATAGGCAAGAAGGTGTAGAATCAATTTACCTTGTTGCTTCGAGAGCATTCTTTCCGTTCTTTCCAGATATGTAGAAGGGCCGGTCTGTGTTATATTCATCAAATACTCCCCACCGGAGATGGGCCCACTCATGGACAAAGACTCTGCCTGAGAGAGAAGATTGTCATCTGTAAAACTGTAGTTAAAATATTTGAACTCAGTTTCCTTTTATTTTCAATCATTTTGTCCATTTCCAAAATTGAAATTGTTACAAACTCTAGAAATTTATACTTTTTAGTAGCTCAAAAATTCAAATATGCCAGTTACAATAAGTGACCGATTATATTTAAAAGCTTGGATGCACAAAGAGGTGGAAGGTAGCTGGCATATTTTCAAATAAAGGTGTTACTTAATGTTTGCTTTCCTTAAAGTCTTAGAAATCCACATTAATGGTGGTGGTTTGCTTTTCCCTAGTGGAATATATCAATATATACAGAATAGATATTTCTACCTCGGGGTCCATACATAAGCAGATTGTCAGTCAGTAGGAAGTTTGGAGTGAAATGTATGTACTGTCCTCTGTCTCCACATTGTCTATAATGAAGTGTGTAGGGCTCATCTCCATATTTCAGATAAGGATCAGCAACTATGACGTCTGCCTAAAATGCAGAACAAAACCAGTCAGATTTTAAGATCATTAGAAACAAGAGACTCTACAAATAAGAACTGTCTTAAATCTAAACTGATCAAAGTTATGGCTGTGTTAAGTGGGTTAAAGTGCTTTCTGTTTATGAACAAGGACTGGAGTTCCAGTCCCAACACCCGCTTAAAGCTGGGTATGGTGACCCATGTCTGTAACACCAGTAGTAAGGTGGTAGAAACAGGCAGAGTACCAGAGACAGTTCTCCAGCTGGTCTAGCTAAATTGATAACTCTCAAATTCAGTAACACATCCTGTCTTAAAAAATTATAGGTCGAAAGTAAATAGAGGAAGGCACCAAGTACTGACCTCTGACTCCTACATGAGCCTGTGTGCACACATATATACACACACACTCACATCCACTACACAAACATGCACACACTCTACACACAGGCATACACATTACACACACATGCACAAACATGAGGACATGTACAGAAACATAGCTCACACACATGTATACACATATATACACTCAACAAAAGAATAGTTATGTTACTAGTTACTAACTCAATGATTAATAATTACTAAACCCCATATGTATTCATTTGGAAAAGGCATAAGAAACAGTTTAGGGCCTGGATGTGACACCTACTTTGTCATATGATTCTCGTTTCGGCATTAAGTACTCGGATTTTGACTTCCAGGTCATCGGGACCAAAATGCTTACATTCCTGAAATAAAATCTTCCTTTGCTGGCTTCAAACAGGTAAGTAGAGGCTTGGGTTATCATTTCCTGACAAAATTAAAAGTGCCTTGTGGTAAGAATGTCAAAACAAAATGAGCAAGAATGTCTCTACCTAAACCAGAAGAAATAGATGGGGCCTCTTCTTCCTCAAATATGCTTGCACGGGGTAACTGAAAGAGTAGAATGCATCTTCCTGAATCTCTCCAGTCTACGAATTCAATCCCATGTGCCCAAGGCCAACTCTGATTCTCACTTGCCCATCCCTCCAGCTAGCGGTTAGGGTGGGGGTGGGAATGAAGTCTCTGGGTGAGGTATAAAGGTCATTATGAGCAGAAGTCTGTAGGCAAGTTGTTTATTTAATCAATTTCTTTAGAATTGGGTTGTTTGAAAAAACTGGTAAAAGTCTGGCAACACTTGTATTTGATGTTATTAGAATTATTTTTGTTTTACTTGTAGTTATCAACTAAGTAGAGTTTATACATATAAGACTAGATTATAAAAACATATCTTTTGAAAACTTCATGTATAAATATGAATTTACATCACTCCCATCCCCTCCAACTTGCCCCATAACCTCCACTCTCCCTACCAAATTCATGACCTCCTTGTTAACTATCATAGTTACATATATATATACACACACACATCCATCAGAATATTAACCTACTGCATCATTTTAGTGATGGAGTCCACGAAGATATGCAGTAATGACAGCTGGTGTTTCTAAGGCTACACATTAGAGAAATTAATTTTCTGATGGAGGTTAAGTTCTTAATCAAGGTCATATGAAAAATATTGCCTATAAGTAACTGGCTGTTTCTATCTGCTATTCTCATGTTATCCCATGGTTTCTCTTTATAAACAGCTTGGGAATTGTCCCACAAATTCCTGCAGTGTATTACTCAGTTTCTGGGTACTGTTTCTCTGTGTACTGATAGAAGGATGACTTCTTCCTACGCTATGTTTTCTTGTATATAAAACAAGCTCCCATAGTCCCATCTTTGTATCATAGCCTGACTGACAAATCAAATTGGCCATATGAAGTCCTTGTGGAGAGATCACAGGCAGAACATTTACAGAGAGGAATTGCAGGTATCTGGTCTTGCTAGATCTAAGTCCTTCAAAGATTTATGATGAATTAGGGTGACATTGCAGGTGTCTGTCCTTGTTATATCATAGTCCTTCAAGAGATTAATAACGATTTAAGCAGCACTTCCCTGTTCTAATTCAAAATAGCCATTCATGCTTTGTTTACAACTTACACACCAACTTCTGATGCAAGATCTAACTAAGCTCAGTTTACTAACTGTTTACCTTCAGCCCTGGATTTTATGTGAATAACAGATAATTGACCAGCTGGTTAGCTAACCTAGTGTGAAAAGGATTTAGCATTACCCTGAGCTCTATGGTGGAAACGAGCTCCGCAACAGTCAGAGCTATGAAACAGTTGCCCAGTCCCTCAGTCATGAACAAAAAGTTACTAGGTCCACTCCCTAGGTTCTGAAATGGCTGAAGGGCAGAGAATGGATTCTTAAATCTGACAGGTTCCCTTTTTATGCAGCCAGCTTTTGGTGAAACTGCTGATACAGATCAGCGCCGCTTGCTTCCCCTTTCTTTACTCAGGTTCCCGTGGAAAAGCAGCGTTCCGGTGCTTTTCTTCTCCTCTACCTCTGTTTTACGGACCACAAAATATTAGCCTACACTATTAGTTACACTTAAGAAATGTAAAATAATGCATGTATTCTCTGCCCTTTTCTTAGATCTGTTAATGGTTTAGGTTCCTCCCTTTGTAATCTGTAGCAGCACCCCAGCCCCTTTAGGAGGTAAGGGAACCTTTACTGATGCAGCTGCTATGGACTGCAGGTTAGCTGGTAAGTTTTGCTACTGTGACTTTTATCATTATCCTCAAAGAATGCCCGTGTCCCTGAGAATTTGCCTTGTAGTTTTTTTTTTATTACTAACAAGTTGTTAATGAATGGATAGATGTATACTTGGGAATTTGTGTCGGGAATAATAAAGAGCACACGGAATGAAGAGCATTGGCCGCTGCGTGTGTGAAGTGTACTCCTTCCTCCACTCCCGGGAAGTTTTTCTCAGAGGAACCTGGGTAGGGGCTGGGAGCTGGTCTCTCAGCCCTTCTATGCTAGGATTGCCCAAGCACTAATAATAAAGATAAACAAGAATGACTTGTTTCAGCTGTCTGCTTGCTATGATCCTAAAAGCCAATCGTTCCATTGATAGAGGACAAAAATCCTGTGTTCCTAACCACCATGGAGATTTTGAGAGGATCTAAGAACAAAGTACATTATTCCACAAATGATTTTATTATGAAATGCATTTAAGAACTAACCAACTTCAAACATGTCTAAGGCTTTCTTTAAGGTAAGATAGGTAAAGATTTTAGCATAAGGCAGCAACTTCTGGGGTTTAAGAGTATATTTGCTGTATAGACTTTGTAAAAACAACAGCATTAATATAAAATATGAGAACATTTCTCCACTTGCTCTAAATCTATTACCTTAAATAGTTAATAATTTATTTAGAGCTTGGACACTGATTTTAATGTATAATAAAAATATGAAGCTAAGCAGATGCTCATCTTGACTATAGGTTATATTCCAGATATGACAAACACAGTCATAGCGGCTTTAGTAAAAAGAATTACTGACATGTAAATATGAAGATAATAAAACCCTTCTTACCTTTATGCTTTGGATGAGTTTTTCATCTTCTCGTACACTGGGGTTAATTGCAACGACCACTCCCTCGTACCCATTGTTACTGAGATGGACCATAGAACTTTGCGCCTCCTGCAGGAGATGCAGGCTGAGGAGCAGAAGGACCTTCAGACCTGGTACCATGTTTGCACATGCTAAGCGAGGTGGCCGCGCAAGGAGGGTATTTATGTGTCTGCTCCACTCAGGAATTTGGATGGCGACCAGAATATTTACATATATTTGATAGAGAGAAATACTGATATCAGTTGGTGACCTGCCTTATCCAATCTCCTTAGCCATTAAGTGACATGGGTTTTGTGGTGAATGCGTGTGTGGTAGTTTCTAAGACAGTGGACAGTGCGGAGCTGCTACAAAACATTGCTAGTCAAGCTCTGTTTGCATGAGTTTGCTTGTACAACTGTGAGTCTTCCAGTGCTAAAGGGGGGAATGAAGAGTCCCTGAACCTGCCAAAGACTACCAGAAAAACTGGCTAGTGGGAGGGAAACCACGGCTTTTTGCCATGTTTCTGCCTCCAACTGTTGATGATATTCCACTGTGCCAGCCCAGGCTTGCTGCGGCTTTTCCCGTAAAATCTTTCCGTATTATCTGTCCTGGAGCATCTAAGTGTTTTTTCAGCTTCCCTGAGTCATTGTTATTGTATTTTTTAAATATGTTTTTTTGAAATGTCTTATGGCCTTTCCTGTGAAATCTTTCCATATTATCTGTCCTGGAGCATCTAAGTGTTTTTCAGCTTCCGTGAGTTATTGTATTTTTTAATATATTTTTTGAGAGATTCTACATTTTATTACAGGACAAACCACACCACCAATTTAAACACGACCAGGTCTCCAGGTCAAATATTCAACCCCATCTGGTAGGACTGATGGATGGCCACGCTCCCATTTACACTCTCAGTCTTGCCTTGTGTGACTCCTGCAGGTCCAGCTTCGCTCTTCTCCAGGCACTTCTCTTGGATTTGACCTGATTGTCTCACCAGTTTTTATCCAAACCCATTGAGGACTAGGACGATTTTGCTTTTGTTTCTTGGTCGGGAATCACTTGAGTGTGAGAGGACGCGGTGAGAAGCCGAGTTAAGTGTATATGGCCAATGATGAAGGAGGGAGAGAGAGGAGCCTGTTACTGTAGCCTGTGTCCACCGATTAGACTCATTTTCACCTGCATGATGTATCTTCTTGCTACATTTAAAATTTTCTTGTTAACAAGAGATTATTTTCCTGAGTTTAGCTTCTCTCTGAGCCTCGATTTCCCTAACTTAGAACAAGGACACTGAAATCTGCTAAGAGACATTCTGTGAAGATTTAATGGCGTAGCATGTGAAGCTGGGTTTGGGGCCGTAGACTGCTGGGTTATAGGCGGAGTAGACCCTGTATCTTAAAGCCAGAAACAGCAAGAAAAAAATAACGATGGGTTTCCTGGGGTTATCCGCTATTAAGTGGTCAGCCCTGAAATCATATACATATAAGTAACACTAAATGGGCCAAGCAGGTTATATTATATATCTAGGCATCTATATAATAATATAAAAATAATAATAAAGAAAAAGAAACTGTGATGTTGAGAGGGAGCAAGGGGGTATATTTAAATAAAAAAACTTGAAGAAAAAGAAAACTGTATATGAAAGCAGTTTTTGTAAGTTCTGTGCAAACAAGGTCCTGAACACAGCAATAAATGTATATTGGCTGTTTATACTCATTCCTCTTTATTATTGTGAGAAAAGATGAGTGTTTCTTTGTGTCCTCTGGCCCCTGCCAGTGCTCTGTTCACCAGCAACCCAGCGCTGAGTGATGCCGGCGTTGTCCCCAAAGAACTCGGAGACTTGTTATGTGGGTTAGACTGGAATACAATAAGAAATGAAGAACAGAGCAAGCAGACTTCTGTAAGGGAATTATACCTCACCCCTCGGGGGCCCAGGATTGGGAAACTTTCAGGATGGAGGGAATCAGAAAGCCGTTGGGAGAGGACCATTCCTTAGAAACTGGAAGCCCAGAGAAGCTCATTTGTCCGAGTGAGTCTCAGAGGTGGGGAAATTTGGTATTTGGGGGGTGATTCAACCATAGAGTCTATATATTTAACACATATGCTGCATACCCTGATTTTCAGAAGTTAGACCAGAGGAATTAACCTTGAAAATCATTCTGAGTAGTTTCTTTGTTTGCTGGCTTCTATTTAAACAAAGATTCAAGAGACTGTAGATCGTTATGACGGTTTAGCATGAGGAAAACCAGACTTTCTGTTTTGTTTAAATATTGGGCCAAATAATGGACTTCCTTAGGCAGGTTTGCGTTAAAGTCTCATCTGTCTAAGTCTTTTAAAATAACTTAACTATTGATTCTGGTCAAGTTGCCAGCAGAAACCTTCCAATACCATCCTTCAGTTGGAGCTGAGCTCAAAAGTGGACAGCAAACTTAAAGGCCATGTTGTCACAATATCCTGGAAGTGGGATCTCTGTGTTAGTGACTTTATTAAATCACCTCTGTATTCTCTCCTGGATGCTTGCTTTGAAATGTGCTTCCCTACCTGGTCACACCCAGGATTCAAGACTAGAGATGACAACAAATCAGCTGTATACTTCCTTTTTTGTTTTTGAGACAATCTTTCATGTAGCCCAGGTTGACCTCTAACTTGCTATGTAGCTCAGGATATCTTTGAATTCTTGATCCTCCTGCCTCCTTCCCCGAGTGCTGGACTACTGAAGAGCACCGCTGTGCCCAGCAGCCCATCTTCGGAGAAGTCAAGTAGAACTGAGTCATGTATTTTCCAGTCCAGAATCAAACCCTCTCATTGAGAACTTAAAGTCTTATTTCAGTGAAAACCTTCTAAACAATACTTTTTGGGGTGCCTCTTTGGTTCTTTGTGCACCTGACTGCTTTTGTTTGTGTATTGGAAGCCTCCTTTGGTAACAGCTAATTTTAGGTGACGTTTAACCTGGGCTCTGGGATGCCCAGGTAACTGCTGGAATGCTGTCCCTGGGGTTATGTACAACAGTAGACCTGAGTGAAGATTGCCTTCCCTCATCCAGTGTCTTGAGAACCCATGAAGAACACAGCGCAAGAAAATGGACTGGAGAGATGGCTCAGCGATTAAGAGCACATACTATTCTTGCAGAGGTCCTGGGTTCAGTTCCCAGATACACGTCAGACACTCCCGTCCATTTTTAACCCTAGCTCCAGGGAATCCAATGCCGATGGCCTCCCTGAGCACCCAAACTCATTTGCATACACCCCTACATACACATACATAATTAAAAGTAATAAAAAGAAATTTTAAAAACATAGAGAGCCGGGCGGTGGTGGCACATGCCTTTAATCCCAGCACTCGGGAGGCAGAGGCAGGCGGATCTCTGTGAGTTCGAGACCAGCCTGGTCTACAAGAGCTAGTTCCAGGACAGGCTCCAAAGCCACAGAGAAACCCTGTCTTGAAAAACCAAAAAAAAAAAAAAATTAAAAACATAGAGAAAGGGAACTCTATTCTCTGTCTGGCATGGAGACACTTATTTTCTCTTGTAAGAATCAGTATGAAATGTTGGAAGCACCAAATGAAATAACTTAGGGAAAATCCTTCAGGCAGGATTTTGACACTCTTTAAAAAAACCTCACTAAGTATTATTCATTATTATTAACCATCATATGGTGTTGTAAGTCTGAATGTTGGCACAAAATGATTGCTAATTAAAATTTGTTCTCATGGCTTTATTTTGTAGACCTGTAAATAGAGTCTTCAGGGTTTGTGCAGGGAATGGAAAGTCCCCGAGCCTTCCTGAGAATAGAGGAAAGCCCTGCTGTGGCAGCGGAACCGCAGCTTTTCTGCATGCTCCTATCTTCAGCTGTTGGGAGTGCCCCACGCTCGCTAGCCCAGGCTTGGTAAAGCCTCATCTGTAGGATCTTCCCACATCATCTTCATTAGGGACAGCTGCTCTTCCCGTCTTGAGTCACTGTACTGCATCCCGCCTGTTTATCTTGGGCTAGTTTGTTAAAACATAACATATCACCTGAGCAGCTCATACACTCCATTACCAGCTAGGAAACCCCCTCCCGAGCCCACACCTTTAACCTCTCTCATTCTCTTTATTTTTTTTTAGCTGTAAAATGAGGACAACAGTTTCTTTCTAAAAGCAAATGTTACAAAAGTTAAAGCGTGAAGCATTTGCTGGCCTACACTGCTGGCTTATGTATGTAGTGAGACCATGTTTAAAAAAAAAAAGCCAAAGCCAACGTAAGAAATAAATAGTTAAATGAATGAATGAGTGAATGAAAAGAAAAAAGTCAAAAGAGCACGTGGGACAGCATGTGTTCCCTCAAACCCCAGTAAATCGTGGTGCTTTTGACCCACACGGAAGAAGATGAGTTTGCTTCTCTGTGTTCTGTGCCCCTTCCCAGTACTCCTTACACGTACAGAATGGAGTTAGTGTGGACATTCCTTTGACAGGACCTGAAGACTGGCTTCATGGGTTAAATTGGGATAAAATAATATTTAAAATACACAACAGCACGAGAGAAGTTCTGTAGAGAGTTATAACACAGCACCAGGGAACCCAGAGTCAGAGGACAGTTTCTTAAGTGGAAGAGAACCAGGAAGCAGCCTTTGGGGTGGAAACTGAAGCTGAGGGAGGGAAGATGTCATAGGTGACGGCTGCAGACAGGGTAACTGAAGCTGAGGGAGGGAAGATGTCATAGGTGACGGCTGCAGACAGGGTAACTGAAGCTGAGGGAGGGAAGATGTCATAGGTGACGGCTGCAGACAGAGTAACTGAAGCTGAGGGAGGGAAGATGTCATAGGTGACGGCTGCAGACGGGGTAACTGAAGCTGAGGGAGGGAAGATGTAGGTGACCACTGCGGAAGGCGACCTTCGGTTTCATCACAGGCCATTCAACTTCAGTTTGATTTACTTCTTCATGACAGAGTCTCTCTAAGTAGTCCTGACTGTCCTGGAACTCAGCAAAGATGTGCCTGCCTCAGCCTCCAGGGAGCTGGTATTAAAGGCTTGGGTCACTATTCCCGAGCCTTCAGCCGATCTGAAAATGTCATATGACACAGAAGGTGTTTCCAAAAGACACCCAGAGAAGACTAACCTTGAGAAACATTGAGAGTAGTTCCTTTTGTCTCCTTTTAAACAGATGTCCTCAGCCAAAGGGTCAAGAGAATGTGGACTGCTTTGATAGGTTTCGACTCTGAGAAAAAGACTGCCTTTTTAAATATGAGGCAATGCTCAGCTGCCACTAGGCTTTTGGTATGGTTTGAATATGGCTTGTTTTCTATAAAACCCATCTTACAATGATGCTGAGAAGTGATTGTGCGGTGATTAGGAAGCCTTTGCTTGAGCCGGTCTTTCAAGAACGGATTGGCTCCTGCGAAGGCAGGCTATCACAACGTGAGTCTGTTTCTTATCTTTGGCTTCTCCCACAGGCTTGTACTTGTCCTTAATCTGCATCAAGAGCTGAAGCTTCACCATGGGCCCCTGCCAGAGGCTGCCTCCCAATCTTAGACTTCAGGTCTCCAGAACCACACCCCTTTATACCTTATCCACTCTCAAGTGGTCCGTTGGGTGACAGAAAAGAGATTACTACAACCAAATAATTTGCCCACCTATGTATTTTGCCTGCTTTTCTTTTGCTTTCTAATTTTAAAAACAATCACAGAGAACATATCATCACGCCTGAGCATATTTGAAAGTTTTCTTTTTGGAGACAGGATCTTGTGTACTGGGCTATGCAGTTTAGTCTCACTTCCCATCCTCCTTCCTTCATACCTAATTGCTGAGCTCACCGCCACGCACCACCATATCTAGTCAGGTTTTTCTTAAAAGGTTTTCAAAATTCTAAGGCTATCTAGATATTTCTTTCATTTTAAAATTTACCTTTTAATTTGGAAGACTTTTCCGTCCTGTATCCACCCATATGTGTGCACTGCCTCAAGAATACTACGTTTTTCTTATATTGAGTTAGTTTCCCAGTGCTCTATGGAAATTAGTCCGTGTTTTTTTCCAGATTTAGGCTGTAAACAGACAATTTTCTCTTTCTGAGCTTTACGTTGTTTCTTTGTGTGTTTATTTCTATGAAATTACATATTATATTTAGTGTAATAACTTTTTCAATTTAATATTTGGAAAATGAGTTGTTCAATTTAACTCATCCTCTTCAGAGTTAGATTAAGGAAATATTCTGATTTATATACAGCAACTTAACTGATTTTTAATTGACCCAAATACAAGATTTACAACATTGAACGCTCACTTTCATGTTACAAAGAGTTGTCCAGTAGATAAAGAGGTTAGCAAATTAGTTCTAAATAAGGTTGAATTTTAGTTCTATTACAATTTCTAGTTTAAAATATGAATAAAGTTGCAACAAATACAAAAATTGTCAAACTGGGTACGGGCATTCTGGTACCCAGGTCAGGTACCTGTGGAGGAATGAATTTGACAGCCTGTGCAATGTTGGAGACCTCTGAGGTGAGATTGGCTTCGTTACTGGCCTGAATCACAACGTAGAACTTCGTACCATTTTCTATTTTCAAAGTTTCTGGTTTGAATTCAAAATTTTCTTTTGAGCCAGCCTCTTTAGGTCTCAGACTAGCAGTATTCACTAAAGTAGCGTTCTTAAAATCTTCTTGGAGATCCTGAGAATGCTGACTCATTCTGATGGTGTATCTTTGCGCTGGAAAAGAGACAGAGACAGGTGTTAGTTAGTCAGGAGGACGGCTCTCTGCACTGCACTGCGCCTGCGTAGGAGTTACCAGCCTTGCATGCCGAGCTTTAGTGATGGAGAGCCCAGGAACAGTTTGTGTCCGGGTATCCCATCTCACTGACTTTAAACACAAGGACAGGAACAGTTATTTAAAAAATGTCCAGGCACAAAATCAGAGAAAAACTTATCATTAATACCAGCTCTCCACCATGAGCCCAGGTTTCTTTTTAGAGAGACGTTGAAAGAGCTGAACTCAGTTTTAAAATAGGACAAGGGACACACAATGTTCCTGTGCAGTAAAGACCGTGAGCATCTGTTGTGGCTTTTTATTACGTTGAGAGAAGGCGTAATGGGGTGGGGGTGGGGCACCCAGGGAAAGACAAGCGGAGAGCAGCTGAGGGTGAGTCACAGGGCGCAGAAGGGATGAGCACTAAGTACACGTGCTCGGGACCCGGGCCGACCTCGACCGGCACCTTCATTTTTACGACTGCCATCTTTCTCATCTCCGCTTTTAAAGTGTAAAACAGTACTTAGTCATTTGGTTTATTCAACGAAAGTTTTTGGCTGCTGGTATTCTGAAGTGAGATTTGTAAATGATAATGAGTGAACGGTGTTTGGAACACTTCAGTAAATAATTCACGGTGACTGGAACACAGCTGCTGGGAAGGGCAGGAGCAGCCTGCAGGAGCACTGAATTCCACACCGAGTTTAGAAATCCAATAGCGAAATTGACATAAAATATCTTAAGAATTGTGGTCTGTTTGTCTATCTGGTTCTATCTATCTATCTGTCTGTCTGTCTGTCTATCTATCTATCTATCCATCCATCTATCTATCTATCATCTATCTATCATTTATCTGTCTATCTACCTCTCTATCTATCTATCTATCTATCCATCCATCCATCATCTATCATCTATCTATCTATCTATTCATCTATCTATCTATCTATCTATTCATCTATCTATCATCTGTCATCTATCTGTCTGAGGTTACTTGTTTACCTATGTGTATTTTGTACTTAATTGATTTCTAAGAGTAGACTTTGTCCCAGAGAGCCCAATAGTGTTTGAAACTGAACAGTAATTGAATAAAATTGAGTAAAACCAGAAATGTTTAGAAAATTGTCTTTGTTTACAATAACAGAACCCAACAGAATGGTGTTACTTAGTCTCCTCATTTAATTTAAAAATAGTTCAAACTGAGAGAGACAATTTGATAAAAAAAAAATCCAAAAAAACCTGGGTTGAAAATTTAAAGTATTTAGACACAGATAATTTGGGTCAACTTGTATCCTTTGGGGTTTGAGTTTTTACATCTGAAGTAGGTGAGCAATGGGCTGTTGTAGCCACTCCATAAATGTTACCCAGAATTAAGACTTTGGGGAAGTTTAAGCCAGTGAAAGACAATGAATTTCTTTTAGAACATTTTAAAACTCAACACCTAGCTCACCTTTTCCTTTGTCGAGGACCTCGCCAGGGGCCGTCCACGTAAGGTGGATATGATCTCCTTCAAACTCGGCCTCCAGATCTGTGACTTTACTGGGTGGGAACACATGAGTGTGGTTGCCACCGGGAGGCGCTCCAGACACGGTAAACGACCCTCCAGAGGTTAGTCTGCTGAAGTCTTCCACTGGAGCTTCTGTGGCTTCTGGAACCTCAGGTCTGGGTGGATTCAGCGTAATTTGACCTACACCCCGACAACAAGAACAAACAACAACAAATGACTTTCTATATTTTCATGTCTGTTCTTGTAGGTTGATCTTGCAGCGACTTGGTGCTAATGTTGATTAACAGCCGACATTGAGAAGTGACAGTGTGTAGGGAAAGAAAAGCTTGTTTTAACATCACTTTGAATTGGATGAGGGAACATTACAATTCTAGCCAAACTATATTTTAACCAATCTCTGTCTAATACTTGTCCGTAAATCTTTTGAGGACGCGAGTTGTGTTTTATCCATATTTGCAACGTCAGCCTCTAGCACTGAGACTGCATCGTAGAAGATGCTGTGTGAAGCTTAGAAACGTAAACAGAACAACAAGGTGGGTGTTAATAATTTGCAGAAATACAGTCTACGGGTCCACTGGACCTGAATTTGATTTTGAAGCATTCAGATGATTGATTACAAGGAATTATATCCTTGACTTTTCTGTAGTCGGTTATGTTTCTGATGCTTGTTGTGTTCTCTAGACCTAAACCACACATATTTCTGTTTGAGTATTACTTACCATTTTCAATGTAGCCTGGTATATAGAGAGACTTGTTCGGTTGTTTTAAATGTAGTTTAGCGATGTGTTTTCTTGCCTGGGCCTTGACTTTTAGGCTGTATCTCCCATTCCCATGGTACTCTGTGAAGTATCTTGAGTAGATACCATCGTTTTTGAGTGTATCAGCACCTTGGCATTAAAATGTAAGAATTAGTCATCTAGTAAGAACAATGACAGTTGTGACTGTGAGCACAGGTGATGTCGGTGACGTCACACATAAGGGAGCACAGTTTCAGGTCCATGAGTCCTAGGGTCAGACCATTTTGCCTCCAAGCCTGTCTTGGTCACATGATAATCCCGCGGTTTTGGAATCATTCACAGTAGGATTCAGTCCTTTTATGGTGCCCATTTGCTTAATAATAGCTGTTCTTTATTTCATATAAGAAACTTATCCAAAGAAGAAAATAGAAAGAAAACAAAGTGCGTTAAGACGCCGACAATGGAGATGGAGAAAAATTGGCCTCAAGTTCCTTCCATGGGTAAAGTTGAACTGCAAGGGAACTTTAAAGATGGCAATGGTACTTACAGCCATGCAAAGGTTCAACACATTACAAGTAGACTTCGCGCACATTGAAATACAGTTCTTAAGCACACAGAGGAAGCATTGAGGGGAGTGCAGTGAGAGAATTTTAAATTCAGTGTCGATGCCAGTTCCCATTACCTGCCCCGTTGTCCCAGAGCTCCAGTGTGACTTGATGTCCATCTTCGGCTTCTATAATGGCCGTGACATTGGCTCCCAGAACAGGCAAGAACCCTTGGCTGACTCGGGCGTAAACAATCATCGGGCTTGGGTACCGTGCTGTGTCTTGACTCATGTGAGCAGTCGCGATGACTGGGAGCTTGGTAGGACTTTTTGCTCGAGTGGTCACTGTCACCGTTAGCAACTGAGATATGACATTCTTATTTAAGAGGCTGTAAGTCCATGTACCTGTCTGGAAAAAAATATATTTTAAGAGCTTTGATAGTATTTTCTTACTCTGTGCTTAGGATATATAATTGCCTAGAAATCTAAAAAGAAGAAGAATAATTACTTTTGTGATGATGGGAATGGAACAAGCTATGCTGGTGCACTGCTCAGGTTCTGCCACAGCCTAAATAATGACTTTTAATATCTGAGTTTATAAACTAATAGCGTGAGAATGAATCCTTATGTGTTCCATTAAGCTTATTTTTAAGATGAATTATCTGGTACTGTTTTAGTATTGAGAACATAGAAGGGGCCTTTCTTTTCTAACATAAATTGATAATTGATGAAAAGCAAAGAGCAGACTCACCTCTGCGATGCCTGGTATTCGAAGTCGAGCAGAGTATATATTTAGCTTATCGTCTCGGAAGTCTGAGGTTGTGTATTTTTTTCCTTTTGGATCATGAAGAATAATGTCTGGCTTTTGTGCTGTCCAGGTGACAACAAAGAACGTGTCGTTGCCAACGGTGCTGTCCACCAGCACTGTACCATTTATCCGTCCCTTCCCTGCAATAGTCAAGGCTTTGCTCTCCAACTGTTAGAGAAATAAAAAAACAGAGATGCTAAAACCTCAAATGTTGTTACTATGGAATTCTAAAATTTAGTTAGTTCAGTGTAATTTTAAGTTTCAAGAAAGTATTTCAGTTAAAATTAAATATATTTCAGTCGAATCATAGTTAAGGAATAAATTAAATTATTAAAATTACAAAGAGTAAAAATAATCTTGTAAGGAATAAAGGACTGTAGGAGCCATGGAAAATCAACTTCGGTAGGGAAGTGCTTTTTCCGTACAATGAGACTGCTCTTAAGGAAGAGGTGTTAGAGAATAGTTAATAATTAGGATGATGGGCGTTCACTGCAACAGTTAGAAGACAAAGGGTTTTGCTGACCTGCAGAGCCTGCTGGGCGATGTTGCCACTCCTAGATGAAATCCCACTGAAAGCATCGATAAGGCCGTTTATGTCTTCATTGGCATAAAAGCGAAGCCCTCCTAAAGGGGAGTTTTAAATGGGAAAACCCCATTTACTTTGTGTGGTCATTGATCTCTTTAACAGTCTATCTAAGATACTTAGGTATACTCCACAAAAGATTACTTTTCAAGATCCTCGGCGTTGTAGTGTCCCAGGCAGAATTCTAAAATTACTAAAACCTTGCTCAAAAGAAGTGTGATAAGAACAGAGGGAAATTTAAAGTATTGAAACATTTTTCTAATTGATCATCAGTCACCAGAAAGAAGTGCATGCTATCTTAGCAAAGTCCAAATAAAATATAAGACCATAGAAATGAAATTTAAGCCCAGTTCTTAGAAGTTAATGACTCATTTTTTTAGTTGGATCAAAACCACATCAGTGATAATTCAATACTGACGGTTTAGAATGAAGTGAAGATTGATAAAGATAGATAATGGAGACAGAAATCCTTAATAAATAAATAAATTTAAAAAAAAAAAAAAAAAAAAAAGAAAGCGGGAAGTTACTTGCATGTAAGAAGCTAAGAAAGAATAGGTTGCCGAGGAGAAATGATTGCTTAGAATATGATATTCATACATACTTGTAGAACTAATAAATACCAGCAAACCCACCAGCAAGATTACTGAAGTAGCCTGCATAAGGCTTAGAGTTCGTTAGGACCTGACAGAAATACTCCGCGATGGGGTGAGTTCTGAATGGGGACCCAGTCAGGACTCTTGGGCAAATCATTTCTAGCCCCTAGGTTTCCCTTTGCGCTTCCTTAGAATTGGGATGTCCAAACATTTGTTGTGGGCTGGAATGCATTTTTAAACTGAGAAATAGTCGTGGATGCATTTGAGAAACCATAGAGAACTAGGTTCTGATTAGCGGTATTGGCTGAAATCAGGGGAAGAATGACAGCGGACAATGGAGAACGTGAGAAGTCCGCAATGGAAGAGTGGAAGGGAGGAGAAAAGAACCTATGTGGGAAGAAGCAAAGATTAATTTTGAGACGGATTTTTTTTTTTGAGAAGTTTTCAGTGTATTGGAAAGAACATGTGTGGCAGAAGAGACTACAGACGATTGCAGGTCCAAACTCTATTCTGAAGTGTACCAGTCATGGTTGACAGAGTCTCCAGTTCTTTGGCAGCGGAAGGCCCCAGAGCGATGGTGTGGATGATGGCACCACTGTGTTTGACCTCCTCAAAGCAGGAACTTATTTGATCATCTTCCCCATCTGTCAGCAATACGATCTCAGAACCGGAAGTCATCTGGTTACTGGAGGTAATTGCCTGAATGGGAAAAGCCACATTACTAATCACAGGAAAATAATTTCTGAATAAGTGAAAAGCAAGAAGAAACTGCGGTTTAGTCCTGGGGGAGTCGTTATATTTCTGCTTTAGAGTGAGCTGAAGAGAACCTTTGTGTTATGGTTCCAAGCCGCAGTCTTGGTTTACCCAGTCTCCCCGCGGGACACAGAGGTGCCGCAGAGAGCAGGAAAGGGTGCCGCTTTCTTCTCACAGATGACTGTTTTGATCAGGTTAGAATGTTATTAAATAAGAGGCTTAGGACCTCATGACCCTTGCTGAAAGTTAAAAATAGTCAATGGCAAGTGATAGTAATTAATTTTCTTTTTTAACCTTGAATCCTTTTCTGAGCCCGTTGCAAATTGAAGTTCCACCACTAGCTTCTCGAGGCAGGTTTGCGCTGATCTCTAGATAGGAGCTCTCATTGATCATTCTTATTAGATTATTTTGGATTGTAGCAGTGCTATCAAATGTGACCATGCCAACCAAGGATTCCTTTTCAATAATTTGAATTAAATACAACTCTGCTGCTTGGTTCATTCGGATGAGACGAGTGCCATTGTTTCCCTGTAAGAAGAGAAAAGATACATGAGCAGCTCTGGAGTCTCTTAACACCTTGTCAGATCGGTGACACACAAAAGTCACCAAGGATCTTGATAATAATTCATTGGTGTATTTTAAAGTTTAGCTTCTTCATTTCATTAAAAAAATAAAATCTAAGAAAAAAAAATCTTTCGGAGTTTTGACAGCGGTTAAGAATTCCCACCCGCATCTGAAGAGAAACAGAGGAGGAAGAATGGGTTGGTAGAGGGTAGGAGAGGGTGGAGGAGAAAGAAACCTTGGTTGGGATATAAAAACAAAAAGGTGAAGAAATAAAAACTCAACAGAAAAGAGTCCTTCTGTTCTTGCAGAGGATCTGGGTTCTGCTACCAGAGCCCAGATGTGGCTCACACGGACTGTGCCTCTACTTCCAGAGGATCAGATCCTCTTTTGGCCTCTGCAGACACAAGACACAGTGGCTCACATACACATATACACAAACATATACACAGAGGCTCACATACATATATACAAAGTGGCTCACACAAACATACACACATAAACACATATACACATATACACAGTGGCTCACACATATATACACATAAACACATATACACATATACACAGTGGCTCAAACACACATATACACATGAAATAAAATAAATAAACCTTAAACTACTAGTTATTTATAAAACTCTTACATTTTTATCTAACAATCTATTAAATAATTATCTGAATGAAATATTTTTTAAAAATGTATGTTTTAATAAATACCATTTTGAAAAACATCAAAGATGTCCAACTATAGGGACTTGATTAAATTGCATTATATATATATGTGACATAATCATTAAATATGATGTATTTCTTTTTATTTTTTGCCATTTTCCTTTTATTGAAAATAAATTATTCTCCCATAAAATATATCCTGATTATAGTTTCCCCTCCCTCTACTCCTCCCAGTTCCTCCCCACCTTCTCTCTCCTCTGGATCCACTCCCTTTCTGTCTCTCCTTAGAAAAGTACAGGCTTCTAAGAGATAACAACTGTACATGACAAAATAAAATATAATAGGATGAAGAAAACTAAGATATTGGACATGGCAACCCCACAGGAGGAAAAGAGTCCCAAGAGCAGGCTCAAGAGGCTCAGTCATTCTCACTGTCAGGAGTCCCATAAAAACACTAGGCTAACAGTTATGTCTTATGTGCAGAGCACCTTGTGTGAACCCAAGCAGGCCCTGTGCTTGCTGCTTAGCAAGACTGACATACGATTAAAATCTCTCATAGAATCATTTTTACATGGGGAGTTTTAAATGCATGTTACAGAAACATACAAAATATAATTGCATTTTTTGAAAAAAAAAGGTAAACATTAAGAATAAGAAAAGAATGAAGTGATATGTTTGATGGTGTAATCATGGATAATTTCCCTTTTTTCCCTTTCCTTACTTTTTTTCTGAGATGAGATCTTACTAGGTTGCCCAGGTTGGCTTAAAACCAATAGACACAAAGACGCTCCTGTTTCAGCCTCCTGAGTAGCTAAGATTAGGTAGGCACCATTTCACTTGACTTCATTTGTGTATGTATGTACGTGTGTGCAATTAAATTTTTTTTAGTTAGAGCTAAAAGTTATGAGATAAAATTATCCATAATCTTATAACCTCCCTCTAATCATCATTTTTTTATCTCACCATTTCATTGGCATAAACATATGTGTGTTAGTTTATTAAAACTAAACTAAAATTAAATGATATTTATATTTTAAAAATATTCATATTTAACTTAAATACTTAATTTAAGGAATTCAATAGAAAGTGTCTTACGGCACTCATGCTTCCAGATTTGTCCAGCACCAAGCAGACCACTCGCTGTTTGGACTTCAGCAATGAAAATGTAGGTGGAGGCGGTGCTTCTACTCCTTCCATGGGCGAGGCATTCCGGAAATCAGCAGACTCCTCGATTACGTCCCACGTGCTTCTGCGGTTGCACATTTTATTTTGCAGGTTTGGAGCTTCCTTATTGTGGGTTTTTTTTGTGCAAAATTCAACCACCTGAAAAAATCAATGAATGCACAATATTGTAAAAACTTGTAAGGGATCACCTTCTTTTCCAGATATGAAGTTAACTGCCACATGCATCCTGAACAGGACTTGTCTGTCTCCTGATGAGAATCACTTTGTAATCGATTGTTTGGGCACCCATCTTATGCACTTGGAGTGGAAGTGGGCAATAACATCACTATGTGCAGCTAACGCTTTTTGGAGATTTCAAAGTTAGGCCGTCAGTGAAGAATGGCGGCTGCTCATGTGATTGAGTTCCTTGTTTCCTCACCTAAACTTTTGTGGATCTCCCATCCTGAATGAAATTTAAGGGAAGAGTATTATGGCTCCTGGTAACTTCTGTCCCCTAAAAGCAGCATAGGAGAGATGGCTGTTTTTGTTTTGTTTTGTTTTTTGTCTATGACCCACATCTCCATAGTTAGCTCAGAAACTTGAGGACAGGCACTAGAGAACGAGATTGTTATTATTAGTCCTGATATAAACAATACCCTTGAGAGATAATAAAAGCATAAGAGATGTAGACATTTCTCTGAGAGATGAATCGCATTTAATAATTCTGCCAGTGGAAGTTTTTATTACTATAAACCATGAAAGTCCTCTAGGTTTTGAAAATCTGGAGGAAGAAGGAAGAGCATCCTCATAAACAAGCAGAGTGTCCAGAAAGTGAACAGCCTACAGTAAGGTCGCAGAAACTGCTTTTAACAGTCATTTCATTACTTTCGTCCCCAAACACCACACCTGCAGATTTAAGCTCAGATACAGACTTATGGGCATATGTGCCTTAGTTTAAACGTCTAAATGCACATTTACATCGTGAGAGTGTTTGTTTCTGCCATGGCTCAGATTAAAATCTCCCAAATGGGGTTTCATTGAAAAGGGGGAAAATGTGCATGCGAACAAAGCAGTGCTTCGCCTCACTTCCGGGTGTGCGCACGCGCTGTCTGTCAACCTGGCCCCTCTCCCCCTGCCAGGACCATTGTCTGAATCAAGTCCCTCATCTGCCAATGGCTGTGGCGGCCCAGCCCGCGTCCCTGCCTCACTCAGCCTCATCCCATCGCATCCTCGGCTGGGCATCATATCCATTCCTGGGAGAATTGAGCTGCCGGCTCTTCATTTGTCTAAAGCTGAGAAAACCCTTAGCTTTTTAAGTGCCCATTTGTAGGCTCCGCCCCATTTCCCGCCTCCTGCTGGGCATGCATTTCCCTGCTTCTGTAGAACTTCTTTCAGTCTCCAGACTACGCCAGAAACCTTCACCTGAATTCCCATTCACCCTAATGGTAATTTCGCATAAATCAGGAAAAAGAAATTCTATTGCAGGTTCCCATCTCCCTAAAATTTTTCTACTGAGCTTTAGAATCTTCAGTGACTACGATGGAAATGTTCAGACGGTTCTCAACGTGTACAGTTGCAGGGACCAGCTCTGCCTTGTCTTACTTTTGTCAGTCTGTCTCACCGCATAGACGTCTCTCCCTCTGACAACTCTGCCAAGTTCATACTCATTCTCAAATCCCAGCTAAAACTCATCATTCAGAAGCCACATTCTGACTTTACAGGAACACTGCTTCCTGTATCTGTGTCTCTTCCTGCTTGGTTTTAGATTTTTTTCTCAGTACCCCCACCGTTCTCCTTCCATTAGTTCATCAGAAAAAAATATTTTTAGTTCTTTACTTCATGTCAGCTCCTAACACAGCACTGAGCTTGAAACAGAGAGAAGGATGTTAAGGGAAGGATGCACGGAAGAGAACATTCACTATTTCATGTCGTGTATGCTCTGAGTCAGAGCTCAGAGCTCAGGGTTTGGTATGTGATAGGTTTAAACTGTAGCATGATAGTTAGAAGCTAGTCCGGTGCTGGATAAGATATCTGGTTAAAGTACAGTACTTTTTTCTGAGTAGAGTCTTGTAGAATCAGCATCCCTGTATACTTGCTCAGGTGCAGAGGTGTCTTCCCTTACTGCTTGGGTCCCCACAGGCAGCAGGAGTTACGTCCTCGTAGATACATGCCTTGGCAATGCAGCATTTGGAACAGGCAGTGTGTTCTGATCATCCCCTTGTGTCAGGGGATTTCTTGTCTGTTTTGGTGCTGAATTCTTTTCTGATCTAGACTCAGCCAGGTAAAGTGAACTCTCCTGTGTCGGATATTTCCTGAAGGGAGATCCACTTAAAACCTGGGCTAATTTACAAGTTTCAGAAGAGAGCTTCAAGTCTATAAATTGACTTGAACTTTCACTATTGCCTAGATGCCACAGCAATTTTAATTCTATCAGTGAGGTAGTATTTGTTGCTAGTAAGTTAGTATATAAGGAATCGTTTATTTTAATTATGCTGGTCTTACAATTTAGATATGTAACTTTAATTTGTATCTTAAGTACTTTCTTATCTAAGATATTCTTACATTTGCATGAACTTTTACTCTGCAAATATGTTATGTTTATATGAGTTAGGACTGGACAGTGCAGCAAAGGAAATAGCCGACAGTTAACAGACAACCTTCACCAAGGCAAAAAACGCAAACGGTGTACAACAAAGATTTATGAATTTTTAAGAAACTCAAAGAATTCAGGGGCAAAAATTGCCCAGCAATAACATGATTAAAAATCATGAGATGATCCAAATGGGAATTTTTCAAGAACTACATGCAATGGCTGGTAGGTATATGAAAAGGTGTGCATGGTCAGTAACCATAGGGTAAGTGCAAATGCAAGCCACAGTGAGATATGGCCTCATTCCTGCCAGATGGCTGAAATAATAAAAGACAAAAAGAGAGTGCTGGAGAGGGTGTGAGATATATATCCAAAGAAAAGGAGACCAGTGTGTTTCAGAGATAACCAACATGCACGTTAGTCTCAGTGGTCAAAATATAGACTCAACTTACAGAATCAAGACTTTGCATGAACATTATGGAGTCCTTGGCAGTCTGGGATTTGTCTGGGATAAATGTACATTTGGGTTCAAGCAGTCCTGTCTTTGAGTCTCGCCGGCATTGCCTTGCTATGCAGCTGCGTCCCCGACATTCCTGGACCACGTTTCTGCCAGAAATGCCAGTGGAGCATCTATGATAAAAGAATTGGGTTACTTTTGTGGGGCTAGCCATTGAACCCAGGGTCTGTGCAGTTAGGCAAGCCCTCTAGCCACAAAGCTATACCCTCAGCTCCAGTTTTGACGAGCCCCATCCTGTTTTTAAGTTGAACCTGGGGGAGTCAGCAATAAAGACCAATGTTCCAAAACCCCTTTTTTTCAGTGGCAACGCTGCTTGATCATGTACAAACATTTCTTTGACAAAAGTAGGCACAATGATTGCCTGTACATACCCCTGACTTTAGTCAAAACTGTATTTTCACTGCACACTCTTAAACATCCATTGGCTTCCTGGTATGATCAATAAATCTATTTTCTCTATGGTTATGGGATAAGACAGTAATTTTAAACTTACATGGATATCATAAAGATTAAATTAGTTACGAATTACAGGGGATTTTTTTTTAGTGAGGAAAGAAAGTCAAAATATATTTAAAATCTTAAATTTCCAAGTATAAAATATATGGTTTTAAATATATAGCAATTTGTAGTTTACAGTTTTATAATCAGTTAGTTGATTATAAAAGAATTGGAAGAACAATGCATCAAACCATTGGGTTTCACGATAAAGATAATTGTTATATCCCTGTCAGAGGTTAGGGTAGAAAATGAAAAGGATTCTGAAAATTTCTTTATATGTATAATTTCTTCCTATTCATACTTCATGACATTAGCTGGTTACACGCATTTGTTTGTACTGCAAGGACAATGGAGGTTTTAATACCTTTCAAGAGAGGTGACTCTAGGGTTGGCCCTGAAGCTTAGCTTACTCATGGTGAGACTCAGAGTTTCTGTGCCCAGTATAGGGAACTCAGGAATGTGGGCCTAGAGCCTCGCTTTCACCAATGTTTATCTTTTTATGACTGATCACAAGGAAATGCATTCATGTTTAGTGTGTTAAATACTCATCATTTGATAATCCGTTGATAGCTTTGACTTTGTTAGAGAATTACAAAAACAAAACAAAACATTATCCACAGTCTGAAGGATCTTCAACTCTATTGGGAAAAAAAAAAAATCCTCGGCAGCCAAGGCTGGTTAGTGGACGCCTGCGAGAGGCGCATGCGTACTCTCTGGGAACTCTCTTCCAGGCCTCTAACCTCAAACAGGAGGAGCAGAAAGATCAAGAGGAGAAATAATTAAGGTTGAATAGGCATTGTCTAGGCAAGCGGTAGTTTTGTGGCGTGACAGTCGGGGTACAAGGCCGTGATGAGAGCAGCCCAGCCTGGGTACAAGACTCCAGGCAGCTCGGCACACTGCACACCGCAAAGGGGACAGGATTAGACATTTCTCTATCGCCTGATCTAACTGACATTTTTTTCATAGTGATATTTCCTCCAGACACTGATTCCTATTGTTCTCAACATTTCTTCAATGTTCTACGTGTTTGCTCCCTTTAACTTAAAAGTCAAATTGAACACTTTACCACACACAGGGCTTGAGTACATCAAACCCCAGAATTGTACTCAAACTACCCAACACAGACAGTTGAAGCTGTAGGCAAAAAGGTGTAGAATCAGTTTAGGTTACTCTGTGATACCTTGTTGCTTCGAGAACATTCTTTCCGGACATGTAGAAGGGCCGGTCTGTGTTATATTCATCAAATACTCCCCACCGGAGATGGGCCCACTCATGGACAAAGACTCTGCCTGAGAGAGAAGATTATCATCTGTAAAACTGTAGTTAAAATAACTTAAGTATGATTTCCACCTACTTAAAATTCCTTGCTCATCTGCTAACCTGAACTGGAGAACTCTAAAAATCAACATAATTCCATTGCTCCAAAAAAATAAAAAAGATAAAATAGAATGAGAACAACAAATGACTCATTTAGTTATCAAATATGTATATACAGGAGGTTGATTATAATCAGTATATTTCTAAATGAAGGTATTGCTTAATTCTTGCTTTTCTTATAGTCCTGAAAATTAATAGCTGTTGTTTGCTTTTCCTCAGTGGAATTAAGAAGTATAAAATAGATATTTCTACCTCGGGGTCCATAGATACGTAAATTGTCAGCCAGTAGGAAGTTTGGAGTGAAGTGTATGTACTGTCCTCTGTCTCCACACTGCCCATATTGAAGTGTGTAGGGGTCATCTCCATATTTCAGATAAGGGTCAGCAACTATGACATCTGCCTAAAATGCAGAACAAACCCAGTCAGATTTCTAGAGTGCTAGAAATGAGAGATTTTACAAACAAGGATCATCTCATGTTCACCCATAAAAGCTATATTTCTAGTTTACTCCCAACATGATTAGCATTTACCAAAATGTACAAGCATTCATCTGTAAAAGACACAGGAAGCAGGATAGGAGGGGGATGTGACACCTACTTTGTCATATGATTCTCGTTTCGGCATCAAGTACTCGGATTTGGACTTCCAGGTCATTGGGACCAAAATGCTTACATTCCTGAAATAAAATCTTCTTTGGCTGGCTTCAAACAGGTAAGTAGAGGCTTGGGTTACCATTTCCTGACAAAATTAAAAGTACCTTGTGGTAACAACGTCACACAACAAAATCAGCATTAATGTATGTACACAAACCAGAAGCAAATCAAAACTCCTTTCCCTCAAACAGAATAATTTTACAAAGTCTCTTAAATCTGTGTTTCTTTTCTTGTGCCCAAATTCACGTGTGTTTTTGCCTACTGAGGTCAGCAGTGCAGGCTGGAGATAAAAGTGAAGATGTTGGGTTAGTTACAGAGGTAGTTAGAAGTCTGTGCGAGATGGCTGGAGAATGGTGTGGAGGGTTAAGAGTTTAATTTAGCAGTTAGCAATCTGTAGCCTACAGCAGAAGGGAAGAGTTGCCAAAGAGGATCATGGCCAATGTCCCTGGCTCCTAGAGCTGACAGGACAGCAGATTTACATTGCACTGGGCATCCTCAGCTGGACATTCAGAAATCACTGAATTCTTGCTTCAACTGGAGTACCAATGAATAATCACTAGGAATGGTTGTTCTCCTCATCCTGCTGCTTCTGATGGCTTGGATAAGATTATAAAAGTCCTCCTGGGAAAAGGTGAGAAAGTGAATGCTGTCAATCAAATGCTACACTTCCTCTTTTGTGCAGTTTTGTCAAACGAGCGTGAGATCGCTGTCATGTTATTAGCAGGTGGGGCTGGTGCAGATGCAAATGGTGAACATCTTTATGAGGAACAGCAATGAATCCGATGCATTGCCACCAGCAGAGAGCTAACTGAAGATGCTTCTCCCGCTCTAGAAAACTGCCACGAATGCCCAAGAGGCAGAGGGTAACACCTCTCTACACTTAGCCTGTGATGAGGGCCGAGTGGAAGAAGCAAGGTGGCTGGTGACCCAAGGAGCAAGTACATACACGGGTGATGAAGAAAAGACACCCCTGCAAGTGGTCATAGGCGGCCTGGGTTAGTACTCCAACAGACGGTGGAAAGTTGGGTGACTTGGATTTACTCCTCTTATGTTTTGTTGTCTCTAGTGTCCTAAGAATCAATGTATTGTGTACAGAATGTCTTTCCTGGATGATGAAGTTTGCTCACATCTGAATCTTATACCTTTAAGGCCCCAGTTATATGAATTGAGAATTTAAAGTTTGGCAGATTGTTATACTTGATGTTGACTTTGTTTTTAATGAACACACTGTGCATAGAGAAGAGGCAGCTGAAAATAAGTGCAATGAACCTTTCTGATTAACATCAAGTGTAATAACAGGCAAAGTCTCACCAGGTGGTAATAAAATATGAAGGACTGATTGGTTTCAGTTTTGTCACTTATTTTATGACTATGCATCTCTAAATTTCTCATTTGCATAAGAGTTCGAATCCTTGTGCCTCACCACATCTTGGTGATACCAAAAGCATCTAAGAATAGAGTACACATGCTACCTGTTGATACCATTTATTACAAGTAGAAACACACTGACTTCTAACACGTCGAAGGTTCTCTTTAAAGTAAGACAGGTAAGGATTTTAGGTTTTCCAAAGTTGGGCACGTAGGAGCAACTGGAGAAATGCGTAAGACAGCAGCTACTGGGGTTTAAGAGTATATTTGCTATATAGACTTTGTAAAAGCAGCATCATTAAGATAAAAAATGAGAACATTTTTTTCCACTTGCTCTAAATCTATTACCTTAACTAATTAATGATTTACTTAGGGTTTGAACACTGATTTTAATGTATAATAAAAATATAAAAATAAGCAGATGCTATCATGACTATAGATAATATTGCAGACATGATAAACACAGGCAAAGCAGCCTTAGTAAAAGGAATTACTGACATGCAAATATGCAGCTAATACAACCCTTCTTACCTTTATGCTTTGGATGAGTCTTTCATCTTCTGGCACACTGGGGTTAATTGCAACGACCACTCCCTCGTACCCATTGTTGCTGAGATGGACCAAGGAGCTTTGCGTCTCCTGTAGGAGATGCAGGCTGAGGAGCAGAAGGACCTTCAGACCTGGTACCATGTTTGCACATGCTAAGCGAGGTGGCCGCGCAAGGAGGGTATTTATGTGTCTGCTCCACTCAGGAATTTAGATGGCGATCAGAATATTTGCATGGGTAGAGTGAAATAGTCCTATTTCTTGTTGACCTTCCTTGTTGCATTCATTCTACAGACGTCGCTGCTGAATGGCAGTGGGGATTATGGTAGGTACATTCATTGAGGAATTTGCATGGCGACCAGAATATTTGCATGGGTAGAGGGAAATACTCCTATTTCTTGTTGGCCTTCCTTGTTGCATTCATTCTACAGACGTCGCTGCTGAATGGCAGTGGGGATTATGGTAGGTACATTCATTGTACTTTGGAAGACAGCTAAGACAACAGGCATTTACTGAAGTGAGCCATCTTTTTGGGTTGTTTGGGTAGTTATCCTCAGAGTTGTGGGTATTTATCATTGCCATGAACACTGCCCCCCATCATCATCTAGCAGTGGAAGCCTAAGTCTTCAGGGTCTGTTCATAGTGAGGGGTGAGCAACTGAGAAAAAAAAAGCACCAGGAAAGGGCAGATGAAAAGGCTTGTATTAAAAAGCAAACAACAAACAGGACTGAAGTGGGAGTGGCAGTGGTTTATGACTTCATATTGGTTCTTGAGATGGGCATGGTGTGAGCACAATGCTCCCACACGGCTGTGGATCAAATGCAGACTTTCTTTTATTACTTTCCGTGATAGTTACATGTTTGTTTCAGCTTTCAAATGGTATCGACGTTCGAAATCCTTTTGTAACTTGAGAACTTAATAGACTTCACCTAATATTTCTTTCTTTCTTTTTTTCTTTTGGATTGAATAAAGAGCCTTACAGCTTGAGACAGTTGTCCAATGTCATGATGAGCTGGCTCTGGAGTCAGATCAATGTGAGCCTGACTCCTCCTGCTGGTCGCTTAATAGTCACGTATTTCTTTGTTAGGGTTGTGTGATTCTTCCTTAAGCTTTGTCTGTTTTCAAAATATCTGAATTATTATGAAATGCTGGCAATGCTAGATGAGTTAATCTAGAGAAAAAACTTCATGCACGTGCCTTGACTCCTGACACCTCAAGAAATAGCAGACATGGCATGCTAAAGGTGATTTGTTAGTCAGCTTCTCGGCTTTCATGAGTAAATTTTGTAAAACTGTAAAGATTGTCTTGCAAGCTTTAAATGGGGGGGATGGAGAGCTGGCCAGAACTGTGGGTGCCAGAGTGAAATCTGTAACTTCTTGGAGTGCCATTAGCACTGTCTTAGTGTTGCTAGTCCAGTCAAGATGTGGTACCATTTATAAAGTCCTCCTAAAGAAATGGCTTTCTTTTCCTTGAACTTGCTTGAGCTGCTGGCATTTTGTACTGGTGGCATTGCTTTGGCTGTTTTGACAGACACAATATATTTTCCTCACTAGACTGTAAATTAGCTTGGAGCTAAGGGATTTATTTTTAGCTTCTCAGCCTCAATTTTGTTACCTGTAAAGTGAGAATAGTAATACCGGTTCCAGGAGTTTTGTGAAGCTTAAGTGATACAATGTGGGAAGCTGGATTTAGTGGGTGGCACTTCTGCCTTATATAGGCAGATCATCGTACAAGCAAGCAAACAAAACAATTAAAGAAAAAAAAATCCTATGGAAGACTTTGTTATGCTGTTCCAGTACATGGCAGACCTTGATAAATTCACATTTATTCTCTGCTCCTCCTTATTCTTTTAAGTTCATGTGCAAAAAGCAAGTGCTTCATGTGCCCTCCCTAGTGCTCTGTCTTCAAGTACAGACCTGAGAAAACTCTGGCATTGCCTCCAAAGATGTCAAAGCCTTGTTGCGTGGATTAGATTGGACGAATAGAGGATTCAAATAAGAAAGAGTGAAAGATGTCACTGAGCACGAGGAAGATAAATTTGAAATGGTTTCTCATGATGAAGGAATCACAAGAGCACTTGGGGAGGGTCATTCTTTACACAAGGGAAGCATGGAGAAGCTAAGTCACCCTAGGTTACAGTTTCAGAAAGGGACAGCTTTGGGCTTTACTCTTGGGCAATTTACCTAAAAGCTATGGTTTGAAAAAAATACAAAACATATGCTATTTTTCCAAAAGGATGACTTAAAATTATTTTGAGGGTTTGTGTTAAAAACAGTACGTGTGTGTTGGAGACCCTAAAGAATGTGGAGTGCCAGGACTGACATTGTATGAGATACCTTTTATTCTGTTTCACTCAGGTTGTATGATGGGGTCTTCAGGCAGCTTTGACTTAAAAACTTAAGTTTAAGTAGAATTCCTTCAGTACCTAGTTACCCGTTTTTGATAAACACAAGGCAGAAAAATCTTTTAAAGTTTGTAGTGTTTCAGGAACACATCACTCTCTACAGTAATATAGAGGAATCTCACATGAAAGAAGCCTGTCACAGAGTGAAGTGCACTAGAGGACTCCACATGGGCAAAGCACACACACAGGGAACGGTCCGCGCTACTAGATCTGAAGGCTACGGTTACCTTGGTGAAAGGTGACCCTGAAGAGACCAGGAAGGCCATGTCTGGAAAGCTGGCAAACGATCTTCTTTCCATATCGGTCTTCACTTTGTTATGAAAACATATATGACCAAGGCCAAGTATTCCATTTAGTAGGTCCAGAGAAGAGATTAGGAAGCTGGTTGAGCAAGGTATCACATAGCATAAATATTTTTGATTACCTTCCTTGGCCTGAGTCTGTGCCTCCATCCTTACCTCCTTATTCATTTGACAGTTGGCTATTGGGAATTTACCATAATTCAGTTCTCCTTTGTGAATTATGACTGACCTCTACTCTCATATACCTAACTATTAATGGAAAAGATAAACAATAAATATTCTAAAATACCAGCTAGTGTTAAATTCTTTACATATCATTTTATAGTGGAAACGTCATAGTGACTTTGCTGTTGCTCAAAACTGGATGTTGGGAAGAGAAAAGGAATCACTGAAATCTAGTGGATGGAACAGGAGTTGCAGAAATGCCCGGTGGATCAGTGCTGTTACTTATGTGAAGTAAAACAGGGCAGGGAGGGGCTGCGAAGAATAGTTTTTGTTGCTTTTGGACAAATTTGTCTCTTGTGTCTTTCTAAGTGACTTGAAACTGTGTATAGCTGTAAGAATGGTTATCGGGTAAACTAAAATTGAAAGAATGTTGGGCAGAGGTGAAATTCATGTGAGAGTTGGATCAACCTACATACCAGATAAAGGCTGGTTGGATAATGAAGAGGAAGTAAGCCCAAGCTTGTTATTGTAGAAGCATTGAGAATACAGTTCAGTTATCTTTGTTTTCCTTATTTAGGTGGGGGTGATTTAACATTTCTCTTTGGGGGAATCATGTTTCCTCCTTGTAGTTTATGTGTTGAGCATAGGGTGGATACTGGTTCTTTTGTTGTCCTTTTGCCAATGCAGAGACTGATTCATTTCAGCTGATACTCGAGAGGAAGATGAGCAAATATTTATTGAGCATGGTGATAGGTATCAGAGTTGTGATGATGATTGAGGGATTATCTCCTGCCTTAAAGGATCTCACCATGTGGAAAGAAGTCAGCACAAGTACATAGCCATTACAGTATGGAGCAACAGTGAGCCTAGAGTAACAGGAAGTTGCCTCCTTTGGGGGAGGAGGTTGGGAAAGATAGAGCATCCTCCACAGGAAGTTCAGGACCTAGATTAAGACACAGAAATGAACATGATTTACCAGGTGACTCTAAGCTATGAAAATGGGGGACAATGGACAGTGACCATCATGGAGAGTGAGAATAGACCCAGGTTCCTATGAGAGTAACTGACATAGTCGAGAATTCCTAGCAGTCCATGGAGGGCAGATAGAGCCCTTTGTACGGCAAGAGGAAATATGAGAATAGAGACTGAAAGGCTAGCTGGGAGAAAGCCTTGAAGGACATTGTCAGTTACATGGGCAGGTCTCACTCAGAGCATAATGCAGAGGCCAGTCCTGTTGGAGCTGCAGAGTTTCACTTTAGAGGACGGGGCAAGGCCCAGTGATAATGAGGCTCCTTCATTTGCCAATGGTGTGCTTTCTCTGCTGGGTGACTGAAAGAAAGCAATGAATGAAGCAGACATCCTCACTGCCATAGAGACACATCTAAACTTTTAGATTCTATCTAGGAGCCTGTGTGGGATGCATCCTGTATCCAGGTCAGTGAGGAGTAATGATGGGGTATAATATGAGGGCCTGCTTGTTGGGGTTTCTGTCCTGCCCAGTTCCCACAGCTGGCAAGTCCCAAAGAAAATCTCACAGAGAGTCTATATTAATGATAAACTGATTGGCCCATTAGCTCAGGCTTCTTATTAACCCTTATATATTATATTAACCCATTATTCTTATCTATGTTGGCCACATGGCTCAGTACCTTTTTCAGTGGGGCAGGTCACATCCTGCTTCTTCGGTGGTATGGGAAGGACTGGGGAAAGAGCTTCCTTCTTCCCAGAATACTCCTGTTCTCATTGCTCCACCTCTACTTCCTGTCTAGTTTTCCCGCCTATACTTCCTGCCTGGCTTATGGCCAATCAGCATTTATTTTAAAACATAATTGACAGATATAGAATTGTTCCATTTCTTCTGCACCAATGGGGAAGTTAGACAAAATATAGAAAGACCAGGTAGGGAGTACAGTTTCTATTGGCAGGTGATAGATACAGGCTGAGATGGCATAATGAAAAGAAGAAGAGGAATCTTTTAAAGAAAAGTTTTTTTATGTGTATGCATGTGCCTGAGTGTATGTATGTGAAGCACATGTGTGCAGAAGCCCTTTGAAGAGGATGTGAGGGCAAGACTTGTTCAGTGACTGAGTGTAAGTGGTGAGGAGCTTGGCAGATTATAGGATTGGCTTGTGTTCTCTGATGTGAGTGGCAGGGCAGTGAGTGCTTTTCTTAGCCCGAGAGAGAAATTCATAAGGTATGGATGAAGATGGTGAATGCAGTGTTTTAGAATTATAATGTTTTCCCACCAACAGTGACAAAACAGCTAACCAAACCAAACCAAATCAACACCCAAACAACTTTCTGTAATGTATCCCTTAATTTGTATGTCTACTTTTGGTTCCAAAAAATTAAGGTAGTTAGTCATTTTCCCAAACTCCAAATTATATTGTTATATTGTTTCTGGGAGACATAGCTCTGACTATGCAACCAGAGTGAGAAAGGACACAACCATGGGATCATGCCAAGGTGACAAGGCATAGCAAGAAATTTCTATATGAGGTGGTCAGTGGATACTGCCTCATAGAGTCAGTCAGCAAGCTGGAAGCTGTGAGTGCCTGTGACCTTGTGACCCCTCATCTCTCACTGAAAGCCTTGACTTCAGAAGCACAAAGATGGCCTCTGAGCATAATAACACATTTGTTAACTGTAGTTGGATTTTCCTTGGACCATCAGCTCCCAAATAATGACACGGAGACTTCTTAGTAAGTATGAAAGCTTGGCTTTAGCTTAGGCCTGTTCCCAACTAGCTCTTATAACTTAAATTGACCCATTTAGATTAGTCTATGCTCTGCTGTGTGGCTCATTACCTCTCCTCCACATGTCCCACTTTCTCCATGTCTGGCTGATGAGTCTCTGCCTCTTTGATTCCTTCCCAGAGTTCCTATCTCTGTCTGAAAGTCTTGCCTAGCCTCTCCTGCCTAGCTATTGGCTGTTTAGCTCTTAGTTAAACCAATCAGAAGGTGACCTGGCAGAAAAACATCTTCAGAGTGTACAAAAAGATTATCCTACAATGTTAACATCTTTAACTGGATTGATTTTTAAGAAAGAAAGAAGAAAGAGTAGGTAAACAGAGCATATATGTACACATAATTATTTCAATTATTTTACTAAGACATAACAGAGACTAGTAGAGATTCTATAGTTAAGGGAAGTTTAACTTGAAGAGGCAAGAAGTATAGGAACACACACATAAACATAGAATTGACATATGAGAAAAAAATAGGAAAGATTTGTGTATATGAGTCTGGGACACTTTGTTTCCATAATAATTTCCAATTCTATCAATTTTCCTGCAAATGTCATGATTCCATTTCTATTTATGACAAGTTATATTAAACTCGATGTGTGTCGTGTACACCATGTCTTCTTTGCCTGATTATGTTGATGAACATCTAGGGTGTTACACTTCTTAGCCATTGTGAATAAACATGGATGTACATGTGTCTCTGTGACGGGACCTAGAGGCTTGTGTGTGTGTATACCCAGGAGAGATTCAGTTGGGTCATGTGGTACTTCTTGCTTTAAATTCACCAATTCCCATTCCCACCAACCATGAATAAAAAGTTCCTCTTTCTTCACATCCTCTCTGGCCTTTGCTGTTATGTGAAGTATTACCTTGTTCTAATTGGAGGATTGTGATACCTTGTGTTCATTGGAGGATTGTGATACCTTGTTCTCATGGGAAGATTGTGATACTTTGTTTTCATTGGAGGATTGTGATACCTTGTTCTCATGGGAAGATTGTGATACTTTGTTTTCATTGGAGGATTGTGATACCTTGTTCTCATGGGAGGATTGTGATACCTTGTTCTCACTGGAGGGCTTGGAATACTTCCTGCAATGAGAATCTTCTCTTCTCAGCCCACTTTCTTTCTCTCTTTAACTGATCTTATCAATAGGCTTGAGCTTCCTAGGTATGCCTCTGAGTGACGGGTTAAAACAAGTCTATGACATATTTTGCTTTTCTCTGGAAAAGACTTTAGTTTCAACAATTCTTTCTTAAGATGAGTGAAAAAGTGCATAGGTGTTTATATTGAATTGAAAGACAAACAGGTAGAATCTGATTTTTAAAAAGCAGTATCTTCCTGGGCCCAGTGAGATGACTGGGAGTAAAGACATTTGCTGCCAAGTTTGACAGCCTGAGTTTGATCCCTAGAACCCACAGGACAGAAGGAGAGAACCCATGCCCACAAACTGTCTTCTGATAGCCACATGCATGCAACAGCACACACACACCGTGCCATAACGTTATATATATATATATATATATACACACACACACACACACTCACATGAACACATTCATGCATATGTGCACATACATACACAAAATCAATAAAATAAATAAAAAGAATTAAAATAGCATCTTCTGTATCCAAGAATGGCAGTAAGTATGACCTTCACTATGATAGTGTACAGTTGCTGATTTTGAGTTACTATAATGCCATTAGCTTATATTGATAACACCAAGACCACATTCATTTCGTCCCTATAAATATTAGTGATTTGTTCTTTTATGTTGTGTCTTGACTACTTACACAGATACTGTTAGTTTCTCCAAGAAATTTGAAGTATCATTTCAGAAAACTTTGGCATCAGAAAAAAAAATACAGAACTAGAGATCAATATAAAAACAGTTTTTGTCACTATTTATTTTAAGGGAATAAAATTTTAAATTTGTAGTTTTTCATGAATGGGTGTGCTTAAAAACATTCTTTTAAATCCTCTTGAAACTATTTTTGAGTTCATGATCACATAGGATGTACTTAAAAACTCAGAAGTATCCTTTTATTTATGTTGCTTTTCAAAACGATGTTTCAGTGTTTGATGAGGACCTTCTTTTCTTTAGGACACAAACAGTGGCACTTAGAATAATACAGACAACTGCAAGGGAGCCGACCACAGACAGCACGATAGTGGAAACACTAACTCCAGACTGTGGACTTTCACCAGGCCTCCCGGGGCCATCGGGACTCCCGGGGCCGTCAGGACTAGCATCTGCTTGAGGGATGAATAGTGTTACTTGTGCGATGTTGGACAGTTCTGAACTCAAATCGCTTTTGTCGACACTTTTCATGGCAATGAATATGTAGGTTGCATTTTCTTCTGAGATGCTTTCTGGTTTGAAGGCAAAGGTTTCCTTGGAGTTGGCCTCGTTTGGTAACAGGTCAGTGGTATTCACTTGAAGAGCCTCATCAAAATTGTTTCTTAGGGCAGTAATATTTTCACTTATTCTTATGATATACTGTTGAGCTAAGAGAAATGTTATGGGTTAGTTGCTGCATCTTACCATGTTAAATTTCTTTGTAGTTATTCTCAAAAATATTTAACATGTAAAGTATGCTCATATCAAAAGTTTTACCCATTTTTCAATAAAAACTGTCTGACTTTTAATCACTTGCATGAGGAACAAGATCTTCTTAATAAATTATAAATTATCAGATCATAAAATTCCCACTTGGCTGAGTTCTCAGTGAGAAGTCACTCTCACCTGTAACCTGTCTGCTATTGCATCACATTGGACACATCTCACCTGAGTCAAACCTGCATGACTCTTTGTTCTTACCTTTTCCAGTATCAAAATCATCTCCCGGTGCTGTCCATGTTAGGCTGATCTCTTCCCCATCAAGCGTGGCCTGAAGGTCTGTGATTTGACTTGGGGGGTACAGGTCAGGCAAAGGACCAGATGGAACATCAGATACGATAAATGCACCTCCAGATGCTGCTCTGCTGAAATTCTCCAGGACTGGCTGAGTAGCCTCTGTCGTTTCAGGTCGTGGTGGGTTCCGTTCAATTTCACCTGCATTTAAAATTCTCTAGTTTAAACTGGATGAAACTGAGCTAGTGTTTTTGGAGTTTGGTCAATCAACTTCCTGACCCTACCTGTTTTTCTTTTTTTCTTTCCCTTTCCCTTATATAGCTGGATTTTATTATGTGCTACAATCAAAAGCATTCAATTAATGGGGAATGTCTTCCTCCAGAATCCTTACCAAGATGTTATCAAATAAAATTGGACAACAACTTCCTTTGAAATGAAAACTTCACTGAATGAGAACGCTATGTAATTTGTTATATGAATTAACAAAACAAAATAAAAATAAATCCAAAACCAAACAAGGTGGCATTAAGCTTAGGCTAGCCTCAAATGCACTTAAGTAACCAAGGTTAACCTTGAAATCCTTGTCCTCCTGCCTCTGTCCCCTAAGTGATGGGGTCACAGGCGTGTGTCACCATGCCTCACTAGTATAAGCCTTAAGAAAAGTATTGCTTTATTCTCAAGTCATTTCAGATTAGAAACGCGTCCAGAGAAATCAATGCCAGTTCTATCCTTGACACTCAGATGACATCCTTCCTTCCATGCTGGACGTGCTAAGGAATGATGCTCCTGATTTACTCCATTGCTTTAAAAAGACCCCCGAAGTCACAAGATAAGGAGCAAGGAAAGGAAAACTTAAAACCATTGAAGCTCATAGAACCCAGAGGACAGTTTTCCCACTGGCTGGCACTGCAACTCGTAGTATAGTGGGCTGCTTCCCTTGTCCTGAGCTGAAAGGTTAACACATCATTGTTGACATGGAAGGGTGTTCCACACTAACCTAATAATAGCTGATAGGTTTTCTGTGTCTACTGTTTGTCAGACTTAGAGTGAGTTAACTCAGAGACAATTATATGAAGATCTCATTCTAGAAATGGGGAAAGTTATATTTTGAACTGTAAAATGTTTGTAGCCTCCATCATATCAAATTGCGAATATTATTCCCTGGTTTATTAATGTGAGTTACTTACCATTCACTACCCAGCCCGGGATGTAGGCGGCTCTACTTGACGGATGCCGTAAGCTTTTCCTGGCAGAATTTGTTCCTCCGTCAGCCCGCACTTTTAAGCTGTATATTCCATTTTCTGAATAAGCTGTGAAGTACCTGGAGTAGACGCCATCATCCTTGAAAGTATCAGCCCCTTGTTAAAGATATAGAGAAATAAATTACAATCATGGTAACAAATGAGAAGTTGGTGTATCAGCTCCTTGTTGAAGACAGAAAGAAGTAAATTACAGTCATGGTAACAAATGAGGAGCTGGTGTATCAGCCCCTTGTTGAAGACAGAAAGAAGTAAATTACAGTCATGGTAACAAATGAGGAGCTGGTGTGCTTTCCAACCGCACATGGGCTGCTATGGGCATATTCTCGACCCTCATCTACAATTTCACATTTGAATGGAATGTGAATATTTCCCTCATGCCCTGCCTAAATAATACATTATTGAATTGTATATCCTTTGGAATGAACACATCTGCATTCATGTAATACACTTATGCACAATGATAATTGCATGTATATAATATATAATAAATATTTAACGTCTATTTTTCTATGTCCTACAAACGTATACAGAGGCCATAGACTCTTCTTACAATTTCTCTGCCAATTGGTTGACTTTCAATTTTCTTAATTATTATTATTATTATCATTTCAAGGTCCCTACTACTGTAAATGTATCTTTATGCAAGATTTAATTGTCATCACTTATCATAGGCAACTAAATATACTTATTTTGCTTCATAGTAAATAACTTCTGTGTTTCTTTCCTTTTTTTTTAAAGTCTTTGTTCTCTTGTTCAATTATTTCTCTAGTCCAACATAGGAAAACCCATTTTCCCACTGGAATAAATACTTGGAGGATCTCAGAAATGCTGTCTTATAAGTACACTCATGAAATCATGAACATTGAAAGTCACCTGATAAGTTGTGAACTGTATTTCCCATTCTAATCAGAAGATGAGAAAATAAGGCTCTTGCATTAGCAGTCTCTGTATTGCTCTAGAAGCCTGGGGATTTTTAGACATGCAAATTTCCCGCACTATCTATGGCAGCACCTCTGCTAAAAAATTCTCTTTTTAGCAAGTCCTTCAGATGATTCCTCTGTATAAAAAAGTGTGATGATGCTTGCATCAGCTATTGTTAGTCAAAGTCTTATTTGTTCTTCCAGTAAAGGCATTTTAAATTAGCTTATTTCCCAATGAACTAAATGCTTATCCTCCTTCAATAAATGAAGCAAGAATCATGCAGTTATATGCAGTGTAGATGGGTTTGTGGGACTGCAAAGAGGTGGGAGGTAGTTGTAGAATTACCATTGCAATTAAAGAAAACATGGAAGTCAATCCAAGAATGTTGGAACATTTCTGCTGGCAGCTTTTCTCTAGAGCTGGGCATCATGGGGCTACCTCCCTCCAGCAAAACTTCCTGTGTCTACGTGCCCTTGTCTGGAGAATGTCCCTGGGCCTGGAGGACTGACCTCATCTGGAAACAGCCTCTAACCCAGATGCCGGCCTCTCTAAACCAGATGCCTGACTTACCTTTAGTGTGAACCCTGAGATAGATCCCTGCTAGAAGGCTCCCTTGCTGCACATATGGTAACTAAGACTTGTGCTAGGTAGGAGCTGGATGATCAGAGTGTGCCACTTAAAGCAAATTAGGGTTTGTCTCCAGGCTCCCCAATCCTAAATATTCCTTATACTCTGAAATAAAGTTGAGCTGATTCACTGAAGACTGTCTTCTGGAAGCCTGTCTCTGTTCGTGCTCATGGGTCTCATACAAAGCTTTCTTTCACCACTACTGCCTCTTCCCTCTTGGTCTGGTGATTGACAGACTGGGGGAGAAAGAGGACCCCCCTACAATGACAGTCAAATATAGCTGAAGACAAAATTGTAAGATGATATATTGCAAAATGCACTGATAGACAACTTTACTAATTCCAGTGTGGACCAGACTGGTTATTTTGTTCACTGACTTCAACACAAGGTTCCATTTACACAACCCACGGAGTGCAGTGAGTGCCCCACTCACCCTACAGACCGGAGGACAGAGAACAGCCAGCAAAGGTCCTAGCTTCCTGCCAGTGAGACCTGGCATCTGATGCTGCAGGGCTAAGTCTTCCTCTATGTGGTGCCTCTACCTTCTTCCGGGTCCTGGCTCTCATGACTAAGTGCTTTGTTTCAGCTGTGGGGACTCACTCTTGCTTCTCTCCCTTTCCCTGTCAGGATGCCAGGTTCTGTACCCCTCCCACAAAATTATTTGTGCGTTGTCTTTGATGCTTTGACCATGCTTTCTTGGTGATGCTCCTCCAAGAAGCATGTAACTGGAATTCTTGCTTATCTTCTCAGTCTTCTTCATGAGCCTGTCTTAGCTGGAGACAGGCATTGCCTGCCAAGATTACGAACATGATTTTGGCAGCAGATGACATTTATCGAATGGTTATCAAGTGTGAGACGCTTGCTAAGCACTTTGTAGGACTTACCTGATTGCATTTCCTGCTGGTCTTGCTATTCATCTAGAATCTGTCTGTCTTAACTCGTCAGGTTCTCATCTTGTTGTACCCACTGCCTCAGGAACCCATGACACACTTTGAACTAATTAAATATAGGTTTATCCATAAAAGGCTGCGGCTTACCTGCACCATTGTCCAGCAGCTCGAGCTCTTCGATGATTCCACTATTCGATTCTATGATAGCTGTCACGTGGGCTCCGATGATGGGTGTGTACCCTTGTAGAACTTCTGCATAAACGATCATAGGGCTGGGGAAACTGCCGGTGTCTCTGTTCATTTTAGCATTTACAGTGATGGGTGGCACAGAAGAACTTGCTGCTCGGGAGCTTACTGTAATTGTTAGTATTTCTTGGCTTGATTTGGCTCCAAGGTTGTAAGTCCAAGTGCCCGCCTAAAAATTTTGGTGGAAACATGCAGTAAACATTTAGAGTCTGACTATATTGTTTTTCCATTATGTGATTTTAAAATAGATCACAGAAGTTTTGTGGTTTTACAAAGATCTTAATTCTTTGTAAATTGGAAATGGTTCAGACAGGGAGCCCAGATAGTGCTGAGCATGGTGTTCACCTTCTCTGATTTCTCCATTGGAAAACAGTGTCCTGATAAGTCTGCCTTGCTGTGCCCTTATTCTTTGGCCTCAGTATCAGAGAGTCTGTTTCCGTGAGGATCAGTGAGAAAAGACGGCACACCGAATCACACTGACTCTTCATGTTTCTTCCTCGGTGTTCTCAGATACCTCTCCTTTCTATCAACCCATAAATTCATTTTACCTTTACCTGGACATCACAGTTTTTAGGATTTCACAGGTAATGAAAGTATATAAATTTTATTTTCATTTTGAAGATGGTAAAATTGTTGGCAGTCATATTCACAATGACTTTAGGGCCTCTTTGGGAAAATATTAGTTCAGGGTAAATTGAAAAGCTAGTGGCTTACCTGAGCTATTCCTGGAATACTGAAATAGGCCATTTTTGAAGCTGTGTCCATTGTCAAATTTGTGATTTGAGTTCCTTTGGGATCCCATAGAGAAATGCCAGGAGCTGATCTCATCCATGTCACAAGAAAGAAAGTGTCCTTTCCCACGGTGCTGTCAATTACCACAGTGTCATTCAGCCAGTGATTATTGTCCAGTTTAACTCCTCTACTTTCAAGCTGTTTAAATACAAAACATACAAACAACATTAACAACAAAACTTAATGACTACAGAAGAAAATGGTTTTATTCTTCTGTCTTCTCCAGATAATTCTTTATATTTGCTCTGGAAGTCATCTTACAAATTCTTAACTACCTTAGAGTTCTCTCTCTTTTCCTCTCCCTCCTTCTCAAAAAGGGTTCTTATGTTGTCATGGTTGACCTGGTCATCCTATGTACTTCAGGGTGGATTCAAATTCCTAGCATTCTCCTTGTCTCTTCCTAACAACAGATTTGCCATCTTTCTGAAGTCTTCTTTCTATACGACAGCTACAAGGTTAGAAATACAGGGGCTGAAGAAAGGACAGGGTATAATAGGACATTTAAAGGTGAAACATCAGTTGGAAAGTTGAGGCTGTGATCCTGCTATGTGTTCTTAGCTTTCTGGGAGAATGCTCGTGCTGAATTTTGGCATCAGAGGATGCTAAAACTCACAGAGGGTAGTCTAAGCTATGTGTATATGTGACATGCTTACTCATCTGGCTGATGACCCAAAAGACAACACTTGGGGTAATTAGAGTATTTTAATTGAGGCAGAGTAAAGGCGTCCAAAGAAAAAGACAGGTAAGAGTCTGGGATAGGACACTTGTCTAGCACTTTGGAGACTTTAGGTTCAGTTCCTAGGAAGACGTAAAAGACAGTTGAGATAAGCTCTCTTGGATAGATTGTTAAAGAGAAATCTTTAAGTAATTTTTTCCACACAGGATTGAGGGTGAAGCATTGCACATGGAGTCTGTTCAAAAAAAGGAAAACTGGTTGTGAAGGATAGAATCCTGGGAAAAGAGAAAACAAAAGCCAGGTCTTTCTCTGAGAGAAGACATAAAGGAGTGATTCATCTTTGTTGAAAGCTCTTAGCTGAGGAGAGTCAACATGTTACATTATTTTTAAAATCACAAAATTGCAATTGCATGTTTATCATGTAAACATAATGTTTTGAAACATTATAAATGGGCCAAGAGCTAATTAACACAAGCATTTTCTCACTCCACATTGAGAACACTTAAATTCACTTTCTAATCTATTGCACCAAATATGATATGCATGCTATTAGTTATAGTAGTCACTATGCTTATATAAAACATCTCCTGAACTTATTTATTACCTAACTGAAAGTTTGTATCTATCTCCTAACATCTCTCTGACCCTCACATCTTACCAGTTGATGCTTATTATGGTTTTTATTCTTTTCTATCAACTCAGCTATCTTGGATTTCAAGTGTACATGAGACCAGACATCTCATTGTTTTATGCTTGGCTTATTTCACCTAACATGACGTCATAGGCTATCCAACTTCACCCATGTGTGTGCTTCCTAGGGGTGTAATTTTAGGAAGAATAGAATGTATCATTTCTACTCCATCCCAACCTCAACCCCAAACAGCCTCAGCTCTAATAGAAAGAAAATTCTTTCAAGCATAACTCTGTTGCCTAAAATTTTGGTCCCAGGTTAAGCAGGCAAGACTTTAAATAAATTTGGAGTAAATTTGAGTGTAAATGTCGCCCACACATTTTGCTTCTTCATCAGCAAGTCTTTGAAAACAAGGTCATTTTGGTCCCACAATGGCATTAGAGAAATAAATGTGGGGCACAGTTTTTCCTTTGTATTCCAAGCACCACCACCAATCCCATATTCCCATTGACTCAGACGATTGTACCATGCTTCCAGCTGGTCCCCGTTTACCTTTGTTATTTTCAGCCATCATGTGTATGAATACAGCTTGGCTTTGAAAATTTCTGCCTTCTTTATCTTTTCTTTATTTAAAAACTTACCGCAGGTATCGCAAGTGAGAAAGAAGGAATTTATCTCTACTCTTTCTACACATTAGAAAAGCCACCACCTAAAGTTTTGAACATATCTTATCTATAAATGTCTCCTTTCGCATGGTTTCATGTGTTCTGCCTTTGTACCTTTTCTTGGTTATGGCAAAAACAACCATAAAAACCTCTAGGGATGGGAAAACGCTGACCTGAATTGACTTCTGGGTGACATCAGCATTTTCTGAAGTAAGAGCTCCAAAAGCATCCATGAGACCATTGTTCTGGGCTTCATCTGTAGAACCCTCAAACGAGCCTCCTACAATGTGAATGAGTAAGTTTTTTTTGTTTTTGTAGAACATGTGTACTTATCACATTTTAATGATTAACAAGGTAGCAGTTAAAATAAAGTCAAAGTTTCCATATAGATCAAGTAAATTGTCAGAAAATCGTTAAGATCATCTCTGAAATGTTAATTGACTATAATGCATCCTAACTGTGAAGCAAAACCCACCTTATCGCCTCAGTATAGAAACCTCTGTTGAATGAGGTTTGTCATTTTGTCGTTCTTGACAATGAAAGACACTACAGTTGTGCATATTTAAGCTCACAGATTTTACACAGTCCTTTAGGGGAATTATATACATCATTTAGATTTTTTTCAGAAGGAAATAGATTAGAAACAGAGAATTGGAAAGGCGAAAGAGTTGCTGTATGGAGGTATCTTGACAACAAATAGAGCTGTGGAGATGAGCTGACAAGCAGTGGGGACAAGTTCAAAAAAGCACTATTGTTGGTTAGAGTATTTGTGACAAAATAAACTGTATAGATGGCCATAAAAGTGTTTGAAGTGTTAGAAATTTGTATAGCAAGCCACAAAAAGCAAGTATATATATATATATATATCTGTTACCATGAAAGCTAAATCAGTGTAGTAATTGATACTTTATTATTGGCTCTGCATTCTCTACTGTGTTTAAGAAGGTACTAGAAGTATGCAATCAATTTCCACCACCTATTAAAATAGCAGTCACCACAGTTAACGCTTATCAAGAAATTTTGTATTTTCTCATTGCCTTTTGTTCCTGGAAAAAAAACCCAGACTTTGTTCAAGGCTCAGCTTGGAAACTTCCACTTTTACATGTTGGGAACATGGAAGGCTTGTTTGCCTCAGCTTAACTCTATTCTATGCTTTTGCTGTTATGAAGGAGTGTAACCCATATGTTTGGATTGACCATTTTATGTGTTTTTCCAGTCTATTGAACTACAAGGTAATGAGGACAGAGGTTGTGTCTGCTTGATTTTGTTCTCCAATCCCTGGCCTGACTTTTGCAGAATGAAGCTTAGAAGAAGAGGTTGAGCATCAGTTTTATATTCATATACATCAATTGGAAGTCTGTAATATGGAGATCGTGTTTCACCTGTTAGAATGCTCATGTTTTTCACAGCTTCCTCATAATTTGGTCCCAAGGCAATGAAGTGAACTACGGATCCGCTCTCTTTCACCTCATCAACACACTCTTTCGCAGTGCTGTCCTCCCCATCACTCATCAGCACAATGTCAGCTCCATTGATTTCGAAACCTCCAATTTTAAGTACCTGCAAGCATAATTCAGAATACCATTATTATACTAGATCAGCTATCCTGATGGAGAATTTACAAAAAGAAGTTGAATAGAAAAAGTGTAAGAAAGAAGAGATAATTTCTATTTTAGAATCATAGAATTTATACTCAGTGGTCCTGGGAGAGCACAAACATATTATTTTTCTGTCTCCTAAGTACAGGGGATATTTGTTCAACTGAAAGATAGGTGGGCTCAGGTATCATGAAAAACTCCCATGACTAAATGACAGAGGCATCTGAAAAACCCAAGCAAATAGATATTCAAAATATGGACTACATTTTATTCCCCTGATACACTCTGAACAAGTCCACAGCATATGCACACACAGCCAGATGCATTAAATATCAATGTTAAGAGGTGATAGATTCTGCCAGGTGGTGGTGGCGCACATCTTTAATTCCAGCACTTGTGAGGTGGTGGCTGGTGAATCTCTGATCTGAGGCCAGCGTGGTCTATATTTCAGGACAGCCTGGGTTACAAAGAGAAACTCTGTCTCAAAAACTCAAAAGACAAAACAAAGCAAAAATGGTGATGGACTCCAAATTAGAAATTTTTTGTATACTTAAATAAATGTTCTAAGCATGTTGAAGTGAGAGTTATTTACATTTACTTGAGACAAGGTCTCATGTTTCTCATGCTATCCTCAGATGATCTAGCCAAAGATGACCTTGAATTTCTGATCCTTCCCAGTGCTAAGATAACATATATCAAAGTTTCTCTTTTTGGTGTGTGTTTTGTCCCAAGCCTTTTAAGATTATTTATGTCAAAATGAGGAGGCAAGTAAGAACAGTAGCACTTCACAAGAAAGGCCCTAAAAGCAAAACAGAGAACAAGATACATTTGCAGTAGATTTTCACCTCGAATGCACGTCGGATTCCACTGCAGATGGAGGTCCCCCCACCGGCACTTGAAGGCAAGAGTTCCCGAAGCTTGCTTCTCTCAGCATCACTGTTTATTTGGATCATCTCACTTTTAGTAGTGGCCTGGCTATTAAAGTGGATCATTCCTACCCAGGACCCATCTTCAATGATCTGAATTAGAAAATATTGTGCTGCTTGCTTCAATCGACTGAGGCGATCAGAAATCTGATTGAAAAATGATAAGGAGAAAAAACCTAAGTGATTTTCAATTGGATGGTAAGGGCAGACCTCATAAAAGGGGGCATGAAGTTTATCGGCAAGAATGGTCTATAACTATTAATTTGTACTGTCAAAGAGAGCAATTGTAATTTTTTTAACTGGTAAATATAAGAAGTGTGGTTATGTGTAGCATGGGACACATAAGAAGGGGTTCCCAGTCGCTAACTCCCCAAGTTAAAGGTACAGCTTGCATTGACACTAAGGCAGTGACTCTCATCTCAGTGGCCCTATTCCCACTGTAGCCACTCCAGTGAAAATTTATAACCTACGGTTCAAAACCCCAATCAGACTTTCCTGGTCTCCAAACACAGCTGGACTGACCAATTCAGGACGGAGCAGTCTCCTCAAGGGTGAAATTTACCTGAGTTCCAGGTAATTCTGAGAAGGTCGGTCTGCCCTGTCACCTTCTGTTAACCTTCCCCCACTGCTTCTCCTCCAGTGGGCTGACTGCGTTGGCTTTTTGCTAACTCACCAGCAATCATCTCTCTTCACTAGATGAATACCCGGAAGGTACACTTCATGCATTTATCTTCTCTAGATCCTCCTTGCAACCCATACCCAAATTTGCTTGGGACCTTCTTGAACCAAGTCACAACAAAGCCCCTACATATCCAGAGCTTTGCTCTACCTGCTTCTCTGTTGTTTTTGTCTTTTTTCTTTTCTGTTTTTTTTTATTATGTTTGGTTTGTGTGGTGAGTGTGTGGCTGTCCAAGGATACTTGTGCCACAGCACACATGTCATGGAACACACGCAGAGGTTAGAGGGCAACTACAGTGAGTCAGAGCTTGCCTTCCACCATTTGAATCAGAGTTTGAACTCAAGTCGTTAGGCTTAGCTGCAAGTGCCTTTACCTATCTTCATCCCACCAGCCCGGTTTTGCCTTTAACCTGGATCTACTAGTACCCTGTCTGGGGTAGGCTCCTCATCTTTGAATCAGCAATCTCTTCTCTTGTAAGACATTTCTAGGACTACTTACGTGTGGGAGTTCAGAGCATTCTTCTGTCTTTCACAAACCCTCGTGTTATTGAGACTCATTTCACCAATTTCTATTGCTCTTTACCCTTTCAGCAACCACCTTCTCTCACCCACTGAAGCTTTAATTTCTGCTTTAGCATGCCCGTCCCTCTGCCACTGTGCAGTCATTATGAATGCTTTATCACAGGACATCTGATTATTTGTGTTTCCTGTCCATTTGGGCGGCTATCTGTTGGTCACACATATGTTATGAACTCCGGATTGGATGTGGTTCAGGTTCCTAGTAGAATTCTTGCTCTGACTGGGAGAGGCAGATGCAGTATTGATAAAATATTCAGAAGCAGAGATACGCAAAAGGATCAGCAGCTATACATACCCTAAGAGTCCAGTCCTTCTCCTGCCAGAAACTAGCCTCTCTCATAAGTTTTAGATGGCAGGATTGATGTAGACAGATAGGAAAGGGTGAGGGGAGAATATAAAAATATCTGCTTGTTTGGTTTGCTTTCTGAGACAGGCTCCCACTGTGCAACCCACAGACATTGAACTTCCCTAGTCTCCCAAATTCTAGTATTACAAGAACATACTTCCACAGCTCAGCCAAAAGGAACTATGGACTTCTCAAGAACATGCACCTGTTTTCAAAGTCTAGCACAATGCCTGCTATTCGGTGCCTGATAACAGAATAAAGGAAAGACTACATGGAGCCATTTGTTCTTCACGGTGATGCTGTTCATTTTATGTCTGAGGAGAGCACTTGAGCAGCTGGGAAATAACAGGATACCATGTTAGGCATTCTGCTCATTGATCTTGTTGCTTGAGCTGAACTGGAGTCTAAGCACACACTAATATACAGCAGTCTCATTTTTCCCTCATGTGGAGGATCCATGGTTAAAAACAATGTTATTTCACTATCGTGTTCCCACTAAAGGGAATTCCTTAGGTTAGCTGATCTTAGATGCCTTTCTCTAAGCAAAATATTTTTTCAATATTTTTCAGGCTATGATCTCAGGAAGTAATAGTACTTTATGACATCATACAGTTTTTAAAAACTGAGGGTTTTTTGTTTTGTTTGTTTTTTGTCTTTCAGTTATCCCCATTCCTACCCTATAAGACAAAATGAGCCATGAACTTACAGTCATACTCCCAGACACATCAAGAACTAGGCACATGATTCTCTCATGGATTTTCAGCAGCGAGAAGGTGGGTGGAGATGGTGGCGTGTCCATGGGCACGTTGTCAATAAAATCCTCGGAACTGCTGATTACGTCCCATGTGCTTCTCTGATTGCACTTTTCATTATGTAGACTCGGAGCCTCTTGGTTATGGTTTTCATCTTTGCAGAATTCAGTCACCTAAAAATGTAGTAAATGTAGAAAATTACTATTTCATGTACTTAAAAAACGATCTGAAAAATAAAGCGAGTGTATGTTCGGAGTTAGAATGTCAAAGTAACTAAGCTAGAAAAGTGGCAGTAGTTGATTCTTTGCTAAGGTCCAGGACCTCACTAGCCATGGAAGCTGGTGATGTTGACAGTACCAGGCTCGACTCAAATCCAATTAGACAGCCGTTGGCTGCCACCAACCTGTTGAGTGACATTATTGCACCTTTATGCATATCTTGCCACGCTGGTCATTGTCCTGGCTCATAGGTGTTGCAGTTGGAGAACTGTTTAATTGCTTCCCTCCCTTGGCAACTTGCATAGTTTTTTTTCTGGAAGCATAGAAGTTAGACCACAGGAAAGAGGCTCTTAGGTTAGAATCAGCTTAGGTCATCTGAGTTCTTTGCTCTGAATGTGTGGTGTATTCAGCAATAGGGGCTAATTATCAAGGTCTGAAATGTAATCAAGGGCTGCATCAGTAATATATTGACTGGGCTGCCCTGACCAACCACATGGTACCGGAGTTCTTGTTAGTCTGTGGTTCATGTGTAGGGGCACTGCTAGCCCGTGTCTTCACCCCTCCTCTCTCTGTGTGTATGTGTGTGCACACGTGCTTAGAATCTTATATAAATAAAAATATGAAATAATATGATTTCTTGAGTCTTAAACAACCATGGTGTGACTTGTCTCTTGTCCCTCATCCTTACATCCACAGATAGATGTAGTGGTACTTCATTAAAGAAGTCTCTTTTTACAATAATAGGGTCCATCCCAAAAACCACAACTAGATACAATGAAGAGATCAACAGATCTTGTGGAGCCCAGCCCCAATGGATACATCTACATCACAGCTCCTGCATCTATTGTTGTTGAATATTTAACTATGTAAAGATGTGTTACATTTGTCTATGTTGTGGAGTATTACTTTAACTGTGTAAAGGTGTGTTACATTTGTTTCGGATGCATTTGTTTAATTATGATGATGTGTTGGTTTGTTTCACTTTGCCTGCTTAATAAAGAGCTGAATGGCCAACAGCTAGCCAGACGGAAGGATAGATGGAGCAGGCAGAGAAAATAAATAGAAGGAGAAATCTAGGCTTGAGAAGAATGGGAGAGAAGGAGAAGAGAACAAGGGAGAGAGGTACATGCCTGGGGCAGAGTCAGGTAACTGACAGCCAGATATGATATGGAGACAGTGGGAAAGTAAAGAAGAAAGAGAGAGAGAGAGGGGGGGGGAGGTAAAAAAGTTCCAAGGCAAAATGTAGATAAAGAGAAACAGGTTCAGTAACAATAGCTAGCAAGAAAGAAGCCTAAGCTAAGGTGAGCATTCATAACTAGTAATACATCTCCACGTCATGATTTGGGAGCTGGTTGGTGGTCCAAAAGAAAAAGTTTGCTATGATCAGGGAATATTTTGAAAAGGAGGTAGGAAGATTGTAAGATTATAAGAGTCAGAATACCTGGGAGTCTGCGGAAGTCTCTACTAGAAATGGCCGCATAAACAAGACCCAGACAATGGCAACTTGAAGGGATGTGAATGTGGATGTGGAGGACCCAGACTTTCAAGGGCCCTACCTCTAGTCAAAGAACCACAGGCAACTGGTGGTTTCTGGGAGGAGTATTAAAAACTTATTTTTTTTCAAAAACAAGTCAGGTGGTGGTAGCACACACCTTTAATCTTAGCACTGAGGAGGCAGAGGCAGGAGGATCTCTGTGAGTTTGAGGTCAGCCTGGTCTACAGAGTAAGTTCTAGTACAGGCACCAAAGCTACACAGAAAAACCCTGTCTCGAAAAACCGAGAGAGAGAGAGAGAGAGAGAGAGAGAGAGAGAGAGAGAGAGAGAATGTATTTAACAAATATGCATTGCTCAAGTGAAATATAATTAATACTGAAGTAGATTTAATATTATAATAGCTAAGAACAATTAGCTAAGTATTAATGTACAGAAGTTCTAATAATATATAATAGCAGATGAGTACTTACCATGTATCATTGAACTCTACATCAATATACTTATTTCTCATGTCATATTTAAGATCAACTATATCTCAGGTGGTAGAGTGCTTGCCTAGCAATGTAAAGTGCCTTATTTTCATCTGAATCATCGTTATAACTCTAAGATGAATGAAATCAGACAAGTCACTCTGACACAGTGACAGGCGTACTTACAGATTCGATGCTTTGCATGTACATTATGGATGCCTTTTCTGATTGATCTTTATCAAGAAAGAATTGACAGTCTCTTTCATATAACTTCGTGGTGGAATTAGTTCTGCAATTTCTGTACGTACAGCTGTCTCCTTGGCATCTTTCGACCTTATTCATACCGGTGATACCTAGAGTACACCTAGAAATATAGATGTGAATTTTAGAGATAGCAGCCATTTATTTGAAAAAGTGGTCCTGCTCACACTGAGTTTGTGATACAGTATTTCTTTTGTATCTGCTCTGACCTTCCCACACTGATGGCAAAGGTTAAGGAGGGCATCACAAAACTACATGTTCTCTGGTTATTCAAGAAGTATCATTTTATCCGAAGGAAAATGTGGCTGAAATCAGAGTGAGGTACTACCAAGAAAGGCAATGGAAGAAAGAATGATAGGTTTGTGTGTTATTGCATGGGGTGGGCATAGGTGGCAGCGATCCTAACAGACAGACCAGGCTTTAGCTGCAAGTCATTTCATCGGCTTGCAGTTCAAAGCCAGCAAGAGAATTGTAGACCTAGTCATTTAGGGAAGTGCATAAATATGCCCATGCCACTATTGTTCCAAAACTGAGGAACATAATGATGCCATCCATATGACCAGTTGTAATGATATCCTGTGGCAGAAATGACATGTAGCAGCATCATGACCAAAACAGAATATACCCAATACCTTCTAAGACTTGGCGTGGGGCTTCTGTGACAGATCTGCACCTTTCACCTCACCCCCTTCTCTGTGACAAGAACCCCAAACCAGAGGATTTCAAGAGTGATGAGGATGCTGACACTAAGTTTTAAATCCATTTTCTCCAGCTATTCTGATCTCTTAATTTCAGAATCAGGATAATGGCCTGTTATTAGTTATGATGCTACACTGATATTTTAAAATGATCTCCATAAATCTCAAAGAAGTTCTGAATTGGCTCCTTGCACTTGCTTGACTTCTCACCCAGCCCACATTTCACTCATTATGTAATCTGAATAACTTTGATGCCTCAGCATCTACCTGGTCTAGATGAGTTCTGGCATCTATGGGAGACATGTGTAAATAAAATATGTCCAATAGTCACGCAAATGCTTGACATTGACATTGAAGCTATGGTTTTTTGTTTTGTTTTTGTTTGTTTTTCCCAAGAAAATGTTTCTCTGTGTAGCTTTGGAGTCTGCCTGTCCTGGAATTCTCTCTGTAGACTAGGCTGGTTTTGAACTCACAGAGATCTACCTGCCTCTGCCTCCCGAGTGTTGGGATTAAAGGTGTGCGCCACCATCACCAGACTCAAAGCTATGTATATTTTACAGTTATCATCTTCAAGGATAATGTTCTAAAATAAGCGTAAAACAGGCTTGGGATATTGCATCTGCTATTTGTGTTGGGACAAAAATGAATGCTTGTCATTGGAAAGTAATATAGAGCAGTTAAAAGCCTATTTGTGAGGTCATTCCAGGGTACTTAGGAGTCATACCTTGTTGCTTCAATTTTCTTTGATGAAGCGGCATAGTATGGCTTCTCTTCATTGTACTCATCAAATACTCCCCAGCGAAGATGGGCCCATTCATGGACAAACAACCTTCCTATAAGAAAAATTTTCAAATACATGATTATAATTCAAGTGGAAAATTTCATATCCTCCAAATTTCTGGGCCAGTGAGGATGGCTCAGTGGGTAAACGTACTTGCCATCAACCCTGACAACCTGAGTTCAATCCTTGGACCCCATGTGGTAGGGGGAGAGAATTGACTCACAAGTTGTCCTCTGGTACTCCTAAACACACACACACACACACACACACACACACACACACACACACACGCACACACATACGCACACACACAAGCACACATAGGCACATACGCACACACACACACACAAGCACACACACACACAAGCACACATAAGCACACACACATATGCGCACACACACAAGCACAAGCACACATAGGCACATACGCACACACACACACACAAGCACACACACAATCACATGCACACACACATGCACACGCAAGCACACACATATGCAGCACACACAAGCACACACACATGCACACACATACACACAGACACACACACATACACACACAGACTGCATTTAGGTTTAGATTTTCTGTAGCTCTTGAAGTTTATATTTTGTTTATAAAAGGATTTTGTAGTAAATGATATTACATTTTTGTATAGGATACTAATTTTTAATTACACGTCATGTTAAATCAATGGAACATTAATGGAACATAGGCTGCAGTCAGACTAAACTAGGATTTGACTTTCAGTTCTTGGGGAGCCAAAGGTCTCACAAGTTTTAATGGTTTAAGGCCAACCCGGTCAACACCCTAGTCATTCTACTTTATAGCTATTTTGAGAGTGCAATTTTAGGAAAGACAGCCTGAAAATGCCCCTGAAGGGGTTGGCAATGAAAAGAGATTGAGATATGCTATTATAGATTATATCGAAAGGAAAAGTAAATCACTTGTTTAATGCCACCCAGCTAATAAATAGAGCAACCTGGACTTAGATCTAAGCACTTCTTCTCCAGGGTCTGTTCATTTAATCTGTGTAAAGAGTTGGTTGTTGGCAAGCGTGTAATGTTTAAGCCCCACCTGTAGGTCCATATTCAGCTTCTTTTTTCCCCAGCACAATGTCGGGAGTGAAGTGGATGTATTCTCCTCGCTCTCCACAACCTGTGAACTGCCGGGTGTATGGTTCATCTCTGCCCGGGACGGCAGGGGGTGCAACTTTAACATCTGCCTGAGAATGTTTAAAAATACCGTTAAAACTTGAAGAGCAGAAGAAACAAGTTAGAAAGACTACGAATGAATCAATTTGTGCCCAAACTAGCACCAGAAAACATTCTCATTCTCTCTCTCTCTCTCTCTCTCTCTCTCTCTCTCTTTTGGTAGAGAAAAGATTGACACTTACATGTGCGTAGCTCTCCTGTCCTGGCCTCCGGTACTGAGGTTTGTTTCCCCAACTCTCAGGAATTAATATAGATACATTTTTTAAATAAAATCTTTTTTCCGTGGCTTCAAACAAGTATGTAGATGCTTCAGTCACCATTTTCTATTATCAAAAGGAAAAGGAACACGTAAAGGAATATGTATGAAACAGCCAAGCAAGGGTGGTGTCGTGCTGTAGGACCTCATCAGGCATTCTCCTAAAGCAGTTACTACAAAAGTAAACCATTCATCAAGACCATTCAGCGGTGGTCTCCACCCACACTTCTGTCCTGTCAATCCCAAACTTGCTTCACCCTGTGTTTAGAAAGGCTCCCATCTGCAAGGATGGCTAGCTGCCTGGTGATTGCAGTAATTGATTCATATGAATATATATACATACATATATATATATATTAGAGTCATTTATTTGGTTCTAATTTTGTGTTATCACTTTCCGGATGACTTATAGAATGTTCTGAAGCCCAGCGACCTTACTCTTTAATGGACACAAGTCTGGAATGAACTAAGAAATATTCTAAGACTGCTTGATGCCATTCCTGATTTCAAGAAACTTGAGTCAAAAACATCTTTTGCAGATGAAAGCGAAGGAAAATAGTCCATAGGAGTCCTCAGGATGGGACTCTCCGTACTCCTGGAAGGGCTAGGAACACTGCACACTTGGAGGGAGGTGCAGTGGAAAATTCTATAGCACAGAATTGTCGCCCTGCTACCAACGTGAAAATACATGATTTTCCTCAGTATCAAAGTCACTATGATTTATTAAAAGAATTTCTCTTTACAGAGTTCCTGTCTAATAAAGGTAAACAGTAGGTGAAAACCACTGAAGGCAACCTATTCCTTACAATCAGAGCTCTCAGCGGTAAGTAAAATATAAATAAATATAAAAGAAAGGAAAATAAGTAAAGGTAAAAATATCTTTTCCTCTCAGGAGCCATCTTGCTCTCCACTGCCGTATTTATCAGGGCAGACCCCTCCAGCGCCTCCAGCTTTAACATAAGCCCACATCAGAACTGCTTCTCAAGGCCTCCCTCTTTCCCCCTGCTCCACTCAGAGTCGAGGGTTCTGACTCACATGTGTGGCAAGAAGTCAGCAAAGTCATTAGTAAGTCATGAGATGATGAGTCAGAGACTGGAGTTCAGAGAAATGAAGGCCTAGTGCAAGAAGGCTGTGAAGAACTCTAAGGCACATGGGAAGTTGCTCAGCACCCACAGAAAGACCATGAAAGAATTCTCTCTCTCTCCCTGTATGCCACTGCCCCCAACATTTTAAAGAGAGATATGTAGTTTGTCATGTTCTGCTGGAACAGGGGGCTCCCTGTATCCAGGAGACAACAGTGTTTTGATGGCTCAAATGGAGTTATGGATTGGACCAGTAGACTTGCTGTGTACAATTGTGTAGGTTGTGTATTATATAGCCCCAGGGGACTGCATTTCCTGTGGAGTCTCCATGGCCACTGGCTATCTTAGCTAGCAGTGTGTTCTTAGGTCGTGGAGACATGACAGAGACCCTGTAGGTGACTGTCATCTCCAGGAATACCTCAGGTGCCCAATAATGATTCCTCAGAGTTTTCTAATCAGTTTTCTAACCTATGATAGTCCTTCTAAATTCCTCCTCAAAATTCCTACAATGTTTCTGATTTTTAAAAAGTGAAATATCAGTGTTTGCAAATGTGATCATGTTTTAAACCCAGAAGGAACACAAACACAAGGTACAAATCATTGTGTAAGAAGTAGATGATGGCCATGCATGCCGGTGCTGTGGTGGCGCACGCCTTTAATCCCAGCACTCGGGAGGCAGAGGCAGGCGGATCTCTGTGAGTTCGAGGCCAGCCTGGTCTACAAGAGCTAGTTCCAGGACAGGAACCAAAAGCTACGGAGAAACCCTGTCTCGAAAAATCCAAAAAAAAGAAGTAGATGATGGCCATTCACAAAATTGCCTGATGATATTGGACTTTGCAAAAGGCCCAGTTTCAAAAACCACTAAACTATAGACATGTTGGCAAAGGACTGCGTTTCTCCTTGTAATGTTCAATAGAAGACCATGCTAAGAATACGTTATTTTTAGTCTCTAAAAATGCCTAGCAAATACCTGTTTCTGAATTCAAAAAAGGTTGAAACTGACCCTTTACCCCCAAACACCAAGAATCTTTCATTCAGAGTTCGTTCTCATTGGTTATAGAAAAAGCAATCTTTATCTTTTAGAGCTCAAAGAGTACCAGCAAGTATCATCTCTGGGTTGCAGTGTAGTTTCCAGAATGACAAGAAGGTGCCAAAGAAAATCACCAGAGACAGTCCAGTTCATGCCCAGTAGGGAGTTCCACTGACAGCATAGGATCCCTAGTGGGCAGGAGCTGAAGACAAGAAGCAGAAATGTCAAGTGACTGGTGGAGCTGTAATGCCAGTCTCCACATGGAATGCTAGAGTTGGAAGAAACTTCAGCAAACCAAAGCCCTCAGTTGCGTGACTGGGTTCTTCCTCTGTTGTCAACCATCTGGTTGACTCATATTCTCTACACACTGTTGCCTCTATGTTATCTAAGCATATACTTTACAGCTCATTCTGGATTCAGATCCCTGTCTCTTTGTCCTGGATGTCTGAAAAGCACCTCAATCTGAAACTACACTAAGTTAATTCCTCCCCATCACCCTAGATTGGTCCAGCTCTTTCTTACTCGGAATTTTCCTTCCCAGCTGATGAAAATTATACCCAAGTATTTAAGTCAAAGTTGTGAACTTTTTCTTGCCTCTTAGCATTTCCTCCCTACCTGTCCCTTCCCACACATGTAAACCAACAACAATGGTGTCTTTGATACGCTCAAAACATGTTCAGAGTCATACACGTTAATCATTCCTGCTACCTCATTGTCGTCATCAACATCCTTATTAGCCAGCTACAGCCTAGATCCTTCTGCATCCCTACACTACAATGTTCACACAGTGGATGTGATAAATGCAAGCCTTCTACAGTTTTAAGTAGTCAGGATGGTCCTAGAATAGACACCAAAGTGTTCATAACCTCCGCTAAGATCTCCTTCATGGAGTCTCATATCACTCAGAGGGAAAGCAAAAACATCCTTTTCTAATGGTCTGGATTCTGCCACCATATGTGACCTTATCCCAGCTCCTTTAAGCCTCTCTTCCTGCTGCTTATTCCCTGTTATTTCCTTGATCACGCAAGATGCTATCACCCCCATGAAGCTCTCATCTCTTCTCTTACTCATCTTGGGTCTGCTCAGATGTCACATCATGAGGGAGGGCTTCTCTGGGTATCCTGAAGGAAACAGTTACTAGGCTCTTGCTTACTGCAGCAGCACCCTGCTCTGTCACCCTTCCCGGACTTTGCCACCGATGCCTACAAACATCACATCTGCTATCCCACTCACTTTGGTATCAGTGATGACTCTGAAAAAGAATACAAACCCTATAGTTCTTCTTTGTTTTAACTTATTTCTCTTCCTTCAAGGATACAATAAGCATGTGTGTGTACACACACAATAAATAAGTAGATTTCAAAAACAGAACAAATCCAACTTCTAAATTACACACCAGGAAACAAGATCAGAGAGGCCTCTGCTTTGTCTTGGATCTTAGACTAGAAAATGAAGTCCCTTCTAGAACCTCTAGAACTTTCCTCCAGAGCATTTTAGAGCCTTCATCTCACTCTGCATTCCCAAATCAAGCACACAGTTTTTGACCTTGCCAGGGCACTCAGAGGTTTCCATAGGAACTCTTACAACTGCTATTAACCTTTCCACTCCTCAGAGCGTGAACACAAGCAAGCCCACCTTCTCTTACCTGTATTCCTTCAATTATTGCTTCATCTTCTGGCATAGCAGGATCGATAGCAACAATAACATCCTCATAGCCATTCCCATTCAGCTTCATCAGGGAAGAGTCTGATCCCTGGAGCTGGTACAGGAGAAGGAGATGGAAAACAAGACCCCTGGAGAGCCCCATCCCTCCTGTCTGGTTTCTCCGAGGCTTCTTCTTTGTGTCCCCTGCCAGGTCTATATATACTCCCCCAAATCACCTGCTGATGATGGAGAGATGCCGACTACGTAAAGGTCAATGTTCACATATGGGAAGTCACTCGGGTAGTTTATGCAATAGTTTTATGATTTGGCAATGGTTAAAGAGTTCAGAAGCATTATAAAACACAAAGTACACTTTCTTCTCAGGACAAAAGATATTGCTTCCTAAGTTTAGTTAATTTCCCAAGTATACATATAGACTTTGTGCTTTCTATAGAATGGGCTCTGAAAGGAAAACCATCATAAAATGAAGAGCAGTGCTAACACTCTCTATTTTAATTATTTAATTATTATCTAGACTGTCATCTAAGCAATAATGGTATAAATGAAAAATTAGGGAAGATGAACTTGATGCTCGAAGGCTGTAAAGAGTTTGATTAAATTTAGGAAATTTGATAACTTCAAGTTTTTAGAATAAACAAATAGCATTCCTAGTAATAAAGAAATAGAATTTGTTTTTTATATCATAATTTGCTGATTATTGTTGAGGGAGAGTAAATGATAGAAGATTTTAATCAGTTAATTTTGTTCCTTGACATTTTCATACATGTACTTAATATGTTCTCTTTACTCTCACCGCATCTTCTTCTACCCCCACCCTGTCAACCCCACCCCACTGCTCCCTAAAAGTCCTTTTGCTACATGCATGTCTCTTGCTGTTTTGTGACCCACTCACTTTAACCTGGGCTATCTATGTGACCATGGCTTTGGGACTGTCTATTGGAGGCTACTGGACTCATCAGTGGCACACAACTGAAGGCGATGACTGCCCCCCCCCCCCCGAGAATTTATCAATAACCAGTAGTTGAGTAGGAAGTGTAGGGTCCCTTGAGCTCCTCCCTGATCTCTGATCGACTGCTGACAGGCTTAGTTTTGTGTGGCCTCATGCAGGTCGCCACAGCTGCTGTTACATCACAATTGCAATGGCTGTGTCGTTCTCTTAAGCTATTATTTAATCATTTTCCCTCTCTGCCAGTGCGTTCACTCCTTCTGTCTCCCCTTGTGATGTTCCCTGACTCATTGAAGGGGTGGTATAAATATATATTTTAGGTCTGCACCATCAACCGTCATGTATTTCAGCACCCTAAGTAGCCAAGAGTCTGCATTCTCTCCATTCACTGCAAAGGGAGTCTTCAAAGAATAAGGTCTGGAGAAGTGTTTGTTTTGGGGTATGTATAAATATTTAAAAGACAACATGATGCTTCGTCAATTTAGCTAAACAACTTATCTTTGTTAACAATTCTCTCTTGTGCTCACTTATCTCTCAGATATTTTATTGGATAAATACTAATTTTCTTTGAAGAACCAGAAAAGAAATGGATTTTTACTTTCCCATGTCTAATTTATCATGAAAAAGTTTCTTATATCTTCCTTATAGAAAAAAACACACCAGGAACATACTGTAGAGGCTAAAAGTTGGCCTGTAAACCCCACTTGCCCAAGGACAGAAAACTTCCTGGAGTATAGGGGCTGTTGTTCATATAAGATCACAAGTCATGTGTTTTCACATGTAAACAAGGTTGGTTGCCTCAACTGCACCGGATGTGCTTTATCACATGTAAGTGAGAGGCACAGAGGTATGGATTATGTCAGGATGTACGCTTGCCCATGATTGGACGACAGTGGGAAGCCTTGTGGGTTCTGCCTTTATAAGTATCCGACTAATGTAATTCAGTGCCGTTCTCTGGGACTTGTGGGAATGGACCTGGCCAGTGCCTGTCTTCCTGACCAGCATTAAATGACGCTTGCTGTAATCGGGCAATCGTGGGTTTGTCTGTCCCGTAGTTTTCAGGTTTAGCAACACAGTGGGGTATTAGTTTTTAGATTTTTTAAAAAACATTTTAGTCTAGGTTCTTCATTGGTATTTCAAGTGAACAACATCAAGTTCTTTTTATTTAATTTTTTTCATACAATATAATTTGATCATATTCTTCTCCTCCCCCAAATCCTCCCAGATTCTCCCTATCTCCTCCCTCACCCAACTTTATTCTCTCTCTCTCTCTCTCTCTCTCTCTCTCTCTCTCAAAGCAAAACATGAAAATCAAAAATAAAGTCATCAAATACCCAAAACAGATCTAATGTGTTTTTGTTGTTTGTTGTTTATCTTGTTGTTGTTGTATCATTTTGGTATTTTTCTGAACTTATAATTCTTTATTTTATTTATTTATTTTTTTTTGATTTTTCGAGACAGGGTTTCTCTGTAGCTCTTGGTTCCTGTCCTGGAACTAGCTCTTGTAGACCAGGCTGGCCTCGAACTCACAGAGATCCACCTGCCTCTGCCTCCCGAGTGCTGGGATTAACTGAATTTATAATTCTTGAGGGAGAGTTTGAAATGTTGATGACCATGCTTGTGTCGGGCATCTACCACCCTGACTTTTAAAGATAAAGGTTACTCACATGCTAAGAGAGTAACAGCAATATCTCTCTTTGGAATAAGAAAATTTTGAATTATAGATGAAGTCTCTACGATTTCATTTCTATTTCCTGGAAGAGCTTTTTATCTGAAGGGTGCTGGGTTTTAGTCATCACAACTTAGTCACCATTAACGTGGAATTTGGGCCCTTAAGTAGGTTGGGCTTTACTGTGTGAGGCTTAACGTCCTCACTAAGGAAGCTAACACGAAAACGTTGCCCCCTCTTTTGATTTAACGTCCAGATTTCTCTGCTCTCTGCTTTTATTCTCTTCTGTTCTCTGTTGTTGAGTTTTTAAATTCCTGGAGCTCCACTTATTTTCTGTGCTATGAGGCAGTGCAGAAGTTCTTTCTTTACCTCCACTCAAACCCATAAACTCACCCCCATCAGCGTGAGGGAAATACGTGTTTCCAGAGCTCTAGAGTCTGATACAAGCACAGGGAGACTTTCCCTACCAGTCTGAGTGAGGATGGAATGCCTCTGGGGTTTCCATTTCCTCTTCCTGTTGGAGCTCTGTGCTCTGATCAATGTTTCCTACAGTATTAGCCAAGTGGCACAAAACCCCCACTTGGCAAGGTCTCTTTTATGGATATAATTGGGCAGGGTGGCATATCTTCTGGCCTGTTTGTCTCACACCTCACAAAATCATCTTATTACAGTATCACTTTTCTCAAATTCTTCAAGATCTTATCTGTGCTTCATCCTGGCACGTGCTGTATTTTCTATTCGGAACCCTTTGCAATTTGGTTCTAACTCATAGCTTCTAGTCTTAGTCCCAAATATTAGCGGTAAGGAATTTCTCCTCCCATTGAGTTTATTACATAGCTCATTCACAGTCTATTAACAATTATTTTTGTCATCATTATTCATTTAAATGAACAAATACACTTTTAAAAAGAGTCACCTATTTTCATCTAATGTGCAGGAATGTTGGGCCTGAATGTATGTGTGTGCCTGGTTCCTGCAGAGGTCAGAAGAGGGTGTTGGATCCTCCTGGAACTGGAACGGCAACATGAGTCCTGGGCATTGAACCCAGGTCTTCCGCAAGAGTAGCCATATGCTTAACAGCTGAGCCAACTCTCCGGCCCTGTGCACGCTCATCTTTTTAACCAACTTTCTCATTCACTTCTGATGAAGAGTCTGCTTTGTTGTGAAACCTTCCTGAACCAGCCTGTCATTTCCCTTCTTTGTAGTCCTCTACCTTCTGTCTGTCAAAGGGAGTCCCCCACCTCAGGATTTAGATGAGACTCTGGAGATCCAGACAGTAAAGACAGTGCCAGGAAGCAGTTCTGAGATCAGCTAGTACAGCTGCAGCTGGCTTGTAGCTGAGAACACCAAGGTCCGAGAACCACAGCTGACTTAATGGCAAGACACATCGGAGAGCCTGACTTGTACCCCAGGGTGACCCATTTTGTCTTTTGTTGAGCAAGCCTTTACTTCTCCATATTCTCTCTGGCTGCTCCATGGCTTTCCCCTGAGCACAGGGCACCCATCTCTTCTTAGAACTTGTAAACTCAGTGGCTGCTATAGAAATATGGTAACCCGACTCTTACAATCTTTTCATATAATTGGAAGAATGAAAAGACTGTTAAAACCTATCCTAGAGCAAAATTGCCCGAAATTGGTTTTGTCTGGGGTTTCATTGTTCAGCCCGATCTGCACAATGCATTCTTTGTGGATCTTGCTATCTTGCAAGGATTAGAGAGAGCAAATATTTGTTGGGTTTATTTGAGTCTAACTGTTCTCAGAGACTTAGTTTACATGAACTCACTAACTTTTCAGGCACTCTTTGAAGTACGTGTCCCCATTTACTTTCTCAAACAGTGAAACAGGCTCAGAGATGATAATAAACCAAGTATCCACATTTGGTTAGCCAGGAAGTGGGATTTGTACCCAGGTTTGCCTATTTATATGCTGGGTATGCTCGGGTACATTGTGCCTTGTTATATCTTGAGACATGGTCTTCTACCCAAATTCCTCCAAATGTCTTTTATGCTCCAGTGTGCAGCCTTCTCCCTCTGCCCATACCTACATCTCTTTAGGGAATTGGCCTTGCATTCTTCCATGGAGAATGGACTTTGTGCTAAGGAAACTGCTTTACATAGCTCCTGTTTGGAGAGCTGGTCTTCTGCAGTGCTCGGGCGTGCAATATGAGTGCCCTTGTCTCTGTCTAAAACAATGGCAGAGATCCTGTGGGTCAGCCTTGTGTGCCCTGTGGGGGACTCTGCCTGCCACCACATTCCTGATTGCTATTCTCTTTGATTGTTGAGTTTCTTCTACCCACGTTTTTCCCTCTGATAAAATCCTTAGTAAACTGCTTTGTCTCGAATTGCTCATAGGAAGTGTAGAATAAGATAGAAGTCAAACTTTATCAAATGATATCTATTAAGCCCTTACGTGCGTGACGTGCTTCACGGGATAACTTAGTCCTCAGAACAGCACCACCCATAGATAACACCTCTCATTTTACAAATGAGAGAGCCGAGCCTTCCTTTCCCATTCAGTCACACACCCAACAGGACTGAGAACTAAGTGGACACCCTGATCTGACTCTAAGTCACTTTGTAACCTTTATGCCGCATTCCTGGAGAGTTCATCATTTTCTCTGTCAGAAATCCAGCTCAGAGCTGGTCAAATCCTATCTGAAGAAGGTTATTAAAAGTCAAAACTAAAAATCCCAGCCCAAACAAAAGTATTGCGTGTTTTATACCTATATTTTCTTCAAGATTTGTGAAGCTGGTGAGAAAGCAGAATTCCTGTCTGAGGAATCCTAGCCGGCCCAGTCATGTCATCCTCACAGGGAGCCCTTAACTATTTATGGAGCATACGCTCTGTGATAAGCTCAGGTGATACGCTCTGTGATAAGCTCAGGTGATATGCTCTGTGATAAGCTCAGGTGACAGGACATCCTTTTCCACAGGGGGCATGCGGATCAGTGAGGAAGACTGACTGATGAAGCTCCGTCATGCAGGTGGATGAGTAGCTTAATAAAGGTGAATGATAGTAAGGATGAAGCTAAGAAACACACCCGGGAAATACACATGTCAGGGCTGCTGAGAGAGCCGGGCAGTGATGACATCTAGGATGGGCCGTAAGGACAGGGCAGGAGTTAGATGATTCTCTTACCCTGTTCCATTCTGTTTTATTCTGGAAGATACCAGAGTTGTGATCGAAAGAGAAGCCAGACTGTCACAGATGAGGACACAGCGGACATCCCTTCTTCTCCTAGGTACATTTCTAACAAAGGTCTCGATCCCCAAGCACTCACTCTGGTGGGCAGAGCAACACGGATTCTGACTGGGAACTGGAGTGAGTGGAGTTTCTGTGTTCTTTAAAATAGTGCAGAATTATTTCAGCATTAGGATGTGTTTCTTCCTCCCGTCAAACGATGCAGAAGTTATGAAGATGATAGGAAACTAGTATTGTTTCCTAGTTCCAATGGCGCCCTGGGTTTTTTTTTTCCTGTGGTATATATGTGAATCCAACTTTCTGTGTAATGAAGTAGCAAGAACCTTGCTTGCCTTACAGAGGAATCTGGCATGGATCCCTCCTTTGAGGTAGTGATTGCAACTCTTGGGCTCAATTTTAATTCTGTTGTCCACTCGTCCATGCGGTTAGGACATAAGTGGTCTCTGCACACACTTGTTACACAGACTCACTTAGCAAAAGTGACTTTTAAAGAGTACATTTATTCTGGGAGAGGTTTTGGCAGGTGTTGATGGCAACACTCCCTAAGGAAAAATGGTTTCACACTGGGTTGAGTGTACAGATTGGGCTGTTTGAGGTTAACCCCATCTTTGTCACATGGCTGTCCTATTACCCTCTCACTACTTCCATGTCCCAGGGTAGGGATAATAAATTTTCCCTCAGAATGTTGCAGGACAAAAGAGAATTAAAGACAGGACTCTAAAGACATGCTGGCATAGTGTTGAGCACTGGTTTGCCTTCTGCCATTGGGAATTGGGCAGTACCACGTCAGGAAGACCTGACTGTGTTGGTGAAGTCTTGGAGGCTCGGTGTTGACTCTGGTGATCCAGTCACAGGAGGGGGAACCAACTTTCTGTGAGTTTTATTTGGGGAAGCCTAACTAAGTTCTCACAGAAAATGCTGATGACAAACACCTCCTTCTTCCACAGGTGGAAGGAAAACAGAACTGCTTCTGAAATAGTCATCCTAATAAAATCTGCCTTCAGGAGAAGCCAGTAGGCCAAGCCAGTAGCTACGAGTTTCTCAGGGCCCATATGACATGGGAGAAGAGTTAAACTCTGTCAGATTTAGGCTCCCATGTGAAGAAGGAATTACTCAAGTGAGTTCACTCAGCTGCCCCATCCTCTGAAGGAGGGAGAATGATTCTGAGGTTATTTGAGGCACCCACAGGGCAGAGGCATGGGCTCACTAAGAGAAAGTGACTTCACAGGATCAAAGCATGCTTTCTTCCTGTGGACACACTTTGTCACCGCATCTAAATCTATTTCAGATCCTTTCACCCAGTTCATCATGGATAGGCTGGAAAATAAAACAAAGCATTACTGAAAGTCAAGGAACAGTGTGAAGAGACAGGGAAGCCAAGAGCCAGGAACAACAGAGCACAGCCTCCTTATCAGACCAGAGTTTATTATTTATCTTTATTGAAAAAATTTTCATATATATTCAGATCATGCTTTTCCCTCCCTACCTCTTAACCTTGTTTTCTCTCTCTCTTTCAAAATAAACAAAAACAAAAGCACAAGAAACCCCCACAAAAACACAAAAATAAAAATCAAAACAAACAAGTGAAAGACCAGTAAGACAAAAATGCCAGACAAAACAAACTTAATGAAAATGTTCACAAAAATACCATTGTGTTCATTTTGTGTTGGCCAACTACTCGTGGGCATGAGGCCTCCCCTGAGGTGTGGTTGATATACCCAGACACTTCACTGGAGAAACGTGGTTTCCCTTTGTCAGGTGGCATCAGTTTCAGAGAGCTCCTTGGTTAGCGGTAGGACCCATGCCCACGTTCCAGAGAGCTCCTTGGTTAGTGGTAGGACCCATGCCCACGTTCCATTCTTAGTGCTGGAACTCTATCTGGCTTGAACCTGTGCTTGCTTCTTGGGACTTTGTGTTTACTTCCCCTTCCTCCTGCTTGGGTTTTGTCTGGTGTGAACTTGGTTAGGACTTGTGGAAGGTTTCACTCTCTGTGAGTTTATATGCACATCAGTTTTGCTGGGTCTGGAAGAAGGTTTTCTGGAAAGAGATGTCCTTGGGGCCACCCACAAGCTCTGGTTCTTCCCCCCACCCCTAACCCCTCTTTATTCTGTTCTCTGCAAGACTAATAACCTTGGTTAAAAACAGGCTAATATACTCAGAGAGACTCCACTGGAGAAAGCTGATCCTCTCTGTGTCAACTTGCATTAGTTGCAAACATCTTCTTGATTGGAGGTCAGACCCCATGTCCACTTCCCCTCTCAGTAATGTAACCCCATCTGGTTTGAACCTGTGCAGTTCTTGTGTGCACTGCCATAATCTCTGTGAGTTCATATGCACATCTATCCCATAAATTCTTGATGATACTGTTTTCTTGGCATCATCTATTATCTTACAATCTTTCCGTTTCCTTTTCCGCATAGATCCTTGAGCTTGGAGAGGAGGGATTTGACGAAGACACCCCGTTTAGAACTGAGTGTCCAATTCACTGCACGTTGTCTAGTTGTCAGACGCTGTGTTAAAATGTCATGTACTGGAAGAAGTTTCTCTGATGAGAGCTGAGTGAGGAACTAATCTGTGGATATTAAGCTATGTCATTAGGAGCCATTTTATTGTTATTTTCTCTCTCTTTTTTTTTTTAAACAGAGTGATAGTAGTTTCCCCCTAGGCCCACAACTTATCTATTCTCAGTTTCTTGGCCACTCTAGCAGTGTCTGGTATGGTTTCTATTTCATGAAGCGGGCTTTAGCTCCAATCAAAAAGTGATTGGTCACTCCCATAACATTTGTGCCACTATTGCAGGCAGGCCACTGTTGAAGGTCACAGGGTCTGTTAATGTGGGTAATATTAATGATTATCTTTCTTTTCTGGTAGCCTGCAGAGTACCTTCCAGTACCATGACCATTGGTCATTAAGGGTAAAGCTTCTTGTTAGGTACCAGCTTGACTTCTCTGTGTTCGATGACCTAAATAAGTGTTGTTTTCAGCAAGAGGGCTTTACTGTCAAGTTGCAGCGAGCAACCAATAGTCTTGACAGCAGCCTGTGATGTTTCAGAGTTTCATCGGGGCTCCTTTGGTCAACAACTTAACATGATATTGAGACACTGGAGGTCTTACTTGGTGGCTTAAGATGTAGCTTCAGCATTGTCTCCTTTATTATTTTGTGACTTTATTTAGGTTCCATCCATACGTGGATAGTCGTAGGTTTCCATATGGTTTTTCACATGGCAGGTTCTTTCTATATTTCTTAGATTGATGGTTTTTCACTTGCAATGATAACACGGTTGCTGTGCGTGGGCCCTCAAACCTACACTCTTAATCAGAGGGAGGTGGTGGCCCCAACAGTAGTATTAGCTCTTTTGTTAGAAGTTTTTCCAAAATCCTCAAAAGATTTCAAACACCAGCAAATAGGATGGACCTTCAGATCATGGCTGTTCTGCTGGTCAGGAGGAGTCATTGTGTATCAACTACAATGGCTGATTACCTGAGAGCTTGTTAGCAATGCAGATGCGCAGGCGTTAGCCCAGGTCTGATGGATCACAGCTTTCATTTCAACAAGGTTCCAGGAAGAAACCGCATTGTATCAAGATTCCATTAATTGCATTGACTTTCGAGAGCTGCTGGTGCTCACCATATGGGCAGGATTGTCATCTGTTGGCTCTGTTAGGTTGCCTTGCACGCACGTTCCTGCTTCCCAGCCACAGCTCTCGGGAGGAGAAATAGGCTCTGCATAGCAGGCTTGACATTCAAATAATCCTTCATGCTTGGCCTATTTTCTTTGCAAGGTTCACATCTTTACGTTTTTTAGTAGTCATGAGCTTGGTTGTTGGTACAGCCAGCTTGTGTATTTGTGTTTTGGCATGCCCACCTATCTCTCATTCTCCTGCCGATCCTTGCCACCTGTGAAGAAATGTTGTGCGTTGCTCCTGTTTCCATGAAATAGTAGCCCAAGTATTTACTAATGATTGGTTGGGTTGCTTGTTTCTAAGCACTTTTAGTCCTCCCGCCCATTTTTTAACATGTGTTTCAAAGCAACACAATGAAAGTCATCATTGAACTTATTTATAAACAATAAAGCTTAACCGAGTCTAAGGTCAACAGAGAGAAGACAAAGGCTACTTTAGTGAGGTTAACAGGAGTGAAGAGTGGTTTTGTTTGTGGAACAAGACGTGACAAGTATTTCAGCAGCTCCACAACAGCGCATGGACAGGTCTTTCTGTGCAAAGGGTTCTTCATTCAGGAAACTTAAAGGAAATCCCAGTGTAGGATTCAAGAACGGACCATTGTTGCAACACTGGCCTACACCAACAAGCCTGAACATGTAGCCTGAACAGGGCATGGCACTCTGTGGTTCTCTGTCAGAGTTATGAAGCACTCTTCTATAACTTAATAGATCTCAATTTATGGTAGCTGACCCCTCCATGCTCCTTGTCATATACGCGTGCTGAACTAAATCACGAGATGAAAATCGTCCCACTATTCCTAAAAGACTACAAGCATCATCCAGCTGGCCTTGGTGAGCTCCCATTAGATCAGCCCCACCGTCTCAGTGGGTGGGCGCACCCCTCGCGGTCCTAACTTCCTTGCTCATGTTCTCCCTTCTTCTGTTCCTCATTTGGACCTTAGGAGCTCAGTCCAGGGTTCCAATGTGGGTCTCTGTCTCTAGCTTCATCCATTGCCGGATGGAGTTTCTATGGTGATATGCAAGATATTCATCAGTATGGCTATATGATAGGACCGTATCAGGCTCCCTCTCCTCACCTGCTCAAGGATCTAGCTGGGGACATCTCCATGGACTCCTGGGAACACCTCTAAAGTCAAGTCTCTCACCAACCCTAAAATGGCTTCCTTAATTAAGATATATACTTCCCTACTCCCATATCCACCCTGCTTCCATCCCAACCCCAGCTCACCAAGGCCACCTGGATGATGGAGCATGTGATCAAACCAAACTCCCTGAACATGGCTGACAAGGAGGGCTGACTGAGAAGCCAAGGACATTGGCACTCGTTTTTGATCCTACTGCATGTACTGACTTTGTGGGAGCCTAGTCTGTTTGGATGCTCACCTTCCTAGTACTGGATGGAGAGGGGAGGACTTTGGACTTCCCACAGGGCAGGGAACCCTGACTGCTCTTTGGACTGGAGAGGGAGGGGAAGGGGGATGGGGGAGCGGAAGGGAAATGGGAGGAGGGAAGGAGGTGGAAACAGTCAAGTATGCCCTTTGTTCTGGAGATTGGTCTGAAACTCCCTAGGGAGAGCGCTTGGTTGGGCTGGAGATAAAGGCTTGGCAGCTTGCTGAAGAAGCTTTCCTGGCCTCTACCTGCCCTCCCTCTAATGGCTGTCTTCGTCTCTTCTCTTCTCTTCTCTTCTCTTCTCTTCTCTTCTCTTCTCTTCTCTTCTTTTCTCATCTGTCTTTCTCTCATTATCACTCTTAATGGAGCTCATCCTCAGGTTTGACAGGGAAGCCTCTCATTCCCTCTGAAGCTCCATCATGTAGATAGCTCCATAAATTGTATCTATCCAAGGCCCCTTCATGTCCTTGAGGCTCTTTCATGATAGTAAAACATCATAGAAGTGAATTGTGCCAAATTCCTTTCTGAGATGACTGCCACTTATCATCTTTCATAACAAATATGAAGTTGGGAAAGAATTCAGAGTTTCTGAGAGCTAAAATCAAGAGCTTCACACTGAGGTACTTCTTCACACCTGTTAGAGCCGTAGACTAGCTACGTGTCGGAAACAAACAAAGGGCTGTAGCCATAGACCAGTTGCTGAAGTGCTTTCCTTGGGAGCATGGGGACCAGAGTTTAGTGACCCCGGGACAATCCAACAAATAAACAAGCATTCTATCTGCAGTGGCATGCACTCATAATCTCGGTACTAGAAATGAGGAAGAGACAGACAGATCTTTTGGACTCAATAGCTGGGCAGCTCAGTCTACTTGGTTAGTTCCAGGATAATGAGAGATAACCACTGTCTCAACAAATCAAAACATAAAGCAAAGGTGATAAACAAAATCTGAGTTTGTCATAGGCCTGCACATGTATATGCACATACTTGTACCTTCACAATGAACAGACACACTCATATACACAATCTATATCTATATACACACTCACCAATATGTTTGTATGTATGTATTAATATATTACACACACATGCACACACACACATACACACACACTCATATACACAATCTATATCTATATACACATTCACATATATGTTTGTATGTATGTATTAATGTATTATACACACACACACACACACACACACATATATATATATATATATATACACACACACACAGTCAATAGATGATGGATAGATAAAAACCAGAAAATAAGTAAGGATACACAGAAAATAGAAGCACTGTGCGTTTCTGGTATAAGTATTGCAGCCATCCTAGAAAACGTGTGGTCAGTTGTCACAATAAACACCAGCAGAATCACTTTGGGGTATACACCACAGTAAATGAAATTGAGAGAGTGAACTGTACGCGTGGTCATAGCTTTATGATTCACAACAGCAGCTCGAGTGTCCATTCATGGCTAAATGGAAGAGGATACCTATGGCGGAATATTTTCCAGCCTTCAAAATGAAGAAAATCTTCATGCATGCCACCCTGTGGGTAGCCTTGCAGATGGATGGCCTGCAGGCAAAATGATGCGGTCATACAAGGACAAGTGTTCTCATCCACTTACATAGAGCACTCAGAGGAGTCCGATGTAGGGGCAGAAAGGAAATCAGTGGTTGTCGGGGGCTGAGATGAGCAAGAGGGAGTTACTGTTTAACGGAGAAGGTGCTTCAGCTGGAGCAGATGATGAAGAGGATTGAGGGCTGCTTTACGGTATGAATGTGCTCAGTGCTGTGACTACGCACATAAGGAGGGTTAGCAGGAAACTTTGGTGGTCTGTGTATTTTACTGGGTCACTACGAAATGAATAATAAATACAAGAAATGTCTTACAAGAAGTTGAAAACACCCAAAGAATAAAATCAAATATCAAATTGTAAGAAAGATATTATGTTTATAGTTGGAAATGAGAATGGCAAAATTAGTTGTCCATAAAATTTTCATTCCGCCTTATTTTGTCTTTGCACAGTAGCTCTCCAGCTCAGATCACAGTCTCTCCTGACAGACTGAATCTCTTGATTCCTCCTGTTATATTGGCCAGCACCCTTGTTCTCATGCAAAGATGGTCCTGTCTTGTTAGTACAGTTTATCATCTGTGAGCATCGCCCAAGTTTAAAGTTCAAGACCTGCGGCTTACAAGGGACTTTCCAGATTCATGGCTTAGCTGCTGTTCTGGCCTTTTCACCTCTAGGTTGTTATCCTCATGCTTTTGGGATGAATCGTTCTGACTTTACTAAACGGGGCCTTAGTTTTGCTTATTTCCTTTTCCTGTTTGTCCAGAATCTCCCTCCCCCTTCCTCTGAGATTTTGATGAGGTGCTGTCTCATTGAAATTGTTTTCTCTTTTGCTTCCCTATAATTTATTACACTGTGTTAACTGATATTGCCTTTTTGTTGGCTTTCCCTACGAAACTATAAGCCATTTGTAGGCAAGGATCTTATAGAAGGAGCCTTTAGCACAAACTAACACATAAACAGTTATTATAGCCCAGATGTTAGACCATGCAGTGCTCAAAGTGTTACAATTTATCTATCAAATGACCCCTACAGGCTCATGTGTGGAGCCAAGCATCACGCTGTTTTAGGAGGTTCTGGAGTCTTTAAGAAGTGGGGACTGGTTGGACTGGTTGGAGGAGCTAGGTTACTGGACGTGCACTTTGAAGATTATTCCTGTTCCTTCCTTCCTGCTTCTGTTTCCCGCCCACCACAAGGAGAAGACTCTCTTTTTCCAGACGCTCCCACTGCCATGATGTCCCAAATGTTTGGGACCAAAAACCAAATGACTGAGCACTCTGAAACCATGAACCCAGAGAAACCATTCCTCTCTTCAGTAGTCCCCTCAGGTATTTTGGTCAGTTATGTGATTAAGATACTGACCAAAATTTAGGAAGTAGGCTCTCTCTTTAAAATTCCAATGAAGGATTTATTTAGCTTTTAAAAATGGAAGATTAACTGCTTCCTGAATTTTAATTATATTTTCTGAGTAATATGTAGATGGCATTCTTGGTGCATTGAACAGAATATCAAGTAAACTTTTACACAGAACGGCTATTAGAAACATATTATATGCCACAGCAAAAGTAAGTATCAGGTTGGGAGTAACTATGGAAACAAGGGATAAGGATAGAGTCAAGTTTCTGGTCGTCCCCTGCCTTCTTGGTTTCTTCTTTCATCAGAACAAGTGCCCAGAGCTCAGTTCAGAACCTCATAGCATACAGCTTTGCTTCCAGAGACACACGGGTCTTCTTCCTCATACTTACCTCACAAAGAAGAGAGTTGCCTGGTTTCTGACTCACTCATCTTCAATGAGTGAGTCACCTGTGTCCAGAAGAGAAGTGCTCAGCCTTCCCTGAGTCACCCACCCTGAACATTCAACTGCCGGCAAGAGAAGATGCACATCCGCCTGACTCAGGTCCACCCTGGTGAATCAACGTCGAAGGAGAAGTTAGGGAATCAAAGCTAGGAGGGTTGGATCAATCCTTCCTTTTCAAGGGGAGGCCCTCAGCATCACTTGAGTCTCGCTCAAAACAAAGAATCCTGGGTGTTTGAATTTACTGAACCAGATCTGTGTTTTTAAATAGCTCCTGAAGCGATTTGTGTTCAAGAAGGTGACAGCTTGTTAATTGGGAAAAACTCTTCATTTCTCCTGAAGCTGGAAAGTTTAGCACTGACGTCAAGCAGGCATTTCAAGAGATACAAGGTCATTTGAAGCACTTGGGACAAAATATGACAAGGTTTAGAAATTCCTTTTAGAGGAATTAAAAAATAGATTAGTGATTATTTATTTATTATATTATTAGGAACTCACTACACAGATTAGGCTGGTCTTGAACTCATGGAGATCCTTCTACCTTTGTCTCCATAGTGCTGGGATTAAAGGAATGTGCCACTATGCCTGTTACAGGAATTTTTAAAGAGAAAAAGTATTTTTCTTAAGGATAATTTGTCACATATGCAAAGACAGGCATTTGTACTCCCTTTATAATTTTTATAGCAAATTTACTTTCCTCAATGCACCTGCCAGAGATTTAGTACTGGCTCCTAGAAACTGTTTGCACTGGTCAGTGGCAGGCATTCTCCTGGGGCTACTTTCCTTGTGTTTCCCATATGTTCCCACTTTACATGTTGGTCATTGACTGGTATCCCTTCAGTATCAGAGTGACCTGTGTCAACCAATCAGCCAAATGTGAGACACTGGTGTTCTGTAACAAAGCCTCTACAGGATGTCAAAGCTTTTTCTGGAGAGAATAAAGGGAAGCAGTCACATGCAGCTCAAGTTAATATAGGTTTCCTGTATTTGTGATTCTTTGCTTCTGGTACATATACATATATATCATATACATATATACATGTAGAGACATGACTAACTAGGTTCATTAGTTTTAAGTATGGAAGACTTTTTAGAGTTCATTTCTATGTAAAGAAAAATGGAGTCTTACTGGAAAGGTTTCCTGGAATATGAAGTAGCATGGGACAAAGGAGGCTTTGTACGCACAGAGATACACACAGACACACACATGCACAGCAACACAAACACTTGTTCCTTCAAGCTTTAAGACCAACTGTATTCAAGTATTGAAAATAATTTATATCATTTTATTATATATATAAATATATGTTATATTATTAATAAGCCCAGAAACCTGATTTGTAATATACCCCCCCCAGGTTTTCTGCCCCATCAAAACCTCTTGTAACACACTCTATGCCTCCTTAGATGTTGCCAGCACCAAGGGAAATTATACCCCATTAGCTGAGTCCTACCTCACTCCCCTCTTATTGTTGTGTCCTTGAATATATATATATATTGAATACATATATTGAATATATGTATACACACATATGGTTTACAGGACACTTCCTATAAAACATTGGAAAGATGTTGAGAGCTGTTTCCTCCCATTTTATAATCCTTTCTAGGGCTGCGATTAAAGGAGTGCACCACTGTGCTTAAAGGTTTGCACCACCCGGTTTCTATGGCAACTAGTGTGGCTACTGGATTAAAGGTGTGTGTCCCCATTACCTGGTCTGTAAGGCTGACCAGTGGGACTGTTTTACTCTCATATCTTCAGGCAGTCTTTATTAAAATACAACAGAAATTCCACTACATTCCTCTTTTTGTATAAAATGAAAAAGAAGGCTATAACTAATAAAAGAGAACTATATACAATAAAAACAATGACTATATGTAATATATACAGGCAACAAATACATCAATAATGTCTAATCAATTTACACTTGACAAATTCAGAGAAAATGTTTTTTATCTATCCGACTTTGGTGAGTCCAAAGTCTTATACCTAATTTACTTTTTTTTAAATTCAAAGTGATTTTGTTGCTCGTGTACACAAGGGAATTTATGCCACTAAAGCAGAGGTTGTGGATTACTCATATTTCCAGTTGGGTGGGAGGACCCGCTTGGTCTTATAGTAACGAGCCAGCCGGTGAATTCTGCTCTCTCTCAGAATCAGGCGGAATTTAGCATCCTTATCCTTTCTGTTCCTCTCAAGATGCTTTCGGAGGGGACTGCCTTCTTAATCAACTGGTAGAGATCCTCAGGGAGATCAGGGGCAAGGCCTTTGGATTTAAGGATTCTCAAGATTTTATTACCAGTAACAAAACGGACCTGGGCCACACCGTGTGAGTCCCTCAGGATCACACCTATTAGGGGGGAGGGAGGCCTTTCTTGGCCAGTTTGTAAATCTGTTCCTTCACGTCGTCAGACGTCAGCTTCAGCCACGTGGGGACGCTACGGAGGTAGGGCAGCACCCACTGGGACAGGCCCTTCCCGGAGCGTGCACACGACCCATGATGGCGGAGGTCTGACAGCAAAGAGAGAACGAGGGAGGAAACTCCTCAGGAAGCCAAGATATGCAGCTTTACTTTCTATCATAACTTGCTTTCTGTGTCTGATAAACTATAAGTATAGCTATCTGATCTTCAACTCCCTTGGAGACCTAAGAAGGAAATAATATTATCTGAGTAAGCAGGAAGTGCAAGCAAGCAACTTCCAAAAAATGTGAGTAATGACAGAAACAGCTGACTGTGTAAACAGTCACCAAAGTTCCTCTGCAACTCCGGGGATACAGGCCTAGCATATTCAACAGACTTTTCTGTGAAGCAGGGTATTTTGTGTCCTGCTTGTCTAATTAGGACAGCATAATATCACCAGTCAAGGCAGGGCCATTTTCTTGCCCAGTGGCTTATTTTTGCCACAAAGAAAGTAAACTCCATGTGGAGTTTCTTCAATGCCCATTATCTTCTCTGAAGTAAATTGGTGCTGCCAGGAGCAGACATGTCTCATTGCCATAAAAAAGAAAAACCTAGGTTATTAAAACATCTTAAATGCCATATTCTGTAGATCTCTGAAGTGTTTGAAGATGACCTATCTATCTAAATTATATCTTTGTTTGACCTTGAGAACATACCTAATATGACTACAAGTTTGATTATGCTAGGTGATTAACTACTAATCTATATTTCTTTATTATCCCAAACAGTTGATAATAATAATTTTTAAGGACTAGAAATTTGAATTACATTTTTGTTTATTTATTTATTTTATTTTTTTGTTTTTCAAGACAGGGTTTCTCTGTGGCTTTGGAGCCTGTCCTGGAACTCACTCTGTAGACCAGGCTGGTTTCAAACTCACAGAGATCCGCCTGCCTCTGCCTCCCGAGTGCCGGGATTAAAGGCGTGAGCCACCATCGCCCGGCCTGCATTACATTTTTAAATGAGCTGTATAGGTACAATACCCTGAACAAGATTAGAAATGTATGTACAATTTTTTGGAGTAGGGGAGGGTTCAACCTGAAGATCTGAAAAGCAAAATAGCCAGCCACTGACTCTTACCTCGACATCAGTCTGAAATGGCAATCCTGTCTCCCGGAATCTCAGATTCTGACCAAGTTTTCATCGAATCATGCTTCATTTGACACCCAAGTTTTTGGGGCATAAATTTGAAGAAAGGCCATTTGCCTGAGGCTTTTTAGCCAGGAGCCCAAGCCAGGGCTGGGATTGGAATCTAGTTCTAGGAATTGGAACCCAAACCTAGCCACCTGGGTTCAGGAGAAAAAATAACGCTCCCAGCTCCCATCCACCCCAGTTTAGCTTCCAGGTAAAGATGGAAAACTCACAGATACTCTGGATACTGTATGTTATTGTGCTGTCTTTGAATTGTTTGACTGCTGAGGAAGGAGCAACAGCTGCTAAAAAACTTTTGATTATAAATGCTGCTGGACTAATCCAATTTATAATTTTGAAAATGCCTTGACTTCAAAATTTAATTAAAAAGATATGCTACTTTGCAAAAGAAGTTTTGCTTTTGTCTCCAGAGGAATTGAGAGGCTGTGGATTCATTCTGAATTACAAGTAAATAAGGTTTGATCAAAATGCCTTGACTTCAAAATTTAAGTCAAATGATATGTTACTTTGGAGATGATGTTTTGCTTTTCTTTTCACAGGAATTGAGAGGCTGTGGATTCATTCAGGGTTAAAAAAATAAGGTTTGATCAATAAAGATGCCCTGAAAAATCTCCAGTGGGAACAGATGGCCCAGATGATCCAACGTTTCAGAGTACATTTGTTGCAGTTTCCCCTGAGTTCTACATCCAGAATAGCGTCAAGATTGCTGGCTGAAATGATCCAGCCTCACAGAATGCTCCAGTAAGGCCTTGTGTTGAGAGCTGTTTCCTCCCATTTTACAATCCTCTCTAGGGCTGGGATTAAAGATGTGCTCCACTGTGATTAAAGACATTCACTACCCAGTTACTATGGCATCTAGTGTGTCTCTAAGTCTGACCATTGGGACTGTTTTACTCTCAGATCTTCAGGCAGTCTTTATTTATTAAAATGCAATTGAAATGCCACTACAGAGAGAAGAAAGGATCATATCACAACAGGCAAACTAAAGAATTAGATCCCGTTGAGATTGGCTGAATTCATACACGGCTGGTGAGCTATACAGTAACTTAAAGGAACACAGCTTGTCTAGCCCATGTTGAAGTTTCATTTCCTAGACACCTGGGTGAAATGTACTGAATTTGCATCTATTCATTTGAACTGTGACAAGAAAAGAGTAGCCAAGGGACACTCTCTGTCTAAAGATGTCCTGAACAGGTAAAGGAAGTCAAATCTCTGAGAGCCCAGAACTCAGTTAGACTGAAGATATATACAATCATTTTTCAAAGATTTATTTATTTATGTGTTTTATGTATACAGTGCTCTACTTGCACATAGCACCTGTGACAGAAGAAGGCATTAGAGAGAAGAGGGCATTGGATCCCATTATAGATGGTTTTGTTTTGGTGGAGGCCACTTGTTGGTTCCTGGCTGCTTAGCCCTGAAATAATCACACAGAAACTGTATTAATAAAATCACTGCTTGACTCATGAGCCCTAGCTTCTTCTTGGCTAACTCTTACATATTAATGTAACCAATTTCTATTAATTTGTGTATGGCCACGTGGCTATGGCTTACCAGCTACAGTTCTGGCATCTGTCTCCAGTTGAGCTCCATGGTGTTTCTCTGACTCTGCCCTTCTTTCTCTCAGCATTCAGCCTAGCTTTCCCTGCCTACCTATGTTCTGCCTTAGCTCTGTCCAAAGCAGTTTTTTTTTTATTCATTACACACAGCACACAGAGGGGACTCACATGTCAGTTGTGAACCACCATGTGGTTACTGGGAATTAAACTCAGGGCTTCTGAAAGAGGAACCAGTGCTGTTAACCATTGAGCCATCTCTCCAGCTTCTACTATGAGTTTTATTGTCAACTTTTCCAATCTATACTGACTTCTGAAGTTACCTAGGGGGTGATTTCTGAAGAATGGGATGGTCCCAGATGAGAACATCCTGGTGCCCAAGCATGTAGCTGCTGTATAGACTGTTATGGGAGGACCATTCACATAGTAGTTACAAGAGAACTAACCCCAGCTGGTCTGTTATTCCCTGTTGCTGTTTGTATGAGTATACGGTAGCTCCATGGTCTGGCACAAATCAGGACTCGCCTGATTTATATAATAATGCCTGAGAGTTTTCTAGATAAGTGATTTAATTTAGCATACAGTTTTAATTTATACTATGTTAATGACTTTCTAATATGATTCTTTTCTTTCTCAGTGTGTTTTGGCTTTTGTATTGCACAGATAATTTCTTTGTTGTGTGTACAAACATCTGTTGGGTAAATTAGCTATGTGTGCTTGTTGTTTTAGTTTGGAACATACAAGGTTCAAAATAATTTAATTAGGTATTATCAGACACACACACATACACACACTTTTTTCTTAAAACATCAAAGCAATCTATACATTCAAACGTCTAAACACTGCATAATGTATGACCAACAGCCCACTGAGAGAATTCTTTGGAATGAGAAGGAAGAGGAAGGGAGAAACAATGAGACACTGAAACTGCTTAGTGCTTCTTCTGTGACCAGCACTTAATACAGAAATACATTAATTTTTCTAATTTACAAAATTAGCTAATATATATAAATTTTAAATCACTTATTATGCCTGTGAAATCTTTAACACATACAATTTTAAACAAATAATTTCATTATTTGAATAAAGCATAAATTGCTATTGTTGTTAAATGTTAAGATTGTGTTTATCTATGTTCATAGCAGCATTATTTCACATAGCCAGAACCTGTTAACAGCCTAAATGCCGCTCAACTGAAGAATGGATAAGGAAAATGTGGTGCATTTACACAATGGAGTACTACATAGTGGGAAAAAATAATGACACCTTGAAATTTGTGGGCAAATGGATGAATCTAGAAAACATCATACTGAGTGAGGTAACCCATACCTAGAAAGACAAATATTATATGTACTTACTTATAAGTGGCTTTTAGACATAAAGTAAATAAAGCCAGCATACAAATCACAATCCCAGAGAACTTAGACAACTATGAGGACCCTAAGAGAGACATACATGAATCTAATGTACGTGGGAAGTAGAAAAAGACAAGATCTCCTGAGTAAATTGGGAGCATTGGGACCTTGGGAGAGGGTTGAAAGGGTGAGGAGAAGAAGGGAGGGGAGTGGAGAAAAATATATAGCTCAATAAAAACAATTAAAAAAGATTGTGTCCATTTGAGATCTTTCAAATACCGTTGTTATGAATGTTACTAAATTTTTAGTTACTCCTTTATGATGGATAGCTCACTAAACTGATGTTCCCAGGGCAAAAGACTTTTATAGACCTTAACATAATTAGCTGCCTTCTAGAGAGATGGGTGCGTATTTCTAGTCCATGAGATAGCAGATATTAACACACCCTCATTGCACTTACTCGTACGAACCTTTAAAGGTATTTTGTTGGTGGGAAAAGTAAAGATTTATTGTCTAATTTGCTAACATGAATTTTGATGCCGTCACTATTACTAGTCATTTAAATTGCTCACAGAACACAGAAAATTAGGACCAGAAGCTTCCCCCATTCTCAGATGAGGGTATTAGTGAACTAGTTCCGGTGCTTGGGATCTTCCGTCTGTTTCTCCTGGCTACCTTTGTTACTCACGGCTCACCATTCATGGCTGTTGATTTGCTACCAGGCGAATCACACATAGATAGTACGTGTGTTTCCATGCAGATCTGACCCAGCACAGAGGTAAACAAAGGAGGAGACAAACTACTGAGTCAACTGTGTTATGTAGTAGATTATGTTAGCACGTTACCCAGCATCAACGCAGAAAGCAAACAAACAGGCAGGCCAGACAATGACCTGTGACCGTTGTTAGCAATTTGAATGACACATAATGCTAAAGCCAACAGCTATGCAGAGAACTGTTTCTTTTTGTGAGTCAACAGGGGTTTTGGTTTATTTTACAATACCTGTCAGATCATAAATGTAGACTTATAAAAAAGCATACAGGATATTTAGGTAAATGTCATATGTTTCTTAAATTGGAACTCCATTCAATGGTTCCTGTCTATGAAAACATTAAAATAAAATGTTTCTGGCATCTGTAAGCTCCCCACCTTTGGAAACTGGGCTATCTGATAAAAATGATATCTATAATAACACTATTTAAAAATTCTTTCCCAGAAATTAAATTATAATAAATATCAACTGTAACTTGGGATTTATTGATGTCAGATAAATTTTTTAAAAACATTAAAATTCCCTACTTTTATTCTGGGGATAGCATTTGATGATCTTGTCTGGGTCAGTGAGCAGTCCCACCTGCCTGCATGTAGGAGTTGCAGTTATAGAGATGGATCCAAGTACAGACAGAGCTGCGTGAAGTAGTAGAACGGCCTGGTTCGAAGTGCTAACGAGCTGTATGACTACAGTCAATTTGTGAATCACTCTTGGCTTTGATCTCCTGGTCTTTCAGATTTGGGCAAGACAAGATTATCAGGAACCTCATAGAGTTCCCGTGAAGAAAATATGATATTGTAGCGGAATCCTTGGGGCAGTGCCCAGCACAGACTAGCCATTCTGATTACTACATCTAAGCAATAATCCATATTATCATTTTTTGAATAATTGTTACTACTAAAGAAAGTATCTGCTGCTCCCTTCTTCATCAAGCTCATATTTCACGAATAGCATAGATGTGATTATAACTATGTTTCTGAACCCGTCTGCCAATGAATTGTCTGAAAATGCAATTTGGCTGAAAGGTCTAGGAGGCCTGAAAATCTCCATGGCTGGTCCAAGACTGTGTGTTGAGATAGGGAGCTGCAGGCTGCGTCCCCGGCACCCGGCTGCCCGCATGGCTAGCTTATGCCCCGAAATAATTACACGGAAACTGTATTCTTTTAAACACTGCCTGGCCCATTAGTTCCAGCCTCTTATTGGCTAGCTCTTACATATTGACCTAACCCATTTCTAATAATCTGTGTAGCCCACGAGCTGGCTTACCAGGAATGATCTTAACCTGCATCTGCCTGGAGTGGGAGAATCATGGAGACTCACTGACTCAGCCTCTTTCTCCCAGCATTCTGTTCTGTTTACTCCGCCTACCTAATTTTCTGTCCTATTAAAGGGCCAGGGCAGTCTCTTTATTTAACCAATGAAATTAACACAAAACAGAAGACTCTCCCCCATCAACAGTGACTAGCTTTCTGTTCCCAGAAAGATGGAAGAGTATGCTGATTTCAGTGGCTTGTCTCCAGAGTCAAGCTAACTTCAGGGTGGAGGAGGCCTTGGCACTTCCCAAAGAGACTGCAGGCAGTGTGTTAGGTTCTAAACTCTAGTTGCTCATGGAAGCAACCTTGGAAGGACCTCTGTGACTGCCCCTGCCTTTTCCCGGCTGTGCTGACCTACGGCTAACTTTGTGGGCATCAGACGGGTGGAGTCACCTGTAGTCCTGACATCACAAGAGTAGTGTGCAGTTTTAATGCTCTGCTCTGGTTATCCTGAAATTCTTAACAATTTGAACTCTTAATCTTTATCTGATAAGACCATGGAGAATGTGCTTCAGGAGAGGGGGTAGTGTGTGTGTGTCTCTGTGTGTGTGTGTGTCTCTGTGTGTGTGTGTCTCTGTGTGTGTGTCTCTGTGTGTGTGTCTCTCTGTGTGTGTGTGTCTCTGTGTGTGTCTCTCTGTGTGTGTGTGTGTCTCTGTGTGTGTGTCTCTGTGTGTGTGTCTCTGTGTGTGTGTGTCTCTGTGTGTGTGTCTCTGTGTGTGTGTCTCTGTGTGTGTGTGTCTCTGTGTGTGTGTGTCTCTGTGTGTGTGTGTCTCTGTGTGTGTGTCTCTCTGTGTGTGTGTCTCTGTGTGTGTATGTGTCTCTGTGTGTGTGTGTCTCTGTGTGTGTGTCTCTGTGTGTGTGTGTCTCTGTGTGTGTGTCTCTGTGTGTGTGTGTCTCTGTGTGTGTGTGTGTCTCTGTGTGTGTGTGTGTCTCTGTGTGTGTGTGTGTATGTGCTATTTCTTGTTGTGCCGTTAACATAGAGATTCATGATACTCATTTACACAGAATTCACAGGGACCAAAAATGTGTGGGAATTGAGAAACTCAAAGACAAACATGTTGTGTCTAGAACCAGGAACTGTGTAAGCAGATGCCCTGACAGTCAGACGTCACACTCCCAGTTTAGACCAGAACTTCAAACACAGAAGGAATGAAACGACATTTTAAGAAAGAACGAAGGACTTGTTCCTTTCTGTTTATGTGTTACTTCTCTGTATCAGTCAACCGCTTCATGAAAATTAACCTGTAGAAGGGCAGACAGAATGACCTATACTTCTTTTTCTTGTCCTTACTTTTCAGTAGGCCAAAGGTCGAGAATCTTGGTAGAATGCAATCATATAAAGGGTGATGTTAATTTCTTTTTAAACCAATGTAACCTTTTTATTGATTCTTTGGGAATTTTACACCATGCACTCCAATCTTTCCCATGTCTGCCCTTCTCATCCTTGTGATCCCCCCTCAAAAACAGTAAAAAGTCTATTTTTTTGTTTTGTATACACTCACTGGAACATGGTCCAACTCTCAGTGGTCTGCCCCTTAACTAGCACTGAGTCCTTCCCCTCCTGCACCCCTCCACAAGCCATCAGTTGTGGAGAGTGAATGTTAGCAACCCCATCACATTTTTTTAAAGTTCGGTTCAATGGCTTCCTGTCTACGCTGTTACTTTTGTGTGTGTCCTCAGAGAAGCTTCCTAGCCTTTCTTACATTGTTGAAGGTCTGTGAGTGAAGAAGGGACACGTACTCCAATTATCCCCGACTATGAATTTTCCTTACGGAGAATGCTATGGACAGCACAGTGGATGGTTGATAGCAAGCTCCACTCTCTGTCTGGCTTGTAGGGCTGGCCTCTTTTTCCCTGGTAACCTGGGAACATAGGGAGAGTATGGGGACAGGGCAGAGCTCTGCGGAGTGGCAGAAGACATATTTATTTCCTTAGCCCTGTTGCCCTCTATTTTCTGCTTTAAAAGCAGGATTTGGACATAAATGGGGACCATTTAAGATAGGAGAGGTTTTTCCTTTTGTATGTGTGTTTTCCCTCAGCCTTGGTAGCCAGCCTGCACATAACACACTTGGAGCCTAGTATTGTAGTTTAAGTCTCCTCCCCGTGTGTCTCCCTCACAGCTTTTACCAGGGCTAGATGGCATTTGAGCAGGGTATTAGCTTCTTTTGCTTTGGGTTCTTGGAATCTATGTTAGTGCAGTTCTTGAGGCTTTATCATGGCACAGAGTCCAAGTGGCAATCCCAGTGTAGACACAGGAATAAAGGCCTCTGCAGTGGAGATAGGCAGACCTTTGTCTCTAAGGAGATTTTCTGGGCTAGAATGATCACGGTCACCATCTGCTATCCAGGTGTCCATGGGTGAGTCTGAGTATTAGCACAGGAGATTAGAAAGTCTGTTGAGTTCCTAGGTCTTCTGTATAGACTCCTTCCCCAGCTGGAGTTTGAACCTCCAGCTCAGGCTGACTCCCTCACTCAGCATGAACTTGCTCAGTTAGGAGCATCTCTGAAGTTGTCTTTTTTTTCCCTCAGTGGAATAAGGCTTTCCTCTCAAGAATACCTTTAAAGACTAAAATCTAGCCAGGCGATGGTGGCGCGCGCCTTTAATCCCAGCACTTGGGAGGCAGAGGCAGGCGGATCTCTGTGAGTTCGAGGCCAACCTAGTCTATAAGAGTTAGTTCCAGGACAGGCTCCAAAGCCACAGAGAAACCCTTTCTCGAAAAACCAAAAAAGAATAAAATCTAGCTCTTAGACTGCTAGGTTCAGAGGGAGACCTGCTTGTATGCACAGCTTTGGTCATTTGTTTATGACTCTAAATTGCCATTCGGGCTCCAAGTGCAAAGTAGACGGCTTTTCTTTGGATCTCAGGCTCATGGGAATTTCCTGCCATTTGGGGAATTCTCCCCACACTTTTAGGACAGTCCTGTCAACAGTAAGCAGATGGGGAGAGCTGGAGGGAGGCAAGGGGGTAAGCAGAAGTTTATAAGGCATAGAGGTAGAACAGTGGGCAGTAAAGTTGGCTATGTGTACTGAGAGGACAAAGAACCCATTGTGTCGTGGTCTGCTGCCAGCCTGGACCATATATTAATTCTCTGGACCAGCCAGGGAGATGTGGGAAATAATTGAGACAATTCATATGGCTTTATCGGGAGGGAGATTCTCAGGGATCCCCCATGAAATCCCGAGTTCACATCCTGAAACTTCCTCCTTGTTTATTCTCCAAAACATAAACTGAGGGGGAAATTCATTAGCATTCTGTTTCCTAGGTAACCAGGCGATGTCTTTGGTCATGTCCACACCTTTCTATGCCCATTTTGTCTTTCTGCCCTTTATGCCAGCTCTCTCATGCAGGCCGAATTAACACCTCTATCCCAGGTGTCCTCCTAATTACAAAGAAGGGGCAGAACAGCATTAGCGTATCCTGACCCTTTGTTAGCAGTGTGGAAAGCCAGGTGACCACCTCCTGTGGCAGGTGCAAACTATGGCTTGACAGTCTGGCCGCCATACAATGTAGAAAAATCTTGCCCCACATCATTGTGTCCATGTTTGACTAGTGAGCTTAGGGACTTAGCCCTGGGGAGGAGGAGTCTCCACTGTTTCTGCCAACAGGCTTCGAGCTTGTTTTGCCTGTGTATCTGATGCTTCTTTCCCCATGCCTTTATTCTGCTGCCACAAAGCTTCAGACGACATGCCCGATGGAAAATAAGGCATCCTCAGGGCAGATGTAGTAAGATGGTAGGTAGAGGAGAGACTAAGGAGTTGTTAGGACCGACAAGTGACACACAGGCACGGAGGAGCCCCACAGAGCTAGCGAGAATGAGCTGAGCAAAGGGACACAACCGTGAGAGCCACCTGAGTACTCAAAGCCAGCATAGTGGGCAGAAGGAGCAACTCCGGGGTTTGGATGGCTAGAATGGGGTGTTGGGATTTCAGATTTCACAAGGAAGTGGTATAGTGGAAGCATGGGGAAGTTAAAACGGTTTTGTCTAAGGTATTTGTCAAAGCATTAAATAAATACTATATCACTCAGAGATTCTAGGAGGGTTGGAAGAGGATGTTGCCACTCAGTGTCTGTCTTAGATAAGGCTGGCAATGGCAGTGAAGAGAGGGGATGAGACAGCGTACACCAAAGGCAGAGAACAGAGTGTTACCAATGCGGCAAGAGTGAGACCCCAGCAGGTGAGGGCCACGGGCAGGAGATAAATAGCCATACAGACAGAGCTTGAGTGTGGAGTTTATTGAGATAAAGGGGATGGGGGAGGAAAGAGAGAAATGGAGAGAAAGAGAGAGAGAGAGACAGAGAGAGGGGAAGAGAAAAAAAGAAGACACACACAGAGAGAAAGCTACCTTCTCAGAGAAAATGGCAGAAAGGAAGAGTTAGGCGGGACTTGTCTCTTAAAGGGATCTTTTGCACCTGCATACAGACTAGGATCCTGGGCTGGCCAGGGTACTGCCTGAGTGATACCTGCCAGTTGACAGGGCAGACCAGCATAATGCCTGAGTCCTAAGAAGAAGCATTCAGGAAAGATTACAGGTGCAATGCTCAGATCAAAGCATCATTCAGGAGCTTTGTGAATGTTCTATGCATCCTTCCCTGGTACATGGTACTTGAGAGAAGGGACAGGGTCTTTTGATGCCAGTGAAGAGAACAGGGAGTGAGCACAGATAACGTCATGATCGCAGAGGACAAAGGCCAGGTGGGACATAGGCACTTATTAGAAAATCCTGTTATTTACAGTGTTCCTTTAAATATCCCTCTGGGGAGTTTAATTTTCCATTTGGGTGAACTCAGTGGAATGTACTCTGGAATAGTGAGATCTTCATAGACAGGTAAGAACTAACTTCTGAGGAGAAAGGGGATAAATGTCAGCAAGTAGCTAAGACAGAAAGCAGAGCCCAACAGAAGAACACCATTTCCATGAACTCTGAATCATCAGGCAGCTTGTCACAAAACGGATTACATGGGGGGAAAAGCTAAGCTTTTGCAATGAGTAATCTCTTAGAAATTTCCCAGGCAAGTCTTATGGCAACCATGTACTAGAGAGCTGAACTTGGACCTCAGACATATTTGTTCACTGCAACATAAGGTGGCCCTCTTACCTGGCATGTGACTTGGTGTTCATTTGCACTTGGCTCGAGAGACTTGCCTCCTGGCTTTCTGTTCATTGAGTTGGCAAGAATCTGCAAGTACCCCTGACAGATGGCTAACATCTAGCATAACCACCTGGCATGAATGAAGATATTTAAAGAGAATCACACGCCCTTCTGGCTTCCTTCCTCCCTTGGCCATCAGACTATGAAACTGATCCCTGTGCTGGCTAATTTGACGTCAACTTGAAACAAGCTATGGCTATTGCAGATGAGAGAGACTCAGTTGAGAGCGTGCCTCCATGAGATGCAGCTGCAGGCAAGCCTGGAGGTTAATTTTTAAGTTAGTGATGGATGTGGGTGGGCCCAACTTGTTGTGGGTGGCGCCATCCCTGGACTGGTGGTCCTGGGTTCTATAAGAAAGCAGGTTAGGCTACCTGTGAGGAGCAAGCCAGTAAGCAGCACCGTCTCCATGGCCTCTGCATCAGCTCCTGCCTCCAGACTGCTGCCCTGTTTGAGTTCCTCCTATGATGAACACCGCTGTGGAAGCGTAAGACAAATAGACTCTTCCCTCCCTAACTTGACTTTTGATCATGTTTTTGGTCACCATGCTTGATGGCCTTTCATCATCACAATGTTAACCCTAACTAAGACAATCCCCAAAGAATCAGAAGGTGGGGTCACCATTCCAGCCAGAGGAAGGACTTATGTCCTGGAACCCAGTTCTGACAACTTGCAGATGACTTTGCATGAGTGATAATCCTGGATCAGTGATGGCAAGGGCTTGACCTTGACCCAGATTACTCAACTGTGCACCTCTTATCTCCTATTTAAACTAAACCCACCTTAGCACTTTGAATATGGAATAGGGGGAGGGTGTTAGACATTTTGCTTCCTGATATGCCCACATTGAGTAAATCTCCTCTCTCTGTTTTTCACTGTTGCTGTAGATTTAATTGTTCTAACTTGTTCTTAAATTCTAGCTATAACAAGAAAGGTCTGAAAGTAAAGAAATACACTTTGGGTGGATGTAGAGTAGCCTGCTTTATTAGCAGATGAGATCATCCATGGATTTAATTGGACACTGCTAAATAAGCTCATTTTTATATATTGGTGTGGTGGTTTGAAGAGGAACGGCCTCCATAGGCTTACACATTTGAATGCTCGGTCTCTTGTTGGTAGAACGGTTTTGGGAAGGATTAGGTGTGACCTTACTGGGAGAGGTGTTTTTCTGGGGGTGGAATTTGAAGTTTGAAAATCCCCTACCAGGCGCAGTCCCCGACCCTACACCACCCAGTCTCCGTTTCTAACTTGAGGATAAGATGTAAACTCTCAGCTACTGCTCCAGTTCCATGCCTGCTGTCCCATGGCCACACTCCACATCGTGGTGATGATAGACTAACCGGCTTACACTGTAAGAAAGCCCCCAGTTAAATGCCTTCTTCTATGTGTTGTCTTGGCCATGGTGTCTTTTCACAGCTATAGAAAACTAAGATGGCTGTTAATAGAACATTTGGACAAAGTTATGAAATATATTTTTATTTCTGTATCACTCGGTCTGTATCTACCTCCCTTCCTTGTTCCCCGTCACTGTGGCTTTAGGCATCACTGACTCTTGCATTCTACACTCATGGAACTACCAATCTATGATTTCTTCCCACAGTGTGCCCCCGTCCATGAATGTTCCTTCTTTACTCAGATCTAGGGAAAGGAAGACACATTCTTGGTGATGTTAGTTCCAGATCTTTTGTATTTAAATAATTTGGTTAGGCATTTCTGACATTATAGTAGTTAGTAGATTAACTGCAATTGAATGTTATTTTTACCTGGAAAAGTTCCTTAGGACTAACTAAAATCTACTAGTAAAAGCAACATTTGGTTCTTCCAAGCATTCAAAATTACCATCCAAAGATCGAGCAAAGATTAAACCTTAGAATCTGGGCAGAGAATTATTAATACACATAGATCCAGATTTTGAGCTTCCCATATTACTATATTGCCCCCTACAGGAAGTCTAAAATCCATTTTAGAAAGTTCTACAATGCAAGGAATGCTTTATTTATTTATCTCCTGAAAATTCAGTGCAAGCCTAGCGTCACCTGCATTTCCCCTAGCCACTTCCACATTACTTTCAGCACATGGATGCCAGGGATAGTGCTGTTGATACTAACATCAGGGCAAAGAGGAGCTGTGTCATTGGAGGTGGACTTCTCTTCAGTGGGGATGAACAGAGATACCCGTGCAATGTTTGATATTTCTGATTTCAGGTTGGACTTATCCACAGCCCGGATAGCAATGAAGATATCTGTGCCATTTCCAAAACTATCATCTTCCAGTTCAAACTCAAAGATTTCCTCAGAGTTGGCCTCCTTGGGGATGAGGTTGGTGGCGTTCACTTGGATGGAGGTATTGAACTTGTCTCTGAGATCAGCAATATTTGTGCTTATTCGGATGATGTACTTGGAAGCTAAAATGTGTGAGAGATGGGGGTGGGAGAGAGAGAGGAGTGAGACAGGATGTGACTTGTAATTCTCAAATCTTGAGCTTTAAAAACCTGTTAGGGATGACATTATCATCTCACAAAGTTACCATGAATAGACTGTAGTCACAAAGATTGACATCTCCTGTGTGCATTTGTTACTCTTGACAAAGTGGATCAAAAGCCGCTCAGTGATTGCCTAAAGCCTCTGAGCATAGATAGGGCTTGGCTGAAGAAGGGTGGTTTGGGTGCTAGTGTTTCCTGAATGTTAACGTGCTCAGACGATCTTAAAACACAGATTTAGTTAATTAGGTCAGGCTGTCGCCCACACATTTCATAAACACATGCTAGAAACAGAGAACCTCAGGCTCCACCCCACACCTAATTTCTATACTGATACTTTGAGAGCCAAAGTCTGGTAGCGTGGGAGAATTCTTCCGCAGATGTTTATCGCCGTCTCTCTTCATAACCCTTCTCTAGAAACAGCAAAACCTCATCTGTCAGCAGCTAAAAACAAAATCAAACCCAAAACAAAACAAAAAGCAAAATACCAAAGTTTTCTTTTCTGAGATAAAATATCTCATTCCTTAAGTAGGTAAGCTTCTTGGACTTTTTTAAATCTTTAATTTTAATTTTAGAAGCCATTAGAGATCCCCTGCTTCTGTCTCCTCCTGCCTTCAACACCAACCTCTACTGTGTCTCTGGTTGGTTGATAAACTCGTCTTCAGGGTCCATACCACAGCATCTTACCTCTCCCACGGTCGTAGTCATCCCCGGGAGCGGTCCAGGTCAGATTCACAAGCTTGTGCCCCTGGATGCTAGCCTTTAGGTCGGTGACTCGGCAAGGTGGAAAGAGGTCAGGAATGGGAGCCGAGGGGACGTTCGAGGCCATGAATGACCCCCCAGAAGACGTCCTAGTGAAGCACAGTTGCTTGTCTTGTACAGTATTAGTTTCAGGACGTGGAGGATTGAATTTTACTTCACCTGTGTTAAATATAAAGGGCAATATTGCTGAAAGACAAGCCCTTCCTGTTTCTTACTGGATCTTTCTTTCTTCCTGTTTCTTACTTTTCTCCTTCTCTCCTCCCACCCACAAAATCCACTTTAAAGTTTGGCAACAAAACACCAAATCGGGTTGCATAAGAAGGAAATGAGCAAAGTGAGGTCTACATTTCTTTACCTAACAGGTGTTTCCTGATTGTAATACAAAAAAAAAAAAAAAAAAAAAAAAAACAACCCTGCAATTAATTTTTCTAACATTTGCCCTGGAATTATATTCCTTCTCTCATTTTTTTCTTGTCTTTAATTAAAAATTTTTATTCAGAGGACAAATTGTAGGAGTGGATTCTTTCCTCCCACACATGGGTACCAGGAGTGGAACTCCAGGTGTTGGACTTGGCAACCAGCTCCGTTATTCACTGAGCTCTCACCGGCCTCTCAAGTTCCTGTCTTCTATAATGTCAGATTAAATACCATCTCTGCTATTGTCTTAAGAAGTCGCTTATCACTTTGATAATATTGTGAGGGCCATGGCCACTCTCATTTATTTCGCACTTAATCTCCTTGGTCTTGGAGAATGACCTTGATTGTTTAACTTAGCCTGTTTTCACATTCTCCATAGTTGTGCTTTATCTTTCTTGCTTGATTCCAATTTCTCATGAAATAGTTTATGTTAAGATTCTAACACTTTACGCTTTTGAAAGAGACAGTGTCTCACTATGCAGCCCAGGTTGGTCTCAAACTCATGATCTTCCTGCCTCCCTTTCTGGAGTGCTAAGGTTGTAGGTATATGCCACCCACTTCCAGCCCAATTGTCTCAGTCAATTCCTGGGAATTTATTCACGAAGGAATTTGCTTCACAGTCTTATATAAAACTAATTCTGTGCCTCAAAGACTACTACGGCTCATGCAGCCAATTAAGCACTCAGAACTCATCCAATAAAGGTGCTCTGTGCAGAATATGACATTATTCGGAATTTACTTTCTCATACGTTCCACTTGTTTAAAGAGTTTTTGTGGTTGTTGTTGTTGTTGGTTTTAATTAGGAAGGCAAATCGTGAAACCCTTTAGACTCTGTTGCTCTTAATCCACTCTGATCCTGAACAAGTGTTTGAAACCCAGAGTGTTGTATATGGTCTTATTTCTTGAAGATGTGTTTTTTTTTTTTTTCACTTGGTTACACGTAGGCTCAGGGGGTTGCCCTCTAAGAATCTGTTTTGCAGTGGAAGAAAGTGAAGGACAAATTTTGTCTTGTAGATGATATGACTTGAAACCAAATGGTTAAAAGCTGTGATTTGCCTAATTGGTTTTCAAATGGGGGGATTTTGCCCTCTCTTACAGGACAACGGCAGATGACTAGGGACATTTTCGAATATAGTAACTTGGGGTTGGGACTTTACTGGTATCTAGTGGACTGTTTGGTTCCAGGGATGCAGCAGGATCCTACAAGATGTAAGAGTGTACCCAGAACAAAGGATCACCAGCCCCAAACACCAATAAGGTAGAGTGAGTGTCAGAAACCAAGAGACATCTTTGCATTATTCTTCCTCAGGGCTTACTGATTCTTCTAGACCCAAGTCTTTTGGTCCAGTCTGCAGACCACTTACCATTTTCAATCCAGCCGTCTATGTACATGACTCCATTCTGAGGTAATGTTCTCTGTTTGTCTGTTGTAATTCCTCCCAGAGCCCATATTTTTATGCTGTATCTACCATTTGTATCAAAAGCTGTAAAAAATCTTGAGTAGACACCATCATTCTTGGTAGCATCAGCACCTTGACAAGGAGATGAACGAATTCATGAATACCCGAAAGGCAACTCGACACCTGTATTTCCAGTCTGTGTGTGGATTAAGATTTTGCAAACATAGAAACTGAGCATTATCAACAAGGCTTGATTATGTATAAGATGAGGCCTGATGCTTTTGTATACATGTGTGTACATGTATAGAGACTTAGGTGTAAACCTTCTCACCCTGAGGAGACTGTTCCTTTTGGAATCAGAGGTCTCAGTCATGTCTCATGACTGAGACACATGTCTCAGTCATGACTGGTAGGATGAGCTATCAATTCACTAATTATCTTTCCTGTCAAGTCAGATTGCTTTATGTATATGATGGGGAAGAAAAATTCATAATTTCTCCCCAGAGGATGTTTGAGTAGGAAATATACTTATAAAATTCATTCTAATAAAGATTCTTCTACCAGAATAAATAGACACATTCCAAAAAGGAAATGCAGAATTGTATTTCTTCTTTATAGATTTCTTAAATGCAAGAAAAGTGGGCAGAATTTCTTACTTGGGGATCAAGCCTAACCAAAGTTCACATGGATATATGAATAATCTAGAACTCTGCTGTAATTCATCTTCGTTGATTAAAGTGTGACAGTATATCTTTACCAATAATGGAGGATAGTAATACCTAAAAAGTGTGTGGTGAACATAACAATGAAGATTATATATAATATATATATGAATAATATGTTTATATATGCAGACAGATTGAGAAGGCAACGGAGAGAAAAATGGTTGTTATTCCCTTCCCTTAGTTGGGAAAGCAGACAGTTCTGTGCAGGCTCTAATGCTACTGAATTCAAACTGTTAATGCACTTTAGCTTTGTAGAGGCTCAAACTAGACCCCTCTTCATGTTTCCCAATGTTTGGGAACGTGGCATGTACGAGCATGCTGAGAACTCTTTCACCAGGCCCTAGTACCAACTGTCCTCAGCAGGCCATGCCTGTTAGCTGTTCCATGGTGGTGTGTTAGAAGAAGAACTAATTTCTAGTTTCTTTGATGGTTACCTGCCCCATTATCCAGTAACTCCAGGGTCATTGTTTTTCCATTCACGGATTCAATCAAGGCTGTGACGCTGGCCCTGAGAATTGGAGAGACTCCTTGGCGAAGAGTTGCGTAGACTGTTACAGGGCTGGGGAAGTTTGCTGTGTTCGTATTCACTACTGGGGTCACTGTAATTGGAGGCACTGTAGCACTTGCTGACCGGGAGGTGACAGTCAAAGTAAGCGTTTGTGAGCTCGCTTTCAGGCTGTATTTCCAGTGGCCCACCTGACCAAAACAGATGCAGATATCTCCAGTCAGGAACAAAGACTTAGGACAAATGCTTATACAACCAAAGCATGTTGGGAGCATGTCTAGAAAGATGTGGGTGTCCTTGATGCCCTGTCAGTTGAGGCAAACTAGAGTGTGTTTGGACTATCAAGACAAATGTGGATAGGGATAATGGGGTCCAAAAGTCGCGTCCTCACTGATTACTACCGGGAGTTTCCAAGGATGGGTTTCTGAGGGACAGGAAATCATTTTCATAATCCCAAAGCCACAAGGATCACTTGTCATCCCGATTGCTATGCAGTTCAATTGTTTCCCTTTTGTTTGGGGACATAAAATTATCCATTTCCTCTCTCTTGACTTAACCAGCAGGATGACTTCAATGAATGAAGAATTTTTATTGTTTTTCCTAAAGTCGATACTCACTCTTAAAAAAAAAAAAAACCTACAGCCATTTGTAAAAAAAAAAAAAAATCTAATCTGTAAGGAAGTGGACTTCATACCTTGGCAGTGCCTGGGACTTGGAGGTAGGCCATCTTGGTGGCTGGGTCTACAACAAAGCCACCTTGTTTTGCCCCACTGGGATCCCAGAGAAGAATCTGAGGAGCTTGTGTTGTCCAGGTGACAAGAAATAAAGTGTCCTTCCCCACTGTGCTGTCCACAATCACCGAGCCATTCATCCACTGGTCCTTCTGGAGATTGGCTCCCCTGCTCTCCAGCTGTTGAGAAGACAGAGACTTCACATCCTAGACAACACGGCGGGCATCTCACAGTCTTAGTACCAGGTCCTCATTGCTAGGAGCCAGCTAAATGGCCTGTACGTGTTCTTGAGTCCTTTGTGTGGTATTTAGGGTCATTTAAGATTCAGCTGTAAATTACTGTTCTACCTTCAAGTTCCCATACTTCTTTCTCCACCAAAAAGACCACCTCCCTCTTAGGGTTTGCAAACCCCAGACTTCACACTCTCTGCTTGTCCTTGACATCATGACTTCCTCTCTGCTTATATGAGTCTTGCTGACCCTCCAGAACTGGGTGCAAGTGTGACTTTCTTCACTTTCACTGATGTCTGTCTCTTGGGATACAGGGGTCACCCTTTTCCCTACGCGCTCGATGCAGCTTTCTCCCTGGCCATCCTTTGATGCTTGTCGTCGTCTGCTTTACTCGTGTAAACATCCCACCTCTTGCTGCACTAAACCCCGAGGGGAACTGGCTGTACTCACTTATTACCCAGGGATAGAGCATATAAGTTAAAAATTACAAGTTAAGCATATGGCAGTCCTTCTGAAGGGAACGGAAATAAACCGCTGAACCAGGTGACTGCCGTTTGCCATAGAGTGGAGTTGCTGCAGGGTAGGGGCTGGGGTGGGAAAAGAACAACAACGCTCCAGCAGAAAACGTGATTTTGAAAATTGTCTCTTCCACAGTAATTCTTTCTGTCAAAGGTGGTGCCTATTAGAAGAGGTCTTCATAGAGCCAGGCTTTCTGGTCCCATGGGTGGACAAGGAATGGGTCTGGAGGTAAAGGGCCCTTGTTCTCCTGGTGGCTTGGTGACAAGTCTGCTCTCCTTTCCATTTCACTCCCTGCTTTCTCAAATTAAAAAAAAAAAAAAACATAGACAAGCCTGGGTGCTTCTCAGCTGCTGAATTCCTTTTCTGGGTCACATTCCTTTCTTGGCCAAAGGCGGCCCTTGAGTTTATTTTTAAATTTCCTGCAGGACAACCAACATAGGAGCCATTGCTGTCTCCCTAGATGACAGACACAGCACATCTGCTGGCCCCAAATCCTATTGTTCGGAATCTGTCACCCAGGCTTTGCTGGGCCCTCCCGCTTCATGCCCACTGAAACTTGGGTTGAAAGTTTGAATGCACACGTGCTGTTGTTTATTCTCTCTAGATGAAAACTCTGTGTGCAGCGTCTGCAGTCACTCGAAGAGAGCACTCTGAAATCCATTTGCCCTCCTCCAAAGTAGTCCCGAGACATTTGAAAGATAATTTGAGCTTTTTGGTGTATTAGAACCGGACAAGCCCAGAGACTCTTTCTGCTCCATGCTCAGAGAGGCAAGGTTCTTCACTCTAAGTCAGTAAGTGGTAGACCCAGGGTCAAGACTCAGGAGTCTGAATGAACTGCATGGGGTTTTTGTAGTGCAAAGTGCTGTCTCTCTGCTAAGGGAAAACCATGGCCAATCACAGGGAGCTGAGCAATGGAAAAATACGGTCATGAAGGACTGAACACTTGTCCTAGAATATGTATAGATGATCTGTTCTGAAGACAACACAAGTCAATCATATTCCAGCCCCTGCTTGTTAGCAAATGCTTACAAGGAATTAGTGGACATGCCATATAAGTTATTTCATTGTTTTATAAAATAAGTTAATTCCAACAGCCACATTTAAATAGGTAGGGTTGTATTTGGATGTCAACCTGAAGACTCCACGTTTTAACTAAAACCCAGAGGAGTGTAGAACTCAAAGTGTCTAGTAGCCTCGTCTGTGATTATAAGAAGCCAAATAGTAAGAATCCCAACCTGGATGGAGCGCTGAGAGGCAGCTCCATTTCCTGACGAAAGGGCTGCGAAAGCATCAACAAGGCCGTTGTTCTGAGCCTGATCAGAAGCATACGTCTGCAAACCTCCTAAAATGCAATTACGTTATCAGAAGTTATATTTCAGGAAGCAGATATTTACAACATTGTAGCCATAGCTAAAATAGCAGGATAGATAATACAGATCAATATCAAATATATGTGCACACTAACTTAGAAGTCAATACTGATATGTGTATGTGTGTGTGTATCCGTATGTTTGAGACATAGTCTCTTGAAGCTCAAGCCAGCTTCAAATTCACTATTTATCCAAGAATGACCTTTACACCAGATCCTCCTACCCCTACCTCTCAACCACTGGGACTACAGGTTTATAACACTGCGCCCCATTGATACTGACTTTTCAATTTTAGCAATGAATAGCTTCAGAAACTATTGAATAGCTTCAGATAATTGAAGCTGCTTCAATTATCTGCACAAATCTCCAAGAGTATCTCCATCTTAAAGGATATGTGCTTTTACGTGAGAGTCTATTAAACCATAGATAGACCCCTCTGATTGGCTTACCATTATTGAAATGCAATTCTAACAAACTGGGTTTTAAACTTGTATTTCAAATCCAGAAAGATACGTGTGTGACTATCAAGAATAACAGGGAGCAAAGGGGCTGTTACAGAAAATTGAGATGTGTAGAAAAAGAAAAATAATACGCCAGCCCTGAAAGTTTGGGTCCGGAGGATAAGTATAACTGAAGGAGTGGATAGGAAGCTGCTCCTAACTAATTTTTATATTTTTGTATTTGTGTGTGCATGTGTCGCCTTGTGTGTGAAGGTCAGAAGATGGCTTGTGGCAGTTGGTTCTCTACAGTGAATTCAGGCTGTGAGCTGGCAGCAAGCTCCTTAGCCCATGGAATCATCTTGGGCAGTCACTTTTAGGCTATTAGAGAGCATCCAAAGTTAGGGGCAGTGTTTTAGAGTGTTTCTGAGGTCCCCTTGTGTCCTCTTGCAGGTAAGTGCAAGTTTGCCTAGCTCTAAGGTTTAACTACCCATGACCAGTTCTTTAGGGGATTGCTTTACACCAGGACCATACTACACCCACCAAAAAACGATTCTTATGTCTGCTCTGCCATTGATTGAGGGGTGCAGCAACGCAAAGAGGAGTCCCCTTATTTCAAGGGAGGACCCAGTTTGGTGTGTCTGGCCCTGAGGCCCCTTGACTGCAGTGAGCCTAGAGTGTAAATCTGCTTCCATCCTTTGCCTGCTTCCTGCTCTGTCTGTCCCCCATTCCCTTCCCTGTGAGAACCCCTCCTTCTATAATCACAGGTATCCAACCCTCCATCTCAGGCCCTGCTTCTAGCGAACATGAGCAGATATAAGAGGCTCCAACAGTAATAATCTGTGTTTCTAATACTATCCCTAAATAAAAGAAGATGTTCACCTTTCCTGTTAAAGAAGCCATAGTCAGAGGAGACCTCTCTGAATCATGTTTGTGTGTGGGACTTGGATACACAACACACTGGTCTTCTGTGAAGAAACTGCCTGTGTGATTGACCCAGCCTTCTGCATTGTTCACGGGCTCTTCACCTCTTCCCTCCTTCTCCTTCCTGTCTTTCTCAGGTAAAGTTAAATACTTATAAAGTATCCGGGAAAGGCTCCCCAAGTGGTCCCGAAGGTGTAACACAATTATACTCTCTGTAGTTTGGCCTAGTCCTGGAACCAAGACCTTAAAGAGAATGGGTGGGTTCACTTCTAATGGTCATTTGGGAGAAGCGTAGCTGTTGGCTGAGACGACTCTATGTCTTCTTATTTTTTTTCCCTGGACTCCCCAGATCACTGGAGCCCAGGGTCGGCCGTGCAAACACTGGTGGGTCTCAGCAGAGCTCCCCTCACCTGTCATTGTGGACAGCTGCTCGAGCTCTTTAGCAGCAGCCGGGCCCAGGGCCACTGTATGGATGATGGCTCCACTCTTCTTCACCAGGTCAAAGCAGGCGCCGATGTTGTTGTCCTCGCCGTCGGTCAACAGCACGATTTCAGATCCATCGGTTGGATACTTCTTCTTTATCACCTAAGGGCATGATTAAGAGTGGGAATCAGTCTTGGGGTGGGCAGGGGGTTTGTGGGAACTGCAATTACACGGGACATGAAGGAGCAACTGCAGAGGGAACATGTGCAGGGCTGGGAATGCTGGAGGAGCATCTGTCTTGCAGAGATACTGTGGTAGCGCTTCAATATCATGGACCTCAACAGTGACTTCTTGTTAGTCTGCACAGCTGTGCAATGCAGGGTAGCCCTGGTGATGGGCGGTTCTGGGGAAGGACACAGGAGTTTTGAGTTTCCTTCATCTGATCTCTCCCCAAGAGGCTTCAAGAGATTCCAAGATGCCTTCAGAAAGCATCAGCAACCAGCTGAGGGATAGTGGACCCCAATGACATTGTAACTTTAGCTTTGTATTCTCTGACAATATCAACTGCATGCTGGTGGCCATAGATTCTGACTGGACAGTGTTACCCAGATCACAGAGGTAGCTACCTGTCCTTTACTATCCCTTCTGATTAAAGCAAACACTTTGTTCTCTCTCTCTCTCTCTCTCTCTCTCTCTCTCTCTCTCTCTCTCCCTCTCGCACACACACACACACACACACACCTTTCATTTGCTTTTTGAAACAGGGTCTCACTTAGCCTACACAGGCACCAAGCTCCCTGTGTAGACAAGGACGACCTTGACCTTTTGACCCTCCCACTCCTATCTCCAAAGTGCTTCCTACAGTTGTGTACCTAGATGCACTTTTAATAGCATACAGAGGACAGTCCATCTGCCAATGTAAAAAAGATTATGATGGAAAGAAAATGAAATAAAGTCACTTCTTATCCATTTAAGAAGACCAGACTCTACACATCACTGAAATGATAAAGAGAGACCAACAGGCAAGACAAACAGTCAAGGTCAAGTAAGTCCTGCAGCTCCTGTTCTCTGGATGAGATTGTGTGGCCAGAAGGCTGGAGGGGAAGATGCAGGCACAGGGGACTTCTCCCCACTGCGTTCTCTGAGTGCTGACAGTGGGCCACCACACAAGGTGACTTTGATGTATTAGAAGGGAGTGGACTGTGTGGACTGAGACTGTGGACACCGGAAAGAGACAGTGCCGAGGAGTCTCAGAGCTGTGGTCTTAACCTTGGTCTGACCAAAATGCTTCTGGTACTAGGAAGTAAGATCTATGGCTCAGTTTGGATCCCTTTGTCTAATTTCTCATGATTACTGTGTGTTGTGGAGTAGGTTGGAGTTTCCATGGTTCATCTCAGGGAGACAAAGGTAACCGAGTTGAACCATCAGGTAAGAGCAGGTGGCTCTGCCATAGAGTACGAGAATGGGTAACCTAGTAGAGCTGGGTGGAGGAGGCACGCCAGACGTCTTCTGAGTAGTGGTCTGCATGCAGAAATACCGGAATGCCTCCTCATGCAGAAAAGGACGGAAGCATGAGAAGTGAATTAGTGAATTAGAAGTCTGTATTTTTGCACTCTTTGACCATTGCTTTAGCCTTGCATATACTCCTATTTGACACCAGCCTTGTATGGAAACACCAGAAACGAAATTTTCACAGAAGCAAAAAATCCCAAACAGTTGCAAACTACCATAGCGAACACGCCTTACTGTAAAGGCTGCTTGAAGCCCGGAGCATATAGACGTCCCTCCTGCAGGTTCTGTGGGTAAGCTTTTGGTCAGCAGGTCTCTGTCAGCAGCACTTTTTATCTGTTTGAGTTCGCTTTTTACGTAGGCCGCGCTGTCAAATGTCACCATCCCGACCCAGGATCCCTGCTCCACGGTCTGGAGCAGGAAAAGCTTGCTTGCCTGATTAAGACGGTTAAGGCGGTCATCATCCTGAGGAGCAAGCAAATAAAAGGAGTCAAGCTGGCGCTTACACCAACAGGCTACCAGCAGACCAGGCTAAGGTGCATCTGGAAGTGACTGCCCAGGGTAAGGGTGTAATCAAGCTCTATTCTCTTATGGGGCCTAGCATCCACTTTGGGTAAAATTTTAGAGTGTTTGCATAAAGAGCAAAAGACAAAAAACTGTATTAGGCAATCGCTGGAACAGAATGCATTAGCATTAGTAATAGGTCTAAGTAAGGCTTATATGGAACTCTAGACCTATGTGTGTTAGTAAAATATGAACTGTATTAAGCTTATTATTCAGATCTTTGCTCATAAGTTGACATCAGTTTAATTTAACAAAGGGGGCAGTTGATATTGAGTCTGTGGAATGAGGCAATGTAAGCTCTGTGTCTCTGTGTGCATGCATGCTTGCTTGAGTGTGTGTGTGTGTGCGTGCGTGCACACACATGTGTGCGTGTACTTCTGCGCTTCTCATCGCCTGGAGCTCACTGGTCTAAGAGCCACAGGGATTTGCCTATCTCTACCTACCCAGCGTTGGACCACAAGAAAGTTTTGGGCCTTGAACTCATGTCCTTGTGTTTGCAAGACAAGCTCTTTGTCAGCTGGGCTCTAGCTCCAGCCAAAGACGAGCATTTCTGATGACAAAGCTGTTGCTGGGTTTTGGCCCTCCTGTTGTGTTTACTCTCTACCAAGTCCAAATTGTGGGCTGGATTGTATTGCACACACACCTATGATCCACATCCCCCAAAGGAAGGCTCAGTGAACGTACTATCATGCTCCCAGACTTATCCAGAACTAGACACAAAATTCTCTGTGCAATCTGCAGCAGAGAGAAGGTGGGCGTGGGTGGCTGAGTGGTCATGGGCACGCTCTGCCGAAAGTCTTCAGAGCCCTGGATCACTTCCCACGTGCTGCGGAGATTGCACCGTTGGTTCTGGGCATTTGGGGCTTCCTTGTTGTGGTTTTTTTCTGTACAGAATTCAACAACCTGAAATTGCCAATACAATAATACATATAACATTAATGGACTTGTTTAAAATATCTAACAAAATAACCCTCGTGTGTCCCCACCCCAGGCTCCTCTGCTACCTTATAGCCATGACTCAGTGTCACAATGGCACATGGCGCTCCCGGGGAAACTCAGTCTGAAGTCCGTTTCCACCCTCGTCTTTAATGTCTCATGGGACCTCAGTGAACAACCCGCCTGCTCCAAGGTGGCTTCCCTTACTCTTCTGATTTTCTACCCACGACATCGCCCCTTTGCACACCACACTTTGCAGTATTCCTCTCACTGTCCAATCATCTCTCCAGCTTCAGACAACCAGACTCCACTTCTTTGCTTCCTGAACCCCATTAACCAACATGCTGCATTCAACCTTGAACGTGCATCATTCCAGCTCTCTAAAAATCTACCTGGAGATCTGCTTTCTCAAACGCCCCGCCTTTATAATGACGTCATCACTTCCCGCAGGCGCTTCCTCACCATCTCTGCGCGAACCCTGTCACCCAGCTCAAGGAATCAGGAAGTTGCTGCTTTCCTCCCTCAGCAAAATAACCAAGGTCTGGATGTTTCTTCCTACTAATAGTTCATAATCCTCCTCCGCCAACCTCATTTCAATGAAATCTCCGTCACCCGAGTCCTCGTGGTCTTCCTTTACACCGTAGCCTGACTAACCTGGCTTTTCCACGTGGCTGTTTCTCCAGTTTGTTCTCCCCACAGTGTTTGAGAACTCTTCCCTTTACTCTGATATATTAGACTTTTATATTTATATTGCATGTGGTTTCTTCGTGTGCTGTGTGTACAGCTATGTGAGTGGGTGCACATGCAAGCCTGTTCATGTGGAGGCCTGAGGTCAGTGTTAGATGTCTTCCCTCAGTTTCTGAGACAGGATTTCCCAGTGCATCTCAAATCTGTCTATTTAATGAAACTGGCAGGCAGTGACCTTCAGTGATTACCTATCTACATCTCTCAGTGCTGGCCTCCTTGGCTTTTGCATAGGTTCTGGGGATCTGAACTCAGGTTCTCTCTGCTTGATCAGCAGGGACTTTACCACCGAGTGGTGTCTCTGTAGCCCTCTGAGACCCTCTGTGTGGTTGACTATTATTCAAGCCTTGTGGCTTCTCACACCAAACACAGTCACAAAACCTAATGTAGATTTCCCCTTCACGCCTCACCTTCCTGCTCTGTCCTGTTGGTCTTCAGGCTAACCAAGCTTCTTCACCCCTATCCCTTTGCTCCTGATTCTTTACCAACGAGAGCCTTCTCTACCACCTGCTTTTTTGTAAAATTTATTTTAGAGGCAGGGTTTATTCGTAGTTTTTGGTACCTGTCCTGTAACTAGCTGGTGTAGACCAGGCTGGCCTCGAACTCACAGAGATCCGCCTGCCTCTGCAGGCCTGCGCCACCACTATCCGGCTATCTCCTGCTTCTTGAACCCGCCTCCTTTTACTCCTTTCCCTCATCTTCTATCCTGCTAGAGAATGTCCGTCCTTCAGTCCTCTGTGGTCTTACAGTGCAATGGACAGATGTCAACAGACTCCTTTGCAATCCAACCATGTCACATTAATTTTGCTTCCTCCAGATATGGCTCTGTGTGACACACAGCAAGAGTTCTGTAGGTTTGTTTTCTGCAATAAGATTATCCTAAAGAGAATCAATTTCCCCCCCTCAAGCTGGTAGTCTCTCTAAAACTTGATTCTCCCTTGGAGCACCTGGGCAAAACCAAAACCAAACTGCCTTCTCTACATTCATAGAAACACTGGGGGAAGAACATGGCACTTACAGAATCAATAGTTTGAGAGTACATTACGGATGCCTTCTCGACTTGTTGTTTGTCTGGTAAGAACACACAGTCTTTTCCATAGAGTCCGGTTAATCTGTCCTTTCTGCAGTTTCCTTTATTGACACAACTGCCTCCCTGGCACCAACGGACTACATTTTCCCCGGTGATAGCTGCTGAACATCTGAAAGAGATATTAAGGTTAAATGCTTAGGCAATGGGTCCATAACGCACCTGAAATTTGTAAGATTTTTTTTTATTGAACCAAGAAGAAATTACATATCTTCATATAATAAAAGCACTAAGTTTACACCAGACATTTATGTGGCCAGAAAGTACCTGGGGAGCCTCAAGAAGAGTGCCTTGATAGCCCGAGTTAGGCCAGAGTCCTCAGGCTCTTCCAATCCTGTCTCCTCGTGCTAGAACATCAAGAGTTCTCTTAGCTTCCCCGCAGGACTTGGACATCGTCCCTGTGCTACTTACTTGTCCTAATTGTTTATTCCAAACAGTTTTTGTACAGCTCTTGTGTGCTCATTGACATTTAATTTCTTATTTGTTTATGGGGTCTATTATAAATTGAATGCTTTCCCCTATGTTTCATTTTAAAATTACAGATTTGAGTACATAAAATAATAAAAACATAAAAGCATAAAAGAATATGTGAATACTCATAAAAACTAAAGGGAAGAGAAAAACATGTTTCGTCATCAGAATTAAATGAGTGCTGGCTTGTTGAAAGATTTTCTGAGTGTCAGCACGACAATGCTTTGTTTTCTGATTCATGAACTTATTGAGGTGGCATATTTAAAATATTAATACATAGATATGTAGCACATTTTTGCATAGTGTAGTTTTATTGATTTTTTTCTCTTTTGACATTATATGAATTCACCCTAACTTACTAAATTTACTTTTTCTGTTAATTTTTCAATACCCAAAATAAAATGTGTAAAAATAAACACATGAAAATTTGACCATATTTTAAAAATATGTTGATATGGCTTGTCTATCATTTACTTAAAATGGATTTTTAAACATGAAATAGTTGCCTGAGAAACGGGGAAAATGAGAGCTCTGATATATGTTATATCTTCTTTCCATTGCATATTCTTCTTTTAGTGTTTCGCTCATTTCCAGGTTTTTGTTTTTGTCCCCCTGCCCTCTTCCTCTTAAACAAAGACTCTTGTGTCCCAGGCTTGTCTCAGACTGGCTCTGTAGTTGACCATGGCTTTGAACCCTCGCCCTCCTGCTCCCAGCTCCAGCATGCTGTGATTACAGGTGTCTGCCATCACACCTGCTCCGAATGTTCTTAAGGTTCCACAGTCAGTGCTATGGTTGTAAAAGCATGGATTGTTCTGCTTCTGTGAGCATATTTCTTTTTTTTTTTCTGTTTCCCTTTTCACCCTATTTAGTTCACGTAAAACAAAAAAATTATGGGCAGTTAAATTTTTTACCTTATTCTTTAGTTATGTCTTTCTCTAGTTTTGTTTTTTGAGGCAGGTCTTTGCTGTGTAGACCAGACTAGCCTTGAATTCATATCCTTTTGCCTCAGCCTCCTGAGTGCTGAAATTATAGCTGCATAGTGCTGCAATCATCTATTATTTTAATTCTTAAGTGCACAGCAAAACTTTCACTACATAGAGATATGAACATATAAAAAGATTTTTACTACCTGCAGATATAATCTTAATATTTATTAACTTGTTATGCATTAATATTAATAATTTACATTTGTAGACTTTAGTACCTAGATATGTATAATTTGTATTGTGTGTTTTTCAATTTGACAAGTTTATCCAATTGTAAGAGATTCTGTTAGTTTTTCCCATAGTTAGAAATTTTCTTTATATCTTAAGATATTTTACCTCTCCTTATCTATTTTTCAAACTCTGTTAAGTTACTCTGTATATAAATTTCTGTTGATATACATTATTATATTTAATTCAGTCTTGAAGTGTATTTAAAAATTGACAATAAAGCTTCCTTTATTATGATCCTTTTTCAGAAATAATCTCACCGAATGATTGCTAGAATCTTTGAATAAGATACAATTTTTTCTAGAATTTTATAAATTAATAAATCAATTTTTGTTGAATTTATACATTTCATGTATTGAAATCCTCTCTGCCTTTGTTTTCTTTTAAGTCATTTAGAATTATTTTGTAGTTTTATTCAGATTCATCTTGAGCATTTCTTCCTGCATTTTCCATTGAGTTGCTATCTTCAGTGGAGTGTTTTTCCACTCTATTTTTTAATGGGTTATTGCTAACACATGGAAAAGCTCCTGGAGCATTCCCTTTGTATCTCGTCCCTGTGTTGATGTTTCTTACAACCTGAGCTATTCACTTTACTTTCTTGGGTTTTCTAAGTACAACACTCCTTTGTGTTCTGTCTTCCCCTCTGGTAGCCTTGTTTTGTTCTGCCTCCATTTTGTGTGCTACTGAATCGGATACAACTTCCTGAATAAACAGAGACAACTGTGCTCATAGAAGCCACCTTTGTCTTCTTGCTGGGACTGTCCCTACCATTTCTTCATTAAATATAATACAGTCTGTCGGGTCACATAAATATTCTGTAGTATATGAAAAGAGTAACTTCCTACAGCTATCATGCTTGGATTAGTTATGGGCCTACACATACTTTAAACATTTGTTTGGAAGACAAGGGACAATGAATATTAATAATATAGATAAAGGTAGGTTTGATTGTTTGTTTGTTGAGACAGGGTTTCTCTGTATAACAGCTCTAGCTGTCCTGGAACTCATTTTGTAGACCAGACTGGCCTTGAACTCACAGGGATCCACTTGCCTCTGCCTCCCGAGTCCTGGGATTAACCTGGTAAAGTTTTTATCAAGAGGGCATGGCCGTCGTGTAGACTAATGTGCTCTGTAGCCATTGAAGGGAGAATAAGTTGATAAATACTACTAGATCTCAGAAAACAATGTGCACACATCAGCCTTGCTCTTAAGGGAGGACGCAGTACTATTTAATGGTGTGGAAACTTAGAAGGGAGAAGTGGGGACAACAGACAAGTTTGGGGTGGTGCCTATTGGCTGAGGTTTGAGTTGTCAAACTGACATGTGGTCATGTCAGTAAAGTGACGCTTGCTAGTGTGATGGAGATTATAAGCAGAGGTACCTGGCAGCCTGTCCATCGCCATGATTTACAAAACAGGAACTCAGCAGAACCACTTGATAGAGGATCAAAAACTGGTATTTTTAAAGTAATTCAAGGAGAAGTTTGCTGTGTTTAAAAATTGTGTAGGTAAAGTCAAAATGTCCATACCTTACTGCTTCTGTTTTTCCTTTGGATAGGTAGAATTTCTCTTCATTGTTGTATTCATCGAACACCCCCCATCGGAGATGAGCCCACTCGTGGAGAAACGCCCTCTCTGAGAGGAAGACAAATCAGATGGATGAAGATATAAAACGGGGTAAAATAACCTCACGCTAGAAAATAATTCTTCTAAATGTTCGCTTTGCTTGACTTTATTATTTACTTCTAAATAATAAAATTAGGAGCTTGTTTCCCTTACCATGACCTAATGTGAGAAGTATGCAGTTATTCTTGGCTTGCTGTGTGTTCATGGGGTGATGATTGAGGGCCGGGAGGTTATTCCCCCTGTCAGGCAGCTGCCTCACCCACAATGTGTGATCTTAGGGAGGACATGCAGGATAAGAGAGAGAATGCCTTGCAGTACAAGGGTTAAGTCCTTCGCACAGTGTGGGAGTACTAGGTAACGCCAGCCTTTTTGCTGCTGTTTGCCTTTGTGCTCCAGAATTACCATGTTTCTGGGGATTTTGCTCTGGGCCACAACATCCTCTTGTTCACCTCTGGTTTTTGTGACACCTGCCTTCTCTAGTTGGCATCTCTCACTGTCTCTGCAGGGGTCATTACTGCTCTTCTCTGAAAGCCAAGCTTCCGTCTAGGCCTGGTGGCAAGTGCCTGTAATCCTAGCTATTCAAGAGGCTGAAGCAGAAGGACCATTAGTTCAAGTCCTGCCTTGGCAACACTTTTGAGAATCTGTTGCCAAAGCATTAAGAAAGAAATATTAAGTTCCGATTCCCAGCTGCCACCCGAACATGCTCAGAGTGGACCAGACACGCCTCTTTTGCAGTTTTATCATGCCCCATTATGGCCCTGAGCATCTTACTGTCATCGTAGCTTATCCCCGCGAAGACAGACAATATGATTTCCCCCCTGTTGTATCTGGGCACATCCTATCTAGAGATGATTTGGCACCATTAAGTATCTGTTTTATCTGGATGACTCTTAGTGACTTATGAACATGTTTCATGCTGGCTGAGTCTGGAGAGCTCGGTGGGAGGGACGTGCCAAGGAACTCAATCCCTGCTCTGATCTAAGGCTTCGCACTGGATTTTCTTCTAAGTTCTGGGAGGGAAATGACTGTCAAGATAGCAGAAGATTTTGAGGGCAAAGAACTGGGGTCAAGATACATAAATAAGTGACTTAAAGGAAGGGTGTGATACACAGCTGTGACAGCAATCGTGAGCGCAGGACCAATGAGTTCAACACACACTTATTGAGTCATAGGTCAGGGATCTCCTGTTCCTTTTATGGGAATGAAGTGGAGTAGTGTAGAACAAAGGGGCAAAGTTCAGACCTTGCTACTCAGTGCGTAATGTGTGGGGCTGAGGCTTGCAGCACCACGGCTTGCCCTTTTCCTCTGCCTTGCCTAGGTTAAGAAAACCAAGCTGATAGTGGAGGAGTCTAGTCTTTTTTAGATCTTATTATTTCAACACTAGTTATTCAAAAATACTAGTTATTCAATAACTAGCCATATATATATATATATATCATATATGCACTTTGAATATTTCCTTCAAGATTGCTCTATATAGCTCATATTGATATGATTGAGTATATTTTTGTAAGGATTGGACTTTTTCTTTAGTTGTTCCTTCCTTTTAAGGGTCTTCCTGTGTAGCCCAGGCTAACTCAAACTCAGGATCCTTCTGGCTCAGCTGTCCTGGAATTACTGGTTCAGAGAGAAAGAGAGGAGAGAGAGTCTTCTGAGAGATGACAGCAAAACAATTCTGTCTGCTACCTAGAGAGTGCTACCCCGAGCAGCACTACCCGGAAACTTGTTAAAAACTCGGAATCTGAGCCTCTCCCAAGTCCTACAGAATCAAGACTCAAATTCTGCTGAGTCAGGACCACAAATCAATTGAGACTGAGCATGCTGTCACCATCTGGTGGCTATTTTATGAACTTCAGAAAGGAGATTTAATCCAGTCCCGAGAAGCCCATAGATCCATAGATGTCTAAGGCTTCGTGCCAAACAATTTTATTGCAATAACCTGGTGCTATAGTAATTCATAAAGTTGCCAAAGTGCCACACATCTGCAGGTACACAAGTCTATGTTAAAGTATAGCTCCGAAATACCTAGCTCTGGCTGCTTGTTTTAAATGAAAAGCTTGCTTCACTGGCTTTCTTCCTAACGTACTGTCATCTGTAGGCTTACGCAGAAAGAGAACACAGTAGTTAATACACAACCGGTGTGGTAAGGTATCTGCTGGAACGCTTTAGCTGAGTCCATACCTTGTGGTCCGTACTCTTTCAGCTTCTTTCCTGCTAAGAAGTTGGGAGTGAGGTGAATCCTGAGTCCCTTCTCTCCACATGCCCCCACGTGCTCGGTGTGTGGCTGGTCCTCACCCACAGGGCTGGTTGCTGACACCAGGACATCGGCCTGGAATGGAGGAAAAGATGACCACACCATTTCAGCAAGCAGATTGGCATCGCTCACAGCTGAGGGACTCAAGCGCAATCCCATTTCATTCTACACTACTTCGCCTCCAACACAGGAACAGAAACAAAAGCTAAACTGCTGAAGAAAATCGGCCCAAAAGAACTTGCTCTCACATTTTTGATGGTTTCGAGTTTTGGCCTCTCATACTCAGGTTTCGTCTTCCAGCTTTCAGGAATTAAAATGGCAACATCTTTGAAATAAAATCTTTTCCCCGTAGCTTCGAACAGGTATGGGGAGGCTCGCGCCACCATGTCCTGGGAGGAGAGAGAGAGCACATGTAACAACGTCACTGTAAACAGACCGAGTTACAGGTCACTCAAACACGGGTCTGGATCTTCCTTTCAAAAGCCTTGCCGGGCAAGGTCATGGCTTCCTTAATAACAGTGATCGTTCTTCCTGAGTGTCTATCATATCACAGAGCAACACCGAACAGCACAGACTCCAGAGGCAGATGCTCATCCTGGCTCCGCCACTTCTTGTGGAACATTAGACACTTTCCCATTCTTTTTTATTCAATTTACCATTTTAATTTTTCCTTTATGTTCCTGAGTAAGACTGACTTTGTACAATCCTTGTCTGTATTTGGATTAAATTTATATTATCTTCATTGAATATATAGAACAGATAACCATGGTAAAATAATATATTTTATTTTTTTATTGATTTTTCTTGAACTCTACATTTTTTTTGCTCCCCTCCCTGCCTCTCCCCTTCCCTTCAACCCTCACCCCTGGTCCCCATGCTCCCAATTTACTTAGGAGATCTTGTCTTTTTCTACTTCCCATGTAGATTAGATTTATAGGTGATTTCTCAGAAAATTAGGAAACAACTTTCCTCAAGACCCAGTAATACCAATTTGGGTATATATCCAAAGGATGCTCAGCCGTGCCACAAGGACATGTGTTCAACTATGTTCATAGCAGCATTGTTTGTCACTTTCCAGTTCTAAGCTCTGATTTCACCACTTACAGCATGGGAAACGTAGCTGTGACTACTTCACAGATGACATCACCCATGTGACACTGTCGTGGAATATTAGTTTAAGGTGTATTACATTTATTTGTGCTGTGGAATATTTAGTGATACAAAGATGTGTTGCATTCTTTTATATTGTATTTGCTTAACTCTGTAAAGCTGTGTTATTTTGCACTTAAAACACCTGATTGGTTTAATAAAGAGCTTAATGGCCAATAGCAAGGCAAGAGAGAGAAGTAGTTTGGGCTGCCAGGCAGAAAGAATAAATAAGAGGAGAAATCTAGGGAAGGGAGTGAGGAGCGGGTAAAGGAGGAGAGTAAGACACCAGGGGCCAGCTACCCAGTCACACAGCCAGCCATGGAGTAAGAAGGAAAGAAAGATATGCAGAATAATGCCCAGAGACGAAGCATAGTTAAAGAGAAAAATGGGATAATTTAAGTTAGGAAAGCTAGCTAGAAACAAGCCAAGCTAAGGCCAGGCATTCGTAAGTAAGAAAAAAAAAATCTCTTGTGTTTATTGGGGAGCTGGGTGGTGGGCCCCTAAAGAGGAAAAACCCACCAACTACAGGATACACTAGGAAGCATGTTCTCTTGACATTAATATTTATTCACTATCATCTTGTGCCCCCATTGCATTTGATCCCTCGACCATAAGAAAAGCTTGGACAGAGGAATCAAGAACTGGGCTATAACTCTCTAGGTCTCACAGCACACGGCAGGGAGAGAATATGACATACTTATGAGTTTCCTAACAGTTAAGCTAAATCTCATGATAAATATTAACGATAGCATTCATTTTAGTATAGTATGTTTTAATATAGTATTAAGAGTTAGATTTAAGGAACAGCATCGTTTAGTATTTGCAAATTATGTGTAGCTTTATTTCGTAGCAGTGAAAGAACCCCAGTAGTATGTGTTCCTGGAGGCTCCCTGGAGCACACCGTGACAGGGTAGAGAGAGAGAGTGGTGTATAAACAATGCTGTAAGTAGGCACTGGCTGGGTCAGCTAGGACAGATGGGCGTTGACAAGGAAAGAAGAGAACTCTGGTGTTCTCAGACTGGCAGGGGAAGAGAGTCAGTGCACAGAGAGGAAACCAGGAGTAATGGGAGGAAGGCTGGGGTGGCCCCTGCCTTGTGCAGTATGGTGATCCATGTGCAGTATGGTGATCCATGTGCAGTATGGTGAGCCATGTGCAGTATGGTGAGCCATGTGCAGTATGGAGACAGCTGTGTGTGTGAGTGCAGTCGGGAGGGTGGGAGGAGAGAAACTGGAGTTGGCGGCTACAGATAGCGGGTTAAGACACGTTTATTTAAATGGTAGGGAAATGAGAGATTGGCCATGGGGTTTGTTTGTTTTCATTGGAACTATTATAATTTGTAGATGTGAGTGGAAAAGGATAGTGCAGAAAGGAAGGAGGGCTTGCTGCAGGAGCAGAGTCCCGGCTGGAGCAGACCTAGTGGGGAGCTTGCCCAGTTGAGGAGGACCTGGGAGAAAGACAGTTCAACGTGGTGAGGGGAGGCCACACTTAGCGAATGATGCAGAGCTGAGTCTTGTTCCTGCCCATCTCAGTGGATGAACTTGGGAATTTACTTTTTTCCTCCAAGCCTGATCCTCCCCCCATTCCAAACTGTGACAATAATGATTCCCATTCTAACTTAGAAAGCATGCTTAATGCTTTGCGTTTCTATCCCCTGACGTCCAGATTTTAATAATCATTGGGAGAATTTAACATGCTACCATTCTCCCAATTTAATAAAAATAATAATTAAAACCACCAAATGATTGATGGTATAAACCTGACTATGTTTGCATACTTGTCCATGATTCCCCTTGTAAACTGTGACTATTTGACGCCTTCCAGAAGGTGCAAGTAGTCTGAAGTAGATGCCGTTGTCTGCAGGTTTTAACAAAGGCACATGCCATCTGTTCTGCTTTCTGAGAGCGTGATATCATATCTACATAGATATTTTAACTCTGGGCAAGAGAAGGGTGTGGGACATTGTTTACTGGATGGAGCTAGCATTCCCGAAAGACAAGCATTGAACGCTGGTGGCAGATGGATTCCTAGTACCTTATATAATGTTGTACTTTGCAAATAAATGATAAAAAAAGACTGATTGACTGAGCAAATTATTATGGTGAATGACAAATTAATGCATGAGTGCCAAGCCAGATAGTCCCTGGGCTCTGTGCATCCAAGAGACACTTCCAGATACTCCCATTGTTACTTGTGTCCCTTTGTGTGTGTGTGTGTGTGTGTGTGTGTGTGTGTGAGAGAGAGAGAGAGAGAGAGAGAGAGAGAGAGAGAGGGGGGGGGGGGGGGAGAGGGAGAGGGAGAGGGAGAGGGAGAGAGAGAGAGAGAGAGAGAGAGAGAGAGAGAATTTCTCCCTGAATTCCTTCTGTGCAATGTCCTCCCAAGGTTTCTGTATGGAGCAGTGGCAGTACTGGCAGGGACCAGCATTGGTGGGCAGCGCTGCTGTGGTCCCCTCCTCCACACACTGGTAGGAGACCCTTGAATACTGCCTCATTGAAGCTAAGCTGACTTAGCATCTATGTCCCAACCATACTTCCAGGTAGAGAATCTCCCCTCAAAAAGGCTGTTGGAGCAGGGATTGAGGAGCCAAGAGAGGCAATTGCACTCATCAGTGGCAGCTGGGCTGGGGTCAGGGCATTCCCTGAGATCTTCAGACATCAGATATCTGGGGCATCAGATAGTAGGGGCTGGCTCTCTCTATGCAGGGACCCTCCAGACACCATCAGACTTAACTGTGTTCTTGTTGCACAGAAGAAAGAAGTGAAAGCCAACTTAGCTCGCATAGCTCAGACCTTGCTCATTTTAGAAAGTCAATTCAGTAACTGTGGTGAGAAATCAATGATTTTCACCAGGAAACCCACCAAAGATGGCAAGGGCAAGCACTCTGAAGGCTCAAAGCTTCGTGGAACACCAAGTTGCTGTTATTAAACATAAGGTTCCAGTTTCTCCCAGCATATCCCCAAAACACACTGGCCTGAGACAGAAACAAACCAGTCATGCGTCTCTTCCGTTTTCTGCTTTGCTTCTTTCTCCAGGTATCTGCTTCGTTTTTGTTGTGACAATCAACAGCCCACCCGAGGCTTCTGACTACTGATCAGTTTCAGGCACGGAGTTGCTTGCACTGAAGAGGGTCTGAAGGCCTCTATGGTAAACATGAAGACGTCCTTGGACGTGCCGCACCTCCATCTCCCACACCTATTTGAGTTATACTCTGGCCAGGAATCCTGGCAGACAGAAGTGGTTCTTTACCCACACTCCATGATGCATCCCGGAGAATCTTCTGGACTTTGGTCCTAGGAACCTTCCCTCAGAAGGGGTAAAAGGGCAACTAATAGAGGAGGGGCTCAGGGGGCCCTAACCTTCACTGCCCAGCTGTTTGCTACATAGATTCAGAGAGAGAACAGTCACTGCCTCCCGTTGTGAGCTCACTGTTGACCTGCAAGGGTCCCATGAATAGTGCCCATCCAAATGTCACACAGACAGCCACCAAATGTGCCACTAAATAAAACTAGAAGTCATGAAAGGGACAGTGAGAGGATGTTGATGGGGATGGGAGGGACAAAGAGTAGGGGTGGCTACTAGTCAGAATGCATTATGTAAATTATAAAATTGTCAAAGAAGAATTAATATTTAAAATGCTAAAGAAGAATCTAAAGATAACATATTGCCTAATAATGAAATGGGTATACAAATTAAACTAATGCACGAGAGAGAGAGAGAGAGAGAGAGAGAGAGAGAGAAACAAATACAAGCATAAAAGACAATAATGTAAAAGTACTGTTAAAATGTAGCAAAAAAAGCAAGTAAGCAAGCAAAAACAGGTGACTGGAAAACAGTGGCAGTAGCTGCGGTTATTAAGCTCCATCTGTGTCTTTGTTACTGGTGTGCACTTCTGCATGCTCCTCACAGGCTTTGTAAGAGAACCACTTATTGTCACCCATTTTACAGAACAGGACACTCACCCGTTTCACAGCAATGACCATGGATGTGCTTTGAGCAGACTGAGGACTCCAGGGTGATCTTTTAGAAAGTGTTTCCTTCTTATTCCCAGCCCTTTACTGTGGTGGAAGAATTCTCTCCTCTCTCTACCTTATGACAGTTTGGATGGCTCTTCCAGCTCTCCCGGGACAAAGAGCTTCTCCACTTACAGAAGAGGCAACAACGGTGTACCCATGTCCCCCTCCCGCACACACCTGCAGCAGCCCTGAGTTGACCCCTTGCTTCCAGGTTGAGCAGGTGCTGTGACTCTGCCCACTGGAAGGGCTAAGTGAAGGCTTGCCTGTCAGGCTGCTATTTAGCCTCACAGATTAGTTTCAAGTAGAATAACAAGAGGGTCTACTATGTGGTGGTGGTAGCAACCTGCAGAAAAATTACCTGCTCGTTATTGTTATACAGCTGAACCTGTCTTTCTCTAGCACAAAATAATTCTCGGTGACAACCTACAGCCAGAAAATACAGATGTCATTTGTTAAGTGCCAACAACATATCTAACTTGGAATTATGTGCATTGCATTCACCTTGTTTCTCATAAAAATCCTAGTGGGTAAAGAGTTATTGCTTCCCTTTTATAGATAAAGAATTGGAGATTCAGACATAAAAGTGTCTTCCCAAGTCAAGCAACTAGAGCAACACAAATCGTGTTCCCTTCAACACAATATTATGCTTATTGTTGATTAAATGCTGGTAGCTAAAACAGTCAAAACATAGAAAATCGCTTCTTCGCACACACCTTTATGTGTTGAATGAGGGCTTCGTCTTCAGGCACATCATGGTCGATGGCAATGACGATGCCTTCATAGCCATTTTTGTTCAGCTGGATGAGGGAGTTGCTCAGAACCCCTTCCAGAAGGTGGAGGACCAAGATGAAGACAGGACTCTTCAATGACCCCATCGTGTAGATGTCCCTCGGAAAGGGCTGGTTGTAGAAGTGTCTTTACTGCTATATATATGCTCTGAGACACAGTTCTCCCTATCCAAGGTGATTTATTATAGGTCTTTAACCTCTTGACCCCAAATGGTTCTTGACCACATTTGTCTATAATAGGAGAGTAACTATTCTTTAAAACCAAACTGTGTACTTTGTGTACAAAAGTGTTTCCATCTAAAAGGAGTGTTGGGCTTGCCTTGGGTTGTGCCAGATGCTTGAGCAGGGGTGGGGGAGTCTACATCCGGTTCCCAGAAACATGCATGCCAGAAAAGCAGGTTGGCCATTGGAAGATCTGTTGACTTACAAATATTTGTCTAGTCAGGGACACTGATCCACCCACCACCACCCTGAACCCCACCTGCTGGGAAGCTTGGCTTTCATGCATTTAGGTAAGTTACTGTTTCCTGTAAGGAATCTCTCTGATTTTCTCTCTTGGGGGATTTCATTTTTACCCTCAGCAACATTGGAGCAACCTCAGTATCTCTCGGCATGCTCCTTCCACAGTCCACATACAACAAAGCCATCAGTGAGAGTCCAGGCACTACAGAATGGTTTACAGTAGAGAGAAAAGGTAAAGCTTCCATCTTCTTTTGTGAAACAAGCTTCTCAAGTTCCCTCGGTACCCACTGCTTCTCTACCACACAGCTCCAACAGTCAGTTAAGTCTAAACCAACAGCATACATTTGCTGAAATTAAATGTCACTCTGAATCATAAATTATGGAAGATCAGTTCCCACATAGATTCTTTCAAGCTCACTGAACTTCAGATGGAAATCCAGCATGGCTCACGGTGTTCCTGACTTCAAATTACTTGTAAATAGCTTTGGCACAAATTTAATTTGGTCTTCAGGTAGACAAATGCATCAATATTTACCCTGTCTGTCTGTCTGTCCATTTTATTTGATATTTGGCTTATCACAATTAAGTTAGTATTTACTGCTAACGAACTATTAGACAATTGGAAATGAAGACTAAAGTGGAGGTTTGAAGTGTTTGTCCAGATGATCCAAGCCCACGTCCATAGGAAAAGACGTGCATACTAAGTTTAGATTCCAGGCCAGAGAGATAACTGTGTATAAGGAAAGGCGCCTGCTGTCAAGCCTGACAACCTGAGTTTGATCCCCGCAACTTGCATGGTGAAAGAAGAAAAAAGACCCCTGCAAGTTGTTCTCTGACTTCTACACACATGCCTTGGCATATGCACGTGTGTGTGTGTGTGTGTGTGTGTGTGTGTGTGTGTGTGTGTGTAAGCTGAGAGCAAGGGCAAATTTAATCATTCCTAGAATCTCAAGTTAATAAATAATCACAACTTCTTAAAACATGCGAGGGAGGAGAGTTCCCATCAGTGTGCCCTAGACAGGCACACCTGTGTCTTTCTGGGACATCCAAAGTTAATCCGTAGAGTTAGAGTGACAAGCTACATCATTTCCACGGGATACAGTTTATCACATTGTCCTGATTTTTCTTTAGACTATGGCTGTCAACTATCACAAGTTCTGGAATGCTCATCTTGATTACCAATGTTAACTCTCAGGTCACACGCTGCATGTCGCACAGCAATGTACTCCTATAGGCATGTATATCAGAATAGCTACCAAGGATCTAAAGAGGTCATACAGAGAATGAAACAGTCTCATCCAAAGCAGAGTTGGAAAACTGCAACAGAGGCAGAAAAGCCACAGAAGATGCTTTGACAAGATGCTGACAAACCCACCGAAGAACTTGTTAACACTGAGGTACTGAAGTACAGGACCTTTGAGGTGAGCCACAGGACCAGGTCTAGGAGTACAAATGGTTGGGTGGATGGATGGGTGGGTGGATGGGTGGATGAGTGGGTGGATGGGGTGGATGGGGTGGGTGGGTAGATGGATGGGTGGAGAGACAGCAATTAAAGTGGATCGTGTCAAACAGTTGGGACTACTGAGCTGAAGCCCCTAGGGGACAATCAAGAGTTATTTGATTGTCTATCACAGTGTGTCAATGGTTCCACCACCATCCCAGTGTGTCCATGGTGACACCACCATCACAGCGTGTACATGGTGACACCACTATCACAGTATGTACATGGTGATACCATCATCATAGCATATCCATGGTACCACCACCACCATAGTGTGTCAATGGTTCCATGACCATCCCAGTGTGTCCATGGTCACACCACCATCACAGTGTGTCCATGGTTACCCTCACAGTGTTAGGGATCCCTCCTTTCATGTTTCATGAGTTCCAGGTAAGGGTATTGCATCTTGTTCATCTGGCTGTTCTTGGAAAGCTCTTGTTTTTTTTCTGATATGGGTTTTAACCACCCTCATAGTCATGTGTTCTTAATTACTTCTGTAAGTCCTTAAGTAGTATTTTATTACTTTTACAAATAAGTTATTTATCATCTCATGTCTCGTGGTTCATGCTGGACAGATGGCAGCGTCTGCATGCTCAGACGAGACGCAGATTTATTCTGCCTCTCTACCTTTGCCCTTAGAATGGAGTCAAAGTGGTGCCTTTAGCTGTCTTTGCTGTGCTTTTTGGCAACAGTGGTCCTGGTGGAAAGGCCCCACTCTGTGTTTGTGTCTTCCCAGGTTGACTCGGCCTTCCATCTGGCATCTGCCACTGTTCTCTCACCAGTGACAAGCAGGGTCTCCTATGCTTCTCCCAGGCCAAGGGCCTGACTCACACTGCTACCACATACAGGCCGTGGCTACTCTTCTACCCTTTGGTACTCACCAGGGGCCTGTGGCGTACGGAGGTCTTGGCTCAGATAATGCACTACACAATGGCACCTGGGATCTGACTTTCCAGGCCAGACCTATGAGTCAAACAACACAAATCTCAAGTGCAGGGAGTTAACATTCTAGGGGACAGCCTTTTTTCCAAACACGAGACATTGCTGCCTCCTGGGAGACTCCTTTCTGAGGCAAGACACCCAGATGGCAATTCCTGTCTGACTTCCGTTATCACCTTGGTTAACCTTGCCTGGTTTCAGACTTCTCATGAGTGCAGATTCAGAATATGAATGCTTGTGTCCGGATACTGTGACACAACATGTTATACATGAAATTCAGCCATGTCGTTTGAAGTGGCAGCAATATGTTCTCTTACAATCATATTCCATTGCAAAAATGTGCCCCAGTGCATTCCCCATCCGCTGTTACTTCTGTACTGTTTCCATTTGGGCTAATGTGACAGCAATGCCATAGATAGAAGTATTGATTTCAGTTTCATATGTTTTAAAATCCTAACTGCTGGGCCTTAGGGTAGCACATATCTAATGTCAAACTCTCCTTTGATCAACACTCTGGTCAGAATCTCCTCTCTTTTCAATGAGGGGTTCCTTCCTTGTTGGATCTGCTTTGAACATGAATTCTGCTAAGATAGTGCAGGGAGAATCCCATGCTTGGCATGTGGTTGATCTAAAATCTCATCTCCCTGGCCAGCCTTCTGAAAATTGCTTCGCTCAACTGCCAACTGAGATGAAACTAGCACACAGGTTATACCGTGAGAGAATCTAATTAACGACGCCCCCATTCAGCAGGAAGCAGTTTGGAGAGAAAAAACTACGCACATGTTCCGAAACATGGTTTATAAACGTTCTTTAACATTTAAAGGGGGATATGATAGAGATATGAATAATTTGCACTAGTATAGATTTTGCTTTATTGATAGAGATTTAAGGTCAATTTTGTTATATGTATAAGTGTTTCTGATTTTGATTAAGGTATTGTGATTGTGTAGTTCATTTAAATATGTACTGTATAATTAAGAAATATAGGTTGTTAATGGATAATCATCGATAATAGTAAAGCTTGCAGTCATGTTAGTTAGATTTTCTAGATATATAGAGATGTATTTCAGTTAGATAGACATTCTTCATGTCTTTCAAAGATTACAGAATAGGACATTTAATGTTTTAATAACTTAGGACTTTTCATGACAATGAGACACTCTGCTCCTGGCAGCACCAATGTACTTCAAGAGGAAGATGGGCATCGAAGAGGCTCGTTATGGAGTTTGATAGCCATTTGGGCAAGAAACTGCTCTTGCCTGGACTATTGCATAAACTGGACACAGAGAACCCACAGAGAGAGGACTACTGAACTTGCCTAAGGTGAGATGATCTTTCGGGGTTCCTGATTCACGAAAGAGTCTGCGAGACATTCTGCAGGACACAACAGATAGTGACTGAACTGACTTTGAATTTTCCTGCTTTATGGAAATGTCTGCTGGATACCATGGGCCTGAAGGCTGAAGATGGATGCCCCAACGGTACAGAGGAACTTTGGGTGACTGTCCAGGCAGCGAGATGTCTCTGTCATTTCTTGAGTTTTAAAAGTTGCTTTTTTCTTGTTTGCTTAGGTAGTATTGTATCTTTCTGGAGTCTTTGATGGAGTTAAGAATAGTTAGTTATAGTTATAGTTTTCCTTAGTTATGATAAAGATTATTGTAACTTTTACTTGATAACTGTTTCATTATATGTAATTTTGCTATGTTAAAGTTAAAGCCATTTTTTTTTTGTTTAAACGGAAAAAGGGGAAATGATGGAGGAAGGTCATTGGTTAAATAAAAAGAAACTGCTTGGCCCTCATTGGTTAGAAGATAGGTGGGAGGAGTAAACAGAACAGAATGCTGGGAGGAAGAGGAAGTGAGCTCAGATTCCACAGCTCTCCTCTCGGGAGCAGACGCCTCAGAGAGATGCTATGCTCCCAGCTCCCAGGCAGATGCACGCCATGAAGCTCCGACCCAGTATGGACATAGGCTAGAATCTTCCCGGTAAGCGCACCTAGGGGCGCTACACAGATGATTAGAAATGGGCTAAATTAATATGTGAGAATTAGCCTAGAAGAGGCTAGATAGAAATGGGCCAAGCAGTGATTAAATGAATACAGTTTGTGTGTTGTTATTTCGGGCATAAGCTAGCCAGGCAGCCGGGGTGCTGGGGACGCAGCCCCACCTCCCTTATTACTACACCCTTCCTGCAATGCCCTTGCCAACTAGTGAGACCATGCTTGCTCCAGCCTAGCACAGACCCTCGGGAAGTCATGATCCTCTTTCCATTCTCTGGAATTGTTTGTATGATTATTTCTAGTTCACTAAGTTTCATTTCATTCTTGTACCTTCATATTCTATGTTCTGAAATCATATGTTTTAATGATCATTTATTTCCAAATGTTTTATAGTTTTAATTTTTTAGACTATCAATTAAATAGAGATGTACTGTACTGTTTTTTGACCATTTGTTGATTTGTAATTTAGTTCCGTTGTAGTTAGAAAACATATGTGGAGATTTATTTTTTAATTTGTTTGTCAGTGTGTGTGTGTGATGGTAGGTGTTTCTATGCAGCTGTGACTTGTATGTGTGTTTATGTATATATACAGGTCAGAGGTTGACATCCAGTGTCTTTCTTGACTGTGCCCCACTTTGCTTCTTGAGACAGGGTGTCTTCTTGAGTTGGGGCTTACAGATTTGGGTAGGCAACAGGCCTCCACGATCCTCCTGTCCTCCTGGAGCATACACACAGTGCTGCGGTTAGAAGCGCAATCCGCTTTGGTGCTAGGTAGGAGTCCAGACCCTGGTCCTCATGTTTGCATGTGGAACACTTTACTGATTGTGTTGTTTCTATGGCCCATAGTTAGAGATGTAAACTCTTTAAAATTTGTTGTGAACGTTGAATTTTTCATCAGCTCAGGTATATTTTGGTAATAATTAACATGCATTTGAAGAAATATGTATTGTACAATGGTTGGGTATATTTTTCTATATATGTCAGTTAAGCCAGGGTAGTTAACCACACTAGTCAAATCTCTGTTTTATTAATTTGCTGTCTGCTTTCTCTTTTAGTTACTGGGGGAGAAGTGTTGAAAAATAAATACCAACATAATTTTGGATTTGTCTTTCGCTATCCCTCATGTTAGGTTTTGCTTTAAACGTATTTCAAGCTATATATTTTGGAGCATACAAATTTAATAATATTCTATCTTTTCTATTTCTAACAACTCTACTTCCATTATGACTTTTATATTATTTATATTATATTATTGTTTTAATGCAGAAAGATTTAAAAATCAAAGCAAATATAACAAAACTATCGCACTGCCTTGGATCTTCAATGGATTCAGTGAGAATTTTTCCTATACCATTCACTTCCTACTATTTGCCCAGTGGTTGTTTTGGGACAATTGGTGGGAGAGTAGCCAACAGGTTGAAGCAAGCTAGGAATTCATATCCGACACTATTAAGAAAGGATGCCCATGGATTAATATAAAGATATCAATATTAAAGTGTTAATTCAGAACTCTTTGTCACACAAAGCTTTGATATGAATCCTGCCTCCACCTCCCTCATTTCACCATTCCCTGATAACCAATTAATCCCCCAGTAGGTGCTTATTTAAGCATCAACATTGAGAAAAATATGCAAATGTTTTGAAGGGTACTAACCATCATAGTTTAAGAGTGTAGTTTTAACAATTCTGCTTTTGGAAATCTAGCTTGCAAATACATTAGGTTAGCAACTTTTCATACATGAGAGACAAGCTCACATAGACTTATAAAATCATATGTGTAAGGATGTCTCATGGGGCCTTCATTATCTTAGTGAGAAATTGAATGGACTAACTACTCTATTAATAAACAAATCTTATTTACTATTAACTTTATGGCGTCTTATTTACTCATATGTAATGTTCATAATATCCATACTTTTATATGAAAAATATGAATAAAAATACTGGACTGGAGGCCATGAAAATCTTGTGTTTTTTATGGATGCTCTCTTCTCCCTTTACATCATTCCCCTTCCCACTTTCATCTACCAGGGTCGTCTTCATGCTCTTCTTCCCAAGGAGAATTAAGATCATACCAATTTATAAGTTATTCCTGCTGGGCTTTTGTTCATTTATATTGCATCTGTTCCCTGAACCAGGAAGATAAGACATGATTTCCTCCCACTCTGACTACCCTGCTGTGTTCTGTGCCCATGAGTCAATTGTTCTCCCAAGTAGGCTTCTTGATAAGACTTAACAGTCTGTAGCAGGAAGCGGGAAATGAAATTATCTACCGTCTGGGTCACTCTCCACCTTTCCTGGGAACCGTCTTGCACATAAGAGCATTCCCGTCTAAGGGCACCAGGGTTCATAGAGTAGGAATTTTTTTCTTTTGGTCCCTAGGCACAAACTGAAGTCTCCTTCCTGCATATGTGTGCAGGTTCCCAAGAGCTTCTCTGTCATCATAAGCTTTGTGAACTGTGTCCCTAACTTTTATTTCCTTTCTTCTCTGTCTTCACGTCTGGTCTGTATACTTCAGCTTCCTACAACGTACACAAGAAGAGTTTCTCCAATGTCACTTCTCTGGTTTCACATCTGCCTTAATTTCCTGTCTGCCACAGTAACAGATCCTAACACACTCTGACATAGTGGATGCTTCTACCCTTGTGTACTTTTCTTCTTTCTTTGTTTATATTTTTCTTTTATTGAAAATGGATTCTTTTCTCATACAATATATCCTGACTACACTTTCCCCTCCCTCTCCTACTCCAGTCTCTCCCCACCTCCCCTCTCATATGGATTCACTCACCTCTGTCTCCTTCACTAGGATTGTCTTCATATATTTAGGAAGCTTCCATTGCACTAGGTTTCCATAGCGTCCCTTAAATAGCCCTCAAGTTTAGCTGTCTCTCCTGATATCTCCTCTTTCAACCTCATCTTCCTTCCCTCTCCCTACTGTTCCTCCCATTCCTGTCCTTCCTGGCCCCCAAACACCCAGAAAATCTATTCTATGTTCCTCTCCCAGGGATATCCATGTGTCCTCCCAAATCCTTTCCTCTATACCTAACCTGTCTGAGTCTATAGATTATAGTTATGGTTATCATTTTCTTATCAGTTAAAATCTACATGTAGGTGAACACATACCATATTTATCTTTCTGGGTCTGGGTTAGCTCACTCATGATGATTTTTTTTTCTAGTTCCATCCATTTGCCTGAAATTTCATGATGACTTTTTTTTTAAACATCTGAGTAATACTACATTGTGTAAATGTATCACATTCTCTTTATTCATTCTTCTGTTGAGGGACATCTAGATTATTTTCCAATTTCTGGCTATAATGAATAGAGCAGCAATGAACAAGTTTGAGCAAGTGTCTTCATGGTAAGATCAAGTGTCCTTTGGGTATGTAACCAAGGGGGTATAGCTGGATCTTGTGGTAAATTGATTCCTATCTTTCTGGGGAACTGTCATGATATTTCCATAGTGGCTGTGCAAGTTTGTACTCTGGGCAGTAAGGAATGGATGTTCCCTTTATTCCACATCCTCGTCAACAGCATTTGAGATACTTCAGCTATGAGAATGAATGATGGCAGATACCTGAAGATATCACTGATTACTTGGAGGGGTGCACGGGATAAGGCAAAGAGGAAGACCCACAAAAACGCTGGATAGACATTTTGCAGGAAGACTGTGGAACCTTGGGTATGACAATGACACACGCATCTGGGACTGCCCAGGATAGGATCAACTGGAGAACCACTACACACGGGCTGCCCATGCATGCTTAAGCATTGCCAGGGCATAAATGATGATGATGATGATGATGATATTATATTTTACTTGTGTGTGTGTGTGTGCATGCAGGATTGTTCCTATCATTTTTCTCTGAGTTCTATTTTAGTATTAGTTTAATTATTAGTCGTCTTGACTCTAGAAAGATCTGATATAAGGCTTTTTTTTTAGAGGAGATTGCGGATTTGTCTTTAGTTCTAAGGCATAATCTCACTGGGTAACGTGGTCTCTACCGCGGCCAGAGAAAACCCAATGTACTTACCCCTTTCTCACATAGATGCAGTTGAGTCTTCAGCACCTTTGCCCCAGGTGAGGCAGTAGCTAAATATTTATCCAGCTTTTTTGCCTTTCTGTTCTATTTCTCCCACAGGCCTTCTGTATAATGTATGACTCCTGCAAACATGAAAGGGGTGTCGACTTGTGACCTCCTCTCTTTGTGATACCTGCCTTCTCAGATTTCACTTTCCAGTTTCCAGCCACTCTGCTATCCTGAGAGCGTAGTTCATTCATCCCCATAAAACCGTTGCTTTCTGTTTAAGCACTGTCTGCTGTTTCAAACAGCGAGAGTCTTCCAGGGAGAGCCGGCTAAAACCAGATCACACCCCGATGACCTCCCCATTGAAGTGGCACAGTTTCCCTGGTTTCTGCCATTTTTTGTTAATGTCCAGTGTCTTAGAGAATCTTGTTTCATATTTTGTCTGTAGTTTTAATTGTTGTCAGTGAGAAAATTTATTTGGAAGGAGCAAATAAACTTATTAATGCCATTGGATTTAAACTTTGAAATAAATGATGCAGTAGGTTCAATACTTCTTAGAATAAATACATTTTAATAGCAAGCAAACAAAGGCAAATCAACCCTTTTAGGGCAGATTTTTCCGGTAACAACCTGCAGGCATGGCAGTGCCTGCTCAGTAGGTCTCTCCGTTGCCTGGCGTGTGCTCTGTCTGTGGTCTCCGAGAAGCTATCCTTTGCGACTTTTGCCTGGCTTCCTTTGAAATTTAATCTTTCTTTGCTATCACTAAAAGCTGGGGGGAAAGTGGGAGAGATTTGATCCCTAGAACATAGTTCTATCTACTGTATAACCAGCACCATTCTGGCATTTAAAGGCTATCGTGTTTGCCTATATTACTCTCATTTCCCAGACTCCTCTGCCCCAATCAGATAACTGAAAATCTAGCTCATAATTTTCCTCCTCTTGTAATCTCTGGTCAAATCTTTAATGGTATCATTATTCACAAGGAACACAGCCAGTGACTAATGCTTATTACTTCCTCTTTCTCCCTGTTCCGATTTTCTGTTTTTTTTTTTTTTTTGTTGTTGTTATTTATTAATGATCAACAGGAACTTTACCACAGCTTTGTTCTATTGGTGCCTGGAGTCTCTAATTCAGGATTTTCCTCTGTCTACTGCAGCTTTCTTGTTGTCTTCACTTTCTCCCCTCCTGATACTGAGTGCCATTTAGCCTCCCCACTTCATGAGACCACTCTACTGCGTGTGTGTTAAAGTTACATCCTTCCCTTTTGCCTCTGCCACTTTACTAAATTCTAGATGGAAGTCAGATGTGCTTGTTTACACCTGCTCTCAGGAAATGGGGGAGAAAAACAAGAGACAAAGCAAGTTCTTTAACTCTTTCTTTCCTTTTCATATATTTTAGTTTTATGAGACAGAGTCTTGCAATATGGTCTGGTTTGGCCTCGATTCCCTACCCTTCTGTCACCCTCTTGGATGCTGAGATTTGAGCATCAAACACAAGTGGCTCCCTCCTGCTGAAGACCATGGAAGAGTGAAGTATCTCTTGACGGCTCTCATGGCTTCTTCAGTAGCAGAGCGGTGGGCTAGCTGATAGCCCGACTCTACACTGATCCAGCTCTGCCACCCTCCAGCACACTGCCTTGATCCACCCTGGTTCTCTGTCTTTCCATCTGTAAAATAAAAACATCTGGGAGCTCAAGCCCCTCACTCACAGCCCCATCTCTGCATTTCACCAGGCCAATCTGAAGCCACAGAGAAGCAAAGATCAGGCTATCAGATATAGAGGCAGCACAGGGCAGAGGGACTCAGCTCCACACTGGGACCTGGGCTGAAGAGGCCACCAGGCTTCTAGACTTGGAGATGGAGGGACTAGAAACTCAGACAGCAAGGGCAGACATGGACAGGAACAGGAATTCCAGGAGGAGCTGGGGCAGAGAGAACCCCTGGCTGTTTTTCCCATTCTGCTGCATCTCTTACTCCTGGCCTCACGCCCTCTCTTTCCTGTTTTTATCCCATGTCCCCACATTTTGTCAACAACATGTCCCCAAATGTGGCAAAATCATTCTTAGTTAATCCTGGTTATAAACCCAAACCTTCATTTATATTATTATATTTAGTCAATAAAGTTTTGGGTTCTTGAATTTAGAAGTGAAATGACATTACTATTCAATAACATTTTTTTACAAAGAGGAAGTAATTTTCCAAGGTCTTTCTTCCATGTTATCTCTGCTGTCTCCTTTCTCTGCCCTTGATGAAGAAGCTATTATAGACAGTTGATTTAATTAGAGGGCAGACTTTGGTAGTTGTTCCTAAATGCTTATTCTTCCATGACCTCTTCTTTGAAAGACAATAAAATTGTATGGCACACGTATTAGAATTATTTCAGAATAATGTTTTTTTTTTATTCTTAAAGCCTCATGAGAGCTGTAAGCATTTTTACTCAATTATTTCCAAGGCAACACCTTAGAAAGATGCTTCAGTGGGGCTAAAATATTACAAACCATAAACTCTGGTGTCTCTGTCACAGATCATCATCAAAGGGCAAGGACAATAACCACATTCTCAGGTCTCCTCGCAGTGTGAGAAAGGATCTCTCCAAGCGTTAGTGGTGGAGTGTGAACCATCATGTATTTAACCAAAGGAGCCCCGCAGTGAGGACCCCGTCTATATAGCAGTTTGGCTGCCAGCTATAAACATGCATCCTGCTCTGTACAGATAAGCAGAGATGAGAAATTCATCAGAGTACCACGGTTGCTTCTTACAGACAATTACACTGCCTGTTTCCTGTGTCTGGGACATTTTCTTCCCCCAGCTTCAATAAAATAGCTTTTCTTGACTCAGATTTGATTTTGCCTTTACCTTGTCTTTCAAGATATTACCATGAACAATATTTTTTTAATTATTTGTCCATAACTGGAGCCTTACTGTTTTCTAACCTTCCCCCCAAATGCGTATTATAAAAGTTGTTTCTTTTGGAAGGGGTAGGGGATATCTAGCTGCTAGGTAAAAACCTGAACCATATTATATAAATGCCCAGGTGCAGTTCAACACAGTGCTGATGCTAATTTGACTTTGTTGGCTTTTTTATGAACGTAAAGGCCACGGTCATCATATCTAGTGAGGAAGGAACTATGCACACTTGCTCACAGCAATTTTGTTCCATTCTCTTTCTTTAAAGCTCTCTTTTTCCTGTTTAAAGTCCAGTGGGCTGCCACTATAATAAGGCAGATGGTCGCTATCAAACCTACTGCTATTAAAACCCCTTTAAGTACCAGATCATCTCTGCTCAGTGCAGGAGCAGAGCTGGGGGGAGTAGACAGCGACACCAGGGCAATGTTGGACACAGCTGACTTCAGGGAGTTGTGGTCCACTGTTCTCATGGCCACATACACCATGTGGTTTTCCTGCATTTCTCCATCAGATTCAGGTTCAAGTTCATCAGTGACAAGCTTGGGTGAGAATGTAAATGTTTCCCTTGTGCCAGCTTGCTGAGGGTCAAGCTCCGATGTGTTCACTAGAATAGCCTTGTCAAAGTCATCGCGAATTCCCCGTAGGCTTTTACTCATTCGTATCTCATAGCTTGTTGCTGAAATTAAGAACACAGTTGGGGAAGTTTCGTCACTGAGCATTTTTTTAGTTTATTGAAAATGAGTAATGAAAATAGCCACAAAAAGTCAAACTATCAAGGAATATGCAACTGGAAAAACCCTAAATACCAAGTCAAACTGTAAAGATTCATGCTAAAATCTGATACCCACGAAGACTTGATAGTTTTAGAAAGCAAGATCCAACATAATCAATATGTCATTTTCCCATGGTTATTATGTACATTGTACATTTTAGGTAGGTTTATTTGAGCTGCCTCTAGGTTTGGTTTTAAATAGTGAAACTCTTGTAAAGTTTATACGGAAAACTGTTGCAGGATAGTTGATCACACTGTGTGAAATGTGTCACTATGTTTTTTTTTTTTTCCTGATTGGTTTAATAAAGATCTGAATGGCCAGTAGCTAGACAGGAGAGGCTAGGTGGGATTTCTGGGGAGAGCGCATAGGTTTTACATAGATCTCACCAGTGAGACACATAAGAAGTTGGACATACATTATGGAGAAGAGCTAACAGCCTCATGGCAGAGCATAATTTAATATAAATGGGTGAATTTAAGTTACAAGAGTTAGTTGATAACAAGCCTAAGCTAAGGCCAAGCTTTTGTAACTAATAATAAGTCTCCATGTCATTGTTTGGAGGCTGGTGGTCTCAAAAAAGTCTGACTAGAAAGCAGAGATAGAGATAGAGGTAGATAGATAGATAGATAGATAGATAGATAGATAGATAGAGATATCGAAGACGAAATACTGTATGAGGAAAGGTAGCTACGTAACAAAGTCAGCAAACTTACCCTGGCCCTGGTCGAAGTCTTCTCCAGGTGCCGTCCAAGAGAGGATCACATCCTCTTCCACTTTCACAGCTTCCAGGTCAGTAATTTTGCACGGTGGAAACATGTCAGGATGGGGGCCAGCTGGAACTCCCTGCACCGAGAAGGAGCCCCCGGCACTTACTCTACTGAAGTCCCACTGTTCCTCCACACCTCTGCGACCTGGTTGTTTTGGAGCGTTCATTTGAATATTATCTGGAGCACAAAGAAAAAGCCAAGTAGGAAATTACAAATCTGCTGCACAGCGTTGAGAGATTGTCACCCTGTCATTAGAGTTTCTTCAGTCAATAATGTGTCCATTCACCCATTAAGTCCCTCCACACGTGTTCTTTGGGGGCAGACTGCTGTGCTATGAGTCAGACCAAACACTCTCGCTCATGAGCTGTACAGCCATGGCAGTCATATCAGTAAACAGGTTTTTATAAAGTGTGACTAAGAGAGAGTAATACAAAGGCAGGGTGTTCTGCAAGCTCTCATCTTCAGGGTGGTACTGAGGAAGTAGCATTCAGGTTTCCCAAAGGCTGAGTTGGTCAGGTAAGGCGTGACAGGGGAAACACCCTGGGCAAAGAGAACAGCTTGCTCGGAAACCTTGGTTCAGGAAAGTAGCAGGTTAGGGAGGCTAAACTAAGAAAGAGGGTGGCTCCACCTCCAGCCCTAGCATGCATGGCACCCCGGGATTCCATCTCCAGCACTGCAAACAAACAGCAGGAGAAGAGCTCTAGATGAGGCAACCGAGCAGGCAATAACTGACCTCAGGGATCAGTGCAGGGCTTGGGTTTGAACGCCAGGGCTGTGGGGAAGCAGGGATGTTACAGTTCATCATTTGGCTTTCTAACAGGTCCCTAGGAAATGGATCAGAGTTCAGTAAGCAAGAGGTCGCTTAGAAAGAGCCATTCAGTAGTGAGACACAAGAGCTGAGTGGAACATGGGAAAACAGTGGCAGCTGTCAATGAAGACTTCAGGGGGAGGCAAGCAAGGGTAGCCCCACGAATAATTCACACAGTTAGCACAGTTGATGACAGATTCGAATGTGGGATGGTGAAAGAAAAGTTGGTTAAAAGCAGCTCCTAGACCCGGGGTGGGGGGACCCGTTTTGACAACTTGTCTTCTGAGTTCCACACACTTGTTTGGTGTGAACACACACACACACACACACACACACACACACACACACACACACAAATATTTTAAAAGTAGTTCTTAAAATAGTTTCTTATTGGTGTAATTTGATAGAAGGTGGCCAAGGAGTCAGAGAAAAATTAAGTTTATGATTTCTCTAAAATAGAACTAGTTAAATATGGGTTTTACTATTTAACAACATTTAAGCTAGACTCAATAATTACAAAATTGTGAATTCAGAGATTGTGGGCATATAAATGCTATCAAAACCATATGGCTTAGTAAAGCTATCTAATGATGATTTTTAACTTTAAGAAGTGGTGTTCACTGTGTGTCTACTATGGCAAGGTATTTTAAATATCTCATTATATCAAAATACTCAATTCCCCCAGCAAGGCAATGAAGAAGGTGACAATTTTTTTTGCCATACATTTATTGATAATGAAACAGAGAGACACAGAGCTAAGAAAGTTGCTACATGTTACACAGCAGCAAATGGGGGAGCTAGGCCTCAGGACTGGGCAGTGCCCCACTAGAAGAAGGTAGGGAAGACCCAGAGAGGTGGAGGTAGCTCAGCCAGAGAGCACCTGCCAAGTGTGCGCTAGTGTTTGGGGCCCATTCCCAGCATCGTGAAACACACCAAAAAACAAGCAAAACACATCAAAGCCAATTAAGATGAGGCGAGTGGTGCTTGTCTCAAAATCCTCCAGGTTTAGAAATAAAAATGATTAGAAATGGTCCCAGAGAATGTTTGTAGAGACAGCACAGTACGTCATATTTCTGTCTTATTTTAGCTAATGCTTCCTAATGAGACCTGAGATAGTGTTTCCTATAAAGAGAGTGCACACCTCCTATTTATCTGGCACTTTCCTTTGTGGGATAGCAGAACCTCTGCTCAACTGTGTATAATAGCCAAACTGATGTTTATTCAGGAACTCACTTCCTGTGTTGATCTCTGGGGCTGTTAGCATCACGCTTTCAACTCTTTGCTCTTGCATAAATCTCTATAAAGGAAATATGGGGCCCAACAACTTTGTCTGTTAGTTACTGCAAGCAAAGAATCACAAGACAGTATTCAAAAAAATACTAAAAGATGAAAGGATCAATCTATAGGAAATACCTATTTTCTGTCACAAATCATTAAAAATTGAAGGAGCAGTCAATAGTGGCTTGAGTATGAGTGTGTGTGTGTGTGTGTGCGTGTGTGTGTGCGCGTGCGTGTGCGTGCGTGCGTGTGTGTGCATGTGTGTGCGTGCGTGTGTGCGTGTGTGTGCGTGTGCGTGCGTGTGTGTGTGCGTGTGTGTGTGTGCGCGTGTGTGCGTGTGTGTGTGTGCGTGTGTGTGCGTGTGTGTGCGTGCGTGCGTGCGTGCGTGTGTGTGCGTGCGTGTGTGTGCGTGCATGTGTGTGCGTGCGTGCGTGTGTGTGTGCGTGCGTGCATGTGTGTGCGTGCGTGCGTGTGTGTGTGCGTGCGTGCATGTGTGTGCGTGCGTGTGTGTGTGTGTGCATGCGTGTGTGTGTGTGTGTGTGTGTGTGCGTGTTACTGGGGGCTGAGTCTTAGCTCACGTCAGGCAAGTGATCCACTACTACGGAGCTGTAGCCACAGACCCAAAGATGGTTTTAAAATTCCATGTCTCTCTCAGGTCTTTTTCTTCTTCTGTCTACGTCCTGAGTCTTGCCTTTGTCTCTCCTCCTCTTCTTTCTCCTTTCTTCCTTTATTTTTGCACGCACCCGCGCTCACACACACACACACACACACACAAATATTGCACACATTCAATGTGCAGAAGTTCTTACCGTTTGCTATATAACCTGGTACATACATAGCATGGCTTCCTGGAACAGAGTGGGCTAGGGTGCTGATGCTGGGAGAGTGACGGACACGCACTGTCAAGCTATATCTACCACTTACAGGAAAGGAGAAGAAATACCTGGAGTAAATGCCATCATTTTTTATAACATCAGCACCTGTGTACATAGACAGAAATTCAGGGTTAGCCTGTCTTCAGCGTTGATTGTTAATACTTAATGTTAAACATCTGTTCCTCTTACTGTAGAGAGCAGAGAGCTCTCTGTGCTCACAGATAGCACAGGGGAAGCTAGAATGGTAAGCACACGGGGTTGTTCTTTCGAGGGAAGGAAGGCAAGACCTGCTATCCCCCCAGAAGGCTGGGAGCAGGTGTGCTTCCTAGTCTGGTGACCTCCGTGCTATCTGTGTGGCCAGACCTCGCTCAGACTCTTCTCATGAGTTTGTTTTTCTCAGTCTCTACACCGTTTTTTTTTTTTTGGAAGTATCACATGTACTTCATGAAGAGTTTCCTTGTAGTCACGTCTGATCTTTATTTAGCTTCCTTTGTTCCTCAAAGAGATTTATCTGTGCTTTGTTGTGCACACAAGTTTGAGTTAATTGTCATGAGAAAAGTCTTAATCAGATTGTGCTGTGTTTACATCTGCCCAAAATGAACCACAGTGTGTTAGACTATTGACATTTGAACTGAACTGCCTTCTTGCCTCCTGCAGATGGTCTCTCTGCAGGTCCCCAAAGGTCTCAGAGACACTCCCCTCCCTTGCAACACTGTTTCCATTTGACATATGTTACTGTAGCAACTTTTGACATTACCATGTAGTTTAAAATAATATGGCATCATAATTTCTTCCTGTGATTACTTTAGCTCTGAAAATTGTTTTCTAGAGCTGAATAACCTATGAACAGATCGCTCTGAATGCACCCAGCCTCATGACACCTATTTCAGAAGGAACTCTTGAAAATCATCTTGGAAGTTCTCGTTCATATGATCCCAAATAACAATAGAATATATTGTACTAAAATCTATATTCAATTAAAAAACTAATAATAATTTCTAGAGAAACAAAGCATTCTTTAAGATTATTTATTGTCACATGGCCATATTTATTCGCCCCTTTGAAATAAAATCTGTCTCCAAAAGATAAATTCAAAAGCACTTACATAAATTTTCATGTAACTACAAGAGAAGCCTTTGTTTATGAGCCTTGAATGAAATGATTAACAGCCTTGGTAGCTGATAAAACAGCATGCAGCTAGTTGATTTCCTTACTATGAAACGATTAGACTGTCATTTCGAGTGGAAAGAGTTCCCTGAGCTGCAGTTGGCAGGCTGTGGTGCCTGTCACTGTGCCTCACTGCAGGGAGCCTTCTGTGAGCCTGCTGTCTTTGCATTGTGATTCTCAGAGGACAGCACAATCCAGAGTCAAGACAGAAAGCTCTAGACCCCAGGACAGCAATGCCTTCAAGGCAGCCTATCGTACCTCGCAAGCAGCCTGTCATATCCCCCAAGGTCATTTCAGTCCTCACACCACACCTTGGGCTCCAGATATTGATACTGTGTTATTATTAAAGTGCTCTGAAATCAGCTTTCCCCACTACAGCAGCATGAGAAAATTGGGGTCTGTCCATAGAAAATAAGTGGTAACTTATTTGTATGAATAGCTGGGCTCCCCTTCAAACAAGCTCTCAAGAATCAGTTGGGCTGAAGGGATTTCTCGGGGATCATTAACACCTACAGAATCTCGTCACAGTGCCACACCATGCTACTCCTTCTTACCTGCTCCATTATCCAGAAGTTGCAGCACAACAGGACCTCCAGCTTCTGGCTCCACTGTTGCCACCACAGTGGCATTGAGAATGGGATACAGACCCTTCCTCACGTTCGCATAAATTATCACCGGCTGAGGAAAATGGGTGCTGTCCCTTTCCACAAAGGCTTCCACAGTGGCTGGGTATATGGCCAGGCTGGAGGCACGGGAGGCCACTGTCACTTCCAGGGCTTGAGGAGAAGGATGTGTGTTGTTCAGCGTGTAAGTCCAGCGCCCATGCTGAAAAACAAGGGGTTGAAATGATTAGACTGTCATTTCGAGTGGAAAGAGTTCTCTGAGCTGCAGTTGAAGAAGAAGCATGAAAAAGAAAAAAAAATCGATACTTTATTAATAGTTTTTTTCACTTGGTAGTTTGGGAAGCTGAAGGGGGAGGAATGCTTGAGTCTGGGCAACACAGCGAGAGCCTGACTTAAAACAACAAAATTATAGGAGTAAGCGGATAAGGGTAGTGGTTGATGGGGCAGTCAGGTCTGAGGGATTCCCACGCCTCCTCCCAGCCTCCAGGGCTCCCTCTACCTTCAGGGTGCACCCCCCTACTCTCTGTGCTATCCTGAATAACCCTTGAAGCTTGGCTACCAGCCCTGGGGGCTCTGCCCTCCTCCCTGTCACTTCTGCTCTCAGCCCACAGGCTACTCTCGGGTCCATCCCTCTTGAATTACCAACAGCCCTGCTTTGTCTTTGAGCCTTCCTCGGTTCTATGTCCCATGCCAGAATGCGGTACCCACTTCCAGCTCTCCTGTCTCCGTGATGATGTCCTTATCGCTAGGCAGCTTCCTTCTCCCTATCCTCATGTGTGTTCTGTGGTCCCCGGTGCTTGCTCCTAACAGGGCATTTTATTCTAAGTGTGAGACCCAGAACACAGCAGGTATTCAAAAACTTACACATTTCATTAGTCCTATTATAAAGGCTATATAGAGTTGCTCCCAAACATATAGGAAACTATATCTGAATGAATAGCTCCTATAATGAAAGATACAGGTTTCCAAAAACTACTAATGCTACGGAGAAACATTGATTTCCGTTTTGAATGTAACATTGTTTTATCTAGTACTTAACACTGCGGATATACTTTGGTTGCTCCTCTTAAGTTTTTAACATCCACAAAATGTTTTTATAATGTTTTGACGTGTCAGCACACTTCCTTTAGGTCATACATCCAAGCACGTGACTCACTGGCAAGCCCTACGCTTGCCTGAGCACGGCCAGGTGTGAACAGGCTCCCACACTGACCTTGGCAGTTCCTGGAACCCGAAGGCTAGCTGTCCGAAAGGCCAGGTTGACGACAAAGTCGCTAGCGTTGTACTTTCTTCCACTGGGATCCAGTACTACCATCTCAGGGGGCCCGCTGGTCTGCCACGTGACTTGGAAAACCGTGTCATTGCCCACGGCCCCATCCACAGTCACAGGGTTCGTCCGTTGCTGCTGGGGCGGCACGGTTTCATACATGCTCTCAAGCTGTGGGAGAGAATGCATGGGGCAGTTTCCAGTGAACACCTCACGTTCCCTTCCTTTACCTTGCTTTTGTAATAAAAAAAAATGACTAGGTAAAAGTAAAATACATTTAAGCCTTGAACTCACAAAGATCCTCCTGCATCTGCCTCTGGAGTTCTAGGATTAAAGGAGTGGACCTCCACATCCAGCTTATTTTCCGCTTTTAAAAGTTGGGGTATTTTCACTTCTTGCTGTGGAGTCATTGGAGTTCCTTGTCGATTTTGGATATGGGTCGCATGTCAGAAACACAGCTTTTAAATACTGCCTCCTTCCACAGGCTCTGCCTGTGTTGGACTGATTGTTTTCTTCACGAAGCCAATTTTTAGCTTGATGTAATCCCCCTTGGTTAATTTTAGTCTTTATTTCCCATGTTTTGAGAATATTATCCCCTGCTTCCATCACCCCCCCCAAAAAAAAACCCATGTTTATCCTAATGTGCCAGACTGTTTCCACTATGTTATCTTCTAGGTCAGGTTTACTAAGAAGAATTTTGTCTCTGTTGACTTGGGTTTTGAAACTGGTAAGTGATGTGGTCTTCTTCCATTCTTCTGCGTGTGGGCATCCAACTTTTTAGCATCATTTGTTGAAAAGTTCGTTCTTTCTTGGTTGCATATTTTCAATCCTTTTTGTCAAAATTTGATTGGGTGGCTGAGCACTGTGGTCCATGCCCATAATTCCAGCATTTGGGAGGCTGAACAGGAAGACTGCTAAGAGTTTAAGGCCAGCTTGGGCTAGTGGGCTAGCCTAAAGAATAGTTTGGCTGAGCGAATGCTACTGGTTGGCAGAGTTGTTCTACAGCACTTGCACTGTCTCTTTCACCAGGCCTATAGAGATTCCGCCCAGATGGCTACTGTCTGCCAAGTTTATGTGATATTTGCTTCTTTTCTTTTTATGAATCTTCACTTTATCTTTGACCTTTGAACACTTGATTTCAATATCTCTTGAGACATTTATTTGACTGCTGGCGATGGGATGATTACCATCTTTACTGTGCATATCTAAGTTGCATGTTAAATATTTCCTGGCAAAAATTCATTGAGTTCATTGTTTACATCAAGCGTAACTTGGCAGGTTTACTCACCATCTGTGAGGAAATTGCAGGTGAAATTCTGTTTGAAACATAGCTCAGTTATGCCTAAACTCTTTAAAGTATTTAGACTGGAAAAGAATTTAATGGTAGCTTGATTAATGGACGTTTTTGTGTCCCACATCAAATAGGTTGTGCTAATTAAAGGAGCAATCTAAAACTGAGGCTGGTGGCTCTGCCTGTGATTCCTGTAGTTAGAAGATAGAACTAGGCAGAGTTCAAGGAGTTCAAGGCCAGCCTGGGCTACATACAGTCTGAGTCATATGAACCCTGTCTAAAAACAACACACACACACACACACACACACACACACACACACATGCACATATGCATACAAGGATAAAGATCTAGAAATGTCTAGAACTTCATGAAATAATTAATATTCATAATAAAGGTAAGAAGCTTTAAAGATGTTGAAGCAGCCAGAGTGAAACACAGTGTTGTTGAGGGAAAAATTGATTGAACTGAAGAAATGAAAACACAGCTTCTTCTTTTTGTTTTGGACCTTGGCCCACTCCACCGGTCCTATCCTACCCTACTCTATTCCACCTCTAGCTGCATTATCAAGCATAAAGAAGTCATGTCATGGACCGTGAAAGCTGAAGTGGTCATTACAGAAAGTAACTCCTGGAAATGAGCCACACAGACATGAGGTTAAATGACTCCAGGCTCTGGGGACACCAAGAAGCACATTAGAACCTTCTGCATACAGAGGAATAATGCATACAAAAATGTGGATGGTACAGTCCATCTGGCCTACCCCCCTCCACACATAGAAGATAGAGATTCTGACCTGTAAACTTTGCTGGAAAATGTCTCCCGTTCCAGAAGATATTCTACAGAAAGCTTCAGTCATTCTGTTGGGATTAGATTTATCTGGAATGAAGAACTTTAACCCTCCTGAAACACATGATTTGAATGCCAACTATTAAGATAGAAAAAAATAAAGATGACATCTTCTCTGACACACTGTGTCTGTATTAGTGTGTTAGTCTGGAGTTAGTAGGAGGTGGCCTTGCCTCATTGTGAATAACATCTCATATATCTCTTTGGCAAGTGGCCTTAAGGAGGTGATTTTTGTTGTCAATTCATGGATTTTTTTTCAGGTTTTAGTGTTTTGCTCACTATAGAAGAACTTAGTAAATACTTACGGACTAGTCTTAGATCAAAATAATTTCTAAATACTCTAGATGAATTGCTAGTTGTTGCATTACTATGCATTTGCACTTATATTCCGAGATCACCATTTTTAAACTATCCAACAAATCTTAATTTTCAGTGGTTCATTTTGTTGGATTACTTTTTATAGAATGTAAGATGAAATTATTATTTGCCTTGTCTAGAAAAAAGCAGACATGTAAATCTTACAACGGTGCTTGTATGTGTACTGGAAGTTGTTGCAGTCGTCTGATAGGATCTCAGTTTCATAAACATGCATTCTCAAGCTGGCTTAACAAAATCACAAAAATACTATTTGCATTAGATGTACAAAACTTCAATTGTAGGGAAAACATTTTAAAATTGGAAAAATTTTTAGCTAATTTTAGCAATGATTTGTGTGTTTTAGAAGAAATCTTTCCCATTTTTTCCCCCAATGAAGACATGTAACCTGGGCTTCATAGCTGAGCTTTGAATGTTCAGCTTTCAGGGCATGCTCTAAAAGATACCTTCTTGAGAGGCTTTTACCTGTAAGATGTGATAATTCCTCCAGTTTACTGGCAGCAGAGGAACCCAGGGCGATGGAGTGAATGGTGACCCCGCTGCTCACCGCGCTGAGCAGACAGTTGCTGATGTGCTCATCTGCTCCGCTGGTCACCAATATCATGACAGAGCCGTCGGCTCTCCCATTTCTCTTCTCAAGCACCTGAACAGAGATAGCCAGCGTGGCTTAGGAGGAAATGTGATTCAAATTGTCTGACTAAACAAAGGAATCTGTGCTCATGTACAATGGCTACCACTGTTGCCTACACCTCTTCGAGGTCCGCTGTGCTCTGTGACCGTCTCCAAGTTGGTCGCACCTCACTCCATCACAGTGCAGTTATACAGGCTTTGTCTCATGGAAGATATTATGCACATTATGGTATGAGAATTTTGCCTCTAAGACGGAGCCAGTAACCTGTAAGAGGGCTGAGAGCTGTGGCTCTCACCCTTAGCTACATGGTAGAATTAGACGGGAGTGTTTAAACAATTCATTACCAAGTTACACCCCAGATCAATAATATCAGAACCACAAGACCTGAAACTCAGGCATCATGGGTTTGCCTGAGAGTGAACCTAAAGTCACGTGCACACTAAGCTGCACTCTACCACTGAGCCCGATCACCACCTCCTGTTTTCAATCAGGCAATGTCAGTGGGCAGCTTAGGTTGAACAACTGTTGGCTAGGGGTGGAAATAGTCCTATGTGGTATCTTTTTCTCTATCAGATTTAGACATGTGCACTTCAGATGCTGATTTAGATAAATCCTGTCAGTCCTGAAACATGTATGTAGGCTTAATTTTGTGTGTGTGTGTGTGTGTGTGTGTCCTGGTTTGTGGGTCCACACATCTGTGTGAGTGTTGATTTATTTATCTTCTCAGACTCTCTTGATTCTTACATTTGAAATCTGGTGTTTCTGTAGGCAGGAGACCAAAACTCTAATTTTGCCTTGAAACATACAAAGATAACAATTGTCCCAGCTGGGGCCACTTCAGAATAAGCAGGGACAGTTTGGAGAGACTCTAGATGACACTTTCAGTCCCTTAGCCACGCCCATTGTACTTATATATACTCATTCTTTTAGCAAGCAGTTCTTAAATAATTATGACATTGGCTACTTCCTTCAGCCCAGGGAGTGCAATGGGAGTAAGAAATGGGGTCCTGACTTTAGGAATGATGCACCTTTACTCCCTAACAGCCGAGGCCGCTGTGACCATACTATAACGGAGCACCCCTTTTCAAAAACAAAAAGAAAAAACACGCAACAAACAAACAAAAACATGCCCTCTCAAACCTGAGATTCAAAATGAAAAAGAAGGCCGCCGTGGCAACTGAGACCCAGAGTACGCTACCTCAAAGCCTCGTTTAACGCCCGCGCAGGTGTTCGCTTCTTCTTCGGTGGACACACTGGTGGGCAGATAGGACGCCAGCTGCCTCCGGTCATCGTCACTGTTCATTTGCTGCAGCTGGGCTCTGATTTCTCCTTTGCTATCAAAGGTGACAATGCCCACCAACGTGCGCACTTCAACAACTTGCATTAAGTACAACTCAGCTGCTTGCTGCAGTCGAAGGAGTCTGTCCGCCTTTGTCCCCAGGAGAAAAGAACAAAAGAGGAGGGGGGGGTGACATGTGATTGGTTGACCAAAGATGATGATGTGATTCAATTAGCAAAAATATTTGTCGATTTTTTACAGACACTGGACAGCTCTTTGAGTTGTAAAGCGTGGCATAGGACTGGAACATCTTTTTCCGATTAAGCGTATACTTGACCCACAATTCAGCTAATTGTGTGTTAGTTGTGCAGAAGAAAGTGTGTTGAGAAACAAGTTGTTCACAATTAAGATGGCTTACCCTCCCCATTTCACTCCAGCTCAGAATTTAACAACCTTTGACGTCAATTGAGAATATGTTTGTAACTGTTGTTGTTGTTTTTTTTTTTTTAAATTCAGTCCTAGTGAGAGGAAACATTGCACAGGGAAGTGCTAATACAGAGGTGTGCTGGTCCCTCTGCCACGGTGGCCATTGAGGCTAGACTCTGTGCCTATAGAGTCAGCAAGGTGCTATGTTTGTTGGCTGGATTTGTACATAACAGGCACTCATCAAGCATAGGGACAGTGCTACCAACTAATTCACTCGGGTGCTTTATTGGTGGCTCTGAAGGGAGAGAAGAAAAGAGTCTGCTGAATCCCAGCGATCAGCTGCTCCTAGATGGCTGGGACTCTATCTTTTGATGTCTGCTTTGTTATCCAGACCTGCCTCTCCCACCTCTCAGGAGCCATTACCAATTAAATGTCCCATCGATACTGCAGACTAGACAACATTTTAATTTATTGCTCCTAACCCAAATATTACTTCTTTTATAAGCTGGGGAGAAGGTTAGTAGGGAGACATGGACCTTGAATTCGGCCTCGACCTTTCAAAATTATGTGGGCATAGAAAACATTACTACTCTGTGGCTTTGGTTCCTTCTGTCACAGAGCATAGGGACTGAGGGGGAACACAACAGTTTTTGTCTTCATCATGGTGGTTGTGCCGTCATTCCCAGTCACAGCCCCTAAGAGTTGACTGGAGTGTGGCCAGGCAACAGCTTTAAACTACATGTAAGTTTTAGAAAAGGGTTTTAGGGGAGAAAAGGTACAATTAGCAGCAGCACAGGGATGCTAATGGGCTTGGGGATTCTGTGTGAATTTCATTGATCTCACCTTCTCAATCTCTGGGCCTCCTTCTGAGTGTGTCCTACCCATTTCCCAAGAAAATAAGGTATCTTCGACTCTTTAAAAATTGTAGTGTCTTCCCTCATCATACTCTGAATAAAACAGAGCCAAAACCTGATGGGGAATGGAAAGAATGGGCTTTGGTCCTTTGGAATCCGTGTGTTACCTCTGCCATCTTCTTGGACACGTCCATCACTAAGCAGATGACTTTGTCCCCAGCTTGCATGAGGGAGAAGGTGGGAGGAGGTGGAAGCTCAGCCCCATGCATGGGGAGGCTGTGATGAAAGTCAGAGGAGTCTGCGATTACATCCCAAGTGCTCCTGAGGCTGCACTTTTGGTTCTGCAGGTTTGGGGCTTCGTGGTTGTGGGTACTTGCATTGCAGAATTCAACCACCTGGAAAAGCAAAAATCACCCTGAGTTCCCAGAGCAGGACTCTTCTCATTCTCTGTAGGCCACAGGTAAAAAAATGGACAGAGCTGAAAGCAAGGTCTCGTGCGTCTTTATTTTCAAAAGTGACAGCAAGTTTGCAAATAACTCCTGACACCTTTTGTTTGACAGAGTAGCGCCCTGAGGTCACAGGAGCAATCTCTTGTAAAAGCATGTTTGCAGTAAGAAAACAGAGCAGACTGTGTCTATATACCTTAGCCTTAAATAGAACAACCCCCCTCCTCCCTTGCATGACACTGTGTTAAAGAAACACCCTAGGTGAAGATGTCAACCTGGCCAGCCCATTCTTTGGGATCTCATTATGTGACACTGTGTCTTTTCTGGGGATCAGTCAACATACAATGATCTAGTGCAAATATTGATCCCTATGAGGGTAAGAGGAGGGCAAAACAACTTAAACCTACTTCCTCAAACTCTTTGCATTTGGAAACTGGACTGGTGATAATTCATTTAAAGACAATCCACCTATGCCAGCATTCCCCATTAAAGTTACAGCTTTTGCAATGCAAGGGAATGCCTGTCTATTCCCAGGCCCTATGAAGAACAAAGAAAAGAGCCATGGAGCTCAGAGTTTGAAAGAAATGTACGGGCTCCCTGACTCCATCTCTGATTCCATGGGCAACACCTGCTTAGTTTTTCAGTGGGGTGTGAGTTAGGGGCACACCTGTTCCTCTTCATTGAGGGTTTTTTATCCCAACATCTCATGACTGTACAAGGTGATTTTTAAATTTTTGTGACTGGATATGTTTGAGTAGGTTTTCTTTTCAAGGGGTTACAAAGATGTTATCTAATCACAGATAACATGAACCAACTATCTAGAACTTGGTACAGGACATATATGAAAGATATAAATTAAAAAATAGAACAGATAAAAGCAAGAAATACCAACGGTCATGTTCACATTGCAAAGGACCGTTGACTAAAACCAGGCTGAAGAAACAAGTTAGTAAAATGAAGGAAAGAAGGAAGAAAAGATGGGCTCAAGAGAGGGATGGAGGGGAAAGGGAGAGGATAGAGGGAGAACGTTTCCAATGCAAGCAGGATTGGTCAGCCATGTAACAGGGAAAAGACTCCAGAAAGACACGTGCCCACCACACCCCCTGTCCAGCAAGAAAAGATCTACAGATAGTGACTTTCAGGTCTTCGGAAAGTGCAATAGACAAATGAAGCCACACAGGCGGGTCCCATTAAACCTGTGAACTAGCCAACTCCCTCCTTCCTGACTCTATGCTTTCTCCTAGCGCAAGGTTCCGGTGACAGTTTGACTATATGTGTGACATACTTCTTAAAGAAAATGAAGTGGCCAGAGAGAAACACTGTAACTGAATACTCTTAAGTATCAGTTTTAAAATGGGGTTACACATTCATCGTTTGTGAGTTGATATGAAATATTAGTTGACAAGACTTGGGTACAAAGCTGAGGGTCAGTTCACTTCCCTGGGCTAGTTTGCTTGTCTTTGAAGTTCTAGATTTTTTCAAAACAAAGGAAAGAGCCTTGAGGGAGAAAAATATTGCTATTTGCTCCTTCATTCTTGCAAACTTCATACCTCTTCCTCTGAAATGACACAGAAAAGGAATGGCGCCACATGGGCAGCTTATTTTGTGGCCTCAAAGGACCTCTTCTTGGACATTCTCCTGGAAAGTGGATTTTCACTTTTAAAAAACAATCTGTATTTGCTATCATTTGGAGGAGACAGATTTTTCTTTCTGTTTTTAAAATGTAGGATAAGGACTAAGTTAACTGTAGACCCCTCAGACTCTATTATAGTGACTCTTATTTGTCCCGATTTTTACATCCTTCAAGCAGATCTGTGGTGTGGGAGGTCCTTCTGTCTATGTGTTGCTTTTATTGATTAATGAATAAAGAAAGAAGTGGCTTGTCCTATAGCATGGGAGAAGGAAGGTGAAGTTAGAGGGAAGCCATGGATCCTCCACCTGAGATAGACGCTGGGAACACTGCCCGGTAAGCCACTGCCATGTAGTGATATGCAGGTTAATAAAAATGGGTTAAATTAATATGTAAGATCTGGCCAATAAGAAGCTAGAGCTAATGGGCCAAGCAGTGATTTAAATAATATGGCTTTTGTGTGATTATTTCTGGTCTAAGCTAGCCGGGTGGCTGGGAACCAACAAGCAGCCTCCTTCCAACAGATCTGTGTATAGGAGTTTGTCCTTCCAAGGACGTACTTACAGAAGGCAAACTCTGCATGAACATTATCGATGCAGTTGCATTCTGGGTGCTGTTGTAGAGGAATGTGCATCCTTCTCTGAAAAGCTTGCTGATGATGCAGTCTTCATGGGGACAAAGACCCTTTTCACACACAAACACCCCAGTGATGCCAGATGAACACCTAAAAAATGGAAGGAGAAACTAGGAAGTGGGTATTTTTAGAAATGCTTTTCTTTCTTGATTATCTTTTCTAATAGCTTGTTTCAAGGATTATAGCTCGGTAGACATGTGCAAACATTTTAGAGTCTTCTCTTAAGGAAGTTTATTAGCCTTAGAAATATAGTCTCTCTCTTTCATTTTAAAGCCCTTGAGTTTGGGTGAGGGAGTTCTGTATTGCCAAAACCTTTAGTGAACAGAGTGAGACAAAGTGGAAGGGAGCTCAGAGGGACTGTGGGATAAGGAAGACTGGGGCAGCAACATCCTGAGCTCCACTGGACATCAGGGAAAGAGAGTGAACTTTGGAAAGACTCCATCTTCATTAAAATATTCTGAACATTGCTATGTGAGTGAGAAATGGTGCCGTTTAGAAGCAATACTGATGATGTCTATCTGTCTACTAGTGAGGATGCTCTCTGCTCTAGAATTCTTGGGAGGTTTTTTAGATATATGGATTTCCATGCACAAATCTGAAGTAGCATGTGTATGATTATATGAACAGCAGTGATATTTAAAACCACAAAAGGTTGCTATTAATCACTATGTCCAACAGGAGGGGCTAATTGAATGTGTTATGGCATAACAACACAATGGAACACTGTGTAATAATTTTTAAAAAGGTGAGTAAAATATATATATTCCTATTTATTTAAATTTTTTTGATGAGGCAAAATAAATAAGAAATGAATCAATATTGTTATTCAAAGGTGATAATAGTAGGTAGAAAGAAGACAGTGGTCAAACAGTGAAGAATATAACTTTTTACAGTTCATAGAAGAAGCAGAATGAAGATGGTGGTCAGTAAGATAGTGAAGGACATAACTTCCTCATTGTTCATATTTGAATCACATAAATACTTGCCCATTTTAAAACTCAATGAAAGTTAAAAATAAAACAGAATAATTTATTTTACTTGCTAATATTTACTTGTCCTTAATCTATTTTTATTTCTTATTTTTGTGTCATATTATACTTAAGTCAAGACAAAAAAATTCTATTTTCTTTTTTGTCACCTGATTTTTTTTTAGCCTTTTGAGACAAAGTTTCACTATGTGGTTCCGGCTGATCCAGAACTCACATGTGGACCAGGCTAGTTTTTATTTATGGCACCTTGTGCCTCTGTCTTCCTAGTGCTGAGATTATAGCAGCATGTGTCAATGTGTCTAGCCACTTACCATGAAAAATATTCGAAAACCCTCCTAGTTTTTTTTAAATATTCAGTGCACTCAATCAGTAGTGCTATGAGATAACCCTTCTATATTTTCTGAATATGTATTCCTCTCATTGGTTAATAATGAAACTGCTTTTGCCTTATAGCAAGACAGAAGAAGGCCAGGTGGGAAAGCCAAACTGAAAATTCAGAGAGGAGAAGGGGGAGATGCCAGCCAGCCTCTGAAGAGGCAAGATGCCAGCAGATCTGTAGAGCCACGGCCACATGGCAACACATATATTAGAAATGGGTTAATTTAAATGTAAGAGCTACTTAGTAATAAGCCTGAAGCACAGGACAAACAATTTGTAGTATTAAACCTCTAAGTGATTATTTAGAAGTTACTATGGGACTGGATGGGGCAGGGCAGGACAGAAAAACTCATTTACAAGCAGTGAATTTTAAATATGAGAGAAAGCACTGACCTTGTGACTTGAATTTCATTTCGCCCATTCAGGTAGAATGGCTTGTCCTTGCTATATTCATCAAACACTCCCCAGCGGAGATGGGCCCATTCATGGACAAACACTCTGCCTGTGGAAGAGAGAGTTGTGGCCTTTTGAGCCCCTAAAGTCTCAGCAACGGGCCTTGCTAATCAACGTCAATGTAGTATTGCCTGACTATATTCTTGCTCCAAACACTTGAAGTCAGAATTTTGGTCATTTTCCTCACTCTTACCTACCTCATCCTCTACCATCATAGAAATGAGAGCATGAAAATGATTGCTCCCATGACCGCGAGGTAGTGCCCATTTGATGAAGAGACAAGGAGTCCCACATTCTCTTTCTCCCTGAAGTTGTCTAACAAGTTTTTCCTTAGCTTCTTGCATGCAGCCCAGTAGGTTCAGGACTTAGAGGGAAGACGCACATCTTTGTAATTAAATAACTTTTCGAAGTTTAGTCTGTGCCTAAGCATGCTTGTTCTCTTGTGGGCATTGCCCTATCTACATCAGTGACTGCAACCTAGCAACCAGGGAAGAAGGAAGGAACTGAAAAGATCACAGCATCCCTCTCCAGCCTTGATGCTCCTTTCTCTTTGATCCTGTTTCCTAACCCTTGCTCTTGGAAATTCTCATTCTTAACATCAAATCCTTCACAGATTTATCTTGTCCTCTCTAATCTTAGATCTCCTTTCCTTCCAACTTCAGCTCAGAGGTTAATTGTTCTCCATGGAAACATTGCAGGTCAATGCCCTTCCCAAACCAAAGCACCCATCCCCTTTGCCTGAATTAATTTAGGTCCTGTAACTCAAGGTGCACTTTGTGCGATGTTTGCATCTAGGGAGGAAACAGTCACAGCTGAGAGGAACAGGGAAAGTATGTATCGACTTATGAATCTAGAGACACTGACGAAGTCTTATGCAGGACCAGAGAACACCAGCCTTGAGGTTAGTTACCAGATAGAGGGAAATCCAATGTTTAAGAATTTTATAAAATATTCTATGGTATATTGCTTTACTTCCTGCTTGCTAAGCAGGAATAACAAAGTCTACTTAGTTTTAAATTTCATAAAAAATAAAAATCTTTGAAGGGCCCTACTTAATTTTTTTAGCCTGTTTTGGAACTTGCTCTTAGAGACCAGGCTGGTCTCGAACCCACAGAGATCTGCCTGTCTCTGCCTCCCGAATGTTAGAATTAAAGGCATGTGCCACCACCTCACCCACGGTCTACCAGTCTGCAGGCTGGTGACTGTGACCTTTCTCTTAAGTGTCATACACCAATATCTGACCATAGCCAGTCATCAATAGGACGCTCCCCTGCTCCCCAACATCTTCTTGCCTAACCCAGACCAATGACTTCCCCTCTCCCCTGGTGCCCCTATTTCCCAACGTCGTCCTTGTTCTTAACGTCGTCTGCACACAGCTCTTGTCTTTTACTCTGCAGCCAGCCAGCCGGAACTCCTTTCTGGACTACTCAGCACTTTGGACCACTCAGATTTCATAAGAAAATACTTTAAATGAAATTGGATTTCTGGGCATGGGAAATCCTTGTTGCCTGTATTCTGGATTCGGGCCTTTTGTCCGTGATGCCCAACTCACGCCTCTTGATCCCACCCCTGAAGGATTCTGATGTATCCTTCCGCATCCAGCTTCTCCTTCATTGATCCTAGCAAGCCCACTTACGCACACGGACAGATCCACCTTCTGAAAACTATATGGTCCTGTTGTTCCCACACACGTGAGCCTTCAGTGGGGACTTCATGGTGTGGGTTGCAGGGGACATGTTGGCATTTCCCTTCATGTCCTGTCCATGGGTCTAATTCTTCCCTCAACAGCCTTGGGTCCCTGTGCAGATTCCGTATTTTTCACATGCTTCCTGATACTCTCCTTTCCACTAAGCAAAGTGTGGCTCAGCTCTCCTCTGTGAGACATCTCCCGACAACCCTAGGCTTTGTTGTCTCCCCTGGACTCTCAGAGCGCTACTCTATACCTTAGCTGGTTCTTGGTCTTCCTGGCTCATTCCGTCCCTTTCCTTCCTTGTGCACTTGGCTTGCCTCCTGACAGGTGGAAGGTTTTATGAGATCTCTTCTGTACCAAACACAAGCTACTGTACTTTTGAGGGGCTGGATTTTTATTATCTGAACTTACCTCTTGAGCCGTATCCTGCTATTAACTCATCATTTAGTAGGAAGTTCGGAGTGAAATGGATGTATTTCCCCTCTTTTCCACACCCTCTGTGCTGTAGGGTATATGGATCATCCTCATGTACCCCATTCTGCTCAGTCACTATGACATTTGCCTAAAATAGAACAAATTTAAGCTACAATTTTGTTGTATGTAATTATGCATGATTTTACAACAGATTAAAGGCAGAAGGAGTGCCTTGAATTTAAGAGTTAAGATATTCTGAGAACTAAACATTAGCTGAATTTGTTGACACTTTCAGAAAGATCTTTAAAATTTAACCAGTTTCCATGAAACTTCTTTCCCTCCTTTATTACCCTCCCATTTTCCAGAGCAAAATATTCTCGGACATCAACATTGTAAAATTATGATATTATGGCACTATAAAAGCCATAAAGTTGGGAACATGTAATAGTATTTGCACATCACCCAGGACTGCACAGTGAAGAGCTGTGACAGTTTCAGCCAAGTCTCCATGGCTCCTCTATCAGCGAGGGCAGCAGGACAGTGCTTGTGAGGTCTCCTCTGTACTGAGTATAAAATACTGTAGCTCCATCATTTGTTTCCATAACCAGGTAGATCAGTATCATTCACTAAATTGTGCTTAACTGACATTATGATGTATCCAAGACATCTGATGATATTACATATGCTGAACTTAAACCTTTCATAGGATCAGGGTACCACCGTTGACTTCTCAGTAGGACTGAAGGGCAAGTTCACTAATGTAACCTTTATTGAGACTGCGTAGCTTGGTGTAAACAGTATGGGTTTTGAAGTTGAATAGATATTCAAACTCTGGGTCAGTAATTATTACTTATTTGCATGGAACAAAGTCCTTACCCTTTGTGAACATAATTATTAATTTTTGATAATAGTAACTAACTTGAGGCTGCATAGGCATTATAGACACGCGCGTGCGCGCGCGCACACACACACACACACACACACACACACACACACACACACACACGCCCAAATTGAAGGTACTTAATGGAAGTTTAATAAACTCTAGGTTTTCCCAGTTCCCTGTTTATCTTCATGCAAGCACTGTCAAATGCTTTTATCTGATGAAAACCCAAATGCTTTTGTAAACCACTCAATGGCTTCATGCCTTTGGGCTATAGTCTACATTGCTAGGCCATTCAATTTCTAAGAGAACCTTCAAGGGAGAGCTAAAATTAAAACAATCCAAGGAAATTTAAGCCAAGTGACAAAGATTTTTAAAAGACATGTTTTCCATGCCCTAACTACTCTGATGGTACTATAGTTACAAACACCAAGCCCACTCTATTGCTGAAGCCCTATGTTCTTCTCCATGCTCTGTTCTTAGCTCTCCTCATATATGCAATGGACTCTTATTCACAGTAGTTTCAAATGCTTTAGCATGTATTTAACCAGTGAATATTTGCATATCACCTGCAGTTTGTTTGTGTTCTTCAAGGTTAAGACATTTTGTGATTAGAAAAGAAGATGGAACCACTTGCCCCTTATTCTTGCTCACCCCTCTCTATTCTCCTTTGAATCGGCATGCCGGAAGGGCGAAAGCATGCTCCTTTACTTCACAGTTGCATTTTTACACGTATGGATGACGCTCAGTATGGGCTTGACTTTTCCCAACCCAATGCAAGTGAAGATTACCAGAACTGGATTGGGCTGGTCCCTGCTCACCCTCAGCAGGATAAACCTGACTCTTTCCTCTACTAAAAACTGAGCCAGGATCATGTGCATTGCAGAATAGAGATGTCCCGAGAAGCAGATTAAACTGTGGCACATGGCTTAGTTTGTGACTGAATAATTCGCACTTGTTACTGTTTCCATTTTTCTTTCTTATAATCATGTGGACTATGGGATAAAGTCCACACACTTTCTCAACAACACTCCTTGCAGTAACATAGCTCTGTCCCAGTATCAATGGCAAAGTAGATTTGAAAAGTTTTTCTCCCTCAACTTGAATTAGGCTCTTTTAAGAGAATCCCAAATCCTTACCTTTTCATAGGATTCTTGTTTGACTTTGCTATAATTATGAGCTGTCCAAGTGGCAGGAATTAAAATCTGGATAGTCCTGAAAAACACTCTTCTCTTGGTAGCATTGAACAGGTAAAAGGAAGCTTCAGTTAGCATCTCCTATAACCAAGCAGAAACACTGGCACCTGTATACAAATCCCTGTTTCTCTGAAGACACATAAACCACAGTGAAAAACACATAAACAGATTCTGAATGAAGCCCTGAAGGTTTTCTTGGAAAAGACATTGAATGGCCACCTGTAAGAGATTGTTAGTACACTGATTGTATGTCGGGGCTTGCCCTCACGATTTCCCCAAGTTTCTGAAAGGGTTTTAAGCTTTCACTGAACACATCCTGATGTCACACCTATGGGCATGTCCGGGCCTGCACCTTCTGAGGATATTACTTTCACTTTAAGCAATAACTAACAAAGAGGCTCTTAGGTAACGAACCTTCCTTTCCATGCTACAGTAAAAACTGTCATTATTTCAGAGAACATCGAGAAAAAACAAGGGATTTCTCTCTGGCAGTCTGCGTAGACTCTTGTGAATTCTTCCCTGGTAATTCTCCTTCTTGAAATGAGATAGCACAGGATGATCTTAACACACGCCCCCATGCTCCTCTGGCATTCAACCATCCGGTTTGCTTTCACCATCGCCAACTTTGGTTTCTCTAAGCCGTTCTCCAGGAGAGTCACATATAAAAACTACAATTATCTCCTACAGCTCACAGATGGTAATTAATAGAAAGACAGAAGAGGGCTCTATGAGGGGAGACTCTCCCCGACTATGTGATCTGGCCAGAATAGTCACAGTCCTGCAGTCTGCGTTGTCTTCAAGAAATACTGGTCTCTGTACTGCTCAAGTTCAAACCTGGTGGGGTTAACTTCTTAAACACGGCAACAGGTCTGAACTAATGGGCTAATGGTATTGACTGTATAATTGACACTCACCTTAATGTTTGCAATCAGGCTCAGATTCTCGGGTACCTGAGGATTAATCGCAACAAGCAATCCATCGTAGCCATTGTCTTGAAGCTTCACTCCGGCTCCTGGGAGAAGCAGTTCTGGACTTAGGGCAAACAGAAGAGTCACAAGTTTCAGCCCGCGGACAGGTCCTGTGTTACTCCTGTGGGCCATCTTGTACTGAAGCCTCCGGTTTACTCACAGAGAGCCTGCTGGGTACCTCGAGTCAGGTGATCAGTGTGGAAGCCGATGGCTTCTTCCTGCACTTGGAAGTTCTTGACAATACATGATGAAGGAGTTGCCTTCTTTGAAAAATCTGGGGTGGATCTATCTGGGACCTGTTGCTACAAGTTCTTCTCTAAGGCGGTAATTAGTTCTCTCCTGTTCTGTGGCTAAGCTTCCTCCTGAATCATATTTGAACAAGAAGACTTCCACCCCTTACTAACTTCATATCTTTTCAGAGAGAAAAGGGAAATGAGGCAAGAAGGAGCTTAAGAGCAATGGGCCTGTCTGCATGGCAATCAGAGCATTGGAATCCATCAGGCCACCTCAGCACCCAGTGATTTTCCTTCCTGAGTCCCTGGCAACTTCCTCCATCAACACCACTTCTCTTCTTCACTCGGGACACTGTGCCTGTTGTGACAGTCCCTTGCTTGCTTATTTTGAAGATTTGGAAATTATCCCATATGCCTGTCCCTAGAGCCCTGGGCCAGGCAGTCTGGGCAAGCTCTGAGCTGATGACTGGGGTTAGGAGACCAGATACCCCCCTAGGGAGGGCCAAGTGCCAGGAGCTTGGATGCTGTGCAGGCCAAGGCCTTTCCCCTGTCCCCAATGCCTTTACTCCCACTGCCAGGGAAAAGAATGAATTTCTTTCTAAGCACGGCTCTCCTGGGAATAAGGGCTTGATTCAATCAACTTGTATCTCCTGCAGCATCACAGAATGAAGCAGCAGGCTTCACAAATATTTTATGCCTTGTTTATGATCTCTGTTAACAACCCAGTGCTCTGAAATTTGCAGGTGAACCCTTTTAAATGTCATTCCCTGGATGCAGACATCATCTTTATTCCTGCTTTTCAAATGCTGATAATTAGCCAGTGTGTGGGACGGAATGCATACTATTAGAGAATGGTGGATTATACCATCTCTACCTGTGATTGACTATGGCAGCTGAATAAGAAATGTCCTCCATAGGTTCAGGTATCAGAATACTTGGTTCCAGGGTGGTGGCGCTGTTTGGGGAAGCTTAGGAGGTACAGTCTTGCTGGAGAAAAAGAATTTCCCTGGAGGTAGTCTTCGAGAGTTTAAAGCTCCGTGCCATTTCCAGCTAATTCTGTCTACTCTTGTTTACAGTTGAGAATAATATCTCTTGGTTTCCTGTTCCTGCAGGCACTGTCTGCTGCTCCCTGCCATGCCGTCCCATTTCAACGGATTCTTGTACCTCTGGGACCATAAGCCAAAAGGACACGTTCTTCATTTTAGAGTTTCTTATTTTTTCTGGTTTTGAACCCTTTTTTCCTTAAGTTGCCTTGGTCACAGTGTTTTATAATAGCAACAGAAAAGTAACAAACACTGCATCAAAGCTAAGGCTCAGGAAAACCTAAAGACCCGTTAAAATCAGGAGCAACAGCATCTGTTAAACAAGAGCGATGGGCTTCAGCTGCCGGTATTTATCACTATATCATGTTTTACATTTCCAGACTGTCCTTCTCTCAGAGGCGTTCCAATCCGTGGCCTATGGAGCTGCATAGATGACAACATCTTGTGTCATTGTCACAGGCTGGACCCAGCGACTGCTGCTGTGAATCTTCCAAAGCCGAGGGAAAGTTGTTTGCACAGAGAGCACATCTGGGGCCCTTCAGTCGCTTGCACATTCTGCCTGGCTGTGACCCATAGCTGAGGGCCTCTAAGGATTGTAGGGTGTCAGGCCAAGGAAAAAACCTGCCGCTGCTCTCAAAGTGGAGGTCACACCAAGCCTGTGCTCAGGATAGATTCACCGTCATTTTTTTTTTTCCCTAAAAAGTGGAGTCTTTGACCCAGGACTTTAGGCGCCCACCTTTGCTCTTGCGTGTCATGATAGCGTGCAGTCTTCAGTCCGGACTTGCTATGCATGCATTTCCTTTGCTGGATTCGTGATAAAGTGACTGCCATAAGCAACTCGTAGGAGGGAATATTTATTTTAGCTTGTAGGTATCTGAGGGTTTGGTCCACGTTTGCTTGACTCCATGAGCTTGGGCAGAGCCCCATGGTAGCCAGGTATGCCATTGAAGAACATCTTCATTTCCCAGGCTGCAGAAGGCAGAGAGGAGGGGACTGAGGACCTTATAAACTTCATAGGTGTGACCTTAACTGCCTGCTTCCTTCAGGTAGACCTCGCTTCCCACTGTACCTTGAATTTTCCCAGCTAGTACCACCAGTGGGGACCGAGGCTTTAATACGTGAACCAGTGGGAGACATTTTATAGTCAAACCAAAACCCTTTCTATGATTCTCATTTTCAAAATTAGATTTTATTAACATCTGCAATTGACGGATTAGAATTAAAAGCTTAAACAACACCTGTAAGAGAGAGGTTAACATCCACCATTTCCAAGTTCCAAAACCACAGAGAAACCCTGTCTTGAAAAACCAAAAAAAAAAAAAAAAGAAAGAAAAAAAAGAGTAATCAAATGCTTATAGCAGCCCTTAGCATACAGAGAGTAGCATTCAAATACTAGCGTTCATGGTTACTCCCACCGTCAAGACACGTAACTCTTATTTTTTTCCTTTCTCTCACTAATACTTATTGTTCATAGATTCCTGTACTATGAAAACTGCTGGGATGACAAAGAATAAGGTTTACTCCATTTCTCAGGGAGCTCACAGTCCAACAGGACGGGTGCCAACTTACAAAGTTGAGCCTCAGAGGCAACTGCATCGCGTTGGGAAGTATTTCTCTGTGGCCCAAGAGGGGTTGAAGGGCAAGAGTCTCCCGCAAGTTGAGCTGGGAAAGGCTAGTAGATGGTAGGTGATAGAGAGAGCCTGGGGGTGGGGGAATCTCCAGAGCAATCACCCAGAGGGTAGAGCCACACTCTGAGAGGCCAGGCATGAGGGGCAGGGTTAAGAGATAGAGAGGGAGACTTCTCTGAGAGCCCCCTTTCCGACTGTTCACCAGCTTTTCCTTCAGATTCCAGCTGTGGACTTGGGAGTTGCTTGCATGAGTGTCTCCATGAGTCAAACCTCCCTCCTTCCTGCTCTGAAAGTACCAGCCATTTGTATTCTCCTTTGGTGCACTATCCTGAGTCCACTCATGTTACGTCCTGATGCTGGATTCCTGTGGCATGACATAAGGGACGTGTCTACTTTTGCTTACTACTTTCTCAGCACCTCGCTCTGTCAAATCTGAATTTGCCGGATGAGCAAATTCTTTCAGGATAAATAAGAGCTAGATCATGAAGAAGCCTGGATTATGTCTTGAAATGCACATCCCCATCTCTCTTTCCTAGAAATGGCTCCTTCTGTCAGGGAAGATTTCCCGTTCACTGCTGCCCGACAGACAGCTCTTGGGTCTTCTGTTTCTCTGGGTGTGCTGGAGAATGGAATGTAGTTCGCGGTGTGGCTGCCAAACTTGCTCACCTGCAGCTCACATCACACCCTACTTTCTGAGGATCCTTTGCAGTGTGGTTTTCTTCCACTGGCTCATGTGGCAACTCCCCAAGGGAAGCAGTGGATGGTGACTCACTGTGCAGGAAGAAGCTCTTCGTTTTGACTTTTCTTCCAGCTTATTTCCTTATGCCAGGGTCTTGCGTGCTTTTTAAGAAAAAGTAGTCCATGCAGCAAAGCAACACAAAATGAAGTGAAACTCATTTCTTGTAAGAAGCGCTTCTTGCCATCATGTATAGAAATCACTCCCCGCATGAGAGGACAACTGAGGACCATGTTCAGTTATTGCAAGGGGGCTGCTAGTTAACCCTGAAAGAATCACACAGAAACTGTATTAATTTAATCACTGCTTAATCCATTAGCACTAGCTTCTTATTGGCTAACTCTTACATCTTAATTTAACCCATTTCTATTAATCTGTGTATTGCCACGTGTCTGTGGCTTACTGGGTAAAGTTCTGGTGTCTGGTCCCTGGCAGGGCTCCATGGCTTCTTTCTGACTCTGTCCTTCTTTCTCCCAGCATTCCATTTAGTTTTCCCCACCGAGCTCTGTTCCTCTATAGCTCTGCTGTAGGCCCGAAGCAGTTCCTTTATTAACCAATGATATTCACAGCATACAGAGGGGAATCCCACATTCAGTCTCTCCCTGTTTTGGTCAACAGCTAACAATTACTGATGCAGGTCAGGCTAGTATTGGCTATACAGAATACATGCAACTTTGCAAAGAATACCTTAAGTCAGTAAGTAGTCTTGTCCAACTTCACCTGTTTAAACCCAAGCAGGTATGTCGGGGCTTTTCTTATGTTGCTCTGATACTCTAGGCTTGGCGCCCATTCTTGTCTCTCTACTTCCTATCTCCCTGGTTCTGGACCAAACCCTCCCTCTGATCACTGTTCTAGATTCTGCTCTTATCATCTGTTCCCTACAAGATTCCCAGCCACTCACTCATTTTTCTGAAGGTACCTTGATGAAGCACACTAATACAAGTTCAGGGTCAGAATTTGGGGTTCATCCTGAAGATCCAAAAAGCAAAGCAGTCAGCCACTGGCTACCTCGACCTCAGACTGAAATGGTGGTCCTGTCTCTAGGAATCTTAGAATGAGACCGTGTTTTGAGAGTGGTTTCCTCCCATTCTATAATCTTCTCTAGGATTAAAGGTGTGCACCACCGTGATTAAAGTCATGTACCACCTGATTTAAATGGCAACTAGTGCGGATGGAATTAAAGGTGTGTGTCACCATAACCTGGTCCGTAAGGCTGACCAGTGGGACTGTTTTACTCTCAGATCTTCAGGCTGCCTATTAAAATACAATTGAAATGCCACTACACCTTGGGAAATGCCACTAACCCGCTTCTGAAACCTATATCTGCCCTCTGGATATAGGTTTGCTGTCAAATTTCATGCTGGGAGATGTCTTTACTACTTTCTCCTTCCCCTTGATGACCCTACAGTAGATAAAACAAAAAAAAAACAAAAGTTGGGAAAAGTGACTTGGCCAAGTAATTAAAAATGAGTCCTAAGCACAGTGTTCTATTCTAAAGTGACTCCCAGTGAAGAATTGAGCCTCTTGTGTCCACAGGGTCGATGATGCCTGATGAAGTGGAAAAAAACTGGACCTGTGATTTCCCAGGGCTCATTTCAACATTCCGTGAACTTTACTACTCTGCCCTGCTTTTATCTGCTTGCAAGAAAATAAGTTATCCTATTTCACTAACTCAAGAATCAAACCCATCTTTGTTCACTGTCTGGTCTGCTGGCCAGCTTGACCCTTGGAGGACCTGTGTGTTTCTTTTCATGAAGACTTGGCACACAGCAAGGGATGGATGTCAGGGAAGAGGGCAGATCTGAAATCTTTAGTCAGAAGTCTTGGACTCTTTCTTTGTACTTTGGTTCTGACTGCCCCATTTAAAAGGAGAAAATGCATGTCTCTGTGGCAGAAATGCGAAGTTCATGCAGTGCTTATGAAATTTATCAAATTAAAAGTGGGAAAAAATGATCACCATAAGAATGTAAGGCTTTGCCCAGGGATCAGATAAATTCCCTGCCTTCTTGATTAAATTTTATTTAAATTTATATTCATTTTCAAAGACAAGGGACAAGTTGGATGCTCCACATAACTCCTGGAAAGCCGTATACTCTTGAGTCTTCACCTTGTCAAACCATGGCGATGGAGAACAGGAGGTGGGGTGAGATGAAGCAAGGGCAGAAAGGAGCATTTCAGCACGTGGCTCTCGCGGGCTACTTATGCAGGGGCTGGTGAGAAACTGATTCCAGAACTGAATAAGACAGGGACATGTTTCAGGGCAGAAGGAGGCACTGAGTTGGGATCCTGTGATGTTTCCCACACTGAAGACCTGGCAGCTTCGGAAATAATTAGAACTAATATGTTTGTTGGTGGTATGGTGTTTTGCAGGCTTAAAAATAATTTCTTTCTCTGTCTCCTTTCATCGCCTGATGAAGGTTAATATTCCTGAGGATGCCTATGTGTTTGTCTTTGGATTCACCTTATTTAGCTTCTCTAGGAACATGAATTATAGGCTCAATGTCCTTTATTTATGGCTAGAAACCAAGTATGAGTGAGTACATCCCATGTTCCTCTTTTTGGGTCTGGCTTACCTCACTCAGGATAGTGTTTTCTATTTCCATCCATTTGTATGCAAAATTCAAGAAGTCCTTGTTTTTTACTGCTGAGTAATACTCTAATATGTATATATTCCATACTTTCTTCATCCATTCTTCCGTTGAAGGGCATCTAGGTTGTTTCCAGGTTCTGGCTATTACAAACAATGCTGCCATGAACATAGTTGAGCATATACTTTTGTTGTATGATAGGGCCTCTCTTGGGTATATTCCCAAGAGTGGTATTGCTGGATCCAGGGGTAGGTTGATCCCAAATTTCCTGAGAAACCGAAACACTGCTTTCCAGAGTGGTTGCACAAGTTTGCATTCCCACCAGCAATGGGTGAGTGTACCCCTTTCTCCACAACCTCTCCAGCAAAGGCTATCATTGGTGTTTTATATTTTAGCCATTCTGACAGGTGTAAGGTGGTATCTTAAAGTTGTCTTGATTTGCATTTCCCTGATCGCTAAGGAAGTTGAGCATGACCTTAAGTGTCTTTTGGCCATTTGAAGTTCTTCTGTTGAGAATTCTCTGTTCAGATCAGTGCCCCATTTTATAATTGGGTTGATTAGCCTTTTACGGTCTAGTTTCTTGAGTTCTTTATATATTTTGGAGATCAAACCTTTGTAGGTTGCAGGGTTGGTGAAGATCTTCTCCCAGTCAGTGGGTTGTCTTTTTGTCTTAAGGAGACGGAGACAGAGACCCACACAGGAGCACCGGACAGAAATCTCAAGGTCCAAATCAGGAGCAGAAGGAGACGGAGCACGAGCAAGGAACTCAGGACCACGAGGGGTGCACCCATACACTAAGACAATGGGGATGTTCTATTGGGATCTCACCAAGGCCAGCTGGCCTAGGTCTGAAAAAGCATGGGATAAATCCGGACTAGCTGAACATAGCGGACAATGAGGAATACTGAGAATTCAAGAACAATTGCAGTGGGTTTTTGATCCTACTGCACGTACTGGCTTTGTGGGAGCCTAGGCAGTTTGAATGCTCACCTTACGAGACATGGATAGAGGTGGGCAGTCCTTGGGCTTCCCACAGGTCAGGGAACCCTGATTGCTCTTCGAGCAGATGAGGGGGGGGGGACTTGATCGGGGGAGGGGGAGGGAAATGGGAAGCGGTTGTGGGGATGAGGCAGAAATCCTTAATAAATAAATAAATTTAAGAACAAAAAAAAATTTCTTACATTTATTTACTTAGTGTGTGATGTTGTTGGTGTGTGTTGGGGGTGTGAGTGGTTGCATGTGTAATGGGGTGTTCATGTGGAGGTCAGAGGACACCCTGTGGGGATCACTCCTTTCATTCCACTATGTTGGTCCCAGGGATTGGACTCAGATCCTTAGGCTTGGTGACAAGAGTCTTTGCCCACCAAAGAAAACTTTGGAGTTTTCAAAGCACGTCCACATACCTTACTCCACAAGACTCAATGAGTTATGATGCCTCAGTTTTGCTAAATTAAAAATTAAATATAGGTAATTATCTTTTCTAAGGATCATTTTAATGAGACTTGTCTTGAGTTCAAGGACAGGACTGAGGTCATGGGGGCTCTAAATAATTCTGTGAAGATCAGTAGAATGTTCCTTGTGATGTAAAAAGCAGGAAGTGTTGATTGCATTCATTTTATATAGAAGTCTGATCACAGCAGTTAAACTCTTGAGACTTGGATCAAAATGAAGAGATTCACTTGTTGAGAATTATTTCCCCATTTCTTGCTAATTTCACTGTGGAAATAGCTTATTAACAACACGAGAGAGAGAGAGAGAGAGAGAGAGAGAGAGCGAAAGAGAGAGAAGTTATTTTTGTCAAATAAGTGGCTAATAAGAATTACTATTAACAATTTAATACAGACAGTTGGAGAAATGGTATTAAATAGTACCCATTTGAAAAGCAGGCATAAAATTACTTTCTATTAAATACTGCTTTATCTGAACCTGGTAGAATACAACATCATATCTTTGATATCAGATGTTGTTATTATTACTATAGATATTTTTCAGAGATGAAAATTAGCAGAAACCAAAGGGGATTTTTAGAAGAGATGAAGAATAACCAGAAGGACCGGAACCACTTCAGTTTGCTTTCTGCTCTGACCCTGACATCAATGTGTCCCTGACATCCCAGGGTTTTGCCAGGTTCCCCTGCTGCCTCCAGTCACACGGAGAAGCAATGGCAGGTTGTGTTTGTTTTCTTTCCTCTATTTTGTCCTTAGTATTTCATTTCACCTAGCCACCCCTGTGAACAGTCAGCCAAGGAGTTGGAGACCCAGACTCTGGATTAGGGTTCCAGTTGGAAGGCCTGGATTAGGGCTCAGCCCACTGCTCAAGTGGTGCAGGCCTCTGGGCCTCTGAGTTTTCAGAGCAAATTCTCAGCCAAGGGAACTGACATACACAGACCTCGCTTCTATGATGCAACAAAATTCATTGAGAACTTCCCAAATTCTATTATATTTAAAATTATCACCTTTTCAAAACTGTGTGTTGTACACAAGCCAGTCAAAGATTATGTTTTTGTTTTATGTTTGGGCAGGTAAAATATATGTCAGCTGTCTTGTAGTCTTTTTAGGCTTATTTATTTATATCTGTAGCCATGATTTTCATGGGGTCTCCCCTGATCAAACATGCAAATATGATCTCTGTTAATCTTGAATGAATCCACAGTCTTTTGTTTTCTATGGAAACAAAAGCATAACCTCCTCCCTATCACAACGTATTTTTGACTTCCATTTTGAAGACATTTTAAAAATCTATAAGTTGGTTTAATTTTGCAGTTTTCATAATCCACTGTCTCTCAGCCGCTATTGTTTGCCTATCTAAGACACCACACAGAATCCAGACGCTCTGTGAATTTCCCATTTTTATGTGGCTAACTTTTTATATTATTTTATTCTCTTTAAAAACTTTATTTTATTATTTATAAACTATTTTTCTATGTGTCTATACTCATTTTTTCTCACTGAAGCCTATGTACCTTTTTAAACACACTCTAACCTGTTTAGAGCTTTCTTCAATCTGGATCTGTCTTTGCTGAGCATCGGTAGTCTTCTTAGATTGCATGAGACAAATCTTAAACTACTAAACAGCTGCCATACTGCTCAGCTCAGTACACGGCACTGGCGGCTCCAGACTGCAGGCAGCATCTGGTAGCTGCATTTCTGTACACCACCAAGCCTACCAAAGAGCCTGTGGTCACCAGAAAGCCAAATTTGACTCCACGTTCCAAACTTTATTTATTTTTGATGCTTTCTCAGGCCTTATGTGGATATATGTGGCCAGACGTTGGTTAGCAAATGTAGACAGACTTTTCTTTGGGCTGCCAGCTCACAAAAAATAACACGGAGACTTGCTATTTATTTGGTAAGCTCGACCTATAGCTTAATTTGTTCCACTAGCTCTTACAACCTCACCCATCTATGTGTGGCCATGTGACTAATAGCTTCACCTCTCCTCCTACATGCCTTGCTCCCTCTGCATCCAGCTAACGACTTCTTCTTCTGTCCCCAGACCTCTCCTTCCTCAGAAGTCCCATCTAACGTCTCCTGCCTATGTAATGGCCATTCAGCTCTTTATTAAACCAATCACAGTAACACATCTTCACACAGTGTAAAGAAATATTCCACAACATATTGTGAATGGGATTATTTTTCTGTGTCATCTTTAAACACTTTTTTTTTCTATCTATGAAAAAGGGTTGTTCTCTTCAGCACTCCAGGGAGAAAAACATTGCATTAATTATTAATTTTTATGGTGGTACTATAATTTAAATACTTTGTAAAGAACTTCAAAGTGCCATTTTATTTTTTTTATTTAAATTTATTTATTTATTAAGGATTTCTGCCTCGTCCCCGCAACCGCTTCCCATTTCCCTCCCCCTCCCCCGATCAAGTCCCCCTCCCTCATCTGCTCGAAGAGCAATCAGGGTTCCCTGACCTGTTTAATACACACACAAACACATATTCACATGTTCACCATCAGGTCCAACTAAGTTTTACAATATAAAAAAAAAAAGCACTATCAGATCCTCCTCTTTCTTCACTAAGATCTTGTTTTGCTGGTTTTGCAGTTTAGGAAGTATAGCAGCTTTATATAAGTCATTTGGGACCTGGAAGGCACTTTGGAGAATGACGTCCAGAGACAATGCCACACATCGGAGTTTTTAGTCACCTTATCTTGGCCTTTTTCAAATTTCTCCTGCAGAAAAGCAAAAGCAGAGAGGGCATTTTCGATCCAGTGTCAGGAGAGCAGTTGAGACTTTCGGGAACTACACACAAAGCTATGCTTTTTCTCAAAGCAAAAGCATTAAAAAGCCTCACCAGAGAAACCAGAGCAGAAACAAAGCTCCCCGCCGGCCTCGCCCTCTCGCTCCCGCCAATCACAGCAGGAATGGAACCGCGCTCTAGAGTCCTGGCCAATCAGCTACGTGGGAGCTTCTGGCGGAGGGGCGGGGCGTCCGTTTCCAGAGAAGCCGCGGGCCGGTTACTAGCAACGCTTGGTTCTTCCGTGGCGCGGCTGTGGCCACCGCCGCCCGTTCTGGTGACTCCTCAGCTCTTGCCTCGCGCGCCCTGTCCTCCCTTCTGCCTTTCTGCTCTTCTCTCCGCACTCCCTGCCTGCCGAGGCGACCCAGGACCGGACAGGATCTCGAAGGACGCCACAGCCAGCGCAGGTAGCGGCGGCGGAGGATGACGTCACGACGACGTTGGTCGCCGCGTTCCGGGGCGGGCTCTGAGCGTGGGCCGCGGGTGACCCTAGGAAGCTAGGGGCGCTGGGGAGCGGGGTTACCCGGATGTGAGCTTCATGCATACCCTTGGCAGGTTAAAAAAAAAGTTAAGAATTATTGAACTTCAAGTATTTGCTTAAACTTGTATAGGACGGGCCTTTGTCTCACCACTAACAAGTTGTACAAAGTGCAGTGTTTGTCAGTTGGTCATGCTTTGCACTTAACTGAAAACGCTTGGACAGCACCTGGTTTCTGCAAAAAACCCTTACTCAACTGAAATGAGAGTTTAGTTTATAAAGATAGGCTATATTTTATATTAAAGGAAAGTGTTCCATTTTGTGTAGCGGACAAATATTTTTGTATTAAAGTATTACATTTTGCTCATCTAATTTTGGTTATAGAATTGTCACAACACAAAAACAGTGAAGTGGCTTTGAACATGCGGATAATCTTCGTGTTGGTGAAGATGATTTCTTGTAACTTCTGTGGGCGTTTCTGACACTCACCCAGTTCCCAGCCTTGTGTTTTGAGGATTCTGTAATGATAGTCTGCTGAAGTCATTCTTAGAGCCCATCCTACTTCCATTTCCTCTTGTGAGAAGATACCTTGAAAGCAGTTTTGAGAAAGAAAACTTTATTCACACTTGCAGATTACAGCTCATCACTGCAGTGAAGGCAGCAGGAACTTAAAGCAGCTAGAAACATCCATAACCAGGAACAGGGGAAAACTGAGTGCATGCTGGCTTTTATTTAGCCCGGGTCCAGCCTATAGTATTGTGCCACCTATAGTCTGGATGGTTCTTCCCACCTCAATCCAACTGAGACAATCCCAGACAGGCATGTCCACTAACCAACCAGCCTAATCAAGACTGTTTCTCATGGAGACTGTCTTCCTACTCATTCTAGATTGTGTCTGGATGATAATTAAAATTAACCACCACAGATTCCCATTTTTTACCACACATTGACTTTATTTACCATTACAGATGTAGTTAATAATTGTAGGTGGTGAAGCACATTTTTGCTTTATAATTTGTCTTATGCACACTCACTAATAGCCCGGAAAACTACCTGAGAACTCACTTAACGTACTGATTCCCACATGATTCTCGTTTTAGAAAGTATTTCCTAAGAACGGAAGGTCCCTATCATTTCATGCTGGTTTAAGTTTTACTTCTAAATATAGAAACCATTTTATTTTGTTTGTTTTAATCCCTCAGAAAGGTCGGTCAGGGGACAGAAAAGTGAAAGCAGTAGTCTGTCATACTCATTGAGAGTACTACGCCTTTCCAGGCACTGCTTACTTTTCCACGGCTTGTAGACATTTGGGAATCAACTATAAATAAGACATTTTTTTTTCTCTAGATTCTAGCCCGTGGAGAGATAAACATTTAAACACGTGGATGAGTAAAAGATAAATGCGAATTCTTCCTTGAAGAGCTGAGGTGGTTACAAACCAAACAGACGCACAAATGCGTTTGTGGTGACTTGGCAGAGCGTGTTCTTCCTTAGCCTATTTTGGCTTTTCGTGTGATCTGTATGTTTGCACTTCTTCTGGGCTGTAAATACCCTTGTGTATTCTCTGCAGTGTGATGTTGTAGTAACAGATGTTGCACAATTCAGAAGCCAGAGATCCAGGGAGAGTGACACAGGATCTCTGGGTTAAAATTCCTTCTGAATTTTAGCTACTAAATATTTGTCACGCATTGTACATAGAAACATCAGACAATTTAATGCAGTTTTTGCAGGTGAAACCATGCCCAGACAGCAGTTGTGATTTTGATATTGTCTTTGAGACGCTTTATACATAACTGGGTCTTTATCTCAGAGGGTAACAGCAGTAAGGAATGATGTGTGATAACATACGGTCCCTAGCTTTAAGCATCCGTGAAAAGTTGCTGAAGCACCTAGAAGAGAGCTACTGAGTTGATGGAGATTCCTACTAGTGATGGAAGTTGCTCAGAGGGAACCTTTTCCTATCTCACACCGGAGAGAGGACGTGTCCTACAGTGTGCTAGTGGGAGCCACCTCAGCAGGTATCCAAACCTCATTTCCTAACTTCCATATCAAGTGCAGTAATCAGTCAGGAGTGTCCTCACATTTAGTCTTCAGTCGTTAAAATATACCTATATAACCTAATTATAAAAGTACTTATTTAGCAGTTTAGAGCAGTTGCCAGTCTTTTTAATATATTTTCTATTATTTGTTTGTTTGCTTTACTTTTTGAGACAAGACCTCACTGTGCAGCCTAGGGTGATGCTGAATTCTCAGGCCTTTCTTACCCTGGGGTTACAGGTGTATGGTTCAAGTTTTTATTCTTAATGAAAGCAATAGGAAAGCCAACCAATTCTATTAAAACTTTGTAAAGCAAATATTATTGCCTGGTATATTATTGTGTAACAAATGATTATCTTGTTTTCCTTTGTTTGAATTGTAAATTACTTGTTATTTGTGTGAGTTAATATAGTAATAGTAATCTTAAAATGTCATTATTGTCATTATGGGTAATATAGTCTAGTGTCTAGGTTAGCTGGCAGAAAGTAGAAGATGGTGTTTCACCAAATATAATTGTTGATTTTCAGACCGTGGTTTTGAATGAAGGACAGTTTATCATAAGCTTTTTACTTTAAGCCAGTGGTATTTAAGAACAAAATTTTCTCCTTGCCATATATGTAAGATGCCAATAATTTTATTTTCGTGTGTGTGTGTGTGTGTGTGTGTGAGAGAGAGAGAGAGAGAGAGAGAGAGAGAGAGAGAGAGATAGAGAGAGATATTTGTGCTGTGTAGGTCAGAGGACAATGCTGAGAGTCTGTTCTGCACTCCCACCATGAGGTCCGGGGTCTTAGCAGATCTCCAGGCTGCATGGCTTGAGCCTTCCCCTGCTGAGCCACCTTCCTGCCCCATCAGTTCTAAATACAACATTCTGTAAAGAAACAGTGCGATGCTCTCACACTTGTTTTGTTTATAAATACTGAAAAAGCTTCTTTAAAGTTTAGGGATTATAGCTTTTTATTTATTAAAAATTTAAAGATGTATTTGATTTATATATATGAAAATTTTGCCTCCATGCATGTGTGTGCTCTACATTCATACGTGGTGCCAATGGAGGCCAAACAAGGGAGTTGCAGACAGTTGTGAGCCACCATGTGGGTGCTGAGACTAGAACCTGGTTCCTCTGGAGGAGCACCAGTGCTCTTAACTGCTGAGCTGTCTCTCCAGCCCTGTAGATAAATTTTAATTGCTCATAACTTATGATTCCATAAAAGCAGAATGTAAGTAAAATGAATTATTATCTTCTGTATCCCAGGCCCACCTCTTTTTCGTTTCTTCTCAGCTCACATTTGGCCTGGACACCTATAGTCCTGATGATAAGGCTTCCCCTAGGGGCATCTGTAAATCAAATTAATGGCAGTCTGCAGGCAGGCTTGTCTGTTCTTATTGTACATTAAAAAGTTTCCAGTTTGTGTGTTAGATGTAACTGAAAGTTTATTTGTCTGTATTAGCCTCAAGCAAGACATCGTAAATGAAAAGACAGAGCTAGAGGCAGCGCTTAAGGAAGCTGAGTCGGCATCCTCTTCAGTCGAATTACTTTTGCCGCTATTTAAGAACACCGTGGAAGGAATTAGTTTAGAAAATGTGAGTATTGGACTTGAATGGCTAATGAGATGGAAAGTGAGCAGAACATTCAGAATGACCTGACTAGGGACTCAAATCTTAATGGGAATGCCCACATATGGGTACATGATACCAAAAATTGGGCTGGGGGACAGTGTTCTTTATCCTGCCATTAAAAGGCAGAAATCTCTCAGACATGCACCTAGTAAGAGACTGAGCTGGAAACTGCAGATTGATGTGTGGCTTACCTGACCTTGAAACAGAGAAGGAGATTTTCTGAAGAGTTCATTTAAAACTACAACTGCGGACTGCAGAGACGGCCAGGGGTTAGCAGCACTGGCTGACTTCTGGAAGACCATCCCTCCAGTTTCAGAAGCTCTGATGCCCTCTTCTGGATTCCACGGGCACCAGGCATACGTGGTGCACGTACAAACATGCAAGCAAAATACTCATTTATATAAAATAAAAATAAATAGGTCTTTAAAGAATAAAATTCTGAGAGATGCCTTTACCTGTTTTCTGTGGTGTCATTTGGAGCAGAAGATGGCTAAACTCCATTTGGGACAAGAATAGATAGCACTCTGTAGTTTAGTAGAACAAATACTGCAAAGCTGTGGAGTTGTCCAGCTTATTCTATTTTAACACACCTCATAGTGCATCCTGTCCACTATGGGTAAACTTGTCAAGGCTCACCAGCACTACACACAAAATAATGATTACAGCTGACACTAGGAAACAGTTCCTCATTCCAGCGTATTTTACTTAGTGTTTTCTTAACATGTGTATATGTGCTTTTTTTATTTTGTCAGGTTAATCTTTCTGCATCCAGTTTGAAGAAGATTTTTGAACAGCAGGAAATATTAGCAAAAGAACTAGACACTTTTAACCGTGTGAAATTAGCCATAGAACAACTTCTCAAACAGACACACTACGAACAAGTAAGGCTCCTGTGCCGTGTATTCCCATGTCCTGTGTTCCCGTGCCGTGTGCCCCCATGCCGTGTGCCCCCATGCCGTGTGCCCCCGTGCCGTGTGCTCCTGTGTCCTGTGTTCCCGTGCCGTGTGCCCCCGTGCCGTGTGCTCCCGTGTCCTGTGCTCCCGTGTCCTGTGTTCCCGTGCCGTGTGCTCCTGTGTCCTGTGCTCCCGTGCCGTGTGCCCCCGTGCCGTGTGCTCCCGTGTCCTGTGCCCCCGTGCCGTGTGCTCCCGTGTCCTGTGTTCCCGTGCCGTGTGCCCCCGTGCCGTGTGCTCCCGTGCCGTGTGCTCCCATGTCATGTGTTTTTTTTAAAGATACATAAAACACAGAAATCACAGCAAAATATATAAATGTGATTACATCAAACTAAAAAGCTTCTAAATAAAGTAAGATAACAGCATGGAGACAGTCTACAGAATAGGAGAAAATATTTGCAGGCTTCTTGCAGAGTTGATATCGGTAGAAAATGAGCTCCCAAACTTGACAGTAATCATGCTTAAAACAGACATGTGTGGTTTTAAACACTGGTATTCCGCATCTCCCTCACAGACAGGAGAGAGCCCGCCCAGCTTGTTGAAGGACCTCAGTGACAACGAGAGCGAGAATGCTGTGAGTGTTTTCCACTTGACAGCCTCTTTGTGACGCTTTTGGCGTCTTTGTATACTATGTGGTGTTAGCTGGCATTAGTCACGTTCTGAATTTCTCATTCTTTGTATTTCCTGAAGAGTCTTAAGAAGAAGGTGCTTGAAAAAGACACCTATATCCAAGAGCTTTCATGTCTGTTTCAGAATGAAAAGGTAAACACATTCTGATTTTTAACCTTAACTTCTATTTTGTCAGTATTGACCCCCTTTCTCTTCCTCCCACCCTGCTCTGGAATCCTCAGTCATGAGCACAATTGAAGATGTTTTGGCAGTTTAGATCAGTGTTGATTTTTATGTATCAAATAGAGCACCTTAACTTTTTAAGTTTTCTGTTTGTTTAGTTTAGTTTTGTGCTGCTTAGGCTCCTTGGCGTAAACCACCACAAATTCTGTGCTGGGTTGGGCGATGGGCCAGTCGGAAGAGCACAGCCTGAGCTTAGTCCCCAGAACCCTTGTAATTCTGGCCCTGGAAAGGGAGAGGCGGGAGGAATCCCTGGAGCTGGCTGGCCAGCCAGACTAGCTGGTGAGCTCCAGGGCAGTGAGGGGCCATTCACAGGAGCTGGATCATGGTCCTGAAGATGACACCCAAGGTATTCCTGTGATCCCACACACATGTCATATTTGTGCGTGTGTATGTATGTGTCTCTACACCTGTACACAGCTGGCAACACCTGCCATATACACATGCACATCTTAAAACTATACATTGATATTTTTGTTTCTTTGGAAAAATTAAATAGTTTTGTTATATGGAGGAACATATTGCACAGACTTTAAGTTTTACTTGGGAGGAGAGATGGGAAGGTTTGTAGGAGAAAATCAGAAGTCACTGGGAGCTTTACCTGCAGTTTTATATGAGAGGAGTGCCCTGCTTCAGTGTCTGCTCAGCTGCAGTCAAACTCTGGGCTCTAACAAAGACAAAGGGACACTGTAGTTATTATCATCATCTTTCTTTTCTGTTACAGGAAAGTGCTTTGAAAGCAAACCGGTTTTCTCAGTCAGTCAAAGTGGTACATGATCGTCTACACCTCCAAATTCAGAAAAGGGAGGCTGAGAACGATAAGTTAAAAGAGCATGTAAAGGTTATGAATATCCATTTTATAGTCTCAGGAATAAAGTGAATGAAAAATCTAACTTTAACAGCCTGGTTTAATTGTGGAATTCAGTGATAATAAAAGTATGTGATTTTTGTGTTTCTGTGGAAAACACTGAATGTAAATCTAACCTTCTGAATATGTAGGTTCAGATCACTGTATGAAAATGTTTCTCTTTATATTTCAATCTAGGAAGAATGTTTTTCTTTATATTACTAGTTCTCTAATAATGATATGGAAACTTGTTATTAATTGTGAAAGCTTGCCCTTAGCTTAGGCTTATTCCCAACTAGCTCTTAAAACTTAAATTAACCCAACTCGCTCTTAAGTTATCATTAATACAATTAATTTATATTAACCTACAGTCTGTCACATGGCCCATTACCGAGTTAGTACCATCTGTCCAACTTCCTCTGCATCCAACTGACCAATCTTCTGTTTCAGATTCTTTCTCAGAGTTCCTGTCTCTGCCTGGAAGTCCTGCCTGTCCTCTCCTGCCTAGCTGATGGCCATTTAACTCTTTATTAAATCAATCAGAAGGTGCCTTAGGCGGGTGAGGTTGAACAGAGACATGTTGTCACATAGTATACAGAAAGATTATCCCAGCAGAGACTTTAAATCTTTCTCATCGTACAGTTAATTTGTGTTTATAATGGACACTTTTGTAACTTATGAAAACATAAGTTAAACTAGCTTAAGGACACTGAAACGATTGTTACCATTTTGCTGCAGAGCATTCTGGTCTTTTTCCATGCCCAGGTAGCCTTTTAGGGTATTCTCACATGTATCTAATAGGCAATCAGTAAGTTGTTTCTTTTGCTGCCAGTTATAGAAATTGGGAAAGAGCTTAGTTTTGTGTTTAGTGCACTGAGCAGCTCCCTTTGTATTTGCGCAGTGAGAAGGAAGGCTTGGTTTAGAAAGGTGTCCAAGCCACAGTCGGTTTGAGGTCAGAGCCTGAGGGTGCTGCTATGTGTCACAACTTAATTGGACCACTGTCTTACTTTTTGCCAAAGGAAAAGCAACAGTGTTCCTACCTCCAGAGACTTCTGCAGACCAAGGGTGAGGACGTCTAGGTAGACCTCAGCTAGTTCTTGTCCCGAATCCAGAAGATATCTGCAACCTGTAGCACCTGCTTGTCCTTCAGTGGCAAAGAGCTTTTGCCTTTCTAAGGGCATTAAGCAGGTTTATGGAAGACGTAATTTTTTTAAATTAATTTTGTTCTTTGGCAATTTCATACTTGTGTCTGGTATATTCTGATTACGCTCCCCCTGGCTTCTGCTATCTCTTTTCTGTCCTTATCACCCCCTCCCCGTCCCTACCACCCCCTTCCCTAGATGCCTAATGTTCAGTGTTGCTTTCATTTTAACCCTGGCCATCTGCGTGGCCATCAGAGTCTGGCAGTGTCAGTAGTGGTAGCCTATTGAAGGCTTTGGTTTCCCCTTTCCTGGACTCTGTTAGTAGGAAGGAGTCATTCCTTCTCAGTACCTGTTCCTCCCAGAACCTCCCGCTGTAGCCGTGCTGGGTCCTCTTGGCTCTGCAGGGTGAGGACACAGGCTGGTGTGCGTCCCAGGGTTGTGTAGGCACCACAGGCAACAGTGCGACCTAACCTGCCAGTCCACTTCAGATTGTCTTTCACGGTCTAGTGCCCTCAAATGGCAGCTGAGGATGTTTTCTTAGTTCTAAATGAAATAATGAATTATTTTCTAATAGAAGTTTTAGCAATATTTTTTTGCTTTTAAAATCAGGACAGGCTCCAAAGCCACAGAGAAACCCTGTCTCGAAAAACCAAAAAAAAAAAAAAAAATCTACTTGATCAATCTGGAGGCAGAACACGAGGCTAAAATCCAGAGCTCTGCTGTGGCATCCCCATTTTGAGATGATACTGGGTCTTTAAGTAAATGCAAAAACAGCGTAATGTGGTGGTGACACCGTGTGGCCATATGGGGGAATGACTGGTGCGCTCCTTGTGGACGGGTCCTTGCTCACACATGGACTTGACCTTCTAGCTTGTTTTTTCCCTTTTACTCTAGTGCTCCGTGAGCCTTTTTTTTTTTTTTTTTGTCTGTTTAAGATAGATTTGTAGAGGCAGCTGAAGAGGTAGTTGCTGCTTCGGAGTTTACCTAGCCAGTCTGCAGAGACGAAATCCAAAGACGTGCTTCTTAGTTATGCTGGAGAAAGTGAAGGGAGCCATAGCTTTTATTGGTCGCAGGGTCATGTAGAAAAGCCTGTCTACTACTGTGTATCTTAAATTTATTTTTAGTTGAAATGACTGCCCCAGGCAATGAAGCGTCAAGCATGGATTCTGTAATGTCAGATTTAACATATATGTAATTTTAAACATACAGAAGCATAACACTCTCTAGTCATTAGTTCTTACATACTTAATATTCATTAATATTTACAAAGAGCACTTGATGCTCGGATACTTGGGATAATCTGAAAGGACAACGGAACAGTGGTCACACCAGAGCAGCCCTCATGTTCGATGCAGCGTGTGTCGGGAACCGGTCCTGCCATTGGCACTGTCCCACCCAGTGGCTGCAAGCCTGCCTGTGGACACCCGTTTGACCTGCTTCGTCAGACTGTGTGGACCTGGCAGCCAGTGATTCATCTACACTGCCTGGCCGTGGAGTCGTTCGTTTCATGAGTTGCTCTCCTGGTTATACCTTCCTAGTATCAGCGGATGCCTTTTGGTCCTAGAGTTAAGATTGGCCACCAGGTCTCTGCTTACCCTGTCTTCGTCCTCCAAGCCCTGCACATCTTGTCCCCTGAGGCACTCCTGTGTGTTTGTCAAGCTACCAGTTCTTTCTGAGCTTTGCATACGTAGGGTTAAGATCATGTATTCAGCTGTTCAGTGTTCTATTTCATACATGAGCTAAATGATGTCTTATCATTGGGGCTTTAAGGAAGCTGATTTTTTTTTTGGCACAATCACAAATATTAGCCTCTGTAGTCATAGCACATTAGTTTTAAGTATACTGCAATATTTTGAGTTTTCATTTTTTAACTTGCTACAGGAAGTTTTGGCTATGTCACCTCTTATCACTGTTTAACTTTTTAACTATTCATAATTAGTTGTTTAGATAAAATCTGTGTGGAAGGTGGCATGTGTTTTTGCAACATTATACATTGAAGCTTTCATATAATTTAATTGCTTTTATTATTTTTTAGAGCTTGGAAGCCCAAATAGCCAAGTGGAACTTGCAGGTGAAAATGAATAAGCAGGAGGCTGTAGCCTTCAAAGAAGCAAGTCGGGAGAAAGCTGCGGCTCTGCAAAAGGCTTCAAAAATTTACAGACAACGGCTAAAGCACTTTACAGGGGACATTGAACTCCTCACTTCCCAGATCAGAGATCAGGTGAGTGTGCACATTCTTGTGTAAGACGCTGCAGGCATTTAAATACCGGAGTTACGTAGACAGAATAGGTGCATAGCATAGTTAGATAGCATAGTTAGTTAGAAAGTATAGGTAGATAGCATAGTTAGTTAGACAGAATAGATACATAGCATAGTTAGTTAGATAGCATAGTTAGATAGCATAGTTAGATAGCATAGTTAATGTTGTGAAGCTTTACATAATGGTATCATTCTTACCCATCTTACTATAAATGCTATAGAAATTTGCTCAATTTTTTGCTTTATACTTTTATTTTGAAATATGATGTATCATAAAATACATTTTAATTATATAGCACTTTTGAGGTTTACTGTAAGGAAATGTAAATGTATACCATGCCCCCCCCAACACACACACCCCAAAAGCTTTTATGGCTAGCTAAGAGTAAGGCTTCCTCCATCTTGCCCACTGGAAAGATACAGTGCATATTAACATATTAAAGGCCCTGAAAAGGCTCTCAGAAGGCAGTAATGAGAGCATGGAAGTAGGAATTTCCCACACTTAACCACAGAACTCTTCTTGTACCCACAAAGCAGCTCTTGGAAGTGGTTCTGAGAAATATCAGTTTGGAAAATGCTGATTTATGTTATTAGACCATATGACTTTATTCAGTAATTCACTTCATTTAACCTCTGTAATGCATTTGAAGCCATATGCTGACGTAAACAAAACATGTGAAAGATATCTTTGAGTATAACACAGAGCTGAAAAATGGACTTAGGACTTTGTTCTTCTTGACAAATCATTATTCTTATTCAGTTGCCAACCATTAAAATATTCATTGTTTCTGTGGCTCACTAGTATCCCACCTCTTAAGAACGTATGCTAAGGCTTATAGATTTGTTAGTGGCTTTGGGAAATGAAAACAGACTTGTATAAAAGCTTGTACAAACAAAACAAGTTAATATTTTATAAGGTCAAATGTCACCATTTTAAGGCTCTAATATTTAATTTATACACACTTGAGTATAACTGGATATTGAATTGAAGACTAGGCTCAGCCCCTGCAAGGTTGTAACCAGGCTGAATACCTACAGATGCTTGGAGTGGTGGACACCGGTCCTGGCATGATGCTCTCGGCTCTCCCATTGAGTGAGCACTGCCAGAAGCCACGCCAGTTTGGAAAGACTCCTGCACTGGTTAGCCCTGGGCACTTTACAGAGGCGTTCAGCCTCTCTGCCCTTCATTTCTGTAAACTAGGGCATAAGAGCGCTGCTCACCTTGCGATTGTAGGAACATGCATGAGAAAACAGATGGGGTTGCTCTGTGCCTCTCAGTGGTGGAGCCGCTGCCTCTGGCTTTAAGTTCTTCCTTGCTCTTTGTCACTGGTTCTTTTCCCCTTTTCAACTGCCTTCTCTCCAGAGATGGCCTTCCCTTACTACCCACTGTGTAGCAGCCCTTTAACAGTTACTTATAGTGATGTCTGAATTCTATGGTATTTATTTCATACCGCCGCTATCTCATGTTTTACTATCCTCCCTCCTCAAGGATGTCTTAAGCTTGAAACACAAATGAGCAGTGAGACATTTTATTGAATTCTTATTTGGTTTGCCATGCATGTGCATGCAATAATACAGCACAGGGGAATCAAGGAGGTGGTTAGGAAGGGTCTGTGAGGTCTATGGTAATCAGGAGGCTCCCGTAGTGCGAGTTCAGCAGCATTCCAGTGAGGAGGGAGGCAAGGGGCTCTTGCTCTTTGTCTTTCCATAAGGACAGGTGAAAGAAGCAGTGAGAGCTTTACATACCTAATATATACATTCTTTCGATGGATTTAATTCCTCAGTATCTTGTATTATATATATTATAATAGGAACTGACTTTATAATATATGTTATAGCCATCTCTTACTTCATAATTTATATTAAAATTTATTTTGTACAATATATGAAATAAGATACTAATCTTCAGTGTAATAAACATAGACAATGTCTTGTACATAGTAGATGACCAATAAACTCTTTTCTATGAATGAATGATAGAAGGACAGAGGAAAATAGTATGTTAACTGCTGTTCAAACTATTTGTGGGTCCTCTGATTCATGGGTAGCTGGCATTCTTATAACTAGTGAGTTTGCTTCTCTGTAGAATGTGGACAAAGCCACAGAGTGGTGCAAAGAGCCATTGGCATTTACTGTGTGTTCCTGGCACCATTCAAAACTCTGCAAGCAGTGATGAAGAAAACAGACAAAATTCTCCTTTGTGGATCTCACATTCAAGCTGGCTGAGCCATTTTTGCTCCTCTCTGCACAGTAGCAGTGTTGGCAAGCTGATGGGTGACTGCTCAGACAAATAATGCTCGTTCGGAGATGCTGTGGAGTTGCAGGAGTTTCTGTGTGTTGTGGGAAACCCTCTTCTCGTATGTAGGTGGTTGTTAGCTCTTCTGTGTCAAGAATGGAAAATGAAGATGCATTCATAAGTAAAATAGAAATTATTTTGTTAATTGTGAAATATTACTTAAAATTAGTCACATCAACATCATAAAATAGTAAGTTGGAACTTTACTGTGTGTACATAAAGTAATTTTCATTAACACTTATTCAAAATTTTCTTATATTTGAAGCTGCACACCTAGTTTCTCTACAAGAAAAGTTGCATGCTTTGCTGGAAGAGTGTTTTCCTATTTATAGTATATTTGTGTCTAAAACCTGTGAAAAACACTTTTAAGTTACAAGATGAATGCTTTATGTATTTTTAGGAAGCCAAGTTGTCTGAAATGGTTTCAGCTTCCAATGCCTGGAAGAGTCATTATGAGAAAATTGTAATAGAAAAAACCGAGCTGGAAGTTCAGATCGAAACAATGAAAAAGTAAGCAAGAATTTAGATTGTCATTGTCTAATGAGAGGCGACTCAATTGTTCCCTAACACTGCATGTCTTGGCTCTTCTGTCTGTGGTAAAGGTGTTGTTGGTAGTAACTAAGCTGTTCTTCCTCCAATAGAAACCAGAGCTTACCCCTTAACTCACATTGCTATTCCCATTTCAAAGGCAAAACTTATAAATAGATACTTCGTTCCAAGTAGAAGTGACGTTTGTCAATTAAACAAGGATATGAACAAAACAAATTTTAAAACATGTTTCACAGTTCTAAAAATTATTATCCCTTAATCCAAGGGACTAAAGTGTGTAATGGAGAAAGTTAATGAGTAAAGTGTGAACATCTTGTTCGTTGGCACTGCCGCTAAGGGACAGTAGCGGACCCTAAGGTTTGCTCTGAGTTTTGTTTTTGTGCTCTTGTGCTTTATCATGGAAAACTAACAGGTAATTTGCTTCTAAAGATGAGGTGTCACTGCCTCCCCTGATCCTTCCTTTAAACTTGTCTTCGTGTGTGTGTATGTGTGTGTGTGTGTGTGTGTGTTTGCATGTGTGTGTGTGAGAAGGACAGGCAGACATGCATCCTGTGGGCTGTGGTAGATGGTGTCATCAGTAGGTGAGTCTTTCTAATCCTGGCTGCTTCGAGCACAGCCCTGGGTTACTCCTGTTTCTGCTCCCCTGCTCCGTCCATCCTGCCGCCTTCCTGTACCTTCTCCATTTCAACCAGTGCACCCTACCAGAATGACTTCCAAACCACTCATCGTCTGTTCTCTGAGTGAAATTTTCCGTGTTTTTGCTTCTTTTATAAAGGCAAATCATTAATCTTATGGAAGATTTGAAGAAAATGGAAACTCATGGAAAGAAATCTTGTGAAGAAATTCTTAGAAAACTTCACTCACTTGAAGATGAAAATGAAGCCCTAAATATTGAAAATGTGAAATTAAAGGTAGTGTGTGTGTGTGTCTGTACACACTTAGTAGCAGTAACTTGGAGTAAAAAATTATTGGATGATGCTCATGTATTGTATTGTGTTTCATGTTTCTCATGATTTTGTATTATTAAGGTAAATAATTTCTAGATACACAGATAATGTCTGTGTTCGTGCATATAAGTTTTAAGGTTTTTAGTGAGAATGCAAAAATAAGTTTAAATTGCATCTAGCAGGGCAAAGCAAGGCTTATGAGGCTGAACAACTCTCTCTTTGTCTCAACTTTGAAACAGTTTTAGCTGTGGAACATCCAGAGCTGCATTAGTTCTACTGCACAGAGCTATCTGTAGGTGTCGTGGTCCCCATATGACACACCATCAGGCCAGGTCTGTTTGGAACCCAAAAGTATGTACTTGGCTTCTTTATAACCAGAAAGAATTTGCAGCTGAGCCAACTCCCAGGAGTGACTGGTTTATGTGTGTCCCAGGGAAGGGATGGGCAAGGAAGATTTTGCACTTTGTGAGGAAAGAGGAACCTGAGTTCTTAGACACAGACCCTCCTGTGGCTGGACGGGACTCCACAAAACAGAACTCAGGAAAGAAGCCTTTGAGCCATGCAATTATCACAAAATTCTACAAGATCCATGTTCTAGAAACAGAAATAGAAGTTTAGAAAGAGCAGGAAAGATTTGGATGTCAACCCCACTCCCATCCCCTGGCCAAGGGAACTTCAACACTTACGAAATTCAAAGTCTGGAATCCTGTCATTTTTTTTTTAAATCCATCAATAAATGCCTAAAAAGTCCACCAAAATTTTCCTAATATGAACATAATTTTAAACATCCCATGGTCATAATCATTTCAAGAAAAGGAAACAAGTGTGTTTCTAATGCAAAGAAAAGAAAATGCTTCATTTCTTAAAAGATGAAAATTCCAGAAGTTCTGTTTCATAGTTGTGTTCCTGGAAACTCATCTCCACTCATGCCATGTGCAGCAGCTCCTCGGGGGGCTGGTCTCCCCTCTCCTCCTTGAGCCTGCACCGCCTAGCTTAGTGAGTATCTCTCATTTTGTTAGGATATATTGTTCAAGATTTTTAACTTGGAAGAAGTGCATGTAAAAAGGTTTGGAATATACCTTTTTATGTCTGAAAATTCCTTTATTCTGCCTTCATTTGCCTGCCTTCAAGTAGATACAACATCCCAGGGAGAGGGTCTTTTGTAGTTAGAGTTGTTAATAGAAAACAATCTGTTACTAGGCTGATTATTATTCTGTGGAAATGCTAGTTCAAATCTACGTTGGATTTTCAGAATATTCCTTTGTCTTTGCTGTCTTAAGGTTTCATATATGCTGGGTAGTGGTGGCGCACACCTTTAGTCTAAGCACTTGGGAGGCAGAGGCGGGTGAATCTCTGTATGTTTGAGGCTAGCCTGGTCTGCAGAGCTATAGTTCTAGGACAGCTAGTGTCTTGAAACACACACACACACACAAGGAAAGAAGAAGAAAAAAGGATTTTATGCACACTTGTAGAGGTATGTTTTCTTCGTGTCTTGGTTCTTTGGAATGCTCTCTCTCCCTTTCCATTTTCTTGGGTTCAGGGTACACTGCTGATTGGACTAATGAGTTACTGGCCTGGATTGATACTTTGTTTTCAGTCTCTGTTCTTATTCAGCTTTTTTTTTGGGGGGAGGGGCTAGATTTTTTTTTTATAAAGCTCAGAACCACCTGCCTGGGGAGTGGTGCTGCCTACAATGGGCTGGGCTGTCCTTCATCAATTAATAATCAAGACAACCCTTACAGATATCCCTGCAGGCCAGCCCGAATGAGCGGTCCTTCAGTTGACTGTAGGCTGTGTTAACAGTCAAGGCTGATGAGAACAACATCCTCAGGAGATACCAGTAGTTTTCTTTCGTAAAAAGAACAGACATGAATTTTTGAACTTTGCTTTCTTCTAATACATCCCGATCCATATGTAGTTGTCATCAGCTCCTTTGTTTTACCCATTAGAGTGTGCCTTAGGAAATTAAGGCAATCCCTATGGTTTTGCTGCTTCTGCTATGAGTAATAGGGCTCCCGGCCTCTTGCCCGGTCTGCCTTATACTAGCGTCTGTGAAGCTGTGGAAGACTGACTGGCTTGCATATGAGGAGCGTATCCTTGCCAGCCTTCACATCTTATAAGAGACTGCTGTTCTAAAGCCGCACATGGTTTGTCGGGATCTTCTTTCCTATCTTTATATAAAGCATTTAATTCATTTGATTCTTCCGTGGCAGTGGACCGAGGCAGGTGGTTAGCCAGTTTCTCTAGCAGTTGCAGGTTATTCAAGATTTGCTTACAGCCCACGTTTTCCCCAGTGTTGTAAAACCCAGCCTTGATCATATACTGTGTTGTGTGTTTTTCTTTTCCTTTTCTGCTGTCTTCTTTGTTCTTAGTGTCTTGATAATGTGATTCTTTATATGTTTCAATATGTAGTAAGCACAGATGTTGTTCACTTAGTATCATTTATAAATTGTTTGGTCTTTTCTGTTTACTCTCTCATATAAGGTTTTGTATTTCTGTTTTTAACTTTGAGACTGGGTTTTATTAAATAGCCTCTGCTGGCCTGCACCTTGCAGCAGTTCCCCTGCCTGTGCCTTGTAAGTGTTGGATTTATAGTCAGGGCCACCATGTCTGGCTGCCCTGTGAGTTTGGACTTAACACTGTCGTATGCCCTCCAGATGTCATACATTTAGTTGAGATTGAAAAGTGTTAAATGAATGTGGAAAACTTGACATGTCAACGTTATTGATTCTTTTTATTTAGAACACAACTTACTTTAAGCTTTCTTTTATTTGTCAGTAATTTAAAAAAAATCTGTCCTGTGTACTGATGAAATTATTCATGAGTATGAGTCATTAATTTTAAGTGGCAATTACATGCCATCAAAATGATTATTTCATTGATGTTGATGAATGAGCTATGCTCTAATAATTCTTCAACATGGATTATAATGTTCTGTTGACTGAAAAACTCCCATCAATCATGAATTTCTTTCTAGAGTACACTTGATGCTTTGAAGGATGAAGTTGTTTCTGTTGAAAATGAACTTGTGGAATTGCAGGAAGTAGAAAAACAACAGAAAACTCTCATTGACGTCTATAAAACTCAGGTGACTTGCATCTGTTTTAATGTTTACTAAAATCCATAGATGACTTAAAACACTGTGTTTCAAACTGACAGAACTGAAGAGATGGAATAAATATCTGTAACATAGTACAGCACATCTCAAACATTCCTGAAGACCCCACATGCCTTCATAAAGGTAGTCCTGCCAATTCATGGTGCTAGCACTACTTACAGAAATTTTAGATATTCCTAAGAAATTTAAAATTGATTGCAAAGGTGTGATGAGAATATTAATGTAGAATCTTGTTAGTATATTTAATGACATTGATTTAAAACAATAACTCTCACCAAGTACTTACTTTTCCTAATAAGTGATGTATAATTAAAATGTATCCACATGAAATGCATGGAAAGAAACCTATGAGGTTTGGTGAGATGACTCAGTTGGCAGTGTGTTTGCCGTGCAAGCATGAGGGCCTGAGTTTAGACCCCCAGGACCCAACTACAAAGCCGAGTGTAGGAGTATGTATTTGTAACCCAGCATTGGGGGTGGAGGTAGAGACTTAAGGGTCCTTGGAGCTCCTCTCTGGTGTAGGAGGACCTTCTGTCTTTGTGTTGCTTTCATTGGTTGAATAAAGAAACTGCCTTGGCCCTTTGATAGGGCAGAGCTTAGGTAGGCAGAGTAGACAGAACTGAATGCTGGGAAGAAGGGCAGAGTAGCAGACACTATGAATCTCCTGCCTGAGATGGACATAGGTTAGAATCTTGCTGGTAAGCCACAGTCACGTGATGAACACAGATTTGATAGAAATGAGTTAATCAAGATGTGGGAGTTAGCCAATAAGAGGCTAGAGCTAATGGGCCATGCAGTGATTTAATTAATACAATTTCTGTGTGATTATTTCAGCTGTAAGCTAGCAGGGACGACAAGCAGCCCGCTCCTCCTGTAACACTCTCCAGGCAGCTCAGCCAAATTAGTAACTCATTTCAATGAGAAACCCTGTTTCATAAAATAAGGTAGAAAATGATAGAGAAGACATGAGTACTGACCTTTGACATCCTCACAAAAGTGCACACACATGCAAATATGTACACACACATATGCATCACAGATATACAGAAGAACACACAGTGATTTATCTAAAATAGAATGTATGTCCAATGATAAGTTTTAGTTAAACTTTCAGTTTTGGAAATGCAATATTGAGGGAAAACTTTGTGGGAAAGACTCCATGTGTCCAGACGCTTGCGTGCTGGGACACAAATTGGTCATTAAGGAATGTGCTATTATTGGAAGAGTGTGCACTAAAGAATAGTGATGGACTGGGGGTGTGGTATAGTCAGAGACTGCTTGCTTGGCAAGTATGAGGCCTTGGGTTGAGTCCCCAGCATTGTGGGAAGGAGGAAGGAAGGAAAGTGTATTACAGGTAAAAGCCTAAGGTGGAGTAAAGTCTAGCAAGCAAGAGGGGCTGCATTTAGATGGGTTGGGTGGCAAAATCCAGTTGAGATCCCCAGCTGAAGTACTGCAGGTAGGGGTACACATGGAGTCTGGAGGATTGTGGTGCCAAGCACATTGAAACCCACCTGCTTGATTGGATTTAAGACCCCAGCAAGAATGCCTCATCTGAATGTCCATGTTGTGGCTGCTGGCCAGTGTGCACAGCTCACCCATGTTCTTGGGTGGATTTTGATGGAAATGGAAAATTATTGGAATGAGAGATAGTTTCCTTTTCTTACATTGAAAATGTTTTTTTTCCCCACATAATATATCCTGGTTTTGTTTTCTTTTCTCCCTCTACTTTTCCTAGTTCCTCCCTGTCTCTGTGAGGGATGTCTAGCTTGTTTCTAATTTCTGACTATTATGCATAGATCAGCAATGAATGTGACTGAGCAACTCCTTTTGTGGTAGGATGGAGCATCCTTTGGGTACATGCCCAAGAGTATAGCTGGATCTTGAGATAGATTAATTCCCATCTTCCTGAGGAACTGCCACACTGATTTCCACAGTGGCTGTACAAGTTTGCACTCCCACCAGCAATGGAGGAGTGTTTCCCTACTCCGCATCCTCGCCAGCATGAGCTGCCACTTGTTTTATTGATCTTAGCCACTCTGACAGGTGTAGGAGGAAATGACAGACCAGTTTCTTAAAGTAGCAAGGACCTGAAAGTGAAGACTGATGTAGTTAGAGCTCGAGAGAACAAGAGCATAGGCCAGAGAAGACCGAGGAGGAAGGGTGTTAGGACTGGACACCAAGAGGTCCTGCCAGGAGTAATGCTCATCAAGCACTGAGAGAGAAATGGTGAGTTCTTTAGAATACAAATTCCAAGTGAAGTAAGTGGAAACACATGATTAACTTTCTTCTTATGCTATACCTAAAATAATACATGGTACTTTACAGTCTGTGGGGTTTTTTTTTTTTTTAAGATACAAAAGTTGCAAGAAGCTGCTGAAATGGTAAAAAGCAGATGTAAAAATTTGCTACATGAGAATAACCTAATAATAAGAAACAAGAATAAGAGGTTAGAGAAGGTAAGTGTGAAGAGGAAGTACCACAGTGTTTCACACGTGTGCATCGTCTGACCCCGACTGTCGTGCTGTCTCTCCGCCATTTCCCAAGTGCGTGCCTGGAGTGGCCCTTGCAGTCTCTGTGGGAGTTCAGTATTTCCTCTTGAAATGTTTATTTGTGAGAATGTCTTTTTTTGTTATTCATGTTTGAGAAATAGAATAAATGTTTTACTTTTTTGACACAGGAATAAAGGCCCAATTATTTATTACTGAGATCTATCAGCAGTAAAATGAAAACTAGTCTCTTTTTTTTTCTATTTTTACATTTTTTGTGCCTAAAAAAATTACAAAGTAAAATTTCTCTGGTAAATGCATTTTGGGAAGAAAAATGATATCTTGAAAATCCTCTCCTTTTATTCACCCGGTTGCAACAGGAGCAGGAGAAGCCAGTGTTGGCAGGTGATGGTGTTTTTGTGAATATTTTTAGTTTTTAGATGGAACCACATTCCCTTTTGGATTTCACATTGTTTTGGTAAGGAAACAGTGAGAGAGTCACAGGACACCGGATTCTGGCTAAGAGGTCGGGGTGTTAGCCCGGAGTCCATGCTACTGTCGCTGCGGGCTGGCATATTGGAGGTTGGGAACTAAGAGGGAGCTATCACTGCTAAGACAAGGTTGTCCAGGGCAGGCCACCAGGCCACCACATGAGGAACCTGATCCTTTCCTAGAATTGTTTCTCAGCCATTTAGCAGACAAAGAAGATGCCATTTCACGTTGTCTGTCTCTCACAGGACACAGTTGTGAAAGTTCCCTTCCCTGTGAGGGAGGACAGTAAAACCTCTCAAAAACCTTTTCAGAGGCACAAGGGGAGGAACCTGGCTTTCCAGCTGTTGTCCTGACAGCGTTTTCTGGTTATAGAACTAGGAAAGTGTGTTGTTTTCAAGAAAAAATTCTTTTTACTTAGCCATTGCTTGAATTTCTTGATTTTCTCATGGTTTCTTAGCTGGTCCAGGGATGCAGAGGTGTGCTTTATTCTGGTTTTATCTCTTGTTCTGAAGATGGCCAGATGTTGCACCGAACCTGTGGGTGTCGCCAACTCAGGCAAGTTATCCCTCTTGTGTTTCCTTTATGGGAACATCGTAAACACCACATTTTAGCTGTTTATAGTTACACAGAGTGGTGTGGCCTTTTTGAAGCAGCATCACGGCTCTCTTCTTCATAGTTTACAGAAGCACTGCAGTGAGACAGGGCGGGAGGTGAGGGGAGTGCTGTGGGTAAGATCAGATTTGCTCACAGGGCAGGGCAGTAACCATATTCAGCCAAGTGAGAACTGATGGGTTAGCTGTCTACAGCAGTGCTCAGTGAACAATGCTTGGGCCAGCAAGACTGAAAGGGTCTGAGTGAGTTAGAAGACTTATGAGTTATGAAGGGATGGTCACCCGAGGGCTGGAGGACCTGTGGAGTTATGAAGGGACGGTCACCCGAGGGCTGGAGGACCTGTGGAGTTATGAAGGGCTGGTCACCTGAGGGCTGAAGCACACCAGTTCCTCAGTCACATTTATTGCGTGTGACACCTGAAGTTGGCTGATGTCACCACACTCCCTCGCCTGACAACCATTGTGAAAATGAATTAATTCTGGTTTTATGTCTCATGTAAATTAACATTTGTAAAGTGCTTATTGATAGCAAGTCTGTCTAGTCTTTAAGGTAGAAAGACTGTTCCTGCCAAATGTGTGACCTTGCATTTATTTCCCCTGATGCCACACCTCAGATGAGAGGCCAGGTGGAGTCTCACTTGAAGCAGGTAGAGCGAGCCCACCACTCCTTCACATCAGCCGAGCAGAGACTTCAGGAGTGTCAGGAGAAGCTGCAGCGCTGCAAGGAGAAGTGCACAGAGCAGGCGCACACCGTTAGGGAGCTCCAGGGCCAGGTGTCCCATCGTTCTTAGTCTTGGAAGATGCGTTAAAGGAATATTTGACATCGTTTTGCCCATTTAGGGGCACTTGGGTCGGGTTGAACTTTTTATTCCTGTCTATATCAGGGGATGGAAATATTTTCATGCAGATACTCTCCTGTTACCTTTAGCATGTCCTGGTGACACTGGGGGTTGAAGTAGATGATCCAGGTTTTTGTGTGAGTCTGCGATTGGACGTGGAGAACATAGTGCAGTGATGAATGAGAGGAGGGCAATGGGGACTTGCATGTCTGCTTCTTGACATCAGCATAAGAGAAGTAATAGTTTCCCTTGCAAAAATCAGAATGTGTTTTAGTTTGTGTGTCAAGCTTATTGGGATTGATTCCATCCTTTTACTTAGTACCTATCAACCCATCAGAACCGGGACCTTGTGTATCCTTTTAATCACCATGCTTATAGCTCCTCCCTCAATGCTTATCACCCAGTAAGCACTCATACGTGTTTTAGGGTTACTGCATGTTTGAGTCTGGCTGCCAGTCTGTTTCTGTACTTGCTACCCTTTCAGGAAGATCACTCTGTATCTTCCAAAAGAATGTGTTCACCTCTTAAAAATACCAAGCCAATTTCCATGAAGAAATTTTTCTAGAAAAATAATCATTATATTTTACTTAAGTTGCTACTTTAATGTGTGGGGGGAAATGTTTTTTTATTTTATTTTATTTTATTTTATGTGTATGGGTGTTTTCTCTGTATGTCTGTCACATGCATGCAATGCCCACAGTGGCCAGTAGAGAGCACTATATTCCCTAGGACTGGAGTTAGGGGATGCTTGTGAGCCATCACATGTGCTGGGAATTTAACCTGGATCCTCTGGAAAAGCAGCCGGTGCTCTTAACTACTGAGCCATCTCTCCAGCCCCGATGAGACAATATTTTTATTATTTAAACTACTTAAACTATTTAAATCAGACTTTGAGGCAGTGGGAAGAGTGGTCCTGACGTGAGCAGCTGTGTGTTTGATTTATTTGGGTTTGACTTTCAGTTGTATCTTCACAGTGGAGCATTGCTGATATGAGAAACCTTAAATACCTGATTAAAAATATTAAAGATTTTCACACAGTTTTTTTTTTTTTTTCATTTTGGTTTTGTTGTTTGGCTTTTGAGGCAGGGTTTCTTGTGGCTCAGGCTGGCTGTAGCCTGAGGATGAACTTGAATTTCTAATTCCCTTTCCTCTACTTCCTGAGCCAGGATTGCAGGCAGGAGCCACCACACCTGGCTTTGTATAGTGCTGGCTTTTACGTGCTGGGAAAGCTACCGGCAGCTGAGCCGCATCCCTAGGCCCTGCGTAACTAAATGTCTCTCTTCAGTAAAACACCGGCCAGGATATTTTCAGTTACCATCACATAGGGGAAATGTAGTTAATTGTCTAACATAGACGGCATCAGTTTTACAACCCAGTGAGGAGTTAGAGAGCTTGTGAGTGAGCATTGTAGATATGGCTTGGTGTCTTTCTCTGTATTTATAACATCTTGTTTCTTGTGCTTCTAAATAGAGTGTTATTTCCTTGGAAGTCAATGAAAAAAATAACTGAAAAAGTGTTGTTTTTTTCCCCACTTAGGTTGATAGGAACCATAGCCTTCTAACCAAGCTTTCTCTTGAGGAAGAGAATTATCTCATTCAGTTAAAGTGTGAGAACCTGAAAGAGTAAGTATCAAGTTGATATAACATTGATGGTGCATGTTCCCCATGCACTATAGTTTGTATGTTTGTGTGAGATGTATATGTGTGTATATATATATATGCATATATATCATATATACATATTTCTGTAAAAAGAAAGTTAGAGAAAATGGATGCAGAGAACAAGGAGCTGGAGAAGAAGCTGGCCGACCAGGAGGAGTATCTGAAGCGCAGCGACCTGGAGCTGAGAGAGAAGGCTGCAGAGTACGCAGTGCTGTCCAGGCAGCTGGAAGCCGCTTTGGAAGACGGGAGACAAAAGGTACAGATGGCCTTTATTTAGAAGCTTCCTAATTAGTTTGCCAGAGTCGTCTCCCACTGCCAAGCCTACAGCTATTGTTTGGATGCTGATGGCAGGGTGGAGGGAGCAGCTCCGTTTTTGTTCTTTACTTAATTTTCCCTCAGAGCAAAGCCCAGGGACTGCCTTTCCAGATGAGTGGCCATGTGGCGAGAGAGTGGGCAGAGATGGGAATGATTTGGAGAGCGCGCTCCTTTCACACACCTGCTCTGCGTGCGGGTGCCGTTAAATCCATGAAGCCAGCTTCAGCCTACCCAGCCTCTTGGCGTGTGGGCACTCTGATAGTGCTTCACAGGCAGGGATGGACAGGCCAGACCGAGCTCCTGGGGCACTCAGTATAGCAGGAATACCATCCTCTCTGCAGGTTCTACAGTAGAGGAGGGCTCAGGTGGCACCAGAAAGAGGGTATTTCAATTAGAGTGGAAGGCAACAGTGGGAAGACCTCAAAGAAGAGATGAATTCATCAAACAACTTGACTGGAAGAGACTATTTGAAATGGGGTATGTTTCAGGGTCAGGTAAAACCCGACACAAGGGAATCCCCAGGAATCTACAAGGATGTCCTCAGCTAAGACTCCTAGCATTGTGGATATGGAGCCTGAACTGGCCATCACCTGTGACCAGATTGGTGTTTAGCCCAATTGTCATCAGAGAGGCTTCATCCAGCAACTGATGGAAACAGATGCAGAGACCCACAGCCAAACATTAGGTAGAGTTTGGGGAGTCCTTTACAAGATGGAGAAAAAGGATTGTAGGAACCAGCAGGGTCAAGGACACCCCAAGAAAACTCACAGATTCAACTAACCTAGGCTCATGGGGGCTCACAGGGACTAAGCTGACAACCAGGGAGCCTCCATGGGACTGACCTAGGCACTCTGCATATTTGTTACACTTGTGTAGCTTGGTCCTCTTATTGAACCCCTAACAGTGGTAATAGGGGCTGTTTCTGACTCTTTACTGAGTTTTGAGATTCTTCTCCTCATACTGGGTCACCGTGAGCAGCCTTAATACATGGGGGAGGTGCTTAGTCTTACTGCAACTTGATGTGCCCTGATACCCGTGGGCAGCCTGCTCTTTCCTAAACAGAAATGGAGGAGTGGATTGGGAGTAGAAACAGAGGGGGGCTGGGGGAAGAGACTGGGAGGAAAAGAGGGAGGGGAAACTGCAGCCAGGATGTAAAATAAAAAATGAATAAATTTATTAAAACAAAATAAAACCAATAGCTTGAAAGACCATAGCAGGGTGAGGTTTGGAGTCCCAGTAGCTGGGTTTGGATCCTGGCTCTGATGCATGGTACCCTCACCAAGGGCAGGCTGCCTCTCTAGTTGGCAAATGGGTCTTGTGGGTTTCACTTGTAGGGTATGTGAGCCTAAAAAGTGACCATATCTCCACTGGGGACTCGTATTTGATCCCACTGAAGTCTACTTTGCTTGGCATCTCTATTTAACACTGACTTGCCAAACTAAACTTTGAATCCTTCCTCCTGTCTTTTATTTACTCTCTTCCTCCAAGTCCTTAGTGTCACTTCTGTCAAGGCTAAACTCGGATATCTTCCGCAGTTTTGAATTTTCCTAAGCCCCAGGAACCCAGTTGGTTCTAAGGGACACATCACTGGCTAAAAGCCAAGTGACGAAGAGCGGTGCCGATTGTCCACGTGCTCTGCAGGTTTCTCGGCTGCACCAGCCTCTGGGAGGAAAGGAGACCTTGCCAATACCAGATGCTCTCCAGCTTTTCCCCAAAGTGGTCAAAGTGCCTCTCTCTCCTCTCCCGCACTGGTGGAATGTCTGTCATTTCTGACACTTAACAAGGGCCATCATTGCTTTGTTACCCTCGTCTGCACTGAGGGCAGAGGTGTTTCCCTGAGCCCTCTCCTCTCTTCCTGGATTCTGAGCTCATGGCTGTCCTTACATTTGCATTGTGAAGAGGTCTATGAGTTGGTTCACAGTAACGTAGACCCGAATCCTCAGGGTACTGTCCGAGCAGTCCTTCCTGCTTAGCTCTTTCTTCTGGTCTATCCTTCACCTCTGTGCTCACACTTGTGGCTCCAAACCAACATTCTTACAAATGAGCCTCCTCTTCCCCGAATTTCTGATGAACATATCTGGGCTAGACTTTGTGTTAACATAAGCAAGCAAGAGAAATAGAAAAGCTCACATGCAGGCTGCATTGAAAGTGAAGGATGGAGCGCCAGTCTCGTGTGTCTGTCTAGGTGCTGTGTGCACACTGCCCCTACACTGGGTATCCCAGACACGTAGTCGGTGTTCAGTGAGACCTTGCTATGTTCCACCACGTGACTATAAATACCACCAAAAGTGGCAATTAGGCTTAGTATGTCTGAAAACTGTCAGGAGATCCCTACCCAGGTCACAAGCAGTGCAGGCCCCGCACACCTCTCTATCTCAAGTTAATTTTCCAGATAACTATGATGCATATACACTCATATATTGTTGTGCTTCTTCGGGTTAAACTCTTCCTTGTTCCCTTTGCAGTGCTGGGGCTGAACCTAGGGCCTTGCACAAGCTAGGAAAGCAGCTACCATCGAGCTGTATCCCAACTCAAGATAAAATACATTTGATACTTTCCAATGGAATTGTTTAATACCCAATTAAATCTACTCGGAAAAAAAAGTAGTGTACTATGGCTATATCAGGGCTTCAAAATATATTTAAGAAAAGCACATTTATTTACTTTATTCTTTTAATGAAAATTACAGGTTTCTGAAGAAGTAGAGAAAATGTCATCTAGAGAGAGGGCTTTACAAATTAAAATATTAGATCTGGAAACTGAGCTTAGAAAGAAAAATGAAGAACAAAATCAACTTGTTGGCAGAATGAACAGTGTAAGTATTAACATGGCTTGTATCGTAAGAGTTAGCATCTAATGTGCATTTCCTGAAAAATGGACAGTGTGCGTAATAGCACGGCTTATATTATAAAAGTGTAAGTATTCGCATGGCTTGTTTCATAAGGGTGAGCATCTAACATGCATTCCTGTAACTTTGATAGATCTTAAAGTGCAGATGGAGGTGAGCCAAGACTTTTGTTTTGCTACAAATACTAGAAATGACAAATAATAAAAGTGCAAGAATGTGCTGTTGCCATCTTGCCAGAAGATTCGCTGCCCTGCTGGATGGCAGCTTCAGTCACACTGACTCCGAGTCTCATCAGGGAAGGCTCCTGATGAGAAAATTTAAATTTTTATTTAAATTTTCATCTTTTAGCCGGGCGGTGGTGGCGCACGCCTTTAATCCCAGCACCCGGGAGGCAGAGGCAGGCGGATCTCTGTGAGTTCGAGGCCAGCCTGGTCTACAAGAGCTAGTTCCAAGACAGAAACCAAAAGCTACGGAGAAACCCTGTCTCGAAAAATCAAAAAAAAAAATTTTTTTTTCATCTTTTAAAGATACATGCAATCTAAAGTTATGAACTGGATTTTATATCTGTCTTGATTAATGAGTATATCTTAGAAAGATATGATTTTAATATTCACCACTGTTCAATCTGCATAAGTGCTGGATGCTTCGGTCCACTCAACCGTGAAATGAGAATACCAGATTGGCTGTGTTTAACTCCTCTCATATTTTTCCTGAATATTCATGAAATAGTCTATTGGCATAGGATAATCTTCAAGTTGGCATTGGTTGTGCTTAAATTACTTAATAACTGTCTACTTGATAATTACATAGGAAATGTTGGTGCTTTATTTTTCCAGGAGTTGGAAGTTCTGAAAACTCTTTTTCAATTTCCTTTAAAAAGATGTAAACCTAAAAGGTTCAAAAAGTTAAATTATTTTGACATACATTGTTTAGTCTTATTGCCTTCAGATGTTTAATGAAAACTTAATCAGTAAAACATTCATCATTTTTAATTTAACACAGCTGTTTGCTGGGTTTCTAAACTTACAAACAAACAAACAAATAAATAAACTCCTCTTCAGGATTCCCGGTATTGTAAAATATGTGTGATGTTCTTTGTGCAGTTGAAGCCCCTGAAAAAAATAGACTGAGATGAGATGGATTTCTCTGTGCTGTATTTAAGACTTTGCTAAATCTACTAAAATAAATGGGTTAAGATCTGATGTCAGACCTCATAATTGTTCTGCTAGTACACAGTCTGGAATTCTGAGCCTAAGTTTAGAGAGAGCTAAAGATGAGTTCATGTGTCCTGTGCCTTCCAGGGCACAGACAGTTCAGCGGGTAATTAGAATTCACACGCACATACATTGGCCAGACCAAGTCGTAAGTGCTCAGAGAGCCGGAGCCTGGCCATAGTTGATCGTCTCCAGTGTCTTCCATAGTACACTGCCTCCCCGACAAGCCTTCTCATGGTTGTGGTTGAATACTTTGGTCGGGAGGTAGGGTGGATGCACAGCTTCACAACCATGACAACCCTACAGAAGCCACAGGATCTGTCAGAGTTCATTTGCATTTGCATTCTGCTGTGCAGTGTGTGATTGTGTGGCTACTATTTCCTCCACACTGCTGCTCCATAAAGACCATCCCCATTCACTCTGTGACTTGTGTGGTCTGATCTATTGCATTACCACACACTACCTGCTTCTGCTGGGCACTGCTCAGTTTCAGCTGCTGTGTAGGAAGTCCTGCTAGGAGAAACCCACAGGGTCTGTCTCTGTTCTTGGGGTGTTTCTGTTTTAGCTGAAACACGTCTTCTAAATGCTTGCTGCATTTGCCCACCTAGAAACCTGTCATAGCCAAAGTCCAAAAACCTGTATGCGTGTAGAACTTCTTCCTCAAAGGACATGAATTAAGTTTTTAAAGAGTTTAGGAGAAAAGGTTACCTTATCAAAACAAGAGTTTTGTCAGTTTTTAAAATAGCTTCCTTTCTGAATGCATATTCTAATGGTACAGCAGATATTTGAACTGTGTAGACTTTGGATCTGGTTAATTTTGATGCTTGCTATTTTTAATTATTTGAAAAAAAATTTTATAATACAATTTATAAAATAAAATTTAAAACATTTTTATGTTTTTTTTTTTGTTTGTTTGTTTTTTTCGAGACAGTGTTTCTCTGTGGTTTTTTGGAGCCTGTCCTGGAACTAGCTCATGTAGACCAGGCTGGTATTGAACTCACAGAGATCCGCCTGCCTCCGCCTCCCGAGTGCTGGGATTAAAGGCGTGCGCCACCATCGCCCGGCCCATTTTTATGTTTTATGGGATAAAATATGATATTTCACAGAAAAATGACAAAAAAGAATATGAAAAGATGTCATGTGAAGCATAATAGGAACTAGTAATGTCTGCCCTAAATAAAGTTATCTTTTTTTTTTAAAATATTTATTTATTATGTATACAATATTCTGTCTGTGTGTATGACCGCAGGCCAGAAGAGGGCACCAGACCCCATTACAGATGGTTATGAGCCACCATGTGGTTGCTGGGAATTGAACTCAGGACCTTTGGAAGAGCAGGCAATGCTCTTAACCTCTGAGCCATCTCTCCAGCCCAAATAAAGTTATCTTAATCACATTAAATCTCTAATAATCTAAGGCTAAGTAAATGTATTACAGTAAACGATCAAAGTAGAATGATCAACCATAGATGTTTTAATTGCTAAGGATATCGTTTTAAAGAAGATGATATTTAAAAATTCTTTGGTAAAATTGACATATTTGATTATTTTGTATATATTTATAACTTCATCTTGTAAATGAATGCCATACTGAGTATCTGTTCTCTCTTCATCTAGAAAGCCCAACACCAAGATATCTGTTTGAAAGAAATACAGCACAGTCTTGAGAAGTCGGAGAATCAAAATGAGAGCATTAAGAATTACCTGCAGTTTCTTCAGATTTCCTATGTAACGATGTTCAGATAAGTTGTTGAATTCATGACCGCTGATTGTCATACTTTAGGTTTATAGGTTACCAGTGTTAGGGTTTGTATGTGAAGATAATTGAGACATAATTTATTATATGATTGAAACTTTAAGAAATGATAACTCTTAGTATTCCTTTGTGGTAGATAATTTGCATCGAACTCTGGTTTAATTCTCTTCTAAAAAAATTAATTTTTAAAGTATTTTTATCTATATATGCAAGAATCAGAATTATTCTTATGAACCATTGAATAAATTTGTAATAATCTAGGCCAATTATGAGCCAAATACATGGTTTTAAATAATGTGTTTGCTTGTTTTATATTGTAATGCTATATAAATAAAATATTTAGAAATTTAATTTTAATAATGATATAACATGTTCTAAAGATAGCAAATGTCTCACCGTACTTTATATTGCTCCGAGTATATGTTGAGTTCCCATCATCGTTTCTATGTGACTTTATATGTAAACTATTAAATCATAACTATCCAGTGCCTGCTGATGGTAGCAGAACAAAACATGTTGTTAGCCTGTTCCTTTTTATAGGCATTCAGGCCATCCTGTGAAGCCAGAGCTCCTTTTATCTTGTGTTGGGATTGTCTGATGTTGCTACTACAGATACCTAGAGTCTTGGTGCTAATGAGAAGATCAAGAGGAGAACAGCTTACTCTGCCTTTCCCATGGCCAAATCACAGGGGATGACTAAAATTACTCATTCCTACCACTAAGAGGCTTTGGATAAGGCCTTTTATTTTCTTTTTGAGACTATAATATAATTACACTTCTCCCTTCCTCTTCTTTTTCCCCCCAAAATGTCACTGCTCACCTTCAAATTTGTGACCTTTTTTCCCCTACAAATTGCTATTGCATCTCTCTCTCTCTCTCTCTCTCTCTCTCTCTCTCTCTCTCTCTGTGTGTGTGTGTGTGTGTGTGTGTGTGTGTGTGTGTGTGTGTGTGTTTTAAATATAAGCTGTTCATTGTTGACAGAGGTTTTTGTCCTGCCCTGTTCCCACAGTCATTCAGTCCTAATGAAACATACAGAGGTTTACATTAATTATAAACTGATTGGCCTAGTACCTCAGGCTCTATTAACTCTTATAACTTACATTAGCCCATAATTCCTGTCTATGTTAGCCATGTGACTTGGTACCTTTCTCTGCGAGGCAGTCACATCTTGCATCCTCTGAGGCTTTGTCATGACTGCAGACTGAGCTTTCTTCTCCCAGAATTCTCATTGCCCTACCTCTGGCTTCCTGCCTGGCTACTGGCCAAACAGTGTTTTATTAAAGTACAATTGACAGGGTACAAATGATTGTCCCACAGCAGTTCAGTATATATAATGTTACTTATATGTAAGTCTCCAGGGCTGCCATTTGGCACCGGACAGCCAGTTGGCATGCTCTCCCCTGAGGAGGACTGTCTTTCCTCTCTCCCAGCTCTCCTCAGTTGCCTGTACTTCTTTGTGTAGGGCTGAGGCCTCATGGGCTTTTCCCTGTCCACTTTGGCATGACTACTAGTGTCATCTTTGTTCAGCTCATGATTGCGCAGCCATGTTGGTAAGACCTTATGGGTGCAGCTTCTGATGTTACTAGGAGACACAGTCCTCGATTCCCCTGCTGTGAGAGGCTTTCTGTCCCCTCTTCCAAATGTTTCCTGAACTTGAGAAGCCTGTGTGTTTGGTAGGTGTATTGAGAAACTTACCTGACTATGTAGTGCTAGTGAAATCATAGAGAATCTTCAACTACTGACCTACTAAGCCAGTATAATTCCTAACAGCCATCTATAGACATTTGCTCTTAAACCCACAAATAAGTGTAGTAGGTATTCACCCCTCATCAAGGAACCTCCTCTTTGTAACAGAAAGCTACATCCAATCAGAATGCAGAGTTGAGGAGCCCAGTCCCAATGGGATAAGGTCTTTATTACTATTGACATGAAGTCAAAGGGAGCTCAAGAATCTGTTTGCTGTCATTCCTCCCACAGTGTGCCACATTGATCCACAGGGATCAATGATTATAACCGCTCTTGGAGAGTGGCTGAGTATTGTTCACAGAGCACTTACTCATCAAAGATCAACTGGCCTGGCATAGTGGCTCAGGCTTTATTAATATTCTAATTACTTTGGAGGTGGAACCAGGAGAATTGAAAGTTCAAGACCTGTATAGACTTCAGTGTAGGGATAGCCCAGCTCATTGGGGGGCGTGTTTGCCTCGGGCTAATGTTTGCCTATAAATCTGGCGGGCATGAGCACCGGTCTCTTTTTTTTGTATCTCCTGCTCATTGCTGGATTCCTAGTGTTGTAAGCTATCCCTTCATTAAAATTTGCTGTTTCATATTAAGCTAGCCTGGTTATTACGCCGCTTACAGTTTGGCGCCCAACGTGGGGCTTTTCGGATACCTGCCCGGAATCAGAGTCTCCTGGGTGGCGACCGCTGGGAGCCAGTGCCCGCCCCCCCCCCTGGAGGCCTCTCCCTCCACGCAGATTGTACCCTCTCAGCACAGCTCCTTGCCAGTCCGCTCTGACCGACTACAGCGGCAGAAGCAGCTGAGCTTCTGAGTCACTGAACATCTGCAACGACTCAATTTTTCGTGGCATTTGCTAGAAAGTCGGCAAACGGGACTCCTGAAGGGCAACTTGGCCCAGGTGGTTCGGCAGATAGCTGAATCGGCCCCGCACGAGTCTGTGCGCCCATGCGCTCAGCCCTGCCCGACAGTGGTGCAAGCGCCTCTGTATTCAACACCTCCCCCCCCCCCCCCCCCCCCCCCCCCCCCCCCCCCCCCCGCCCGCCCCCCAAACACCTATCAGTACACAACGCCACTCCGCGCAAGTGACTGCTCTGTGTCCCCTCCCCGCGGGTGGCTGAGTCCGGCCTTGGCTCTGCCCCGTTTCCTAGCACCCAGGAGGCCAACTTAGTAAGACCCTGTCTCAAAGAATGAAAAATCAGGAAAGATTGGACATATCGCTCAGCAGTAGATTTCTTGCCTAACATGTAAGTTCTGGGTTCAGGCCTCAGTACCACAAATAATAACACAAAATAAAAAAATAAATGTTAGTAGTAGAGTCATTCATAGAGACAAACAAGGTCTCTCTTTGTAGCCCAGGCTAGTCTTGAGCTTGTGGCTCTTCTGCCTTAGCCTTCCAGTTCCCAAAGTCAGTCATTTTCCACTTCATCCAGCTTCTAGTTTGCTAAAGTAGCACAATACAGAATGTCAGAAACTGGTTTTCTCTCACAGTTGTTGCCCTTTTACTTTGATTTAGTCCATCTGAGTTCTTTGTTGGTTCTCCTAGGGCCTAAGGAAGTATTCCTAAGGCTCCTGAGCACTCCCTACCAGCAGACATGTATGCCTTCTTGTTGGTGTCTTGCGCCCTACATAATGCTTTGCTGTACACTACTCGGGTGATGGATATGGAAAGAGCTGGCTTGCTTGAGTTAATGTTTTGGATAAGAACAAAACAGAAGCGTAAAGAAATCAACTGCTATGGCTGCAGTGTGAAACTCGAGTTCTAAAGCTGGCATTGGAGCTCAAGTCTGTGACTACAAATTCAAGTTCTGCTGTAGCCACATCAGAGCAGGGGGTGGCTCTTAGCTAGGAAGCACTGATGCAGTCCCGTTCTAAATGTGATCTGTGAGTGGCTCTCACTTTCCAGGAAACTGAGAACTTAGAAGTCAAGGAACTCACCCTCTTCACACGGCTGGCAGTCGGGAGGCCTGCCGCTCCACATGCTCCGGCTGTCCCGTCTTCATATGACCTCTCACAAGAATATGCTTATGTATGCATGGATGGTTTGTGTCCTTAACTGTGCATCTGCATCAGAGTAACTTCCGCCTGTAGCCTTCAAGTGTTTGTACCTTCAGTGTTTTGGATGGAGTGTGAAAGGAAGGATGTTGTCTCACAGCATCTTTATAGTTGGTACTTTGCAACAAGGATCTAGATAGACCCTGACAGTGGGAATTTCACAGTCTGTGTGCTTTGTGCTTCCCTGTGAGGCACTGAGTCCCAGCACCCCTGAGACCTCAACAGTGCCCACTGTCCCTGAGCGATTTTTGTGTCCCAGCTTCCCACCACCCCAGCAAACTGTCTCCCCATTGTTGTAGCAGATTTGGGGATTTTCTTTGTTGTCGATATCCAGGCCTTGAGATGTTATTAATTTCTACAAGTTTTATTCTGCTCGGTTTATTATCACTTTGTCCTGTGTTCTCCCTTCCCTTTGGTTCTCTGGATCAGGATCTGTCACTAGGCTTCTCGGAAGGGTCCACCTGATTTTTTTTGACCACTAATAAAGTTTTGGAACAGTGTAATTCCCCTTTTCGGTTGGAACATTGGATTTTTTAATCTAAAACTTATGTGTTTCTTAATTCCTAAAAGCACTCTTGAGTTATGTAATTCCATTGTATTTTCATTTTCGCCAGGGTCCTTTTCTGTCTCTTCCATTGGTTCTACTTAAGCAGGCTTCTCTTATTTTGGTCTGCTGGCCTTCCTGCCGTCCAAGCCTCACAAGTGAGCTTCAAGTTTCCTTGCCTACTTAAGGCTGCGGTTTCCTCAGCACCTGCCAACAGCCTGTTGTGCACATCTGCTGAGCAGTGGCAGACCGAGTGGTGAGAGGTGTGGAGACCTTGGTTCTCAGGCAACTCTGAGCCACGCAGCCGTCTGCAGAGGCTCAGCGAGGAGCTCTTCTGCCCACAGTCTCTCTTGGTTATAAGCAGCCATTCTTTCTCAATACAAAGATTGGTACCCCTTCAAGTCCTTCTGGGATCAACAGGTCTGGGAAGGTAGGCATACAACCAATGGAGTCTTCATTCTTCTGCAGAAGTAAGCTGAAAGTACGATCCATCGTGGAAGGAACCTGCACCACCTTAAAGACTTGGGTCTTGCCTGCTGATCTGTGATGTCTTCATATTTTTAATTAAAAAAAAAATCCCAAGATTTTGTGTTCATAGTAAACATATTTTGTTTTTGCTTGCATGTAAGTTGACACATGTTTGGAGCTGCAGGGATGTGGACATGCCTCCATGCTTTGGTAGGCTGACGAAACCACTCAACTTCCTCTTTGTTTTGCTTATCCCTAATGCAATTTTACTACTTTTATGTTAATTTTTTACTAAGATAAATGACAACCTTGAAGACTTGTCAGCTGGAAGAGGAGAGTAGGTGTGGGGGGTTGGTGAGAAGTCGTGGTTCAAGAATGAAGTGCTGCGATACGATTTTCAAAGCTGTAGTAATTTTAGATAAGAGGGACAGTGATGAGAGGACTCCCTGAGGTTAGGAAGGTAGCCACTAGAGTCAGATTTTTAAAAAGGGGGCACAGTCCTAAACAGAGAACTCTCAACAGAGGAATCTAAAATGGCTGAAAGACACTTTAAGAAAATGCTCAACATCCTTAGCCATCAGAGAAATGCAAATCAAAACAACTCTGAGATTCCATCTTACACCTGTAAGAACGGCCAAGATCAAAAACACTCAGGACAACTTATGCTGGAGAGGATGTGGAGCAAAGGGAACACTTCTGCATTGCTCGTGAGAGTGCAAGCTGGTGCAGCCCCTTGGATGTCAGTGTGGCAATTTCTCAGAAAATTAGTTAACAACCTTCCTCAAGACCCAGCAGTACCACTTTCGGGTATATATCCAAAGGATGTTCAACCGTGCCACAAGGACATGTGCTCAACTATGTTCATAGCAGTGTTGTTTGTCATAGCCAGAACCTGGAAACAATCTAAATGCCCCTCGACCAAAGAATGGATAAGGAAAATGTAAATTTACACAATGGAATACTACATAGTAGAAAAAAATAATAACACCTTGAAATTTGCAAGCAAATGGATGGAGCTAGAAAGAAAAAGCCCACCAAACCCGAAAGTGTTCTCACTTAGGGCCAACCCACACCCATGATGTCATAACATGAGTGGGTAAAGTGGCAGGCAAAACACTTGGTTTCCCTGGTTTCCTTTCAGGGCTCCAATGGTCACCTGCTGTGCCAGAGATGTGAATTTGTTTTCAGCTGCCAGATGTTTGGTTCCTGGCTGCCACAAAGGAAGCTCTGATCTCTGAAGGTGGCTGTGATGTTTCAGCTGCTGTGACTGTTATGTGGTAGCCTGCTGGTCTCAGGACTGCTGTGAAGGTCCCACAACTTCCACTCAGGGCTGGTTACCAAGTCCTGACTGCAGCCACCACCGCTGCATCGCCTCTCAGAAAGGGCGAACCTTGCTTTCATCAGAGGTAAGAGATTCAGGGTGCACAAGAGCTTGTGTATAATCAGTTGCGCATTTCACAGGCCACAAGGGAAACATGGGGAACAGCTGTGGGAGAGAGTCCTGAAGGCAATTTGAATTTGTAGCTTCAGACATGCTACTTCCTGCTCCTCCCCCTTCCTTTCTCCTTCTCCCTGAGCCCGACAGGGCACCAATAACAGACTAAAGAAATAATTCTACTGAAGTTGAACTGGACCAACTAATGTTTTCTTGGAATTTCCTTTCAGGAATATGGGCGTTAATGAAAAGCCTCCTCCAGTGAGTGAGGTCTCAGAAACAGGATCTCCAACTCGCCACACAATGTGTTTCAGTGGGACAGGTAAGTCTTCTTTCTCCCCCAGCCCTCTATATTGATCCCACAACCTTAGGAGGGAGGGGCCTTGTGATTCATAGAAGTTTTGGGAACTTCCTGAGACTTATGAGTTGTTTACTTCTTGGGGTTTAATGGTTTTCCTCTACTGTGGAATGTTTCCGTTTGGAATTAAAGTCTTAAGGGTGCACCCTCCAGGATGGAACTGTTCAGAAGACGTTGCTGTATAACACCTGGCTCTCCTTCCTCCCTCCTTCCTTTCATTCCCTTCCACTTTCTTTTTCTTTTTGATGAATGAAAATCCTGAGGGGCTGGAGAGATGACCCAGTGGTTAAGAGCTCTGGATGCTCTTGTAGAGGGCTGGGGTTCTATTCCCAGCACCCATAGGTGGCTCACAACCACCTGTTAACTAGAGTTCCACCCAATCTGATGACCTCTTCTGGCCTCTGGGGCCCCAAGCACCCACATGGTGTACATACACACATCAAACAAAATATCCATGTACATAAAATAAATAAGTAATAAAATAAAAATCCCGTGTGTTTCACGATACCTTTCGAAGATTACTGAATTGGAGAAGGTGCTTGGCTCTCAAAACGTTGCGATATTTTGTGGTTATTTACTATAACTAATTGTGACTCTTAAATTTTGCTTAAAACTTCAAATTTTAAGATATATTTTCAATAATAGTTAAAACATTTTTCTCACTTAATTTATACTTTGGCATTATTTGGGTAGGGGTTAACAGTAGGAAAAATATTGTTATTACTACATGACATTGCTATTGATAATTACTTTTAAAACACAGAGATTAAATCTATGGTTTCCTATTGTATTGCTTAGTAACAAGAATGTACTATTGGGCAGCTTTATTTTTTTGCCCAAATTAGGTAGACTTACACAAACTAAGGCAACCATGTAGGGGAAATAACCTTAAGGGATTATGGTCATATATATGAGCTCTCACTGATCAAATTTATTGTGTAACCAATTAGCTAGAAATGTAACTGTATACAGGGGACAACTTTTTTTTTTTACAACTTTTTAAAAATAATCTTTCTATAATGTAATGTAAAAAATCACATTTTAAAAAGAAACATAAGAGAAAGGACATCTGAACCCAAATCAGTAAGCAAGTGCAGATGATCTTTAGGGAAAAAAATGTTTTCTGGCAGAGGCCATGGGAGTATACAGCAGGTGACAACTAGTGTTTAACAGGCTCACCTACCAGATGAGTGGTTCTCGGATGGGGAGCTCCACTTGGAAGGGCTTTGTGGTCACTGGCTATCTAACTGTTTGTCTCTGTTTGTTACTTCTCTCAGAAGTCACTTCATTTCCTCCCCAAGTCACTTTCCCACTGTTGTGTGTTTATCTCATGAAAGTATTCCATCTACTGGGCACACATAGATCTGTGGATGATCAGGAAGATGACTTCTCATTAATCTGTATAATTTTGATATGCAGAAAATAAGCTAGGACATGCTTCATAAGTAGATCTATTGTTCCATGAGGCTGTAAGATATTAAAGCCTGCCTTGTTCCTTTTACTCAGACTAACACAAGAAAATAACAATTTCTCCTCAGTCTAAGGCAAATTGCACACAATTTGGCTCATTTTTCCCTCAGAGCAAGTTCAAACTAGACTAAAGGTTTTTGTAAGTGGATCTTAAGTTAAAAACTTTACAGTTAAGCAACAAGGTCAGAGTTGCAGTTATCTAACCAAGGTTATATACACAAAAAAGCCTGAAAAATTATGCCAATTTTTTTTTTTTTGCTTTTTGAGTCTCAAAGCTTATCTCTCTGGGTACAATCTCACTTCAGAAACCTTGGAACTTTACATTGCCATTGCAAAGGGCTCTGCCCTTGTCACTCACCAAAGGAATGTGCTTTGACCAATGAGATGTGATTCTTGTAATTTTTTTTATTATTGCTTCAATATTTATTTTTTTATTTAATCTCTAATGAGCTAACCCATATTAAAACACCAAAGTTAATACTGGGTAGTATTAAAGATACTTAAAGACACGTCCTTTCTTTCTCTGACAAAGCAGCATTCTATATACACTTTCACTAGTTCCTTTAACATTAATCATAATTATTTTTTAAGTTGATTTTTGATAATTTAGTATCTAAGTAATCTCTGGGTTTGGCTCTGTGATTGTGTTTTTATCTTTGTTTTGATATGCACACACATAATACTTTAAAATATTGTTTTATTTTATGTGTGTATATCAGAGAGCAACTTGTAGAATCGTGAAACTACAGGAATTAATATGTGCCCTTCTTCATTTTGGTCTTCTGTCTAATCTTACCTTGCTATTTTTCCTTTTCTCTCCTTGCAGATGAGAACAGCTATTTTGTGTCATTGCATGCTGCAAGTATGCACTTTAATTTTTACTTTATAAAGACTTACAGCTATAAGTTGCCTTGAGTATCAGAGAAGACTGTAAACTTGGATCCAACTATGTTTTTGAGGCAGGATCCCATGCAACACAGGCTAGCCTCAAACTTGCTATTTTTGTTAGCTGGTTTGTTTTTTATTTCTTTGCCTGCTTTTTCAGTTTGACAATCATTACCCTTTAATTAAATAATTAGCCTGTCTATGTTTAATATAGTTAAAATATAGTTCAGCTTATATCTACCATCTTACTAGTTATTTGTATTCTTCTGTTCCATCCATCCGTTTATGTTCCCTTTCCTCTTGTTGGATTCCACTTGTAAATTGTCAAATGTTTTACATTTCACTTTCCCTTTTGTTTTTAAAAGGCCATAAGAGCTCCAGATGTTATCTTGCATTTTTAAAACAGGGCATACTTTCAGCAGGACAGAGTTCCCTTTTGTGGGGAGAGGGGGTGTTAAGCAGATTATGTAAAGAGGCACTGATAATCCTAACCCAATGATTAGATTGAATTGTGCGTTACATTTTATATGTTGAAGGCCTAACTCCAACATCTTAGGATGTAACTTTATTGAGATAGATCATCTGAAGGGTAACCAAGTTAAAATGAAGCTGTTAGGAACACTGGAGTACAACCTAATTCAATCTGTCTGTAGAAGAAAGAGATACCAGGGGGCAAAGGAAGAGCAGTTGAGGAAGGACCCAACATGTTTACAGTCCAGAGAAGCCATGTGTTCTTTGGGATTTGGTCCGAATGCCTAACGAGTTGTCTCTTCTTTAGCTTTGACAGAGCACAGGTAATTCTGCCCTGCTCTTTACAACTTTTCAGCCTAAGACTTTAGCCAGTTTCCCCAGTCTTGATATTGGCACACACCGTATGTGTTCAAGACCAACGTATCGAAACCATGAGCTGTGTCTGTCTTCAGTTTTTCCTGTATGCCACTTTATCCACCAAAGCCTCTGCCAGTTTCTCTGATATCCCTTACCCTCCAAATGTGGCCTCATGCTAAGGACCATGCCTGAATTCCCAGCTTGTAGTCATGTCCAGAATTGGCCGCTGTACCCTCCAAAAGCAACTCCCTCCAAAGCTTCCAGCCCTCGCCTCCCACTTGCTGGAGGGCTTCTGCCCTCAGTAGGTCTTTGTCTTTCATCGCTGTGTGAGTCTGCATGAAATTATGCTTCTCTCTTTTGTGGTTTTCTGCTTGGCTCTTTAGTCTCCTACCCTGTGTAGCTTCAGAGCCTGACAAATATTTTGAAGTATAAACCAGCCATGCATTTGATTCCTCTGCCTCCAACTTTGTCACTCTTAGCCATATGAGGTCCCCAACACCTTTGCCAGTGTGCTGAACACCAGCTGCGGCTCTGTGCCTGGCCAAGCCGAAATTCTTAGCCTGTGACCTTTCTGGGAAAATGCAGCTGAGAATCCTTAGCTTACCTCTGAAAATGAGTTCCTTCAGCCATCCTTGCTTCCATGGCTCTGCACTCCCTTTTAAAAAGATCTGTACACTTTATTTGGGCTTTCTTGCTATCGTGGAGTGGCAACCTATCCAAGATTGCTTGTGAGCGAGATATATGTTGGGATAGAGGACTTTCAGTGTCACAACTGGGAGGGCTTTGGGGGAACCAGGACTGTTGGAGGAGCTAAAGATCTGCAGGAAGTCTGGATGGTTGCAAAGCTCTTTGTCCCTACTCAGAAGGGGAAGCGTGATTATCATGGATTAACTAACTAACCAGCATTAGGAAAAACACTCCTGCTTTTCCATACTTTTAAACAAGGAGAAGGAATGGCAGTTTCCAAAGAATACAGCTCTGATGGGAAGGCTTGCACTAAAGTAGCTCTTCCGTGCTGTATCCGCGGCTGTGAAATTGTCATGATTGGGTATGCTAAAACAAACAAACAAACAAAAAAAAAAACAGGCGAAGTGGGTGTGTTGCTGACTTAAATACTATTTCCAGTTACAGATGTGGCCTATCTGCCACAGGAAGGAGTGGTGAATCCTTTGTATTCTGTATCGTCGGGCCGAAGGGGAATGAGGGAATGGGCAAACTCACGAACAACATTATGTGTCAAGGGCTGGAATTGATCCTGAACACAGGAAGATGGTTCAGGCCTCTTTCTGTGACATATGATAAAGTTTCTTAACCTTTTGAAAACCATTGCAGAAAATAATAATAAAATAGTAAGTGTGTGTGTGTGTGTGTGTGTGTGTGTGTGTATTACATCCAGGCTGCAGTTTCCTCTCCCTCTTCTTCTCCCAGTTCCTCCCCCCAATTTTCCTCTTTGCCCCCCCATCCACTCCTCCACCATTTGTATTCAGAAAAGGGCGGGTCTCCCATGGATATCATAAAAACATGTCATATCAAGTTGAAGTAAGACTAAGCACCTCCCTTTGTATGAAGACTGGACAAGGCAACCCAGTATGAGGAATAGGGTCCCCAAAGCCAGCCAAACAGTGAGAGACAGCCCCCCAATTCCATGAGCAATCAGGTTGGGGGCCACAGAGTGGGAGAGTACTGAAAGAGACAACTCGAAAGAGGGGAGCATTTTGAAGTCAGGTAAAAACCTAGCACAAGGGAATCTCCAGAAATCTACAAGGATAACCCAGCTAACACTCCTAACAACCAGTTCAGATAACCTGCACTGGCCCTCTCCTGTGACCAGACTGGTGCTTAGCCCAGTTGTCATCAGAGAGGCTTCATCCAGCAACTGATGGACACAGATGCAGCCTCACAACAAATATTAGACAAAGTTCTAAATATTTATATATTTATATATATAAAACTTGCTTTAAAAAGTTCACATGGTTGTTTCTAGTTAGTCATTCTGGCCCAATTCTCTATCTGGCCAGTATAGGTTGATCGGATCCAGGCCATTCTGTATTCCTCCTGAGAGTAGGGCCTTCCACATTTATAACCCGTTTGTGTCTGAATCCATCACTGGCCTTGCCTCTTATGTTCTAGGATTTCCTTAGCAAGGACCCTCTGAGCATAGTCTCATGTCCCTAGGGGAAGCATGGTACCAATTCGTAGCTTTGGTGCATAGAGGGCTTTGGTCCTGAGATCATACATGCATATGTGTTCTCTCCCTGTCTCTGTCTGTCTCTCTCCTCTTTCTCTTTATCTCCCTCTACCCATCCTCTCTCCTCTCTTTCTGTCTCTTCTCTTTATCTCCCTCTTCCCTCCTTTCTCTCTTACCCACCCATCTCCACTCACCCACACACCCCCTACATCCTCCCACACACTAAGCCTGATCCCTTCACATCCCTTGTCAATCTGGACTCCTGTTCTATAGCACTTCTTCAACATTCACACTTAGTTGCACAGATGCAGAAAACAGGTTCTTAGCAGGCTGTTTTTGCCTTAGCCCTGCCTTTTCCCTCTCCACAGAATCCATATTGAAAAGAGATGTTGGAGCTGGACTGAAGAGCTCATGCATTGGGTAAACTGCTTACCGTGCAGTTTTGGAGACTTGAGCTCATGCATAGGGTAAATTGATTATGGTACAATTTTGGAGACATGAGCTCAGATCACCAGCACTCACAGAAAATGCAGCAGCACTATAAGCCCAGTCCTAGAGGCTAAAACCAGGCACATCGCTGGTCCTTGCTGGCCACTGGTCTAGTAGACAGTGGTAGGGGATGACACAATATAGACCTCTGACCTCCACGGGTGCATGCGTAAGTGAGTGCACCCGTATACACATCTGTAGACACACACATACATAGCATCCACAACCTTCCGGCTCTGCTGAACCATGAATAAACTGTGAATATTACTGTGATACCTCACTGAGGGATGATATGCAGGACTGACAGCATATATTCATATATGAGAAGTCTATTTGGTTGGATGTGATATCTCTTGTGAGATAAATAGATAGGGACAGTACTTTCCTTTTATAGAATTGATTCTTGGTGGGATTAGATTATAGCTGACAACACAATCACACAAACACTCCAATTGAGAAACTGGGATGGTTGAGGTAGTATGTCCTCATAGCAAGTCTTCAGGGCTGGTGCTGAAGGGAGCCTCATCAGGGATGGGCTACATGGGTATGCTAGGAGCAAGCCCGAGTCAAACAAACGCTGACATGGTAAAGGCTGGTTCCTATATAAAACTTCACAAGGCTGCTATGACTGCAGTCCCAATGCCACAAATGAACTGGCAACCCAGTCCCCATCAAAGGTGAAAGGATCTGGTTGCGACTCTCCAGCCTCCTGTCATTAGGTGACTGTATAACCACACACTTCAGTATATGGCTTTGGGGTTCATAGGGAGACTTATATTTACCAAAACAAAGAATTAAGTTGCAGAGAGTAAGCATATTCATAAATTAGTACTGATTTAAGTATAAGATGAGCAGAATTTAATGTTACATGATATTTTTAAGATTCTTTTTTTGTTATTTTTAATCAGACATATGTGTGTATATACATATCTGTAGGGTCTGTGCACATGAGTGTGGGTGACTGCCGAGGCCCATGGATCCCCTGAAGCTGGAATTACAGACAGTTGTGGATGCAGGGTAGTGAATTGGGCTCTTCTGCAAGAGTAGCAGTGTCTTCACCACGGTGCCAACTCTCCAGCCTCATGTCTAATGATTTTTAAGGCAACTGGAGGAAAAAGCGTAAAATCAGGTTTATTAGATGCTTATTAGCATACTTTCTTTTTTAAAATTAAATTTATTCATTTATTTTACATCCCAACCACAGTTTCCCTCCTCTTCTCCCATTCCCTCCCTCCCCTTTCCTCTACCTCCCACCCCCCACAGTCCACTTCCCCTGTTTCTGTGCAGAAAGGACAGGCCTCCTATGGGTATCAGCAAAGCATGGCCTATCAAGTTTCTGTAAGACTAGGCTCCTCCCTTGTATTAAGGCTGGGCAAGGTAACCCGTTATGAGGAATAGGTTCCCAAAAGCCAGCCAAAGTGATAGGGACAGGCCCTGCTTCCACTGCTAGGAGCCCCACCAGTGGATCCAGGTTTACAACTGTTACACACATATAGAGGGCCTAGGTGGTGCCACACAAGCTTCCTGGCTGTTGGTTCAGACTCTGTGAGCTTCTGTAAGCAAGCCCAGGTTAGCTGTTTCTGTGGATTTCCCTGTGATGTCCTTGGCTCCTCTGGCTCATACAGCCCTCCCCCCTCTCTTTGGTGGTATCCCCTGAGCTTGGTCCACTGCTTTGCTGTGGTCTCTGCATCTGTTTCCATAAGTTATTAGACGTAGGCTCTGATGGTAATTGGGGTGGTCACAGTCCTATGCCATCAGCCTCTGGGTCCTGGCACCCCAGGCAGTGGCAGGTGTGGGCTCATTCTCTTGGCATGGGTCTGAGGTGTGACCAGTCATTGGTTGGCCATTCTTTTGTCTTTTTATTTACATCACGACTGCAGCCTCTCCTCCCGCCACCCCTCCCAGTCCCCTCTGCCTCCCCTCTCCTGCAGATCCACTGCTCTCCTTTTCCCTTGAAAAAAGGGCAGGCTTCCCAGTGACAGCAGCTGTCCATGGCATAACAAGATGCGCTAAGACTGGACCCAAACTCTCAGGTCATCACTGAAGGAACCCAGCAGGAGGCAAAGGGAAGAGGTGGCTCACAGCTTGTGAGAAAGGCCAACCAATGATTGGTCTGTCTTAAGGTCCAGGCTGCAAGTGGGAGCTCAGGCCCAGCATTGTTTGCATGTCCAAGAACTGGACGCTGAATGGCTCAGAGACTTAGGGTAGAACCAAACACAGCTTCTCAAAATAAAAAAAAAAAAAAGAGTCAATGTAAGATTCCTAATGATATTCTGTTATACTTATAGATAAGTATGTTTGTCTTAGTTTCATCATTCCAGCTCCTCACAGCTATTTATTGGTAGAGTTGTCTTCAGCATTTCATGCTTTCGTGGAGGTGGTGCTCATTTCTAACTCACAGTTCCGCATATATCATAGAATTTACAGAAGATGCCATTCTTCCCTTGGACATAGGCATAGTGCTGGTTCATTTTTCCAGTCTTCTGACAGGTTTTTTGTGACTTTTATAAATTGGCTGTCCAGCCAGGTGGTGGTGGTAGCACACACCTTTAATCCCAGCAGTCGGGAGGCAGAGACAGGCAGAGCTCTGTGAGTTCAAGGCCAGCCTGGACTACAGAGTGAGTTACAGAACAGCCAAGGCTGCACAGAGAAACCCTATCTCTCCAAACAAACAAATAAATAAATAGGCTCTCCGGATTGTCATTAATGTTGCACCATTATTCAACATCAGCTCCGAATGTCCTTATAAGTGGGTTTGCTCGGATCAGGACCTAACAACTGTCTTGGTAGACGAGCCCTTGTCATCTGTAATCTTCCTTGCCTTTATTTTCATGACACTTGCTGGATCATTCACCATATATAATTCCCACAGTCTGAATTTGGTTATTTCACTCTTATGACATTAGTTAATATGTTCCCTCATCTCTATTTCCTGTAAACTAGCAGTAAGAGCCAAAACCTTGATTGAATTCAGGTTTTACTTTTTTTTTTTGGCATAAATACTTTCTGAGTGGAGCTGTGCCTTCAGTCCCTGGAGCATCACTTAGGGCACTGCGATGTTTGGTTGTCACATCCATTAAGGTTAAAATGGTTATGTTTCAGGTGACGTCAGACTGACTGGTCCATTAAAAGAATTAGGTCAGCTTTTTTACCTAACGCCTTTAAACAGCTGTTGATTCTCACCCAAATAAATCCATTATTGCATTAAGGAGTAGTAAAACGGTGGTTGTTTCTTCCTATTATTTGTCTACATTTATTTATCGTGCTTAGTCAATGTGGAAAGTTCCTTCGGCGACTGGTTATTTACCCTGACCTAAGGATACAGAAGTAAGATGGCCGCTTGAGTCATCAGCCGAGGAAGGAGCGTCCCCCACTGAGGCAGTCTTTGTTTTCCCTTTGTTTTATTCTGGAGAATTTCCACAGGACAAGGAGCAGATACAGATCCACTTTGGTGTATTTACATTACAACCAACAGATATTCCAGACAGCAATAACATCCCAATGCTTTCTCATCTGAGTCTGATCACATCTTGGGGTTGGATCTGTTTTGAAACGTGTTTATTTGTGCTCCATGAGTAGTCTCCCACCTCCTTCACTCATTTTCATCTCCTCAGCAGTGCTCAGCTCTGTCAAAGCTTCCAGCTTCGTCTGCTGTTAACGGTTATGAAAGTTACTGTTTTTTTTTTTTTACTTGAAAAATCAATGGAAACAATGCTGCGTTGGAAAGTAGACCTCAGCTGCTTCTCATCTGGATCCCAGCCCCTAATCAGCTGTCTTTGTGTTTCCCTAATCCTGAAAAAAAGTCCAGTTCTCTGGATAACCCGCTGACGGGGAGAGATATTCAGACTCTTACAAGTGAGGAGAAACTTCAGTCACTTACGTTCGAAATGATGAACTCCTGCAGCAGAGAGATTGACGGGAGATGACGTGGCAAGCAATCATTAAAAAAAAAAAAAACAAACAACAACAACAACAAAAAAACAGTCCATTGTTTCTTTTAAATAAGAGCAGAAACCCGGACTTTAAAGGGAGATTTTCTGTATCTATATAAAGCACGGCAGGGCTTTCTCTGCATAGAATGTGTAATTTTAGCGACCCCAGTCTATTTAAAGGCGGAAAGTATGGTTTATCAGTGGTGTTGTAAGGCGTTTTCATCTTAATAAAATCCTTCTAAGGCCATGCATTCCAGTACTGAAGTCTTAAAGTAGTTTGTGTACACCCAGCATGCAAGGCCACAACTTTAATTATTTCCTCACCAGAGCCTCAATTATGCCAAGTGCTTTTTAATTATCCCGTATCCCACACGTCTATTCTTAGTAAACAGCATGCCTTTCACAGAGGCAGGCTACTCCTCTGTGGCAGGAATCAACTCACCACTCAGCCACCCCACCCATGAAAAAAGCTCAGTTAATTAAAAGCTACAAAATTAAGCGTGTATTTTTAACAGCTTCAATTTTAAAGTCAATTTTGGTATAAAAATTAAAGTGTTTTTTTTTGTTTTGCTTTGTTTTTTGTACAGAAATGCTATGTTAGCTTTTCAGGGTGTTTGGCGATGCATTGAGTTGTTTGGGTCCCTTTCACAGAACTTAGGTAGTTTCTTAGAGCGTGCTTTTCTTTGTCCTAAGGTGAATATATTTAATTGATTTGCCTGATCCCTTTTTATTTTTGAATTATTTTTTTGCAAAGCAAATTCTGAGCAAATAAAATAATAGGAAAAGAATGTATGTTTAAGGAGCTGAAGGCCTGAAATACTAGCACCTGGGAGGCAGAGGCAGGGGGATTGGGAAGTTCAAAGCCATCTTCAGCTACATAGTACATCAGAAGCCATCCTGGGTTTCATGAGACCCTGTCTCAAAGATAATACAACAGCCCCAACCTTGCGCCCATCAAAGAAAAACATTTTTTTTAAAAAAATATATTCATAAGGCAGGACTGTAGGGGAGAGGGAGGAAGTTAGGAGATTCAGCTATGGTTGGAGAAGCATCTTTCTGGAAAGGAAATAGGCCCAGCATTTCACATACTGACAGAAACATAAGTACAAACTGAAAAGATAAGAAAAAAATATAGCACACAGAATTACTGTTTCTGTTTACTATATTTAACTCTCAGTAATGGGACAACGTTCTGTTTTCCTCTTTAATACAAATGTGTAGCATGCAAAGCTGGGGGAAATATTTGCACCAGGGAAATGCTAATTACAGGTGCACAAGGAAGGCGATGTTGAGTAGTATGTGTAGTTGTTGTTGTTTTAAAGCAGGTGGGGTAAGGCTCGGTGGGAAGCTCCCAGAGAGTGGCCTTCCCCAGCTGCCCCACAGACACAGATCCTCCTTCGTGCTGCCTGCTGAGCTCACGTGTTAGCCTGGTAGCTTTGGGCAAGGAAAGGGAAGTTAACTATATTTATTCGTGAGGGTTACCTTTTAGATTCGTGTGCTCGTTAGGGTTCAGGAGGGAAAGGAAACTTCTCTTTTAGCTTTGCGGCCAGTGCAAGCCCTCTGGTTCCTTTTTAACTGAGCAGTGCTGCATATGGCTTGTGTAAAGGGTAGTATTTAGAAGCTTTAAGCCACCTCATTGAGAATCTGCCTCCTTTCTCAACTTCCTAACCACATGCCGATCATAATTCAGAGGAAAAGGTAAGCGCAGATGTGCAGGACACTTAGGCGGTAGCTGTGCTGAGTACGCGGTTGGAGTTGAGGGAGAGAGCTGATGAGAGTAAAATGAGGTAAAATCGTCAGAATCAGACAGAAACTGACATGCGCGGGCCAGTGTGATGGCTTCGAAGATAAAGTCATAGGGGCAGATGATCCCTTCTTTCTACAAGTTGATAGGATTTGGATGTGAAATGCCCCTTCAGCTTCGTGCATTTGAACACTTAGTCTCCAGCTGCTGCTGGTGTTTGGGAGGATGTAGAGCCTTTAGGAATGGGTCTAGCTTCAGGAAGCAGGTCACTGGCAGCTGCCTGTTCCATTCTAGCTCTGCTTTTGGTCTGTGGAGATGTAAACAGGCAGTCACCACATGCTCCTGCCAGCATGCTCCACAGCATGCCTTCCCCACCAGGAGAGTTTGTATTCTCTCAAACGCTGAGTCAAGTAAAATTCTCCTCTTTTTAAGTTGTTTCTTATTTGATATCTGGTCACAGCAAAGAGCAAAACAACTTGAACGTAAGTTGAAACAATCGTTGATGGATTGGGCCTGAGCACCTGAAGCTTCAGTGACACACAGCCTCAAGGAGAACCCTGACCACCCCATCTGAGAAACCGAGCAGATGAGGAGTTTGGATTCTTAAGCTGGGCTAGGATCAGCTAAAGAGAAAGTATTTGGGAGAAAAGAGCTCCTGCTAGTCTAGAAAGAAAGATCTGTGATGTTTTCAGTAAAAACGGAGCTGGGATTTGTCTGCCTTGCTTATAAGAGAAGTCAGGGCAGAAGGAGTAATTCAGGAGCCGTTACAGATTTCTGAGAATCATAGTGTTGACTAGTTTACCACAGACTCTCAAAATCAAATTAATGTTCTGTTATGTCAAGCTGAGGAGAACCACCATAACTGATATGAATTACACAGATTCAGAGTAGCTCCCAGGACGAACAATGTCTAGCTCCGCCATGCTGCAAAGCACCCCAGGACGATGCTCTAACTTGTCAAATACGTACGAGTTGCCCTGGGAAGAGCTTTGAATAGGCTTGCATGTGCTGCAGAACTTTCTTTTCAAACTTTTTCAAGTAAGTTGATACAGCTCTAGGCCTCAGATTCATTTTGGCTCAGCGCTCTGCCAGCATCAGAACCACATGGCTTTCCATGCCTTCTGAGAACTGCCACTTCTCATCTCCAAGTTTGCGCATGGCTTTATTATTTTAAATTAAAATTTTTACCGTGAATATGACTATATGTGAGTATGGATGTGTGTGTGTGTGTGTGTGTGTGTGTGTGTGTGTGTGTGTAGATCATAGGACAACCTTAGGGAGCATGTCCCACTTTCCATAGTGTGTTCCAGGAACCAAACACAAGTTTTCAGGCTTGCATGAGGGACTGCATTTTCAGCTGAGCTCTCCCGGCAGCCCAGCTGCAGTTGGTTTTAGACCGTTGGTGTGTTCATGGAAGGCTTGTGCAAAAGCACTGTTTTTGCAACAACACCCTGCGCTTGCACACCTTTATTTGTTAGTCCAGTCAAAGCCCAAGGGAGAGAAGCAGATTGCAAGTATTCTGCTGCTCTAGCCTTCCAATCCTGCCTGGTCGGGATCTGTTGGCAACAGGGAGCTGCTGCTCGCTGCAGGTGCGGTTTGAAGCCTCAAGTGTATGTGGACTTGGCCTATCTGCACACAGCTCTTGTTCTTGTCCAACTAGTGTATGTGGACTTGGCCTATCTGCACACAGCTCTTGTGCTTGTCCAACTAGTGTATGTGGACTTGGCCTATCTGCACACAGCTCTTGTTCTTGTCCAACGTTGATGCTCTTCTCAGAATTGGGAACCCTTATTTAAAATATTTAGTTTTGCACAATGGTAGCAATGAAAATATGCTGTTTATGGAAGATGTTGTGGGTGTCTGGGCCACCTGCTGAGAAGAGAGGACTTCACTGACTGGAGGTGAAGCCCTCCTGGGGTACACTTAGAGGATGGCAGCCAGCCACCTTGTCCATGTGCACAGGCAAAAAAAGCTGCCATCGTGTGCAGCTGCATGACAAGAATGGTTTCAAAGCCGTGATGAGCACACATGACATCAGAGACACTTGCAGCAGCAACTGAAACCATGTGAAGGTCTCTATTATTGGTGGCAGAATCACTTATTCTGTCCACTGTAATGCAATCTTCAGCTGACATCCAAGATTGCAGGACAAGCTGGATGTTAGTTAGAAGTTAGTGAAAGCAGAACCGGGGAGGCAGCTCAGCTGGTAAGGGGCTGAGCTAGTACGCACCAGGCCCTGCAAAAGCCAGGGCTGGCAGTGCACACCTGCAGTCCAAGGACTGTGGACAAAGGAGGACCAAAGGTTCAGGGTGCATAGAGCCCTCAAGGCCAACCTGGGATACACATGAGAACCTGTCTTAACAAAACCTTAGTGAAAATAAGTATCTCATCCCCTCCCCTGCCCACTTACATTTACATGAATACTCATGGGCCCTTGCCAGAGCCCCTTGGCTTAGGTCTAAATTAAAATATTATTCTTGGACAGTTTAACATTTAAGATGCTGCTCTTTAAGGGGCAGTGTACTTTTATCTCCCTACCCCAATTTAGAGCAAACTGAAAATAACAGGCCCTGAAGTAAACGATGAATCAATCTGAAGGACTTTATTGCAGATGGGGCTATTTGAACAAGTTTACTCACAGACCCCTTAACGGAGCCCGATTCTGACATTTGTGAAGCATCACCACTTAACCTTAGCCTGCAGTCTTGACCAGAAAGAAGCACTAATTATGTTTCCCCAGCATATGGACTCCTAGCCTCCTCGCTACAGACACAACGTATCTGTAATGCATGCTTTTATTTAATTTTAGCACAGCAGGTTAGTTTTGTTGGTACCATAGTTCCTTAGATAGTAATGCTCTTATGACTTTACAATACCTACAACAGTGCTGGACATCATCCGGAGCAACTGTCTATCTGTCCACCCAGCCAATCAGAACCGATAGAGGCAGTGTCGTGCTGAAAACTGGCTCCAGATTGTTGGGAGGGATGGGGGAGCATAAAAAGGTTGGGTGTGTTCATCTGTAACAATAACGTCCAGAAGTCAAGGTTATGTGATCACTAGAGATTCAGAAAGCAAGAGGCTTGCTACCAGGAGTCCACCCTTTTGTCCTCAAGGTGGCTGGAACTCATTGTGACTCCAACAGGAAGTGGGGATTAAAAGCTCTCACAGGCGCCCTGGGGTCCTGGAGTCTAACTTACTGGCTGCTGTCTCCATGTTGTTTATTGCACAGAACGCTCACACTCACTGCTTCCGTCTATGTCAAGCTACTTCCAGAAGGGGAAGTCTCCTTCACTCTCATCTCTGACAGCTTCCTACCAGCGCATTGTCTCCGGGAAACAGCTGAGAAGCACGTGTGAAGACAGGCATTAGACAGTTTCTCTCTTTTCTGCGGTGGCGAGGGAAGTCCAGGAAGGTGGGAGTGGATCTAAGAGGCAGTGGCCAATGAAATGCTAGGTTTCCAAATACTTCCAGTGAAACCCGCCCCTTCCCTTAGCGCTGCTCCAAGCCGTGGTTCCTCGCAATCAGCTAGCTTCCCAGCTGAGCAGTACAGGAAGGGAGCTGGGCGGACACGAGGTTTCTCTTCTTGTAGTTGGGATAAAGTAACCCAACCAAAGCAACTTAAGGGGAGAAGCGTTGATTTTTTTAGCTTATGGTTCCAGAGGACTCCAGTACACCACTCTGAGGCAGACATGGCAGCAGGCGGGGAACAGACATGGGAAGCCCCAGTGTCTGAGGCAAGGAGGGTGCTGGCTGATCACATCGCATCCACCTTGAAGAAGTAGAGGGACTAAGCAGGAAGAGGGGCCTTTACTGTAAAGTCTCAAGGTCCTCCTGCTAGTAGAGGTTCCATACTCTTCCAAAACAGCACTGCCACTGGGAACAAATACGGGAGTCTATGGGCATAGTAAACATTCAAGCTACAACACTAAAGAAGACAACCAACTTTGTGCCCATAATAACTCCCATCTTGGCTCCAATAGAAGATTGGTATCCTGAACTGACCACTAAGACTGGACTGGGCTCGTTCACTCCTCTGTCCCCATGCTCAGAACACAAGGCCTGCCACTGAGTATAATCACGATCACAACATAGTCTGGCTCCTAACATATATTTAATAGCATGTGATATACTCCCACAGTTGGCACTAAGCTGGTGATCATTACCAGCAGAAAATCCACTTGTAAAAATAAAGTGAATGGAGGAGCAAAAATATGTGAAATCTACTTGAGTTTTTTTTTTTTCTGGTACTGGTCATAGCTAAGATAAACATGGTACCATATGTCTACCATGCTTAGTGACTTAACTCACATATTTAGCCAGTAGAAAAACATTAAAAAGCCATTCCAAGCCACAGAAAAACCAGCCTAAAATTGAGTTCTGCCTAGTCATCACCTTTTAATTTTAAGAAATTGGAATTAATTTCAAAGGGCCCATGTCTGGCTGAGGTATCTGAACAGTGAGGAAATGACAAAATGTTATATGGAAGGATCAGTTTTATATCAAACCGATGCCCAAGCAGAATCAAGTTGGACTTTTCACCATCTCTCAACTGGAAAATATTTCTTCTAAAATGTATTAATTTAAAAAAAAAAGTCTTGGAATATGTGTGTATTTAAACATCTCCCCTTAACTGTAGAGAGAGAAGGTAAAAGCTTTGACCTGAGATTTTATTAGTATTTGGAATTGTGTAGCTATGGTTTGAACGGTGGAGAACATGGTTAGAAATTTGCAGGGAGAGGGGGATCTAAAGTGAGGTCTTCCCTGGCTATGCAAAAATGTATTATGGAGCTCACTCTGAAACTTCTTTAAGTTGAATAGGATAAAGGAGTTTGAATAAAATCTAAAAATCCTAGCAAGGAGACCAATAGAGGATAATAATAGGTAATGAGGAAGGATGGGGGTCGGGCAACAGGACACATGGTACTTTACAGAGGAAAATAATGGAGCCATACGAGGGGAGAAGAGGAGTAGAAGAGGAGGTAGGGAGGAATAAGAACCCCCAAATACACTTTGCTCAAAATAACACAGGGATATATAGCACATGTGTGTTCTAAAGAAATAAAAAAAGGTTGATCTGGGAGGACCCATTGGTTGGAGCAGCATGAAGGGACACAGACATAGGGACAGGATGAGGGAGCAGCACAGGATGAGGGAGCAGCACAGGGTGAGGGAGCAGCACAGGGTGAGGGAGCAGCACAGCGTGAGGGAGCAGCACAGGGTGAGGGAGCAGCACAGGGTGAGGGAGCAGCACAGCGTGAGGGAGCAGCACAGGATGAGGGAGCAGCACAGGGTGAGGGAGCAGCACAGGATGAGGGAGCAGCACAGCGTGAGGGAGCAGCACAGCGTGAGGGAGCAGCACAGGGTGAGGGAGCAGCACAGCGTGAGGGAGCAGCACAGGGTGAGGGAGCAGCACAGGATGAGGGAGCAGCACAGCGTGAGGGAGCAGCACAGGGTGAGGGAGCAGCACAGGATGAGGGAGCAGCACAGGATGAGGGAGCAGCACAGGGTGAGGGAGCAGCACAGGTTGCTGATTCCGGTCTCGCACTTATTGATGTTGTTTTTAATGTGAGCTGTAGGCTGTGCTTAGGACTTCTCATCTTAGTTCTGTAAGTGACGCCGTGACTATAGAGCAACTAACACTTCTGATCCTATGACAAGTGCGAAGTGAGGGGGAGGGTGGATGTCTCTGACATCTAAAGGTATCTAAGATCTGCGCCTCAGTGGTTCTGGACAGTATTCCGAGGAAGGGCTGGGTTTCATTACGCGCCGCCTGGTCAGCGCCCAGTGCCAACTCGGAATGAGGTCACATTTTTTTCGTTAAATGTATGTTTATATAGTGAAGAAACTTCCATTTAAGCAGCTGTTGAATGAGATGTGTGGAAATGGAGGTTCTTTTGAAATACGGAGTGCTACCGTCCAGTCCCTTCTCAGCCATGCGGAGGTGGTGTGGAAAGTCTCCTCTAGGCTTTCAGAGGAAACAGCTAGAATCTCAGTCGAGACTTGGAAAAAGTTTTGCAAGGAAGTAATCACGTGTGTGACGTCCTGGGGAGCAAGAGTCCACTGCGTTGGAGACCACGGCACTGCTTAGCTTCTGTGCCCTGGTTTTCATTTGGACTGGATCATAACAGCGCTTCAAAGAGCAGCGGGTTTGTCCCCTGCTGCTTGTTCTGGATGGAGCAGACATGCAGTGATCAGAGGAGGGGGCAGTCAGCACCCAGTGTGGCCCTTGCAGTGGGCAGAGAGACTAGGAAGGGGGAGACATGGGGCAGAAGGTCTGGAGAACAGGGAAGAAGAAACTGGGGAGGCCTTTTGCTTCGGAGAAGAATCTATTTTTAAGACATTATTAGATTTGAGGGTATGTCCTTTGTGGGAATCAATCACATGAACGTACCTCTTTCCACCAGCTATAGCTTTTCTCTCTCTGGAATCAGCAACTGACCCTCCTCTCCATCTCGTCCCTATGAGGGCTCCATCCTTTCTGCCCTTTCAGCTACAGCGGCGTGAAGGTGGGCACTGACCACTGACCCTCCTCTCCATCTCGTCCCTATGAGGGCTCCATCCTTTCTGCCCTCTCAGCTACAGCAGCGTGAAGGTGGGCAGTGCAAGATAAACATCGCTTAAAATGCTGTTATGAAAGCTGGTCAGCTAAACATTTATATAAACTCCTAAAAGCTATTAAGCTATCCTATCCAATGTGAATTGTTGTAAACATTATAAATAGTTCAAAGGAACAAGAAAAATTGGCAATTTGGTCTTGTGGAAAATTGGCTTTCTTTAGTTGATTTTTGGCAAATTGACCTTGAACTGGACTTGAAGGACTAATACACACTTGCTTTACAGAGATAGGGAGGGCATTCGAGACTCAGATTGGAGATGTAAACAAGAAATAAACAGCTTTATTTCTTCATCAAAAGTATCAGAGCACAAAACCCACCATTATAAACTGACCAGTTTGAGCCACAGGAAGCTTATGCTGATCCTTTTTGTATAAATATCTTCTAAAATTTGGGTTTTAAGACACAAATGGAGACAGAAAAATGTTTTAGGTATTAAATATAAATTATGATTAAGGATACCCTACAGATAGTAAATAAAATAATAATGGAAATTAAAGAAACTAAATATTTGTCTCAAGAAGCTAAGAAAAATTTCACTAATTTGAAATTTTTAATACAGGCATAGAAAGCAGAAATAAAAGAATAAAAATGCAATAAATAAAAAATAGTAAATGACATCAAGAGCTGGTTCATCTAATACTGCAATTAAAAAGTTAAATCTTTACCAAATCAGATCATATGAAAAATAAGGAATAGAATTTCAAATATTATAAATGATAAAGATATATTTTCGTATAAGTTAAAAATGAAGGCACAATGACAATATGTAGCTGTCAGGAAATCATATCTAGGTTAAATGGTTTAAGCTAGTGATTCTCAGCCTTGCAAATGCTGCAGCAATTTAATACATTTCATCATGTTGTGGTGACTCTCAGTCATAATATTATTTTCTTGTTACTTTACAATTATAATTTTGTTAGTGCTATAAATCATAATGTAAACATCTGATGTTCCACTCCAAAGGGGTCATGACCCACAGATTGAGGATCACCAGCTTAAGCAAACCCAAATCCACTTAATAAAGAAGAAAGAAGCCTAAATAAAGCAGCATCCATAGGAAACTGTTTTGGGAGAAATTAAACAGTTTTCTCTGTGAAATTCCCTGGATCATCAACACAAGTATCAAACTGTAGAGTCAGTCATATATAAACTCAGTTATAACAACGGAGAGGCTGTAAAAAGACCGAGGTACAGCTGGGGGGAAGGTCCCTAACACACCCAAGAAAAGACAGATTAGTAGTTGTTAGTCATCTCTAACAATCAAACTTAGAGTCATGTTAGGAATAATTTCAAGGTCAGAAATATATTTTAAGTAGATAGATGGTTTTCAAATGCTTCAAAGACCTACAGAAGATAGCATTTAAAATGTTTTTTTTTTTTTGGGGGGGGGAGGTTGCGACAGAGTTTCTCTGTAGCTTTGGAGCCTGTCCTGGAACTAGCTCTTATAGACCAGGCTGGCCTTGAACTTAACAGAGATCAACCTATCTCTGCCCTCTGAGTGCTGGGATTAAAGGCTTGCGCCACCACCGCCTGGCTGGTTGATTGCTTTTTATTAATGGATTTTCTTCTATCACAGACAGAAAAGTTGATGAAATCACTGCTTAAATAATATTCTGTTATTTTGTTTCAGTTTTATAATTTTTTTATGATGCTGGGCATCAAATCTGCATCTCAGTCCTACTAATCAGTGGCTTTATAGTTGTTTTTTATGATGCTGGGCTTCAAGCCTGCAACTTGTGTGTGTTGATGATCCCTATGGGATCCTGCCAATGGTGAAATCTCCCCCGGAAAAAAATCTGTAGCAAGCTGGGGGCTCTTCTATCCACTGCTCCTGACAATGTCAAATCCAACTGTTTGGGGCACTTGTGTGAAGATCAGCGAGGGTGGTTTTCCGTCTCTTCTCCTAAGTAGTATTGGGGCAGGGAAAGGGCCGGAGCTGTTTTGCCCCTCTTGACAGAAAAGACAAACCTAGATGCTAAAATACACCAACTCTTCTATTTATGTGGTGAGTGCTACTTTGTGAAGTCGTGGGATGGTACGTGTGGAAATAAAGACAGCAGACATGTCTGCCGCTGTTCCAGGACAAAAGGACGTAGAATACATCATTATGTATACATAATCACGTATGCATCCTGCACTTCCATGGAGATGTTATCTTTTTTTCTTTACATGGCCTCATATTCTCACTGACTTGAAATATTACACTTACTATACATAAAGCTCCACTGACGTCAGGTCTAATCCTGGCTGTAGGCTCTGTTGTGGTTTCTTTTGGGCCATCTCCAAATCAGTGTTTTATTAACTGTGGAATTTACCTGACAGAAAATTTCTCTTCTGTGCTTTCCTTTTGCTGGGATTTCTAGAATTCTTTTTTGTTTCTGTTCCAAATGAAATTGAAAATCTCATTGTCTAGTACCTTTGGGTACAATGTTATCTTTGTTACGTTTCTATTGCTGTGAAGAGACACCATGACCACGGCTAATTTTTAGGAATTGTGATCAATATTAATACAAGAAAATGAAGACAGTTCTTTTATGTGTTTGCTAAGCATTTGCATCATTGTCCTGTTTCCTTAAAATTTGTTTTTATACTTTAGAACACTGTAAATAGCATGAAAAGGAATTGGTTTTCAAAGGGTTTGTAGGATCCTCTTCCTAATGCTTTCCTCTGTTGTTGGAGCTAAGGAAGATAGGTAAGAGGTGGCGGTAGCTCTTTGATTAATTTCTCTTTATTTGTGTAAATTATATGTTTTTGTATGTTCTATAGATATATCATGTACTATCTAACATGTACTATCTTTTATCAGTACTGGAAATTGGACCTAAGGTCTTTGGCATGGCAGGGTCAGTTTTAGCAGGCCCTAGAAAGAAAACAGCCCATGTTTGTAAGACTCTTTCCTATAGCTGTAGTTATTGCTTAATCATTCTAGTCTTATTAGCACACTCTTCCTTTCTTTCTGGATGAAGTTGGCTGGCATTTATCTACTTCACTGACACTTTTCAGAGTATCAGCTTTTAGTTTATACTTTCATTTAGTTATTCTATCTCTACTGTTTCCTATCTTAGTTATTGTTTATTTTTGTTTTGTTTATTTCCTAACTTCTTAAGTAGAACGTGAATTCATTTATTCTTGTCATTTGATGTTTACAATCAAATATTAAAAGGTTATGGTTTGCACTTGGTATTTCCCTAGTCATCATTAGTTTTACAAGCACTGGTTTTTAGGCGTACAGTGATTTTAGTTTTGTATTTTCCTCCTAGATGTAAAAAGCATTTAAGGGAAACGTCATCAAGAGATATTGACTTTCATTTCCTGTTTTTATTCTGGTTTCCTGGGTTTCTTAATTAGCAGAGAATGTTATCCAAATGACTTCTGCTTTGGCAATGTCTTAAAGAAGGATCAAATATTTCTGTGAACATTTCATAAACATTTAAATAGAATGCTGTTTTCCTCTTGAGGCTGTGCTCTAGGAGAGGTGAATGACATTTTCGTCTATTAGTAGATATCAGTTCCCCTTTTTGTCCCTTTTACTTTGGGCCTTAAATTTTTCTAGTTGTTGTATATTTATTGTAGACTATCCTTGGTGTTGTCAAGTTCTTTCCTTTGCTTAATTTCAGGTCTACCTTCTCTTCTACTAGATTTTAATATTTGCCCTATATCCCCCTTCTCTTTTCTCTCACTCCCTTCCTTTCTCCTCTATCCTTCCTTTCTCTTCCTGTCTGTTGATCTATCATCTACCTATTATCTATCTATCTGTCTGTCTGTATGTATGTCTGTCTGTCTGCCTGCCTGCCTGCCTGCCTGTCTCCTATCTTCAGAATAGGCCATATTCATCTGGCTATTCAGAAAAGCCTTATTTTAGGATACATGTCTTGAAGACAGCATACAGTAGATTTAATAATATGAGGTGAAATCCTTTTGTATTTTATTTAAATCTGCATACACATATCATTTTGACTAATGATTGTGTTTAATTTTTATTTCATTATCCAATGCTGTGTTTTCTAAATTTGTGGGTTGTTTTTAAGCTGCCTTATATATAGACACTGTTAACTATTTTTCCTCTCCCTCTCAGTGTGTGATTCTGCAGAGAGTAAGAAAGATTACTGGATTCATTCTCACTTTAAAATTACAGTTTTAACATTCTCAGTTCCTCATTAACCTATATTAGTAAGCATTCTCCAGATGAATAAAATTAATATGGTAGATAGAAGATTCACAGAGGTAGACAGAATGGTAGATCATAAGGGACTGGTTCACAATAACATGGATTTTACAAAGTGCCAAGGACTTTGGTGGGCAATTGGAGACTAAGACTCAGAAGAGATCTGATCACACAGTTCTAGTCTAAGTCAGAAACCCCAGGTCCAGGAGACTTTGTGGTGTGCATTTCATCTTGAGGATAAAGGCTCAGAATCAGGAGAGATGATGGTGTACAGTCACATTCAGACTGATCCAGTCTAAAGGTGGAAAACCAGTGCCCTAGCTCCAATGTATTCAGGGAGGCTGAATAGAGAGGAGAGAGCAAGCAGAAGGGGAGGCAAGGAAAGGGAAAGAGAGGGCTAATGGGGAGAATTAAAATTAGGGGAGAGAGAGAGAGAGAGAAAGAGAGAGAGACAGAGAGAGAGATTCTTTATTCTTGTTTTATTTGTTCCACTCAAACTTCACAGTTGGTTAGGAGGTAAAGTCCTTCCATGATGTTTACATTTCTCCCTGATAGCTCCTAACTCAAATAATGTGCAATGAAATTAATATCTAAATACTATGACATAAAACAAACATTTTTGGTTAAGAGAATAAGACAGAATGAAACAAAACTACTTGATGTTTGTGTCTCTTTACTTTGTTATAAATATGCTTATCTTTGGCGCAAAGTCCATGTGGGAATGGTTTGCTTTCCATCCACAGCAAAATCAGGAAATACTCATGACAAGGGCAGTGCTTGCTTCTGTCGTGTGTCATGCGGCTGTGACTGCAGCAGGTATATTGGCTTTCGTTTTCACTTCCAATTCTGTATTTGCTTTGTCTTTGGCAAGTTCCTCTGCTGGTTACAGTTCTTTACCAGAATTGAACCACATCTTGTGAAGAGTATGGCATATGACTAGTCCTGGATTGGATTGGACTGGTCTTCTTTTAATCATACTAATGCTGAAGGATGTGCCCAAAGCTGCCTGTATCTACCACTCTTCTTCATCTGGAGCAGCAGTTAAGACTGCCCTTAGTGGTCCAGGTCAAGAAACCCTGTGAACAAAGATCATTCGGAGACACGGGGAACCTCAGGTTGCCAGGTAGTAGACTTCACTTTCTGCTCATTTTAGTCATTGATCTTTCTCAGGCAGAAGTTTTCTTTCTCCCCAAACCATCACTGTAAGTCAGCCAGAGCATTAAGTTGTTAAAACAGGAACTAAAAGTTTTGCTCATGGATCCCTAGAGGCAAGAAACTGGGATACCTTTCTCCCATTTCCTCTCTGCGTCTAGGTCATTAATCATGGCTATAGGAGAAACACCACCACACTAATTTAGGGCATACACAGCCCTTCAGATCAAATTACCCCATCATGTAAGCTACTGTCAAGCAGCTGGTGCTAGGTTTGCATTTTCAAACGGCTGTCTCACTAAGCCATTCTACGAAGCCAGTTCTTTAAGATGGGAGAGGGCATGGGAAGATCAGTGAATTCCAGCAGTTGGGGACCATGGCTGCAGTCTTTTGGTCATGGAGTAAACTCTTTGGTTAGAAACAGTGCCCTGTGAAACCTCATAAGGCATGCTTGGAGCCATGAGGGTAGTTTTGGTAAAAACATTGCATGTCGAAGAAACAAATTCATATTCATGAAGGAAGAAATTTGACATAAACAACCTCCACCAAAGAGTTGGCTGACTACCCAGCCAGCGATACCACTGGGGACATGGCATTGGTCTGTGCTGCCAGCAGAAAGGGTACTCAGCTGCAGCCACCCTCAGTGCAGCCTTTGCGACTGCAGGTCAGTTGCTAAGCCTAATGCATAACCACCATCCCTGCCACCAGCGCATTCCTGATTTCATTGGTCAGACAGGGGTGGGTGTGGAAGGCAAGCAACAGGTGCCCACATATTGGGACACTATGTCATGTCCCTCTCTGATGATGTCATCTTTCAGAGAGTGTTCATAAAGGAAACAAGTGTTTTCATTTTAAAACATGCTTTGGGGTGATTTTTGGTTCACTCAGAGATCGATACGTCTATGTAAGTCTTCCTCAGATTTCCTCATCACCGAATTCCTGTCAGACTCCTTCCATGCGATCCTGTCAGACCCTGGCCATCTGATTAAGCTATGGCCACAGCCCATCAGACATCTGGCCCTTTTCTTCTTCAGCAAAGACTGCAAGTGGATGTGTTCCCCAGACTTAGCTTCCTGCAAGAATCTCTTCAGGATGGTTTTTGTGTGATGTCCCTGAGGGGACCGCAGTGCTGCAGTTGCCCGCTCTGGGATGGTGCATTTGTACCATACAGAACATCTGTGATGGAGGACAGACTCCTCTTCTGTCAGTTAACAACAGGGAACTTCTCATGATGGGTAGAGGTGAGGTGAACAGGTGTAGTGTGGTGGGAGGCAGCTCTGTCATCTTCATTTGGCTTATTCCGTGTGATTCTTCTCTTAGTGAGAGGCTTCCATTTTGCTCTCATTGTTGCTTTTATAGTTATAGCCTTGCTTATTCTTGGTTGCTTATATATTTAGACACACTGGATCCTATGTGTCTAAACAGGAAAAAGATAAAATTAGGGTTTATTTTTCTTTTTCTGCTTCACCTTTGTCATGCAGCTTTAGGATTTACTTTGGGTTTTTTTTTTGACATATTAGTATGATATAATTGAAAGTGTCATTTTAAATTACATAATTTTTTACAGATCTGTGGCAATTAATACATTTTTCTTCCAGTTCTTTTTCTCACTCTCCTAATTTTTAAATGATTGAGCCTATCCTTTCTTAGGGCATAAATATATGTATAACATATATACTTTTATGTCACTCTAATATTCAAATTCTTTTAGTTTTCATATAAACTGCACTTGCATCATGTCATAAGTCTTTTATTGATAAATATATGAGATCATTTTGTAGTAATTCAGTTACATACCTGCTTTAAAAAAAGTAAATAAAAACATCAGGAAATTATGCACTCAAAAAATCCCAGGAATTATTTGAAAAGAAAGACACATTAAAGCATTTTTTTTTCTGGAAGTAATCCTTTTCATTTGGCCTTTCCTCTTTTCTCTCCAACTTAAAAGAAAAAATAAAGCAAGAAATCAAAAAAACAGCTATCATCAAATCCACGTTGCAGCCACATATGGTCTGAAAAAATTTGAAAGCTAGCCATGTGTAAGAAAATACAGATGCTCAACTCTTTCTTGTTGACAGTATCCACATTATTAACTCTGTTTGATGATAAGACTTCACACAACACTCTGCAATTGATACCCTCTCCTCTTTCAGAGCTCACGGCTCCAGAGGCAGCCCATGACCCACTGGTCTCCAGTAGACACCGGGAAGACGCCACTGCTCCCTGCTATCTGAACCTAAGTCTTGCTTCCAGGTATATGAACTAAAGACCTGAAAACCTGAATGAGCCCAGGACACGGTTTTATTAGTGTTGATGTCCAGGTGATTGGGACACTTGAAAAGGAAGTCGTGAGTTTATCTGTTCCTCTTGCCCTGTAGGTCCCTTCAACTATCTTCGCTCTCCAAACTTGAATATTTTCTTTGCCAGTTTCATGGATTCTATTTCTTTGGACATGAAGGTTAAAGAGCAATTCAAGAAAAAGTAGTTTGTAGGGGGTAATTAAGGAAAGGGGCATTGTTTCAAGTTCTCTGGTGGCAGGTAGGAGACACCAACTTATTGTCATTTTGTCAGTGAGAAAAGCACTGGGAGAGAGTACACGGATAGATTCTAAAACTGTGCTCAGTAGTTATTCAGCTCCATCCTGTGAGATGCAGCTGTCTGCGTCTCCATTAATTATGCATTGCTGGCAAGCATGGTTTGACATTTGACCTTTACACCTGGCCTGGAAAGACTGTCAATGCCAGCAGTGTTCTTAGACCTGCTTTCTTGAATGACATTTTATCAACACACCGACACCAGCTGTGGCTGCAGAAAACATTCAAAGCCGCATGTTTCAGACATGGTGAATAGGGATTTTATTGAGTCTAATGAAATTATTACCAAATGGATATTTGAGAGCAAGGCAAACTTTTGAATGTCTTTTTAAAATGCAACATTGTTGGAAAACTTATACAGTTTGGATCTTGTGGCTTGCTATGGTTGGTTTTAATCAGTGTATCTTTGAAACTTTTGCTCTGATTTTCAAGACTAACTAGAGGTATTATTCAGATGAACCTAATAATTGGATGGATTTTTGTTTGGAGACAGGGCCTTGCCGTATACCTCAAGCTATCTTCAAACTTAAAATGTAGCCCAGGCCTCTGATCTGTGATCCTCCTGCCTCAGCCTCACAAGTGATGGGATTACGGGATGGTGCCTTCTTGCCCAGCTGAAAATTACCTGGTGCTCTACAGAGACTGGGCTTTGAGGGTCAGAGAAAAGCCATCTAGTGGTCAGCCCTCTGTTCTCTGTTAAAGGTTTGAACTCATATCTTAGAAAGAGGTTTCAAACATGCACACAATGGGTCACGAGCATTTTCAGCTGGAGATCGCAAATAGAAACTTCAGACATCTTGCCTTCGCCTTTCACTTCAGACGGTGTACGAGGTGAGGCATACATAAAACAATAAGTCTTCTGGTTCTTACGGCTCCTGAGGCTTTGCTTAGTCTCTGGAAATTCCTTCCAGGCACACAGGGCTCTGACGAAGATAACTTAGACAGAGTAACCAGTCATTTGTTTCCTACAATGAAGATTCTGGATAAGAACGTTTTGATAACACTGCATTTACTGTGATGAGTCAGTGTGTACCAAGCATTGGGCATGCATCCCATGATGAGATCTTTTAGCAATTCTATGATGTAAGTGTGGTTTTTCTCACTGAGCAGGTAATTGATGCACAGAGAGTTCACAGAGCTTGCTAAAGTCTATCCTCAAAGCTTATATGTTCTTAACTACAGATCCCTCAAGTTCTTTCAGCTAAGTATGCTATCTGTTTTATTAATTTTAGCTTTGTAATATTGCCGTATGGCAGAAGTTCATAATTTTTCTTTCAAAAATTTAAGCACAATAAGTATTTAAGTAAATACATATGTAGAGTTTTGACATTTGGAGAACAAATGTTGATTTCTAGACTTTTGTTGGTATTTTACTTGAATAATTCTTCTGTGGTAGCCGGCATACTAATATAACTAACTCTGGAGATACAAGGAGTTCAAACGTGTAAAAAAAATATAGAGGGGTTGGACAGGTGACTCACTCACTGGTCAAGAACACTTCTTGCAGAAGACCTGGCTTCAGTTCCCAGAACCCACGAGGGGGCTCATAGCAGTTTGTAATTCCCATTCCAGGGACCCAAGACATTCTTCTGATCTCCAGCAGGAATGTACATGGTACACATACTTATGGCAGACAAACACTTGTATACATAAAATAAAAATGAATACATCTTAAAATAATATCTAAATATATAGCACAGAAAGGAATACCTGAAATTGTACAGTCTTCAGGTTGTGGTATAATTACATGTTGGGTTCCTTCTGAGCAAGATGAACTATAGATACTAAGAACACACACCCCAGGGTTCTGCCACCCTATAGAGTATGCTAAGTAGTAAACACTTGAAAATCTTGTTTGAAAAAAAAATTAGTATTGTTCATTGTCTTAGTGGGAAATCATTTAACTGGGGCTTGCTTAAAGGCTCAGAGATTTAGCCCATTCTCATCATGGCATGGTGGCATGTGGGCAGACATGGTGCTGGAGAGGCACCTGAGAGTTCCAGGCAGCAGGAAGAGAGAGAGAGATACTCAGCCTGGCTTGAGCATTTGAAATCCCAAAGCCCACCCCAAGTGATATACTTCCTCCAACAAAGCCAAACCTATTCCAACAAGGCCACATCTCTTAAACTCTTTCATGTAGTACCACCCCCAATGACCAAGCATTCAAATATATGAGCCTATGAGGATCATTTCTATTTAAACCACCACATTTAGTATAGAGTATGCTAATGCATTCAGTATTTTTGTCACCAGTAAAATGCACTGATTATTATATATTGATATGGGATTCCTTCCTGTGTGTTGTGAATACCATTGGTGAATAAAAAAAAAACTGCTTTGGACCTATAGCAGGGCAGAACTTAGCTAGGTGGGGAAAACTAAACTGAATGCTGGGAGAAAGAAGTCAGAGTCAGGGAGAAGCCATGTAGCCCTGCCAGAGACAGATGCCAGGACTTTAGCTGGTAAGCCACAGCCACATGGTGATACACGTATTACTAGAAATGGGTAAAATTAAGATATAAGTGTTAGCCAACAAGAAGCTAGAGCTAATGGACCAAGCAGTGTTTTAAATAATATAGTTTCTGTTTGATTATTTTGGGGCCAAGCAGCTGGGAATGAAACAAGTGGCCTTCCTTACAACAATATTCTTGAATTTCACATGCATGGAATTAATAGTGTTTATTATGTCAAGCTTCTCAGAGACAATATACTCCTTTGAGATTATTCATATTATGACAAAGCCAGTGATTTACTCCACAGTATTGCTAAGTAATTTTCTATTGTAGAAACAGCATAATTATTCTATTTATGCTAAAAAACATTTGGGATATCCCCACTTTTGATGTGTTATCAATCTGGCTGTGACGAGTATTAATTATTTGTAATGTTTTTATTCATTCGTGGTTTCTACTTTCTTCAAATTTGAGTATTATTTTTAAAATATTTAAAGTTAGATTAGCTCTGTCTTTATTTCTAATAAAATGCAACTTTTTCTGAATTTGGCCCATTATAACACATTAGTTTTAAGATAAAGCAAATTTTAAAATAATTTTATAAATAGCTCATATTTTTATTTTGATCTCAGGCAAATTTGAATAAAACTTAATTTTCAGTAGCTGAGTTTAAACTCTTAATTTGTTTGCTTTACAGTAAGAAAGTAATGACTGGAAAATTCTGCTTTCTGATACAGTATTTTTTGTTTGGGGCTCTATTTTGTAGTCAACTGTAAACAAACACATTCAAAGGAATACTGTGTTCTGTTTCTGTAAGATGCATATTTCTGGATAAACCAGATTCATAATCTCTATCTGTAATAAATATAATTATGCTTCTAATATTGTCCTTATTTTCTGAGTTTATTTGGTGTTAGTGCTACATGGTGCAACAAGTATTGTTCTGTCTTCTTTGTGAATTATGCACTGTGTCATTCCATAATCTCATTTTCCTTATGTTCTTATGTAGTCTAAAATTAATATTATTGATTATTTTGCATATATATTTGGTTTATGCTAAATGAAGCATTATTTTGCCTTCTCTTTGTTCCTCTCACGTGTTTTTTTACTGAAGACATTGAAGAGTTAGGAAAGAGCTGTGCCTCTTTGGAGAACCCACTGGTATTCACTGCCTGATATTTGCCATGAGCCATGTCAGCTGTGGTCTCTCTCAGACTTCCAGCAAGGGCAGGGTTCCCAGAAGTTGGTCCTTTTGCTCTTGACTCAGCCACACAGAATGACTAACTTGTTCCCTAGGGATGCCTGGAGAATGCAAAACCTTAGAGACATTCTCAGGAATTAGCTGTGTGCTCTTTGGACCCTCTTGATTCACCCCCTTATGGAACAAGTCAGGGCCTGGGGACTAATAACAAGGTCATTATCTTCTCCCGTGTTAAAGGGAGTTCACATTTCATCTCTTTTCTTTTGTGGGGTAGCTTATTTATGTGGCTCAATACTTATCAAATTAAAGTCATCATGGGAGTTCCTATAATGCTTTGTAAGGAGCCAAACTATTCCTGTTTGATCTTTTTATTAATTCAACTAGTTGTGTCCCTCAGCCAAGCTAATTCCCCTGAAACTTTGATCTCCTGGAAAATGAAGATATATTTCTGTATGGGAACTACATTAGACTGAACATCTAATAGTACCCAGAAAGTAGTATGAATTCACTATTTTCTCTTCACTTCTCCTCAATTCTAAGAAAAATTTGATTGATTAGTAGCAGAAAGCCTGTTTCTAGACAAAGAGGGTCTTCAGATGGCTTGGTGGCCAGCAAGCTTACCGAAGAATTGTGATGTAGGTTTGTTATGATGACATCATCCTAGTGACTGCATAAGGTGTCTGATGGTTTTAGTAGGGGCAATATTGCAAACACTGTGCTTCATAAAATGGCTACCTTTTTCCTTTCTCCTTTGAGCTGGGTTCACTTTCGCTGGTTCCTGAATTGAGAATATCCCATAATTCCTTCACACATCATAGAGGCAGAATGTCATCTGCTCTTTCTTGGCTCTTCTTGCAAGCTGGTTTGTAGTTTATCCGCTGCTCTTCCCTATCTAATTATTCATGTTCTAATATAAAATAAAACTCACCAGTTTTCCCTGAGTCCAGTTCATAAAAGCCGTTTTCCAGGAGTTTTTCTGCTATGTAGCATTACTTAATGGTGTATATCTAAACTTGAAACAACAAATTAATGTTTGGGTAGGACTCTGACCCTGAACAGTCTAAATAAAACAGCACAAGCTCTCTAGTAAAATGAGACTTTTGTGTACACGTTAAGTTTTAAATATTAAATCCACTGTTTTTAAGTTAAAACAATACTTGTTTTTTTGTTTGTTTTGCTTTGTTTTAAGGGTATCATTAGGATTTTTTTTTAATCCAAGTTATCATCTTGAATAAAACATCTATTTTTAAGGACTTACCCTAAAGGAGCAAATACAAATTGAGGCAGATGGCATTAGGCTAAATTAAAAGCATACAGGATTACTGAGTTATTTGCGATTTTCCTTTTCCACATGATTTAAACAAAAACCTTTAGCTTCTATTTTCCCAAAGTGAACAACGTCTGCACATAAATTACACTTTGTGATGTATAAATAGAACTTTGATTGGCATGCACTCTTAAAACCCCCCACACATAGGGTAGCACACAAGGTGCTTTCTCATTTGATAGTTGGAAACTGAGAACCAGTCGAAGTAATACATGTTGGGGACTAAGGTCTTGACAGTAAGTCATGCCTAATCTTCCACTGAGACTTTGAAAAATGCGAAAATGCTCGTGTTACTATCTAGGTTCAAGGTCATCCTTGTTGCACGCTGTGCCCCTAAAGGGAAACGGCAGTGGCTGCAGTGGCTACCTTCAGCAGGAAACCAACACACGGTGACAAGGCAGGGTGACTATTGACCTGACGTGGGAAACTGCAGGCCTGGGGGCGTTACCTCAAATGCATAGGCAGTGCCAAAGGAGCTGAGTTTCTACAAGAATATAATCTATATCCATGCACCTTCCAAGAATAGAGTTATTCTGATGGGTGTGTGACCTTGCTTTTCATTCAAGAATTTTGTTTTTTTGTAAAGTATGCCTGGAGATCATGTTAGAGTACCCAGAGGTCAGCACGCTGCACAGTCCTTTCTACAGATGATAGGAACCCAGTGTGGGGCACATGGAGGCACTGTGAAATGGTATGGGGGAATGGTAGCTGTAGAAGTGGGTAGGTCTCTAGATCCAGGCCAGAGGGTGACTTTCTGTTTGTTGCTAGAAATGGCTTTGGTAACTGAATGCTCAGTGGTAGAGATGCAATCTGCCTGTTTGGGTTTGAACTAAGCTTGCAGGAAAAGCCGGCCATTCACCTCTCCACACTTCAGAGGCTTCAGCACATCTCCTCCCTGACCTCTGCTCCACCAACCCCTCACTCTTTCCCCCTCATCATCGCTCCGTCCAGCCTTTGCTCCCCATACACTGCCCCTGTCTTGAGTCTAGCAGTTGTCAAATCCTTATCTTCCTTGATTCCCTTGCAACATACACAGGGATACTCCCTCAAACTCCAGACTCTGTTTCTTTCCCATGACTGTGCCAGACACTCCCTTTCCACACTTCTGAATCTCCCATCTCTCCCACATCCTGATCCTGCAGAACTCTGTGGTCAGGTCTCTCACTCTCTACCCTTCATCTTAGATGTCTCACCCATCTCCAAAGCCTCAGCTTTCACAGAGAAATCTATTCTTCCCCCAAAGAGGATTCAAACTTTATACCCAAGCTCTCCATAGGTCTCTTCCCTTGACATTAGCGGCACCTCGGGCTCTCACATACAAAATGAAAGTTGGTCACCCACCCCAGACCTGCTCCTTTGCCAGCAGTTGCCCAATCCAGAGTCTTGTAACTTTTCCAGAGTGCCCCGTAGTACTTTGAAAGCAACTGTGAAAGCAATTACTCTGTATTACAATCACTTGTTTTCTTCCTTTGCCTTTCTGGTTTCCTCATGACAAACGCCAGGTACATGGATGTCACAGGCAATAGTACAGAATCCAGAGTGTTGTACTACATAATGTCGCAGCTCTCATATTGTCTGAACTCAAACACTAAAACACTCATTTAAACCAAAGTCCCTTTCATCTCTAGTGACCGAAAGGACTGCTGTCACTGTTCATCCCAGAGGATGGATCCCCTTGTGTTTACAGTTTGTTATGGAGCCAACACTTGAAACTCTTGTTAGAAAAACAAGTCAACTTTCAGGACACAGTATGCGGATAGATACATCCAGCACATATGCTACCTGTAACACACACTAGTTATACGTGTCTGAAGAGCCATGCTTTCGCCACAGTCATCCATCACTCCTAATAGTTCTCTCCTGGTCCCTTAGAATGTGGCATTAGGGATCTAGTGGTCTGCTCCCTGACATCATAAAGTCTATTCTAGAATTTCACATGCATAAGATCAACAGCACACATTCAGGCCAGGCTTCTTAGACACAACATGTTCTGAAGAGCTTTGTAACCAAGCTGAGTGATTCTTTCTACTGTATTGCTAAGTAGTTTTCCATTTTAGAGACACACCATGATTATTCAATTAACCTGTTAAACATATGAGATGTTCCCACTTTTGATGAGTTATAAATCTAGCTGTAATAAGTATTAGTATGTGAGCCTTTACAAGCCTAGACTTCTTTCTCTGCATAATACAGCAATAATGGAGTTGCTAGGCCATGTGGTACTTATTGTTGAATGTATGACTTGAAAGTGTTCAGTGTTTATAGCACTTTACACATTTCTTGGCAATGTGTGAGAATTCTAGAAGTCCTGCACCCACTCCCACACTTACGACACTAATTTTTTTTTTTAAGTTTTAAGCATTCTATTTGATTTCAGTACTTCTCCATAGTGATTTAATTTGAATTTTCACTATGGCTAATTGTGTTGAAAAGGGCCTTTTATTAGGATGGTATACCAAATGTTTACCATAATATCAGGCTTTGTTTTGGGCCACCAACCAATTTCCAAATCATAACACAGAGACTTATCATTAGTTATGAATGCTCGATTTTATCTTATACTCATTTCTTGCTAGCTCTTATAACTTAACAGGTTTCTTTTCATCTTTGTTTTGCCTTGGGTTTTTTTGCCTTCCATTCTGCATGTCCTACTTCACTAGGAGCAGGCTGGCATCTCTCTCTCTTTGGCACTTGTTCTCTCCTCTCCTATCTACCTTTCAAGCTGAGATTACTCACCCTACTTATTCTCTCTGCCCAACAGCCCCGCCAATTCGTCTACCCCTAGTAGCTATTGGCAATTCAACTTTTTATTAGCCCAATCAGGTGCCATAGGCAGACTAGGAGAAACAGTAAAATATCTTTACATAATTAAACACATGTAGCATAAACAAAAGCAACACACCTTTACATAGTTAAAGAAATATTCTACAACATAAACAAAAGCGACACAACTTTACAGAGTTTGTTATATACAATATACAACACACCTTTACATAGTTAAAGAAATATTCTACAACATAAACAAAAGCAACACAACTTTACAGAGTTAAATAGTCTACAATATAAACAAACACAACACACCTTTACATAGTTATAGTATTAGTCTACAACATAAACAAAAGCAGTACACTTTTACATAGTTAAATAGTCTACAACACAAACAAAAGTAACACACCTTTACATAGTTAAAGTAATACTCAACAACATTAACAAACGCAATCTTAACATAGTTAAATAGTCTACAACATAAACAAAAGCAATCTTACATTGTTAGTCTACAGCATAAACAAAAGCAGCACACCTTTACCTAGTTAAAGTAATAGTCTACAACATAAACAAACTCAATCTTTACATAGTTAAATAGTCTGCAACACAAACAAAAGCAATACACCTTTGCACAGTTAAAGTAATAGTCTACAACATAAATAAACACAATCTTTACATGGTTAAAGGAATTGTCTACAACATGAAAAAAACACAATCTTTACATAGTTAAAGTTATAGTCTACAACATAAACAAACGTGACTCACCTTTACATAGTTAAATAGTCTACAACATAAACAAATGCCACTCACCTTTACATAGTTAAATAGTCTACAACATAAACAAAAGCAACACACCTTTACATAGTTAACATAATAGTTACAACATAAACAAATGCCACACACCTTTAAGTAGTTAAATAGTCTCTAACAAAAACAAAAACAACACACATTTACATAGTTAAAGTAATAGTCTAACAAAAACAAAAGCAACACACCTTAAAAAAGTTAAATAGTCTAAAACACAAACAAAATTAACACACCTATACATAGTTAATGTAATAGTCTACAACATGAAAAACTCAATCTTTACATAGTTAAAGTTATAGTCTACAGCATAAACACAATCTTTACATAAAGAAATTGTCTACAACATGAACAAACTCAATTTTTACATAGTTAAATAGTCTACAACATAAACAAATGCCACTCACCTTTACATAGTTAAATAGTTTACAACATAAACAAAAGCCACACACCTTTATATAGTTAACATAATAGTCTACAACATAAACAAATGCCACAACCCTTACATAGTTAAATAGTCTACAACATAAAGAAAAACCACACACCTTTAAGTAGTCAAATAGTCTCTAACAAAACAAAAACAACACACATTTACATAGTTAAAGTAATAGTCTACAACATAAACAAACACAATCTTTACATAGCTAGAGCAATGTTTTATGACAGGTGATTATGACATCACTGTTACCCTGGACATTATTTTGATAAGATAAGCACTAATTAGAACATACTTCTTTGTAACACAGTGACAAGGACTGTGTCCTTGGAGTGGGAGTTGACTTTGGCTATTTGCAGCCATTCATTCACTATGACCATGCAACTTATTCTTAACCTTATTAAAAGGGACCAGAAATAGGTCCAGAGTTGACTTGTAATTTAAAAATAATAACCAAGGAGCTCCTGTCACTGTGTCTGAAAGAAGAAGTGAGAAGTGACCCCAGCTCTTGGAAATAGAAGCATTTTTCCTTACTCTGTCTTATAGTTCAATATGTGATTTGGCAGATTTGAGTATGGTACATTTGAGTATGAAAGCTGTGTTAACCCCCATAGAAACAGGAAAAGCAGCCAATTGCCGAAAGCAAGATACTGGAAGTGGTCTTCACAATTTATCCAGGAAAGAAAGAATACAACCCCAGACACTCTGAGTAAGCCTCATTTGCTGGGTCTCAGTGACTTCTGTGCCTCCAGGCATCTCTCAGTGGCTTCTGTCTGTCCCACAGGGAGTCTATATAAACACCCCAGCTATCAGACTTCACCATTCTGAAGCAGTGTCTTCAAATGCAAAATTATAGCTGACTTTTTATATTAATTCACTTGGTATTAAATATTGAGTGGAATGTAATATTGAGTTTTTAGTAAAAATAATTAGATTCATTGTCCGGGTTGACTCTCCTGCCCCTCTTTTCAGCACTAGGATCGAACCTATGGCTCCCACATAGTGGGCAAGCATTCCACCACTGAGCATATACCACTGGCTATATACTCAGCCGTTTGCCTTATGTTGAGACCCTCAAATCATCGTTTCCAGAATATAAAATTGACATGCATTTGTATATATTGTGTCTTGCTGTTGGCTATCACTTGTATACTTACTGTCAACGGTAGGTGCTGAGGTCATGGGTGCATGCAGATGTTCAGTCAACATCTGTTGAATGACTATTCAGTGAAACCAACTAATCAAAAGAGCAGGCGCAAAGATTTTGAGATAACAGAGAGATACCATGGTCTGTTCCTGGGACAGAAGGGACTATGACGTAGGGTCTGGGTATCTGGGTGTCTGGGTGCTAAAGACTGTAACAGCAGCATTCACTTAGCACGCAGTAGACAATTCTGCTAAGGATTTTACTCACTGTGTCTCTTAGAAACCCTCCCCCACTACCCCCCACAAGAACCTTTAGAGATCAGTGTTACTACCATCCCCTCTTTATGAACGGGGAGGTAGAAACTCGGAAAGATTAAGGGTAAGCATCCATCCATGGAAGAACCCTGGGAATCGTCTCTAGACCACTGATTGGCACTGGTAGCAAGCTGTGGGGAGTGTCAGGATTTTGGAAACTGGCGGACAAGGGAGTGAAAAGAACAGGTTTTTTGCTGATTTGCATTTTCAAGAGATCAAGGTGGGGGAGGTAGAGCAAATAATTTCGAAGAGGACAAAAGAAAAGTCAGGGCAGAGGCAGCTTTTAGTGCCCTCCCAGCAATAAGTAATGGCAGCGGTACCAAAGAAGACAAGAGAGACGCTTGCGGGTTTCCTGTGTGGCAGGGAGGCTGGGAGAACCTAGGGAAAGGATGGTGGTGGGAGTAAAGGAAGGGAGGCAGGGGTGACTCAGAGGATGGGTGGATGTGAAGGTTAGATGTCTGCAGTCTCCTTTGCTTCATACTCCCAACTCCAGCGATTGCCAGGGATTCCCAAAGCCAAGTTCCTCTCTCCTGGGTTTTCTCTACAACCTGGGAAAGCCTGAGAGGCAGCACAGAGGCTTCTTGCTTGAGCCTATGCCTGACTCTGTGCTCCAGCATCATGGCTGAGCCTATGCCTGACTGTGCTCCAGCATCATGGCTGAGCCTATGCCTGACTCTGTGCTCCAGCATCATGGCTGAGCCTATGCCTGACTGTGCTCCAGCATCATGGCCGAGGCTATGCCTGACTCTGTGCTCCAGCATCATGGCTGAGCCTATGCCTGACTCTGTGCTCCAGCATCATGGCCGAGGCTATGTTTGACTCTGTGTTCCAGCTTCGTGGCTGTTTTAAGTGATACAATGTGTTCTGGAAACTCTGTGGATAGGGACCAGAGCTCAGCTTTTCCACCCATGACCTCCCCACCACTCCCCATGGAGAACACTGTACCTGAGGTGTTCTTCAAGTGTCTGAGGCTTGGCTCAGCTGCAGAGATGTTCCTGGTTCAATTCTGTTTGTATTGCCTTCTTTATTGACACAGCTAGTTTGTGCATGTTTATGAAGGGTCAGTACAGTATTTTAATGAGGACCACATCAGAGGAATTCACGTTTTTATGTCTCAAACACTAGCAACATATGCATTAGGAAACTGGATACTTCTAGATGGGTTGAGGCACAGGTTGTTGGAAACTCTGACTACCGTCCTGCGCGATGGAGCACCTGAATAAACCCCCCTCCATTTCAGTGCCCTTTGGGGAATATTCACTTCTCCCCTTCTTGCTTTTCTCTGTCTCTAGAGATCACAATGGACTCGATTAAAGAAGCTGATATTAAAGTTTCTACAAATGCAGAGGGACATGTGCTTGCCTTTTATGGCACTTAATATAGTTAAAATTTCATCAGCATTGACACAAATTAGAGGGGTTCATTTTTATGACTGAATAATATTCCAGCACATACATCAAACTCCCTGTATCTACTCTCCCGTTCACGGACAGCTTCATCGATTCCATTTCTTGACTGCTACGAATAATGCAGGTGTCTCATTCTCATTAAGTCATTTCCTCTGTGTGTTTTTCATAAAGTCTACATTAACTTGCATTCCTACCAAGAGTGTGTACATGTTCCCCTTTCTCCTAATCTGCTCCACATATGGATTTTTGTCTTTCTGAAAATAGATATACTGTCTGGAGTTACAAGGAACTCTCATTGCAGTTTGTTTTGAAGTCCCTTGGTGGTTAGTGGTCCAAAGTATTTGGTGTACTCACTGGCCATGTGGAGGTCTTGTTTTGCAAACTGCCCATTGAGATACTATTCTGAGGTTTTAAACAGGAATAAAAGCAGTTCCTACCAGTACGCCAGACTGCTTCATGATAGACAGCGTCGCTTTCATGTTCTGAACCAGAAGAGGCTGACATTGAACTCTCCTCTCTGTAACTTATTCTTTTGTCTCCTCCCAGTTAGTCAGTTGAAAGGAGATGCTAGCCAGCAAAAATAATGGTCTCCGAAGGACACCTCCCAGTTCAATGAAAGACTGTTTCTCTCCTTTGGGAGATGCTGTGTCATAAGTGGGGGTTGTGTGGCTCAGTTGATTAAAAAATGTAGGGTGTTTCTCGAACTGTTAATGATAGAACACACGGCAGAAATTAGACCGTAGACTCTACACAGCTCCGAGTGCTTAGTTAGAGCTTTCCTTTAATGCCGCCCTGATGCGCCTGCCATGGCACAGCAATTCCAGTCAGGGTTATTTTACTTGAAAGGAGGAATTTATTCCCCCCCCACAAAAGTGTCTCTAAGAAAAGCAGTGTCTTCCTGGCTGACTTCAGGAATCATGAAGCATATTGGTCTGATGGCCACGTCACGGACTGCCCACTGCTGACACCGGCTGGCATCAGGCAGCGTGCAATCAGTGAGAAGGCTAGAAGACTCATGTGATGAAGGGAAACCGAGGGCTCTCTCCAGACGTGGGCAGGAGGCTGACTCAAGTCAGTGGGAACCGTGACTACACGAGACGGTCAGGGCTCCCAAGCAGCAGCTTGTGATCAGGCTCAGAGCCAGCATTTAATCCAGGTCTTCCTTCACTTGTCCATGAGCATAGTTCTGGAAGGGCAGAGAGATGTCTTAAACGATGATATTTATACCACGTACAGCTGTCTTTTATTAAGAAGTTATTCTATATGAGGCAACGAGTCAAATATTTTGTGTATGCTATCTTATCTAATCTTAGAAACTCAAGATATGTATGTTAGGATCTCTTCAGCCAGCATGGAAACCGGGCTCCAAGAAATTAACGTCTGTCCAGAGTCACATAGCAAGGGCACGGGAGCCAGGACCTAACCCAGTTTGACTCGGTGCCTGGATAATGAGCTATTAATAGCTCTGCCCTGATTCTTCCAAGAGGATGAATTAAGACTGCATGTGTAAATCATTTGGAAATAGCACATCCTATAGACGTGCTAGGGACGGGTTCTTGAGTCAGGGAGAATAGAGTCATTCTATCACTCAGTAACCAGATAGTGAATCTGTGGAGTTCCTTTTGTGTCCTGTCTCTTACAAGTCTGTGCATCTTCACTGGAGATCAGAGCCAGAACAGTAGTCCATTTCTGGTCCTCGTGGTGAGAGTCTCTGTTTCATAGCTATCCATCAGAAGTGTCTCCTTCCCCCACGCTTGCATCTTCATGTTAGGCAGCTTTGGTGAGCTGACCCCAGATTACACTTGACCCACCAGGTTTCTTGACCTATATATTCTGCTATTGTTTGGGAAGGGGAGGGTTAAGAAAACATGCATGATTTGATCCAGCACATTCCTACTACTGATGGAAAGAAGGGATTAAGACGGTTCTCCGGTGATGTGAGGTAGCAGTGTCTCTATGGACTAAGACTGTGATGTAGACAGTGAATGTAAATGGGAAGGAGTTTAGCTTTCTAGCACCATGATAGGATTTCCTCCTGGTCGAAAATGGATTACACAGTTGACCAAAGCAGTTTATCTCTCCAGGGTTATGCTTCCCTGATACAGAGGGACTCAGTGGTGCACCAATTCTCCCAGGCTCCCAGTTCATTCCTACAGTGCGTCTTCTGACATCACACTTACTGATGGTGTTATGAATGTCTGTGAAGCCTGTTCTCTGTGCCAGGTGCTATGCAATTTAGATGCTAAACAGCCCCATTCTAGAAGGAATCATAGTGTGTCATGAGGAGTTGTTTAATTAAAGGCGATGTGGGGAGAGAGAGAAAAATCATGAGAGAATGTGGACTATGTGGTAACAAATGAAAGTTCTAATGTCCCCCAGGAAAGCCGTGTATGAACTGCATCTGGCTTGACCTCCAGCACAGAGACTGGTGCCAGTAGCTCATGCTCTTAGTCTCAACAGTGGCCTCCAGAGAAGCAAGAGAGAGGGAGGCTTTGAGTCGCTGACTCCTCATTCTCAGTTACAGGAACTACAGCGTGTGAAAAGCCAGGTAAGCATTTCTCCCCACTTGAGTGTTGCGGGGTGACACGCCAAGAAACAAGCATCCATCCCGGGTACTGTGAAAGGGCTAGACAAATCTGCATAAACTTCAAACCTTTCATTCTGCACAGCGCTGTTATCGCTGCAGAGGCTCCTAGCCAATAAGGTTTTCTCTTTAATCTTCTAACGAGATCCTTGTGAGAGTGGGAATACAACTTAAGTTCATGAGTCAATTCCATTCATGGCATCTCTCAGCCTAGCTTTGCTGAGCCTCGGGTTCCCCCAGTCACATACAACAAAGGTAAAAAGATGACAGTTTAGTGTATGTGCAACAGTTTATTGAATTTTACAGAGGTATATAAATAGTGATATTTACAGTCCTTCTTAGCTGGTTTTCTTTTTTTCTTCTTAAACACAGAATAGCACCATGGAGACAGATGGGAGGCAGACTCACTTTTGGATGCTGTGGAAAACTTTTATGACTGGATGCTCCGGGATGTGAGTGAGCTCCTGTCTGCCCCCTGTTCCAGAGCAGTGGCTTCTGTTTATTTCGTAGTCATGACTTGCGCATTGGAACAGTGGTCTTAGAAAAATTATGCTTATAAATAATCATCAATAATAACAGTAATTTAGATTTGGCTTATAATTTCCCCCCCTTTCTATGTGCAGCTTGAAAACAAAGAACCTTTTTGAAGAGGAACACTTTTTTCTTTTGGATCTATGAGAGCTGTGGCCCAAGATTCAATCCAAACCAAATTTGAAATGTGGAATTGAAACCCCTCTGAATGGAAACCATGGAGCCCCTCAGCCTGTGGCAATTGGCACTTCTAGCTGGGTCTCCAAGGACACACACAGTGGGATACCAACCAAGAAAAAGAACTAGAAGTAATATAAGGGAGAATGCTAAGAACATCTGCGGAGAGTTGGGGTTTCTCTGCTGCTCGTACAATGGAGTCCTTCTTCTTATCACCGCAGCCCAAGCTCATGCCTGCAATTTCATAGAAAAGAACAGTGAACCCCACTAAAAGTGTAGCTGCAGAGGGCTTCAGCGATTCAAGGGAGGACCAGGGTTCTACCCCAACTCTAGCACGGATGCCCTAATATTTTGCAGAAACTCTATTGCCGCCCCCCCAAAACTCAGGAGCATTACTATGCGCAGGTATTAACAGTTACACTGTCGCAAGTCAGTCGCAGGTCATGTTGGAGTACACAGGCTGTGTTATAGTGTATACAGCATTCCTTCAGGATCTCACACAACCAGAGCCCAGTACCTCTATGGCAGCGGTTCTCAACCTTCTTAACGTGTGACACTTTAATACAGTTCCTCATACCGTGCTGACCTCCAACCAGAAAATTATTTTGTTGCTGCAATAATAAACTATAACTTTATTATTGTTATGAACTGAAATGTAAATATCTGATATGGGACCCTTGTGATCGTTCAACCCCAAAGGGGTCAAAACCCACAAACTCAGAACCACTGCTCTAAGTACCCAGCCTGGTGTGCTATTCCAAAGTCCTCAATAAGACTTATTCTCTGGGGCCTGACTAGTTGCTTTCTCCTGTCTGTGATACAGAAAACCAACCACCACTGTGGATATTAAGATAATTCTTCTCTGGTGGCCTGACTTTACCTCCCCTTTCTTTATACCTCAGACAGTGCCAGAAGGCAAATCTGTCACTGCCTCCTTCTGGACCATTCTACCTGAGAAACAATGGTGTGAGAAGCTTGGCCTCAGGTCTGCAGGGCGGCTGGCCCTTGTGAAAGGAGCTACACAAAACTCCCAGGCACGTGTTTAAATTGTGTGGTCAAACTGACATCCTTCCTTGGAGAGGGCCAGCAGTAAAAAGTTATCACATTTGTCTGAAGATGCCTCAAAGAGATTTTATTTAATGAACATAAGACCCTCAATTAGAAATTGTCGCCACATTTCAGATTTGACCAGTAAACCTTTCAACTTCATTATTCTTTCATGAATCCTGGTTCTTCTTAGTGTTTTGACTTTAGAGGAGCGTGTGCTTTTGAAAGTTAGTCCGTAGTATAAACTATGCCTCACATGAAACCAAGTGGAGACAAATGAGGTTCTAAAGCAGTCACCCTAGGATCTATTTATAGCTTACATAACAACTGCCACATTCAGTAGTATATATATAATTAACAGTAGACCCACAGTGAATGCAAAATTTAATATATGGAAAATTTGCTTTTCCCAATTCCAAGGAGGAAATCTCTCTGAGTCTGGAGTCCTCTGCTTTGTTGATTCAAGATGTCAAGCACCTGCTGTGGTTACCTAAAGCTTGTGGGTATGAAATCACAGCTGAAGCACAGAAATCGATGGGGGAATGGAAGGCAGAGGAAGGAAGGGAAAATAAACTCAACATGTCTGCAAAACCTTAAAGGAAATAATTGTGGGGTAGTCTATTTCACATGTAAAGCAAAGTCAGAATTAATATGCTTAGAAGTTGGCAAAGAGGCCCTAAGCTGCATTAAGAATGCAAGCCTTGCTACCAGACACTTACATTCCTCCCCTCCGTGTTATTCCTTGAGACTGAATCTCTGCTTATTTTTGCCTGTGACTGTTTCTACATATTTAAAGTGGAAAATCATTCCTACCTCTGAGGGTTATTGTGGTAATTAAAGACAACATTTTTTCATCAAACTTTAATAGATACTTCTTGAGTGCTCAATAAATAGGATTGGGCCAGAAATTTTTAGCTTTATTGTAATAAGAACTACAGAATGGCTTACCCTGTAATCTTTTCAGAGGCATACAATTTGCATACCATAAAATCCACCCACTGTAACTATGGAACCCAGTGAAGGATCATTTCACCTTTAGGCAAGTTCAGCAGTCCTCTCTCTGCGGGTTCTTTGTGTCCAGTTTATGCAACAGTCCAGGCAAGAGCAGTTTCTTGCTCAAATGGCTAACCAACTTTATAAGGAGCCTCTTCGATCGATGCCCATCTTTCTCTTGAAGTAGCTGGTGCTGCCAGGGGCAGACGTGTCTCATTGTCATGAAAAGCCCTAAGTTATTAAAACATTTTAAATGCCATATTCTGTAGTCTTTGAAAGATATGAAGAATGCCTATCTGAAATATATCTATGTACATCTAGAAAATCTAACCAACATGACTAAAAACTTGACTATTATAGATGACTATCCATTAACAACCTACATTTCCTAATCATACATTACCTTTTTTAAATGAACTACACAATCACAATACCTTAATCAAGATCAGAAATATACATATAAAAAGATTGACCTTAAATTTATATCAACAAAGCAAAAATACCAATGTAAATTATTCATATCTATATCATATTCCCCTTTAAATGTAAAAGAACATTTATAAACCCTACACCAATGCACTTCAACTGCATTTGATTCATCCCAGAAATGCAAGGGTGGTTTAGCATACGCAAAACAATAAACGATTTGTGCCACACTGATAGAATTAAAGGCAAAGGTATGATAATTCAGAAGAAGAAGAAGAACAATCTGAAGAAATCTGATGGTTAAAAACCCAGCCTCTCTACAAATTAAGATTAAGATGTCCCAGTCAAGAACATCTGTCAAGCTGCTGTGGCCCCATGATGCTGATGCTGAAAGCACAGTGCTTTGTGGTGGGAATGGAAAGAAGGCAAAGGCATCTGCTGTCATCATGCGCACTAAACATCCTACTGGAGACAGCAGTGAGTGAAGAAAAGAGGAAAATGAAACATCCATATTGGAAAGAAAGAATCAGAACTGCCCTTATTTGCCGCACATGCGATCTTATGTGTAGAAAATATGAAGAGGAGTTTTAATTAGTTGGAATTAAGGATTTTTCAATAATGGGTTTCATAGAATGCAATACCAATATACAAAAATAAGTTCTATTTATATGCTGAAAGTATGATAATAAAGTTGAAAAAAAACCTACTCTGCTTACATTGGTGCCAAGAGTATCAAATGCTGTTGTGTTTTTGTGGCCACAGGAAACTGTTCTCAGGACTTCTGTGGATTCCAAAATCTGTGGATACTAAAGCCACTTCTATAAAGTAGCCTGGTGTTTCCATATAACCCACATACATCACTCATATACTCTAACTAAATGATAGATTAATTATAATACCTAATACAAGTGGTATATAAATGTTATGCTACATTGTAAAGAAAATAACGGTCTGCATTTAGATAAAGTTAAGGATGCAGAAACTAGAGACATGAAGGGATAACTAGAGTTGGGAACAAATTTAAGAAAATAAGTATATAACAGTTGCAGACTGAAAATGTTACTGAGGGAAATTAAACTTATAAATAAATGGTCATTGCCCAGTCAACAATGTAGAATCCATATTGAGCTAAAATAGTTTTCTCTAAATTGATATATAGATTCAAAATAATCCCTGTCAACATCTCCTTTGAATTTTAAGACATATAAGCAAGTTTTCCTTAAAATCTATGTAGAAAGGAAAGGTCCTCTTTTGAGTAAAACAACCAGTCTTTGTTCTTGTCATCTATTTCCGGCAGCATCTATTTGTGTGAGCAGCAAGAAAATTGTGTATTTTCACGAATGAAGAAAGCTTTCTTTTTTAATCATAAAATCAAAAAAGGGAAACAGTATTTGAGGAGCTAAGTTGTCAGTATCTGCCTTGATGGGAGTGATTGTAATTCTCAGTGAGTTCCTAATGTCCCTCAGGAGTTTGGGTTCTTGTTTTACTCTTGGTATGCTACATTTTGAAGGCAGTTACTCACAAATGTCAGTGCTGCAAGAAAGCAATGGCACAAATTAGCTGTTTGTACCGCCAGAGGTAGTTGTCTCTGGGAAGACAGGACCTCCAAAATTGGAAGAAAGAGATGTGGTTCATCTTTTTTTTTCTGGCTTTTGAGATGACTTATACTAATTTACATTGTTTACCAAGCTGTAGTGCTTTAAGAACACTACTTAAAACGCAAAATAAACTTGGTTTACATTAAAAAAAAAATTAAAAAAAAATTGGATGTCCTATCTCAGTTCTATGTATTTCTCTTGAAGATTTACAGGTAACATGCCTTTGCTGGCTGAAGATGTAGTCACAAATATTCCAAAGTATTATTTCTCCCAACTCATGAAATTTATTTGAAAATTTTTGTACCAAATCAAAAAATGAAACTGCGTGATTTTCTCTCTTCACAGGACTGTGTGAAGCTGATATGTCAAAAACGTACTTAGTTGATGTGTCAAAACATATAAAATTGCCTTCATTTAAGTTTGCCTAATTAATTTCAGTTTCATTTAGGAATACCGTTAGGATTTGAAACTTTGTATTGGTAACTTGGTTTTCACCTGGAAAACACTTACAGCTCATTTAAATAAACAAATTCACTAACATGCTAAATCTTTAAGGTGCAGGCTTCTGCTGTTGAGTTCCATGGCAGTTTATTTTGATGCTATAAAACACTTGTATGTGCTAAATCAGAAATTGTAAAACCTCTGACCTCAAATTAGCCTTCTAACTTCTGGAAATTAAACAATGCTGCCAAACTTTTAAGGAATTCCAGGAGTTCCAGCAATGATTTAATCTCTGTTTTTTTTGGATTTCAGTCTTGATCACAATTAGAAACATGTCATCATTTGTAAGTCCCTCTCTTTTGCCTGCCATTGTTTGGACACCATCAGTAACTACACCAGGTATGTTGACAATAGACCAAGAAAACTGCTGTCTGAGTTAGGGTTTTTATTGCTGTGAAGAGACACCGTGCCCATGGCAACTTTTATGAAGGAAAACCTTTAGTTGGGGTGGCTTCCAGTTTCAGAGGTTTAGTCCATTATCATTGTGGTTGGACATTGTGGTGTGCAGGCAGACATGGTGCTGGACAAGTATCTAGGAGTCCTAATCTTACAGGCAACTTGCAGACAACAGGAAATGGTCTGATACACTGGGTGTGGCTTGAGCATATATGAGACCTCAAAGCCCACAGTGACATGCTTACTCCAACAAGACCACACCCACTTCAACAAAGCCACACCTCCAAATAATGCCACTCCCTTTGTGGGCTATTTCTTTCAAACCACCACGATTACCGCAACATAACTTTTTACCGCTTCATGTAAACCTCTTGATTGACTTGTGTGCTTTAATGGCCCTAAAGAAACTAGTTTCATTTTCCAGTGATGTGACATTCATCATCAAGACATAAAGTGAAAATGGCCAACAGCATCATACTTGTACATCTGTGTCGCCATCCATCACTTCAACTTAAAGTTAGCTGCTCTACTCTGCAACTTTTGATAGGTTTTCCAGTCTCTTCAGTTTACCTCCCTGTCCTCTGGGGAATAGACTGATTTTAGCTTTTACCAGAGAATTTGAGTTGTAACTTAAAAAAATATATATTGAGAAGACAGATACCTTTTTTAATTTCTCTATTTTATATTTATAACAAATACTGACACAACACTCAAAGACATTGAATTTAACAGCATGTTTTTGCGTATTGTGCTTTTTCAGATCACAGTCTTTCCCAGGTTGCATCCTGTTGTTTGCCTTGATGCTTTTCTCCGTCATTCATTCCTCTCTCATTGGGGATGTTCTATTTTTCTTTCTTTCTTTCTTTTTTTGTGCATTTAGTGTGTGTGTGTGTGCAAGGGTCAGCAAAGGGAAAGTAATAATGATATATAATCCATAAACTAAAACACTTATTTTTTTAGATATGTTATCTAATCATAAATCCACAAAAGCTCAAAGCCACGGTACTAATAAGGAAGGGAAAACGTATCTTTTTGGATCCAAGCATCTAGAGAAGACTGTTGGGCTAGAGAGATGCTGTTGAGAGCAGCACTTCCTTCTCTTCCAAAAGACCCAAGTTTAGTTTCCAGCACCTTCATTGGCAGCTCATAAGTGCCTGCTACTCAGACTCCAGATCTGATGGACTTCCCTGGCCTCTACAGATACCTGCACATACAATGCCATACACGCACATAACTAGACATAAGAAATAAATCTAAGAAAAAATTCTCATGTTTTCTTATGTCCCTGTCCGGTGCTCTGGGCCTGCTAAAGGATACTGCTGGACTCAGCTTCTAAACTGGGCTTCTCTTTGAGGCTGAAGAGGACAGGAGACAACTGGTGCTTCTAAAAGTATAATTACATGGCTGCCAGCACCAGAAGAGCGACAGTGAGCATGGCAATGTGTCTGGGCTACAAACTGTGAGCAGAGGTTTTTAATTTTTCTTCATAGCACCCTTCAAAAAGCCAAGAGTTCCCCAAGGAAAGCAAGAATCTCAACGAGACAACCAAGGGAAGTTTTGAATTCACGGATTTAAACTGCCCACTTGTGGAGGAAGTGGCTCCTGGTAAATTTGAAAAGTCAGCTAAAGTCTTTCTGATCACTCTACCTAGACTCTCCTGGTTTGTTGGCCTCGAGGAGAATTCTTTTTATTGGCTTTGATACAATTCACAGTTTGCACAACAGAAGGCAAAAGTACCTTTGATAACCTTCCCACCCGGATCCTGTTTTCCCACAGTGATAAAACAGCTGCGTCCCCCAAACCAAAGGCTCCAAAAGAGCAACTTCTGGACCTAATAAGATGGTTCTAGAAGCACGGTGACACTGTTACAGTGTAGACTCCGAAGTACCGATGAGTCACTCTCCATATATATATGAGTTCCAGGTTCCTACTCAGCCTCTTCCTCACTCCTTCTGGGTTCTGTGCTCCAGAGGGTGGCTCTTACCTCCTGCTTCAACATGGACACTGTTTGCCATTTGGAAGATGAGCCCCACCTCTGCCCAGATGGTCCTCGAATTTCACAACCAGTTTGAATCAGAGCAACGGACCTCCCTGTGATGTAGATTTTTACATACACAGACACACACACACACACACACACGCACACACACGCACACGCACATACACAGACCTCTAACCATCAGTAGTTACTCCCATCTTTCAGCAGTCCACAATCTAGCGTGTGGTTCCTTACTAGGACCACACAGACTGCGACTCCACCCAGAACTGCTAAGTCTATGACGAGAATGTGCTGATGTTTGGGAAAGTCAATGGGCTCTCCCAACAGTACGTGCTTTTCATCTTCAGCGTTTAAAGCAGCCGGAGAAGCTCTTCTGGCAGTAATAGAAAGCACAAGCTTTGGTGAGGGGTAGCTGTCTTCTCCTCCACCTAATCAGCCCGCCGAACAGAAAGCCAACTTCGAGTCCAGGATTCTACTGTGCGGTGTTGAGTTTCTATAGTAGCCACACATGTGTAACGAAGTTAGGCTTCGGCCCAGAAACCTAATCCCCGAATGTAATCAGGAGGTAGGATTTGCTTGGAGTACAAGATGGCAGGAATTAATGACAAGTCACAAATAAAGGGGATGATGCCAGGAGAATGGAACACTGCGGAGGGGCAGGGCGTAGGCGCCAGCTTGCCTGCCCTCCCTGCCGCTCTTCAGCCCTCCCCTACCTTGCAGAAGCCTGGCAAGGGATGGAACCCTTCAGTAGCTTTCGAAATGAAAGAGGCATGGCTGCAATCCGACGCGCAATGTCCGTGGCAACTGATCATAAAAGGCAAGCCCTCAAGCAAATTTGGTGGTGAAGTTTCCAAAGAGGAATTTGTATGTCTGCGTGTCTCTTAATGAATCTGTCTGCTTCTTTCTTGAGCGCTAACCAAGTGAACATCTGTATGACAGAAAGTGGAACAAGATGCCCAGTGGAAGCCCTCAGGGGATGCTCTTAATAGAAAGGATTTTTATCCCTTAAAGAAAAAAAAAAGCAAATCTTGATTAACCAAAGATTCCTGCTGGTGGTTCATCCTGCAGAGGATTCAGCTATATACCCGCAGGCAGAGTCCCTTAGAGGTGATCTAGGAGCTTCCTTGGTGTGGGAGTTTGTGAGGCACCTTTTCTTTCTAGTCCTGTGGTGGTGTCCCCAGTGGTGCCCGTTGTTCCTCTTACAGAGGCTGTCCCTGTACTGCTTCGGGAGCTGTTCTGCATTTTGTCACTGTTTACATTTAAACACAGGTGTGTGAGATGGGCAGATTCACTATCCGAACTGATCTCTTTAGATACTCGTGGATTAGAAGCTAAGCAAACAGCAAGCACTCACCAGGCAAATACCAAACAATATTTGCCACGTAGAAGAGACGGAAAGTTCCTTGTTGCTGTAGAGTCTTACTCCAGCAGGGATTGAATGGGGTCTGGCAGATTGTGTGATCCAGTGCTCACCATGACCTCCCATTCTATCTAGGTAGACTACCTCTAGCTTAAGTAAGCATCAGAAGTGTGCTTAGAGGCCTTTGGTCATTTCAAATCATGTTTTATGAAAAATGTAAATCTCTTATCTTCTTTTCCCCAGGTGTCTACCAAACTAAAAGTCTCTTGTTCTGGCCCTGTACTATGTGTATCCTATACTCAGTGTGTTTGACATTACTCTAAACCTATTTTAAGTGATGATTCATGATCCTGCTAATTAATTTAGAAATGTGAGTATATTAACTGTGACTGCCCGGGATCGCTTCTACACTCAGTTTGTTTCAGTAGGTTTATGGGAGGGTTCAGATTTAACTCTTCCACCGTTGAAGAGCTGGAGACACTCCTGAAAGTGGAGACAATGGTGTGCTTCATGCGGAGCTAGTCCCTAGCTGGCTCTGAAGATGAACTTGATCATTTATCTCAGCATGGGTTTCCTTGTCTGAAAAGCAATGGTACAGGAATAACTTTTTCTCAAAACCATTCAGAAATCCTTGATGAAGGAGCGAATCGAGAACTCAGTATGTGAGATTAAAACTCTATTGATGCCAGCTTAAAATTTATTTTAAGTTTCTGTTTAAAAATGCAGTATCCTGTTCTACATAATTATAAGCTATATAGCCAATGAGCTTTTGCTCTAATCTTCAAATAAAGCTACAATTCAAGCCAAGAGGGGCCATTTTATCCTGTCTTTATGCGTCCTGGAACAGAGTGATGATCTTCAGTTTGAATTGTGTGTGCTAGAGTCCCTCTGTGGTCTCCTATTTCCTGTTAGTCATTGTTTGGCAGACAACACGGGTAGCATACATTGTCTGTGCGATGGTGGAGCCAGACTCTTGTCTTGGACGGGGTGCTGTTGCTTCTAACACCCTGAGGCTGATCCTTGGGCATGTTCATGACATAGGGGCACCATTCCTGAGGGCTCAGTTCCTCTTCATGCAACAGGCTGTTTGGTTTCATGGTCCCCACAGGCTGATTCTCAGATTTCACGATCCCTGGTGCTTTAGCAGCCATCAGTAGTCTCAGCTGGAGGAAGAACTCAGAGGGCAGACTGAGCATCCTCAAGCTACAGCACCTTTGCCTTTGTCTTTCTGTGTAGTGTGGAGATACTTATATAAAGCTTTAGTTTTTGTATATACCCTTTATCCAATCAAGACATTCTCTCGGTCCTTAGATTTGGTTTTTATAAATAATTGATGTTGGGTCCTCAGGAATGCTTTTCTCCTAACATTAAGGTTATCACATAGGTTTCTGTTATGGTTGATAATTTATTAATATAGTGAATTCTAGTGACTGGCTTTTAAATGTTGAATTAACCTTCTATTCCCAGGATATATTGTAATCCCGTTTATATATTTGATGCTTTAACTTGCTAATATTTTTACTGTTCATGAGATTTGCTGGTCTGTAGTTTTCTTATAATGCCTTTGTCTTGTTTTGTGTCAGAGTAAAGCTGAGAAAGAAAGTGTTGGTATATAGTACCTACTTTTAAAATGATTTTTATTGTTTTTATTCTATCCATCTTTAATTTGCCATTTTCTTTGCTTATGTGAGTAGAATTTGGGGTGGGTTTTTCTACTTTTAAGAGATAAGTATCTAATACTATAATCTCTTCTGTTTTAGTAGGGCTTTACAGTTACACACAAACTTTTATATTTGGAGATTCCATTATCACTAATTTAAAAAACTTCTAAATTTGTCATTAATCTTTTGAATCATAAAACAAAAGAATTGCAGTTCTCCAATTCAGGTTAAGTATAATTCAGTCAGTTAAAGGCCCAAACAGAAGGAAAGGGAAGGGGGGCGGGAATGTGCTCCCAAGGCGGGGCATTGGCCTATGCCTGGACTTGAACGCTGGAACTCCAGTTCCTGGCAACTAAGACTTGGACAGAAATACACAGCCAGCTCCCAGGTCTCCAGCCTCATTGTACATGACGGGATTTCTCAGACTCTACAACTCTGTGAGTGAGTTCCTCACTATGAATCTCTCTCCATGTATCTGAACATAAGCTATTTGCTCTGTTTCTCTGAAGAACTTTGACCAATACATAATGGACACACACATATACAAATGCCTCACAGAATGTGAAATTAGTGATATATATATATATATATATATATATATATTTCACACACATATATAATTCATACATACTCTTATATACATATATAATTCACACGCAGGCACACACACACGAAGGAAAAAAAGACAGTCCCAATTTCGATAAGAAAAATTTGAAGACATTGAAACACTTTGTATTTAATATGTTCTTACCTCACCAGGGTTGAAGCCAAGAAGAGTCAGAAATTTATTCCACACATTTGTTCTGGGAATCTCTTTATTGCAGATACAAGAGCCGGGTCCAATGGGGGTTTATATTGCTATTTTCCTACTTAGAGAACAGCAAAGACGAACGCAGTGTTTGTTCTTATCATTATCAGATGCAGCTAGGGCAGCAAAGCTGCTCTGCCTAACAAGCTAAACATCAGCCCAAGTTAGGGCCTCTACTCCATGCCAATGGGGAGAGGAGATTTGCCATGAGCCAGACAATATGTGAGTGGATTGCTTACAAACAATTTACAATTTTGTTGTTTTAAACAGTTTGGAAATCTAAAGTCACATATGGCAATGACAGCCTGTTGGTGTTCTTCAGTGTGTTAACTAATAAACAACAAAGATAAGAGGCTGGGGTAGGCTGCCCAGGCTGCCCTGTGATGCGGGACTGCTGATCAATAGTTACTTTCTGTTGTCGTGATGGAATCCCCTGACATAAAGAAGGTTGGAAGAGAAAGGTTTACTTTAGCTTCCAGTTCCGGAGGAGATATTGTTCCTCATAGCTACAGGCAAGGAAGACATGACTAGCAGAGTGGGAAGCTGGAGGGTCACATTTCAGCCACACACAGAAAGCAGAGAAGCGAAACGGGAATGGAGCCATGCTACCAAACTACTGAGAGCCAGTCCCCAGCGACAGACTTCCATCTAGCAAGACCCTACCTCTTATGGGTTCCATAACTTCCTAAAACAGTACCACCTGCTGGGACCGGGTGTGACAACATGTGAGCCTGGGGGGTGGGGCAGAGACATACCACATCCAAACAAGAACAGCGGGCTTCCCAGTATTGAACACACAAACTCAGGGTTATCTTTGTTAAATGGGACAAGACAAGATTGGGGGCTCAGTAGAGGGGAAAGTATTAATGGATTTATAAAGAAAAAATAAAACAGCATTAGAGGACTAATCCTAGTTAAGAAAAGGCATATCCTCAGCTCAGCTCAGCTCAGCTGTAGTCTTCTCAGCATATCCGTGCTGAAATAGCAAAAGGTATGAAGTCCAGTCCTCTGAATGACTTGGAAGAACAAACTAGAATGCTATTTATTTTTCCATTTTAGAAACCAAAACCTCTTGACCATTATTTTGTATCTTCTAACACTGTCTGGCATAAGAGCCCTCTCAGGAATGGATTTCTGTGTGTCCTTGAAATCCTGTCCTCCAAATTTTGTCATATTAAGTAGCTGTTGTCTCTAGACGAATAACAGGCAGTCAGAAAGGATCAGTGTGCAGACTAATGAGTCAGTACTGCCACATTTGAAAAGTCAGCTAAAATGCTTCTGTTAAATAACCCAGAAAAATTCCTACTTTATTCATGAACCCCACTGTTTTGAAGATAAATGTTATTTATGTTCCGATAAATAGATAATTCTTAACTAAGTAGCCACTAGATGTACTTCTCTAGTAGTGCCTTCTTTTCCCAGTGAGAGTTTCAGGTTCCTGATTTTTGTTTTGAAAGTTCCCATGAGCATATTAAGATACCTTAGAAGGAGACGGCTGTGACAATATGAACTTTGGCTCACCCGTGAATTCATAAAAATGAGAAAGATCTCATTCATCTTTGATTCCCAGGTACCCAGTTCAGTGCTTGGCATAAATAACCTCTCAATGGCTGTTTTGTTTATGATGAAGGCTTTGCTGTCTGGATTCCAATGGAAGAAGATGAAAGAGTCAGGAAATGATTTGTACGCTCCTTGAGAGAAACAGACTTTATTGAGATTCGGCAAAGAGTCAGGTTGGATTTCACTGTCTCTCTTTACTTCATGATCGTATAACTTCTACTCAACATCGAGTTTTGATACTGTGCTTGACAATGGAATTCTGTGTAGGGCATGGAATAGCTAAGCCTTTCGTTGCGGAAACCTTCTTGAACTTGATCTTGAACTTTCTATGATCAAAACCCAGAGAAATCTTCTCCCAAGACTGTTTCCACCAGTTTATTAGCAGAACTCAGCTGTCAAAAAGGCAGATGGGAAGCATCGAACAGGAAGAGACTCCTGCTAAAATAGCCATATGTTAGATGAAACATGGCGTAAATGTGTCATATGAAGGGACTGGTCATTGTGAGATGTCCTGGGAGGGTGGAATGTGCCAGGGTGCCTACTAGTGTCTGACCTTCACCTGGAGTGCATGATGTCACATATGCTTGGGACCCTCGCAACCTTCGTTTCTGGCCTCAGAGCTCCCTCGGACCTCAATTTCTCCTTGCCAACAATTCCTAGCCTCTTTTATGGAACAAAACAATATAGAACCCAAAATGTTTGTTTTCGTGCGGAAGCCTTAGTAGGATACGTGTGTGTGTGTGTGTGTGTGTGTGTGTGTGTGTGTGTGTTGGGGCGGGGGGGGGGGGGAAGACCAGTGAGAGGAGAGGGAAGCGTTCACTTTTAGTCCCTTAGTAATGATCAGTAAGAAGTGTTGCTTTCTCCATGTCCATCTCTAGCTCCTGGGTTACTCTGGAACCATGCAGTCTATGTAGAGGACAGGCTGAACATTTGTGTTCAGGAAGAGCAGATGAATGTCTGAATGAAGAATCAATAGTCAATGGGAAGCAAGTGTGGCCAAAGACTACGTCCCATAAGGAAACGTTCCTCTAACTCTTTTCTCTGCTCGAGCCCTATGAATGGCACGTCCTTGTTTTTGTAGACTGTCACTATGCTTTTGTAATGCATCTTTGCTCTGTGATTTATGACTATGATGTGTGAGAAAGTTTTGTTCTGCAAAAACTGTGTGCATGCTGCAGGTGATATAACGCATTGGCCAAGACAGTTTAGTTTTTGAAAAGACTTGCATATTTCATTTTACAAAAAAGGCAGAGTTCAACCTTTGCTAAATGATCCTATTTTATTACAGAACATAAATATCATAAGCTAAAGGAATTTTTTCAAATACTACTTATATTTCATCTCATGTAAATTAACTCCTTGTTACCCACACCAAAACAAACCCATGCAAATCTTTAAATATCTTTGGAACCTACTAAGTGCCTGACTATTATCCTGGGTTTTTTCATCTAAATATCCTCTAGTCTGTGTTACTGTCTATGTCTTTTTCTATTGCTCTTTTTTCCCCACACATAGCTTGAAGTGTGTTAACCAGGAGAGACTGGAGAATAAAAGAAGGCACAGTATTATCTCAGGCAAAATACAGTTATTTGAATCAAGGTCACGGGAGCGTGTGAATGCAGGTGCCTGTGGAGGGCAGAGGGGCGCCTCAAGCTGGAGTCACAGGCAGTTATGAAACACCCAACATGGATGCTTGTAACATAATTCTGGTCTCCTATGAGAGCAGTATGCTTATAACCATGCAGACCATTAAGACACGGGGCCTTTGCAGCATTTCAGCTGCTCCCCCCTAAACTCTTTGACCCCAGGCAACCACTAGATGGATTACTGACTGACAACTTCATTGTGCCTTGAGACTTAAGCCTAAGGAGGCCTTTTCTTAGGTTCAGCTGTGAGGGTGCAGAGAGGTCATTGCATCCATGACTCAGTCTAGGCTACATCTTGAGCTGTCAACAGCACTTGTCATTGTCCATATGGTGCAGTTTTGTAGACATGCAGGATGCAAGTGTGAGAGGCTTGTGGAGGCTTGCACTAAGGTCCTAGAAAGATGTTGAGACCAAGCAACGCTGTCATTGCATTGTCAGTGCATGGCAGGGCGCACTTGAGTAGCTGTGCAAAACTGGGACGTGAAATTCAAATTGTGGTGGAGACCCCAATAAACTAAAGATGCCGGAAGTGAAGTATAACCATGGTGGAAAGCTGCAGGCACCACATGGAACCACCCTGGGAGATACTATAATTGTCACAGACAACGGAAATAGCAGGGTAGGAATACCCAAGATCGTTAGAGCCCAGGGAATATCCTAATGAGATACCAATGCCCAATATTGCTCTGTAGGGCTTGGTGTTTACCCTAATGTCTTTGGGTCTTACTTTGACCCAATATTTTCTTGTTATCATCCCAGGCCTCCGTTTTAGAACGGGACTGTGTACTCTGTAGCCTCATAGGGAGCTTGATTTGACTTTGCAGGGGAATCACAGTGATGGAATTGTTTTGAATCTCGGAAGAGATTTTAGAGTTTTGAATAGTGTTGAAACTATAAGCCTGGGGACTTTGAAGTTGGGATGAATACATTTTGCATGGCCACGAGCCTATGGTGGTCTAGGACAAATGTTACAGTTCCGTGATAAAATATTCCTTGGTAGCACTCTTTCGGGAAATCATAGACATTTTGGATGAGAACCTTAGATAGGAGATGTAGTGATGGGGTTAGAGGGTTTCAATTCTGATTCTGGCTGGACCTCTCTGTTTTCCTAATCAGTAGGAAGTGGTATAAATCATACAGCAAGGTCCTACTGCCAGAAAGAGAATGCTTGCAGCCATGTGTCAGCTACCATGAAACTGTGAACTAAAATATGTCTTTCCTTTCTTTAAGCTGTTTCTGTTGGGTATTTTATGCTGTTAATGAAAAAAATATAGTAACAACAACAGAAATAATATGCACATGCATACATGTACTTATAATGAATTAACCAATAAAGCACCCAAAACATAATAGATGTTAAACTTATTTCACTTACTTTCCTCTTTTATTGGCATGATTTTAGATAAATGATTAAATTAGTAAATAATTCATTACTTATTAACAAATATCATTTTACAGTGATGTAAGTAAACAACAGGATGTTAAATAATGATAAGTTAATAAGAATATTTCAATTATAATTAATGTGTAACTAATATAGGACTCTAGTGAGTGGAGAGATTGCAATGGGAGGTAAGAGGCCAACTGAAAATTCTCTATTTTCCACTGAAATTTTCTGTAATCTTTAAACCAGTCTTAAAAATAAAGGTCATTAATAAGAAACTGAGTCTTATTATCTAATCCAGACTGGGCCTAAAGTCATTATGCTCCTGTCTCCACTTCTACACTGCTGGGCTCACAGACTTACACCACCACATCCATTCTTCATTCATAGTTTATCAAGACAGACAGACGAAGTCAGGATGAATGAAGATGTGGGGTTTGCTTGCTTGAATATTAGCTTCATTAAAAACAGATACGCATAGAAGAGCAAGTTTGCGGAAGTGAAAGCAGAGTTTCTCTCTGTTACCTTTTGAAATGTCACTGTATGTATCGCTTCCCTAGTACAATTAAAATACTGACAGTTTTAGCCTTTGTGATACTCAGTTTAGATTTCTAAGTCACTTTTAATGTATCAATATTTTATGGTTAATTATAAGTTTATCAGTAACTTTTTATTATAAAAATAGCTCTATTCTTGAAATCGTATTTAATATTTTAAAAATCTCAAGTCTTTATGGCATTTCTCAGAGCAAAGATTATTAATGTGACATGTAAACCTTGTTGTCCTCTTTCTTTCCTTTTATTGAAAATAGATTCTTTTCTCATATATTTTCTGATTATAGTTTTTTTCTCCTTTACTTCTCTTAGTTCATCCCCACTTCCCGTCCCCTTTAGACAAAGCAGAGTCCTCAATGGCAACAAAACCTACATTGTGGTAAAGATAAATATTATTGATAATTGATTGTAGGTTGGTTAGCAATATGTCTCCAGAATTTGTTAAATGTCTTCTTGGAGGCAAAATTCCAGGAGAATACCTTGGTTAAACAGAGAAAACCGTCTTCCAGACATATCCAGCGACCTTTCAGAGCATGCTCTCTACTTCCTGGCCTTTGATAACTTTAGATCTTATCTTGTGCCATGAGATATGAGCACGTACTGCACACCAGCATTTCTTGTCTGGGTCACATCAACAGAGTGGCAATTCATGCTACTGTTTTCTTCATTCACCTTGCAGGGCCAACAATCTTTTTAAAAAATCCACATAAATACAAGGCATATAGCTCCCTCTTTAAAACTCTTGTGTAGTTCTCCACTCAGGTAGACTCTGTAGGGCTTGAACTCCATTCTATGTCTCCCTGGGACAGCATGTTTGCTGGAGTCTCTCTCATGAAGTTTAAACTGCAGCTGAGATTTTCATTTGAGCCCCTGGAAGCCTGGACCACTACACGCACAATTTAGCAGACATCCAATAATTTAAGGGTGAATTAACAAGGTTCCTTTCCTGCAATTGTCACCTCTGGGATTTTACTTCAGAAGAAAAGCCAGGGTGACTATAAAGTCATGCTTCCCCTCTCTCGGGGACCTTAGCTCCTGCAATTCCCCAGAACTGCCCGCCTTCCAGTACTTAAAAACTGTTGTGTGTGCTTCATTGAACTATTAAAGTTATTTCCAGTGGAAAGTTTAGTCAAAGTCAGACTAGTCTAGTGGAAGACGCCTTGGCACGGGGACATTTTAAAGCTCCCAGGTCATCTGATTCTAGAGTATAGCCAAGACTGAGAACCACGGCCAGCTGTTATCATTGCTCTCCGTTTTAACGACTCAGGAGAGTTTGCCTTGGACTATGCACCTTGCAAACTCCAAGGGCTTCTCTAGTTTGTTCATGCCTTATCCATGTGATCTGGAACAGTTTTTGGGATGTAGATAAATTTGATAATCTGTAGTGTGATTTCTCTAATGCTAAATCTATCAATCATGTTCACTGCAGATTCAAGGAAGCAGCTCGCTTAGCTAAAGTGTGATCCAGATGAAATGATGAACACAATGACAAAAAAAAAAATGATTTCAGAACCCCGGAGCTTAAAAAGATCAAGGAAACCAATACAACCTTTTGCTTTCTCAATATAGGTCTGCAACTTGGGTTGACAATGACCTAAGAAGTACAAGGGCCACATATTCTTTAGATATATGAAGGTTGAACTGGGGTCATGTATTTTATATACTTTCTTGAGTCCTTGTTTGTGGCCATGGAGCCTCCAGAGTCAGACATGCTGAATCTTTCCCCATAAACCACTGTCACGTGACAATATACAGATTAATAGAAATGAAGATGTGAGAGTTAGCCAATAAGAGGCTAGAGCAAATGAGCTAAGCAGTGATTAAATTAATACAATTTCTGTGTGGTTATTTCAGGGCTAAGCTAGCTGGGCGGCCAGGACAACCAATCAGCCCCTCCCTACAAGAAGGTGTGGCTTTTCTGGAGTGGATATGGCCTTGAATCTTTTTCCCCACTTAAGCTGACTTTCCCAGGCTTCAATGGCTGTACTATAGACTGTCACTGGAAGATGGTGCCCTTGAAGCTTATAATTCTGCATTCAAATACCTTCATTGAACCCTTGAACTAAGTCCATCTCTCCATCTTACCAGCAATAGCAGTGTCTACCTCATAGGATGATGGAAACCTAAAGAATATAAGCCCTTGATGAGCAAAGAGAGCATTGCACTGGCTGGGTGATGTCTGTGAACTGACTAAATAAATTTATTGAGTGAATATGCTTGAGGATGCTGTTTTAGATAAAATACTGTGACAGAGGTGATTTAAGGGAGAAAGGGTTTCTTTTAACTCACAATCCACGGGGAGGGAGGAGGAGGGGCAGAGTCAGGGCAGCAGGAGCATGGCACAGCCGGTCGCATCATAGTCCTAAAGAGGAAGCAGAAAGCAGGATGCCATGCTGACACTCAGCCTCCCATTGCTTCCTACACTACACAGTCCAGGATCCCAATCAGAGCCACCCACAATGAGCATGTCTAACCGCCTCAATTCAGATACCCATGCCCAGGCCTGGCTCCTGTGTGATGCTAGATTCTGTGACGTTCACAATTGACACTGGGCATCACACATAGCTGTGGTTGTAAACACAAATATAGACTCACTTATTCAGGAAGCAGGAGTGGATGCCATACAGACAGGCTAAAAACCCAGAATAGTCGTTGTGTACCAGGGAGAGAGTTGTTTGAGGAAATTCTGCCTTTTGACTTCCTGCTTCAATTTCCCCTTTCCCTAGAGATGGTAGTGAGCACGGGGCATGTGCTTGGCCGAGGCTCATAATAACATTCGGAATCTATTAAATTCTTTACCCTGGGTAGGATTTTCTGAGTCAAGCATGAGATAAATACTTTATCAGACACTGACAGTCCTTCTTCGGCTCCCCTTCCCCCACTCCCACTTCATCCCTTCTCACTGACTGGCCCTGCTGGCAAGGGACGCACACACTGAGCAGACACTGATCTATGTATCAGGTCCTGGAGATCCAGAGAAATGCTGCAGCATCATCTCGTCTGAGACATTTCCCAGTCCGTGTAGAGAGATCTTGAGGAGCTGAATAAGGCTTTGAGGGGTGGTCTCTGCCATAGGAAACTGGAAGGAGCCCCCTGTGCCACCTACGACAGACCGTAAGATAGAGCCCTCAGTGGTTCTGCGTCTGCTGCAGCCTCCCATGATTCCCAAGCCTGCCTTCTCCCGAGTTGGCTGGCCTGTAAATTTTGCCCTTGTGCTTAGAACAGGAGCACAAGTGCCCTTTGTGTGAGAAGCCGTAAAAAGGCATCTCGGGTGTCACTTGTCATTACTTTCCCGAGGAATATTCTGGCTCTGTGGAGGCTGCGGGTTTGACAGTTTCCCAGGATTTCTCTCCATCCCGTTTTCACTTGGCGTCCATGGCTAATGGTGCTACTCTTTCTCTTCGGCCTCCCTGTTACATTCATCAGGAACTGTTGCCGGGGTGGTTTTTTTCTATTTTTGATATTTGCTTGGGCTAAAATATCAGACTCCACATGGGACTGACCCAAATTAGAGAGAAGGACAACAGAGTGGTCAGGCATAAAAGCTCCAGTCTTCTTCCAAGCCTAACATTTCCCTGGAAGAGAATGAACAGGCTCCCCTCATATGAGTCTAGGGAGAAAGCTAACTTCTTCCTCTGGATCCAGCTTTCCAGTGATTTCACTGACACAGCCACTACTTACCTAGTGTTTACTATGTAGCCAGTACCAGGTCAGGTGTGTGTGTGCAGCAGACGAGCAAGGCACCTCTCACTCCCAGGAGCCATCAGAGATGCGGAGTTGAGAATGTGCCAGTTTAACCAGGCAAGTCCCTGTTTATGCTCAGTGATCACGTTATTTGGTAGACCGACCTGAGCCTGTCTAAATCAGCAGACTCCTTCAAGCTCAGTCATCCACAACCAGTCCCTGGTTCTCTAAAGACCTCCTGCAATTTCCCAGCACCTAGGACCCTCCGGGTAGTGACAATTCCATCTAGCCCTTACGTTACACTTTAGAATTTATAAAACGCTTACAATGACAATCCCTGTAACATGGCCAGGTCAGGTGAGTGCAGGAGAGCAGAGGCTCGAGGCCCAGTGTAGTAAGCAGAAGAGAGCCAGCAAGGAGAGGCATGGCATCCAGGACAAGAGCTTAATTCAGGAGCTCCCAGGATGTGGAAGGGTCTCACTGCCTTAAATACAGAACCCAAAGTGATAGTCCAGGGATGGTCACCACACATGTCTCATAGGCATGTGTGAAATTGGTAGCTTGATAAGCCCCATCCGATGGGAGAAAAAGTGAGTTTGATGGGGAAAGACCCAAACTGCTTTTTCTTTGAAATTATTTTTCAGTTGCATAACTCAAATGTCAAAATGCCACAAACCTTTGGAAAGTAATTATTTACAAATAATGTCTGCATAAGGTATTTTGTGTTGATATTCCTTATTAAGAAATCCAAAGAATTTGGAAGGAATTTGAATGGTCACATGGGGATTTTTTTTTTTTTTTGGACTTGCGCAGGCCAGAGTGGGTTGAGGTTTGCCATGGTTTTGAAAGGACTTAACCAAAAGTGTTTATTTATATGCCACAATTGTGATCTGGTTGGATGCAGCAACTCCCCCCCCCCCCCCCAACCACCTACAGTACCAGCGGGTCAAAGTTGACTTTGGATTGAATTAAAATGAGGCGTGTGAGAGACTTACTTACACAGCCTTTCTCTAGGCAGGAACCGCAAGTCTTTTCCATTTCCTCTTTAAAACTGAAGGCTGGGAAACTCATTATGGAGACAAATTCATTCATTTTAAACATGTTACATAACTTAACATTGTGAGCTCTGGAAATGAAGCGGAAAAGGCATTTCTGCAATGACCTGTGGTGGGATGTCACCAGCTAGTGTGCCTTGTGGGGGCTGTCGGCGTCCCGTGGCTTTATGTTCAAATCTGCCAGTCTTACCATCTGCATTTATAAATTTAGCTCCTGATTACTTGGAGAAATGCACAACTTGTATCACATGAAACTGGTCAGGTCACTGGCGTGAATTAATCATGCGTGAGGTCACATGATTTTAATTAAGCTGAAATATTTGCCTACAGGAAATCAAACCTCTATATTTGGCCATTTCCTTTTCACATCCATTATCTGAAGGAATCCCCCAAGGTATTTCCATACCCAGAGGTTAAGTGTGGGAAACAACACCCTCAGCAGTGAACTCTAATCGCATTACGTTACGGAGTCACTTCGCTTATGCCTTCTCGTGCATCCGCTCTTGTGTGAGGACACGCGCCATCTTTTGTAACCTGCTACGTGCATTATTTTGGTTTCCGTTAGACTTGCCTGACTGAACAGTTCAAAAGTCAAGCTTCCTGCTTCTGATGTTTTCAGCTGACTCCCCTTTTCCAGCCTCCTGAGAGAGCTGGAAGCCAAAATGTATACATATAGAAATGGACACTGTTCCAATTTCCTGAATTCTTAAGTAAAACCAGTCCCTTAAAGCGAGGCAAAATCCCAAAGCGGTCTTTGGCAATGGAGCCACCCGGAAATTCCTGTGGAAGAAAGCTTTATGTCTGTGCCTATGAATGAGACTTGGCCCTTTGCAGAATGGCTGAAGCTATGCCCTATGAGATGGGCAATAGTATGAGGAGCTAAACTTTGGGTGTCACCTCGGAGAACTGGCATCTTGGAGGTCAGAGACAGCAGGCTTGGGGATAATGTTCCTTAGAAGAAAAGCAAGAGCATCATAGTGTGAGGGCATTGGTACTATCTCATGGGTCCGCTCTGTAGAGGGAGGGAGATGACCGTTTCCATCCACTGATACAACACTTTCCTGCCATTTTCTCTTTCTGTTTAGTAGTGGTAGCAGTGGCTGTGTTAGCAGACACACTTTCAGCTTTTCATTTGTAAGTTCACAGTGGGTTTTCTTATTAATATTCTTTTTACACCTTAAGAAAGGTCCCTTCTACTGTCTGTATGTATCTATAATGAATGAGTGGTAGATTATATCAAAAGTTCTTATACATATTGTAGAGATGATAATAACTTTTTAACTTTTTTTCAATTGATGTGATGAATTGCATAATATATATTTAAATAAAATAAAATAAAATAGAATTGCATCACTTCCTCCTTTCTTTTGTTCCCTCTAGCCCCTTCCATATCCTCTCCTACCAACTCCTCCCAGGACCTCCTCTCTCTCTCAAATTGATAATTTCTTTTTCATTGACTGTTATTGTTTTATATGCATATTCATATATAAATAAATCACACATTAAGTATGTGTATAACATATGGATATATGTATACAGTATATATATATATATAATGTATATGTACATTATATGTATGTACTGAGTCCTTTGTGTTGTTTGTGTGTATATGGTTCAGGGCTGACTATTTTGTATTGGGTAACCAGTTAGACAGCTCATCCCTAGGAGAGGTTAATTTTCTCTCATCATTCATTAGTTGCCCTTAGTTCTTCATCTAACCGTGGGACCTTAAGAGATTTGCTGCCTTCCTAGTTAGCATGTGTATTATAACATTGCCATTGTTCAGGTCTTGTTTGTGCAGTTGTTTCCAGCAAAGTCATTCTCACAGCAAACTTCCTGGTACTCTGGATCCAACAATATTTTGCCCCCTCTCTGATGAAATTCCCTGGGACATAGATGCAAGAGCTGTGTTTCAGCTGTATCCATTGGAGCCAGGGTCCCCACAATCCATTGATCTCTGCATTGTGTTCAGCTTTGTGTGTGCGTGTGTTGTCATTGTTGTTGTTATTGTCTGGTTTTGCTTTAAAGGGACGCGTCTTTGATGACGGGGGTAGTTACTCTTGTATATAAGGACAAGAACAAGACTGTAGGACTTACCCTGGCCTAGGAAAGTAACAGCAGTGCATCCTCTTCCACCATCGGCATATGAGCTCCACTTATTGTACCTGATGGCTGTCTTGTCATGGCAGTCCTTGTGCTCCATAGTGTCACTGCTGGGTAGAGTTGCCCCCTTCCCCAGAAGCTTTCATCGTACTTTCTGGTGCTACAGAAGCTAGACCACAGGAAGGAGGTTTTCAGGTCAGTTCCAGCTCAAATCATCTAAGTCCTGTGTCCTAAGTATATGGTATCTTCAGCTATAGGGACTTAAGCCTCAGAGAGGCAACCAAGGGCAGCAGAAATCACCTACCTTGTTTCAGAAATTACCTGAACTACCCTGCTCAACCACTTGAAAGGAGGTTTCTCGAGTCTTGTGCTATTGCACACGTTTTTGAATGGTAAATCATTCTTACAAGTCTGTGAACTTGTTGATTACAGTTAATTATCCATTTCACGAACTGTTTGCTAATTCTGTTTCATGGATTCTCTTTGCTAATGTTTTGGTGTCTGGGTCAAGAGTAATTGCTGGGATTAAAGGTGTGCACCACTACCACCTGGATGTTTATGGTATATTATTCTTTATATTATGGATTATATTAACTGATTTCAATCTTTCCATTTGTTTTGGTGTACTACTGTTTACACATTCTGCTTTGTATAAATACATTAAAGATACTGGTTGGTAAAAAAAAAAAAAAGTACAGTTGGAGGCTGGGGAGACTGCTCAGCAGTTAAGGACATGTAGTGCTCTTCCAGAGGATGCAAGCCTCGCTCCTAGCACTCATGGTTTGTGGCTGACAGCTGCCTAGATCTCTCAGCTGCAGTGGATCTGATAGCACAGAACCCCCAGGGGCACCTGTATTCCTGCTATGCGTAGAGCAAGTGGTAGCTAATCGTGGTTGTCAACTGGACTCCACCTACAGTCAACTAAAAGCCAAGCAGTCAGGCACCCTTGGTTGGATCATCTGAAGTGGAAAGACCGACCTCAGTCTAGGACACACCCTCTGTTGGCAGCACACCTAAAAGAACATGGAAGAAGGATGCTTTTGCCTTTTTCCTGCTTGCCTTCATTCTCACCGGCAAGTTCATCTCTCCTGTTGCTGAGGTGTTCCTTCATGCTTTTAATCACTTATTCCAGATTCTAATGTAGACTGAAGATCGGCAACTCTCTAGGAATCCTCTGGACCTCTTGCACCTGTTTGGGACTCCAGAGACATCCAGGGGCATGGTCTGAACAATACCAGATTCTTGGTCTTTCCATGGGGAGACAGCCATTGTTGGACTACCTGTGTGTGTGCGCATGCATGTGTGCACAGACACATGCTATCAGCTGTTTCCTTAGAAAACCATAGCTAATAATTCCTCATCTTTTAAAATAAAATATTAAAAAAGAATCAAATGGTACTGTTATTTCTTTCTTGCACTATCACAGTCAAGTTCTGATGGCAAATTCCTGCAGTCTCCATGTCAAACTCTCCCTTCCTTGCTGGACTTAGAAAAAACAGGCTACCAAGTTGTAGGTGGTCTATGTACGTAAGAACTATGATGAGCCAAGAGTCAAGAGTGGCCATTAGTAGGAAGCTTAGCCTCACTCCAGAACCCATGATGAAATCCATTCCCAATAGCTGCAGGAGGTAAGTAAGTACACCCCTCCATCCCCTAGGTGCTATGGATGCTACTTCAGCAGCAACTTCTCATGTTTACTACCTCTCTTGATCCTAATATTTTCTCTTATCTTTGATTTAATCTGATATTGTTTTGTTCCTTATGCCTCTCAGGTCAGCTAATGTAAGAAGAAGCCATGTTGAGCCAATCATAAAAGTGACTAAGCACCAATGAGATAGAACATCAACAATGATTATTGCTCTCTAACCGGGTCTGTCCCGTTTCCTCATACCTGCTGTCTCAAGGGTTTGTAAGCATGCTCTATCGTGTTTGAATGATGACAAAAATGACCTAATGATGTACCCTCAATATGTCCCCGTTTGTTAGTAATGTATATTACATTTCAAGCTGATTCTTACCTCCTCCATTGTCATCTAAAATCTCCAAATTTGATAGTCCCTTGGACTATGATTGTTGCTTTTCCCTAACTCATGAGTTGGCAAGAGCTCTGCCCAGCTTCTTAACTACTTCCAGAATTGTAAGAATCTGCCGAGAGATAAAAAGATCCCCAACTAGGCGCAACTTTCAGGCTTGCCGCTGCTTCTGAGAATTTGGCCCCAAATAGCCCCACTACTTTATTACTTTACAGTGAAAATTTAAAAGTACATCCTGTCCAACTCATCTGATTGTTTTCACTAGGGGAGTTTGTCCAAGTTGGCTGGTCCCATCCCACTAGGAAAGAAACATTGTCCTACAAGTACCATCTCAGTTTCCCAACAGATTATCTGGATACTTACATGTTCTCAGTATGATTGACACTTCTTTGTATGCTTTATCACATTCAATTTTTAGCATGTACCTAGGAGACATGTACTATTATTAATCTTCTTTATAGTTGAGAACCCATAGTTTAAAGAGTTTGTCCAAGTAACGCATTATTGAGCAGGGGTCAATGCAACTCTAAAACTAACTAGTAAAACACTGAACTATGCTGTCTTTTGCCATTAACTTTCCTAGCTTAGAAACCATACACTCTATATGGACAATATGCAGAAAATTCTGGAGGAAAACAGAAACCCTTTTTCTAAACTTACCCGAACACACTTAGAAGAGGATCAAAATAGCATTTAGGTTTGGGATCCAAAAGTCCCATTATTTCCTCCTTTCATCTAAATAAGAACGGTGACAGTTTTAAATGAAATTAAACTACTTAGGTGGGAAAACAAACCACCACTTAAACCATCTCTGTCAGTTTGTGGTGCAAACTAACTCATAGCCCAAGAAATTTCTGGCCCTGCTTTGTAGAAGGAATCTGTCAGTTGACATAAAATTGTGCACCAGGAGCGGATGTGATACAGGCAGACAAACAAGGCACATCTCACAGATACATCTGGACAGGAAACCCTAAATATGGTTTGCTTTTCTTAGAAAAAGAAAATCCCAGCCACATATGTTTTTGTTTTCCTCCTCGGCATTTGGTGTATGAAAACGTGGGGCATATTACAGCAGGTAGCAGTTCCCGGGAGAGTCTGAGCAGTTCGGACAAGTCTTTCAGGGTCTTAAATTCCTTCAGAGTTGAAGAGTAAAGAATTTTTTTCTGAGCCCCAGTACTTTTAAAAAATAAATTTATTTGTGCTTTTTATGTAGACTCTAGAACAGGTTAGCTACATTTTTCTCAAATGTCTGGAGATGTTATTCCTAATCTAGACACAGTTCTTACTTTCAGTGAGCATCCCTTTTGTACAGAGGCTGTGAAGCTGAGCCCTTCCTGAACTTTTGACTTTTCTGTGGACCATAACTTTTGTTGTATTTCTTTGAAGTTTTAAATATAACATCTGGGCTGTCTTAAGAGATGTCAACTCTTTTTCTAGGAGGATGGGAATCCTTCCTTCCAAGGTGCTCTTGAGGGTTGTGAAGAAATAGAACTGATGCAAATGTATTGTTTCCTTTGGATTCTTTGAGGTGTTATAGGGTGGCCCTGATTACAAGGCCTAATAGTGTTGCTAGAACAATCTCTTAGAAGTCTAAGGTCTTTGTCTTGCTCTTATGTATGCTTGGTATTTCATTTTTGGCTATTAATCTAAATACATCTCTCTTGAGTTTTGAACTTAATTAAATGTGTTCTTTATCAATTTCATAATGTACATAATGTATACTGACCACTCTAATGCCCTACCCTCTCTCATCTTCCTACTACCCCTTTGTCTTCCCCTGTCTGATGGTGGTGTAGGAGGTCCTTCTGTATTTGTGTTGCTTTCATTGGCTGCTACCGTGACTCCAAGTTCTATGAGAGACCCTGTCTCAAGGGAACAATGGAGAAAGTAATAGAACAAGATACCCAATATCCTCCTCTGACCTCTGTTCAGCCCCCAAACATATGAACACACAAATATATGCCAGACTCATACTACACACATACACTGTATATGCATATATATTTATAATATGCTATTATTGAAATAAGATAGCTTCTTGAGTAGAATGTTGAGTTATGTAAATTTTTAAATGAAAATAAATATTCCACTTTACTGGATTATTCAGATTCAGAATATCAGCAAGATGATCAGTCTCAAAGCTCTCTTGCCACACTGAACTTATATGTACAGCAGAGTAGATTGACGCAGAAATCAGGTATAGCTCCTGCTCACCCCTGGTTTGATTGAAGCAGCTATTTTCTTTTATAATTCGCAGTTGGTGAAATTAGTTTTACCAGTTGTGTTTGAAAGTCAGAGAAATCTAAGCCTGTTCATACAGGCTTTCTTATTTGTTAAGTATAGTATTTCAGCATTTCATATGTCCCTTGTGAATAAAATTAACCCAATAAAGAGCAAATGAAATTAATCTCTATTTGTGGCCATTTAGAATTGCAATTCAGTGCATTTGGTGACATTTGCTCTCAGTTGTCAATTTGACTAGATCAAGTGATGCCTAGGACTGGCGAAACTCACCCATGGGTCTGTGGGGTTATCATAAGTACAAAAGATACATAGGCCAGTGACAGTAGGGCCCACACCAAGTATGGGTGGCCTCTTCTGATAGGCCGATGTACCAGATGAGCAGGGAATTCAGGCTTTGTGCCTAAAAGCCCCTTCCTTTTCTGAGGAACTACATCTGTCACTTTTGCCCCTTCCCCTGTCAGTGTAACTCTTCAGGGAACTTCAGGGTTCAGCACTGGCTGTCCACCCTGAGCCACCCTGCTTCTAGGCCTGAAAACACAATTCTCTACTTCTCTACCATGCAAATGGCTGTAGTCATTGGCCTCTGTCATTGAAGCCAATTCTATAAAGCATATGTATATATGACCCTCTAGAGAGCTCAGTCTATCGCTTCATGAAAAGACAGATTCCATCTTGAAACTATGCCTCAAGGTTTTACAAAATGAGGCAACATTTATGGCTTTGAACCACAAAGAGGCGGGACAGTGGAAACTATGCCACTTTTAGAATGGAGTGATGATGGGCGCTCACTTCATCAGAATGAGATTGTAAGAGAGGCATTGGTTTTGGTCTCCCTCTCTGAGGAGTTTTCAGAAAGGGATCTACTGTGTGAAAGGTAGGAAGGTATTCTTAATGATCAGGAGACTGTAACTCGGTTCTGAGGGTCAGTTTGAAGGCCGAGGAAGGCATGTCTGTGGTCAGATAAAAGTTTCAGTTACTGACGTGTCTGAGGGCAGCTTTAACACATTTCAGATGAACATGCCTGACTGCTAAATTCACTGAACCCAGGCTTCTTTTTGATATCTCTCTTTGACACATAGACTAGTGTCTTTGGAGAATGCCTCAGAGTGGCTGCTCACCTCACCTCTGGGTGTGATTTGATCAGCTGCCATGACTGCTCAGTGAGTTTAACCTTAGGGGGAGTTTTTCCTAAGATGCTAAACTATCTTTATAAAGACAACTGAGACATTCCATTTAGTCTCAGTTCTAAGAAAGGCTTCTAAGCAAATGATTTGTTATGATGATGTTTCAAAAGCTATGAAGTAGATAAAGGAGTAAATTTCCTTTTTAATTGCTCATCACTGAAACATTGATACCATGGGCCTTCCTAGGTAGACAGGAACCTTTTAAGCTAGCCTGAATCCTGGCTTCATTTTATGTCTTTACCATTGTTTTTCTTTGCCTCGTAAGCTGTCTTTCCTTAAATATCCTCATGAGCTGCCAATGATCTGTGTGGCACAAGAAAAGCATAGACAGACATCACATTTCTGACTTTGTAAAGAACTTATTTGTCGGGCTTGCAGGAGATCACAGTACGCTCAGGGAACGGAATATTGTTGCATGAGAGTTAGTTGGTTTCCCACCTGTGAAGGGAACACCAGCCTGACCTTCCATCCTGCAGCCAGAAAGAGGGCTCTGAAATTGTAGCTGAAACACTTGACTTACTTCATGGCTCTGTGGAGAATCAACTCCTAGAGACACAAAAACCATCAGATAAATTATTGCTAGAAAACCTTGTGGAAAATTGGTATATGCCTCAATTCTGGTAGCTTCTACACGCTTATTTATGTCTAGTTCTCTCCAAGACATGCATCTGGGGTTAATCATGTTGAATTATCTCTAACATGATTGGCTCATGACCTCCCTTCTCTATGAGTCTTTATCAGCTCTGTCCGTCTTGGCCAACTGGTAGTGTCCTAACTGCTTGTTGTATTTACATTCTGCTAGCAGGCTGAACCTCTAAGCCAATGAGAGCAGTGCAGCATCTTTGTCCTGTGAGGACAGAAATGGAGCCGAGAAGGGCTGGTCATGCTCTGCGTGGTTTTCAAGTCAAAACATATGAAATGTGTGCTCTGCTACAGGCTGTCCTGCAGTAGGGAGTCCGAGTGAGGGTGGGAAGTATGGTAAGTGACAGACACATGTGATATTCCAGAGATGAGGCATCCGGACCCCAGTGGTGCACGAAGGCCAGTTCCTTGGCTCCCATCTCCTTGTGAGGAGCTTCCTGTGGTCAGCTAGCCCATGTGCTGTCTGCCACATGGAGATCAATGGTACCTTACAGATGTTATTGTTTGAGTATGAAGTGCCCTCCATGAGCTCAAGGCTTAAATGCTGGTGACACTATTTTGGGAGACCCTAGAAATTTTAGATGTAGACAGAGACTTCTCGTTCATTTTCCAGCCACCCAGACCTGAATAATCACACAGAAACTATATTAATTAGAACACTGTTTGGCCAGTGACTCAGGCATATTCCTGGCTAACTCTTATATCTTAAATTAATCCATTTCTATTAATCTGTGTATTGCCACAAGGCTGGCAGCATCTTTCTCCTTCTGCAGTTACATGGCATCTCCTTGACTTTGCCTACTCTCTATATATCTCTGTTCAGATTTCCCGCCTGGCTGTACTCTGGTAAGCTTTTGGCCAAAACAGCTTTATTCATCAACTAATAAAAACAACACATTTACAGAAGGACACCCCACATCAAAGACCCTGGGTCTCCAGTCCATGTAACTAGATGTCATGGTCTCACCTCACCTTCAAACTACCCAATGACCTGGGAGAATGGAGCTGATCAGTGAGGTGGACTAAAGCCTCATGCAATCATACTTCACTCAGAGCATTAGGCAGTTCATACTCTGAGGGCTAAGAGGAGTCACAGGAGTAAAGTGTACAGTCACAGGGACAAGCTGCATGTGGCAGACAAGCCTCACATGGCAAAAACATGTTTTCCCATAGAGGCATAGAAACAAATAACAATGCTGGTTGTAATGAATAGTCTGAAGTAAAATCACTTCTGTCTGCTAAACCTGGGCAGGAAAAGACAATCCAAGAGCAATTTCATGTTTTGAAGAAACTGAGGTCATGAGATTCTCAATTTGTTTTTTGGAATTTCCTCACAAGACTCAGAATTCTCCTCACACAGTTCCAGTCTTAGAGCCTGTTCAGACAACTTCCCCCTTTGTTATTTTTTAACAAAGTTTTGACAGGGTGTCCGAGTGGTTTTGAGTTGAGGCATTGTAGATAAATCTCATTGTCATTTGGTTCACAGGCATCTTACATGCAAGCAGCTTATAACGACCACTGTTAGAACAGGGAAAGCTTGGTGTGCAATACTCTGCCACCAAGAACAAGGACCCAGACTATGTCCAGTACTATCTCTTACATTATTATATTGACCAGAAAAAAAATCTAGAGAATAGCTTGAAAAGCGACACCTATAACTAATAGTTCTGGTATCTTGTAGAATGGAAGCCCATAGACTTCCATAGGAAAGAGGGATGTTTAAACTGCTTTCCGGCTTGGTTTCTTAAAGCTGCTGTCTTCAATATCTTATTTAGTGCAGTGTCTGAAAGCTTTTGTGTAGTGTGACGTAAGTATGGAGTACGCAAGGTGTCTTCTCATTAGAAGAAGATGCTGTTGGGGTAGGGCAGTCAGAGAGTCACCCAAGTAGGCACAGTTGTCTGGAGGAATGTTCTAGATCACAGAGCTTTTATGGCACCATCTTTTCATCTAGAACAGCTCCAGGCATAGCACAGGCTCTCGTGGCTTATTATTCACCGAAGGAATGACATGCCTAAAGCAAACCAGGCTAATACTTAGTCACGTGAGCAGGAATCTAGTTCTTAATGCAAAAGAAATAAAATGTGAAGACTTTAAGCAAAGTAAACAAAAGGAAACATCCATATTAAAATCTGCATTTATAAGAATTAAAACCAGACACTGTGCCATTTTCTGTGTATTACACACTTAATCTTCACCCCACACAAAACCTCACAAGCAACAACAAAAAAGCCCACAGAGATTTTCATATAACCATGAGACACAGAAGTCATGGATAAGACTGAGCCTGACCAAGATTTGAACCCAGTCCCCAAATTAGACACATGTGAATATATTAGCATACATTCCCAAGTCCATTGTAGAATCCACAGATGCAACCGACTAAACATGTTCATTAATGCATGATTGGATAACGTGGTTTGCTAAGGGGAAGTGGTGACTGTGATCTATTGAAAGATGTTTATGAGTTGAGAGAACCAATATTACCCTTAAAATGTGATTTATAGACAGAAAATCTTCTCATATAATCCTCTTAGAGTAGTAGGGTTTCAGTGTGACCTGAAGCAAACTGTTTCTGATCTTTGGGACTTGCGGTCCAACCACCAGCTGGGATCCCAGGCAGCTCCATCAGTGGGGCTATTTGGGAAGAACATGATGGCCTCTTGTGTGTCAGTGGCTCATTCAGGCTTTCTTAAATGACATGTCCCATTTTTCTACTGTGTCCAACAATAGAGGGACAGAGACTAGTGAGCAGGACAGAACCTGAGAAAATACAAGGAAAATCAGTCCAGATGTTGGCTCAGCTTTTGGTTACCTTTCCTTGTCTCACCGCCTTCCTGTTCTCCAGACTCCTGACCCTCTCCTCCCACTTGTGGACCCTGCAGGACTTTCTAACTAGAGCTCCTGAGCAGTGTTTGCTGGTCTGCCTTCCCCAGGAGTGCCTCAAAGCTCAAGCATCTTCACGCATCTGTCTTGATCTTCTGCATTTCATTTCCATTATCCCCCAGCTGCTGGCTACCCACCTAGATGATTACAGAATTAACCAGAGTCCCAGAGGCCATGGCTGCTGAGAGTTCAATCCCTTTTCATACAGATGGACGAAATAGCTGCCCACCAAGAACTGGAATGGGCAAGCAGGGAGGCGCTTTCCAAATATGCATACACGAACTGTAGGAAGGGCTTAAGTGTGCTTTGCTGCCAGAGACATTTCTTCAGCCCAAGCCAATGGAGTAAATATTTCCGAAGTGCAATGTGGCTATGTGGCAAGGGATTTGAGTGTTCCCCTCATGCAAGCTCTGCACGAACGAATGCAGAGGTCAGTTCTGGAAAGGGCTTCTGTATTCAGTTGCTGTCACTTTTCTAAGCCCTGAGCCCAGAACAAATCCTGAGATCCAGTTCTGTGCTTCTAGACTCTTCCTGATTCCCCATGTCTCTGGAATCACAGTTACATCCAAGGAAAATGCTCTTTTTAAGGAAAGAGTAAAGCATGGGGGTGGGAAAATGGCACTGGGCATTGAAAGCAGCGCTTCTGTACTTAGCCTGGAGAAAGTGGGAGTGATCCTTAACGTTTTCCACACAAATGGAAACTCTATCGTTATCAGAGTCAGGTGGGACAGTCTCGTGATAGTCAGAAGATATGGAACTTAATATGGGTATTATCTGAACTAAGATTACCTGGTAGCAAATTCTTCCAAAGTACGGTAGGAGCCAGGCCATGTGATCCAGATCCTTCTTCTTCTTCTCTGCTTTTCTGAATGTTAGACCTGGAGCTGGACCGATGGCTCAAGAGTTGAGAATGCTCGCTTCTCTTGTGGAAGACCCAGGTCAGATATCAGTACCTACATGGTGACCCACAACCACCCAGTTTCAGGGAAAAAAACGACATCTTTTGGCCTCCACAGTTGCACACACAGTAGGCTTACATACATATAGGCAAAACACCCATACACATAAAATAAAAATAAAAGAAACCTTTAGAAAATATTTTAAAGAGCCGGGCGGTGGTGGCGCACGCCTTTAATTGCACTTGGGAGGCAGAGGAAGGCAGATCTCTGTGAGTTTGAGACCAGCCTGGTCTACAAGAGCTAGTTCCAGGACAGGCTCCAAAACCACAGAGAAACTCTGTCTCAAAAAACCAAAAAAAAAAAAGAAAGAAAGAAAATATTTTAAAGAATGTCAGATATGAACAAACACCATCCTGTAATGCTGCCACCCACAGCCCAAGGTCAGTGCTGAATTACAGGTAATGCTCCGTGCCTGGATCATCCTTACAGTCGTGACTCTTTAATTCCCTTCCCTTCCTTTCCCTTCCCTTCCCTTCCCTTCCCTTCCCTTCCCTTCCCTTCCCTTCCTTTCCCTTCCCTTCCCTTCTCTTTTCGTCTCTGTTTTCTTTTATTGTCTAACTCTCCAGTAAACATTGGACAAGTCAGATTCCTACACAGTTTTACTGGAAAACATTGGTTGTTTTGTTGAAATATATGACTCAACCCAAAAGTTCTGAGCAAGCAAGTGTGTATAGTGTGTGTGTGTGTGTGTGTGTGTGTGTGTGTGTGTGAACTTACAGTTTTCCTTGAAATCACTCAAAGGTTTGAGTTGAGAGTTCTTCTGTGGGCTGTCAACACTGTGGCTTGTTATAGGGAGAAAGGGCTGAGGAGACCTGAAATATATCTGGCCACCACCATACACAATGTAACAAGGGTCCTGAGGTGTGCACATTGCATGCACATCTTCCCAACTTCTTAAACCTTCAGTTCTGACCAAATTCATAAGTGTGGCTCCTTCCAGAGCAGCCACTGCTGAGGAGGGTTCCAAGGGAATCAGACTGGCATACAAGTGGCTGTCACTTCCATCCACAGTGACCATTTAATTTGGAGAAATGGCTGGATTTTGAGAAGCTCGGTTTCCTCATATGGTTACTGTTAAGATAAGAAGACCATTGAGTGTGTGAAGGGCTGGGCTCATGTGTAAGTGCTTAGCAAACAGTAGAATTACATCTTCCCACTGAGTCATAACTGCCCCAATGTGTGTTGTTTAACCTTCCCTTCCTCAGGATAAATCACTCCAGTTCCTTCAGTCTTTCAATGGAGTCTTGTTTCCCAGTCTCTCATTATCTCTGTGGTAGTTGGCAGACCCCGCGTTTGGTTCCCAGTTTGGTGACATTTGAGCAGAGCCCAACCCTTTGAGAACTGACAGGCAGTTAGATTCCAGTCTGCCTTGTTCTCAGCCATCACACTTCGTCCTCTTCCAGTATCCTCCTGGGAAAGAGGCCAAGCTGGGAGAAGCTGAGCCATCTCCCAGACCTTTCCCAAATGGTAGTGGTGACTAGTCTTGTGAGCAGTCACCCTGGAGAGCAGCTCTTGGCAAGGTGTTGCCAGGAAGCAACTCTGGCTCCTGCTGTTTCCGCGTCTGGGATGAGGGTCTCCAAAGAGCAGAGTGGGCAATGAATGTCTCTTGGTTGCAAACCCATCTGTAGTAATTTAAAACTTAGCAATGGAGAGAGTGATTATATAAATTCCTCGAGGGTCCAGAATTGACACCCACTGCCAAACATTCCCTGTAAATGTGTAACTAATGCAAAACCAACACAAGGCTGGACTTCCCATACAGGGCAGACACTTCAGCTGGAAGAGACCCCAAACAGCAATTGTTATATTCTATTGTTTAGCCTAATGTGACCCACAGCTGCTGAACAATAAAAGAATCCCAGGAAGTCCCTCTACTACACTAAATAGTCTCCTACTTGTGTAATCTTCTCAGCAAGCATCCAAATGTATGTCATGGATCACACTGTATTTAGAGGAACTTAATTCTGTATCCCCATGGAGACCGTCCATGATATTTAGAGTCCATGCAAGTCTCCATCAGTATTTGTTGCTTCTCACGTGGTTATTCAATTCCCACACTGTCAAAACAGGCAAAAAGCATTTGTCTGGTGGAACCCAAGACCCTGAGAACAGTGTCTAGGGATCAGCCTGTGGTTCTTTCATATGGAGCATCCCAGCCTTCACATCAAGTGCAGGTCGGGCTGGGCTAAGGAACTACAGCTTTCATCAAAAATCGTTCTTAAATTCCCCTTGGCATTCCATTCTCATTCTTACTCTTAATAAAACGTCTGAGTGCCAGGGAAGCCCTTGACGTCTTGTTTTGCCAACTCTCCAGGTCCTTCTAGAAGTTTTATGGTACTGAAATGATTGTGGGATGTTGGTACTGTTAAAATAAGGCTCAAAAAATGGAACTTTACACAGTAGAAAGCAGGAAAGTTCCTGATTTTTGTTTAGCCTCTGAGTCTTATAATCATATACTGTGAGAATCTGTCATGAAGACCCACAGGGGACATACAAACTTGGTATCTCGGCAGATTTTGATCTTTAAGGTAAGACTGGATTTTAGTTGACACTTTTAGACGACAATATTGAGTTTGGAAGAGTCTTTTTGAGAGTCTATTAATGTCCTTAAGCCATATTCCAAATTTTTGACCCTTTACTGTCGGCATGCTTCTGATCAAGGTTTCTCTAACTGTTCTCTGGGACTTGCTGGGTCAGTTGATGCACTTCAGGTAATTCCTTCTGTGATTATTTTGACGCATGATTGAAGTGCAAGGGACTATTGAAAGGCCAAAGAAATCTCCAATATAAAAGACTTTCAGCTTGAGACATTTAGTCATCCCGTTTAATTCAAAGCTAGCTCTCGTAAAGATCTTTTACAAGACAGTTCCTGGGCTTCCCATTCTGTTTTTCCCTGAACTATTTGTCTGAATAAGGGAGATAGGAATGCCTCCCATGCCTTGCGCAGGAATTCCGATATTAGGATGAATCACAGCACCGTATCTGCGGTCACTGATCCTGTTGGAGTTTTCTTGAGTAAAGAGCACATGTTTGGGGGTGCTCCCTCAGGACAGGTCTGACGCAACAGCTCAGGACTGGGGCTTGCAGAAATGCTCCTTAGCTCATCGTGACCATTTCTCAAGGGACACTTGATCCAAGGGTGTTTATACTTTTTCAGATCATTGCTTTTTATTCCACAACACCTTTTCTTTCTTGCAGCCCCCAACACTAGAGTTTCAGGGAACGAGACCAGCAAGGTGGTGCTTCTCACCTGCCCTTGCTCTTTACAGCTTCTCTCCTTTCAGAAAAGGGTATTGAGAGTGGGCAGGAGAAAGAGTTTAGTGTCTGATTTTGTCCTATCAACTTGATAAACTAATTTAACTATTTCTTTTTCTACTCAAAGGGGAATTTATTTACTAAGGTTCGCTATAGTTGCTAGGCCTACCTGTTGTCTGATAACCAAACTGGTTTTCTCCTAACATAGTTTGCTTTCTCTTCTCTCACAAGCATCTCAAGAAGTTCTATTTTCAGATACTATAATAAAATGTAAGTTATTACCACAGGTAACACAGTGTTATCACAGGGGGTATTTTAATACACAAAGGGTATTTTAAAAATCATGGTTTTCCTCTATCGTGTGTTATACTGAATGCTGAAGTAAAAGCCTCTATGGGGCTGGTTACCAGCCAAGTTGTCAGCAGACATTTTTTTTAATTAATTAATTTATTTATTAAAGATTTCTGCCTCCTCCCTGCCACCGCCTCCCATTTCCCCCCCTTCCCCCGATCAAGTCCCCCTCCCTCATCAGCTCGAAGAGCAATCAGGGTTCCCTGACCTGTGGGAAGTCCAAGGACCACCCACTTCCATCCAGGTCTAGTAAGGTGAGCATCCAAACTGCCTAGGCTCCCCCAAAGCCAGTACGTGCAGTAGGATCAAAAACCCACTGCGATTGTTCTTGAGTTCTCAGTAGTCCTCATTGTCTGCTATGTTCAGCTAGTCCGGTTTTATCCCAGGCTTTTTCAGACCCAGGCCAGCTGGCCTTAGTGGGTTCCCAATAGAACATCCCCATTGTCTCAGTGTGTGGGCCCTATCATACAACAAAAGTATATGCTCAACTATGTTCATAGCAGCATTGTTTGTAATAGCCAGAACCTGGAAACAACCTAGATGCCCTTCAATAGAAGAATGGATAAAGAAAGTATAGAATATATACATATTAGAGTACTACTCAGCAGTAAAAAACAAGGACTTCTTGAATTTTGCATACAAATGGATGGAAATAGAAAACACTATCCTGAGTGAGGTAAGCCAGACCCAAAAAGAGGAACATGGGATGTACTCACTCATATTTGGTTTCTAGCCATAAATAAAGGACATTGAGCCTATAATTCGCGATCCTAGAGAAGCTAAATAAGAAGGTGAATCCAAAGACAAACATATAGGCATCCTCCTGAATATTAACCTTCATCAGGCGATGAAAGGAGACAGAGACAGAGACCCACATTGGAGCACCGGACTGAAATCTCAAGGTCCAAATCAGGAGCAGAAGGAGAGAGAGCACGAGCAAGGAAGTCAGCAGACATTTTGTAGGCAATCATTGAAGTGTGTGTGTATGTGTCACAGACATCCCTATGGTCATTCCTTGGTATCCATGAAAAGTTGGTTCTAACATACCTGCTAAATTCCACAATTCATAAGTCTCATATGAGATGGCAAAGTATTTGCATATAATGTAAACGTGTCCTTGCCTAAACTAAAAAGTCATAGCAACTTATAACTTACATTTTATTATAGTATCTGAAAATAGAACTTCTTGAGATGCTTGTGAGAGAAGAGAAAGCAAACTATGTTAGGAGAAAACCAGTTTGGTTATCAGACAACAGGTAGGCTTAGCAACTATAGCAAACCTTAGTAAATAAATTCCCCTTTGAGTAGAAAAAGAAATAGTTAAATTAGTTTATCAAGTTGATAGGACAAAATCAGACACTAAACTCTTTCTCCTGCCCACTCTCAATATCCTTTTCTGAATGGAGAGAAGCTGTAAAGAGCAAGGGCAGGTGAGAAGCACTACCTTGCTGGTCTCGTTCCCTGAAACTCTATACCCAATACAATTTAAGTTCTATGAAAATAGTTGTTATATTCTATTGTTGTGGGAATTATTACAAGCTATATATATATATATACATGTTGAGGACAAATGTGATTAAAACCCTTTACTGGTTGAATACATGAATGTGGAGCTGATCGATGCAGAGGGATGACTAGACAGACAGACGATAAGTAGGTAGGTAAACAGACAGGTAATAGATGACAGAAGATACATAGCTAGGTAATAGATGATGCCATCAGACAGACAGACAGATGAGAGAGAGATGAGAGAGAAAGGGAGGTAGACACAGACACAGATACAATGACTGGAACATTGGAATTTTTATTAAAATTCAGGCATGAATAAATATATCGTATTCTTGAAGCAGAGTTTGTTTTTCTCTGACAATCTCATTTTTTCTCAAGGTTTTCAATTTCTAAGTCTTTCCCCAATTGAGGATAAATTCTTGTATGTAAAGTCAAGTAATGTCAGCCATGCCTACTAAGTACCTTACTGGCAACACCAAAATGAACGTTTGATTCAAAGCTGGGTGCTATAGTCTAAACAAGTTGACTGATAAAATTCGCCATTTTATGCTTTAATCAAAGCAGAATGCTGATTCAGTTGATACTATTTTCTGCTTCTGGGCCTTTTCCCAAGATGAAACCACATGAAATGCCCTCTCTTGTATTATATCTTAGTTCTGGATTAAGCTTCTTACTTTCTATTTTAGCTTTCTCCCCTTATTAAAGCAGAAAATGTGGATGTGGAGATACATTAGAGCTTTCAACAAGTCGTCAGGAGGAGAGCAACAGGCTTCATGGCTGATACATTTGGAAGGAGACAGGAGAGAAAACACTGGCTAGATCCCAAGACTTGGCCTTGTATGAGGCAATGGTATTGTTATTCGCTGATGAAAAAACGGAAGAAGAAACAGATTTTTCAGAGATCACTGTTCAGACACATTGGAATGAGCTGTCTAGACCCTTGTACACATAGGTCTAGGATGTGCTTCTGTGTAACTGGTGGTTAAAACCATGGAAATTGAACGTTGTATTCAAGAAATTGTGTGGAATAAGAAGAGCGCTGTTAGAATCCTGGAAAAATACCAACATGGAGGAGTGGACAGAGGGAAGGTGTTTTGAGGAGAATGGGAAAGACTTGTCGAAGGAGTGGAAGGGAACTGCATTGTTATAAACCAAGGCAGAACATGGAGCAGCTCTATCAAACGAAATGAGCTCAAGGTGTTCTCCACTAGGCTGGCGTCAAGGGTGTTGTGACCTTGGATAGAATAGTAGATTGAAATGACGGATGTGGGAGATGGAGTAGAGTGGGATGAGGAATGACAAGAAATAAGGTGGATGTAGCAAATCCTGGCACATCGTCTATTGGGTAACATTCATGTTGCATAAATAGATCAGTTCTTTGACTGTGTCAGTTGGGTCTAATTGAGAGACTGAAAGTGCAGAGTGACTTAACGTGGTATGTAATGTATAGAGTTGGCATTGTTAAACTGTGGTGGAAGAGGGTATAAGAATAGTCCCTGTGATACTCCAAAGCAGAAGAGAGACAGCCTTGAAGTAGAGAACTGTTCCCAAAGTTACAATTCAGATCTGCTGGGCATCGTGGAGTTGGACCTGGTAGATGGTAAAGACCTTGCTGATTTGTTCCAAAGTTGGTCTGCAGTGACAGGCAAGGATGGTGACTCACACCTAGGGTCAGCACATGCAGGAGGAGTTGAATTCCGGGGATGCAAGGAGGCTGAAGAGTGAGTGAGATGAGGTGAGGATGGGTGTATCGTCAAGGAGACCGTGAAAGATACACCCGAGGAGGAGAGTGGATGCAAGTCAACAAGGACCTAATGCCACCAAGAAGCTTGGAGCACATTGCACCTGCACGAATACCACCAGAGGTCACAGTGGGGCTTCAAGACTCCTTGGGAGAGAGTGCCTTCTGGGAAAGGGGAGGCCAATCGCCAGCACATGTTTTCACACCAACACTGTTGACCGCTCTGCTACAGCTAGAAACCTTACGAAAGCATTCATGCTCTCCCTACTGAGAAAGGGTATCATTGTATTCATCTTAGCAAGGGCATGCTAAAGGACTTCCAATCGATAATCCAGAACAGGTGTCAGAGAGTGAACTGGGAGCTTATGGACAATCACTAGATGTTTGCACTGGCTCCATCCAAACTGTTCCTGTGTTTCCTAGAAACCTTTGTTCCATCTCTGGGAAGGATGCAGGACATAGGGTAGAGGAAGCAATTGAGTTTGTAACAGCTTCACTTAGCAGACCTGTTTGCTTTTGCATAACTAAGCCAGGTCCCTTGCCACCCACTTAGTGCCAACTTTGTCACAAACCTTTAGGGTCTTTGTTGTTTCTGGTCTCAAGGATGCCACAAGTGTTGCCAAAGATTTACAAGAAAACAAGGCTCCCGTTCAGGGAAAGGTTTGATCGGTCCTGATTACGCCATCTTCATTGCCTAATAGCCTACTTACTGGATGCATCATCATCTGCTTATCTCCCTATCATCGGAATAATTTTCTTATATGATCATTTATTTTAGAAAGACAGGAATAGTTCTTCCTGATGGCTTTCCTATAATGTTTTATGAAATATTGACATGGATTTGGCTTCTCCTGAGGATGTCTACTCCCATAAATCCATGAAGTAAAATACTTTTCAACTTTTTCAATAATAATTACCCATGATATTGATAACTGGATGAAAGGTGGGGAGGTTTGTACCCCTAAAGATTTTTTATGCCCCGTCCACTAACAATACTAATTCTGTACAACCAATGGAGTAATTATAATAAGGCCATCTGTGGGTTCATTCAAGGAAATGGAAGTTGGTGAACTCGTAAAGTTGAGATGAGGACAGGGGCACAGCTTGAGGCTAGGCACATGGCACTATTAGTCACGGATGCTAAGAACAGTGGGAAAAACAGGAGGTGGGTAGGGGAAGGCTCAGTGCTGGGCACGGGGTTGGCATTGCTTTGTCTGCTCTTAAGCTTGTCACAGAACTGAAGACTTGACTGGTTACACTTCAAAACTGATGGACTGGGTGGAATGTTCCAAAGAAAGCACCGATGTTAAACAGCTGTTTGGGATTTCCAGCACCAGCATCAAGGAGATCAAAGAAAATTAAGATGTTCTGGCATAAAAAGACATCACTACAATCATCAAGCTGCTATTTACACGTTGTCCTATGATCATTGTGTGATTGCCTGACCCTTCTGACAAGTTCTTCTCTGCCACCGGGCCCGTTGTTTTGAGAAATTAACCATACCAAAAGTTGACAGTTACAAGTCACTAGGCAGGCACAGCGTTGGTCCTAGAAGCACTACCTAGCCATCAGTCGTGTCTATTGATTTATCAGCGCTTCCCTTCCCTGCTTTTTATAAAGCTTAAATCTCCTCCCATACAAACATCTCCAGCAGTTCTGTCTGGAGTCATGTATTTGTCCTTCTCAATGGTGACTTCTTTCACCCTCAGCTCTTTCTTCCTTCACCGAGTTCTGTTACAGCCCCACACCAGCTGCCCTCTGACACCATTTGATTCCTAAGAACATTTGCTGAATTCTAAACAATTTGTTGCTGACACTGTTCGTGTTTTCTAAACATTTCTAGATGTTTCTGCAACATCTAAGCAACTAATGTACTTGTAGTTGGCTTCATTGATACTTGCTATTGTTGACTATAAATCCTTACAGGGAACAAAGATTCTGGAATAAATTAGAAATAACTGCGTGTATAACAATCTTGGTCAGACCAACCTTGGTCAAACCAACCTAGTCAAATTTTCCTTGCTGTCTAAAGTTTAAATTCTTGATTAATTAGGGCTTAGATGGAAATTTAAACTCAAAACCAGATGAACTGGGTAGAAAGCAAAGCAGAGTTGAAAATCTTGTACTTAATTTAGCATTCTAGTGCCTTTAAGAGGGTCTGATAGTTACTCAAAGGCTACAGAAAACTTTAAAGACATTACCTATAAAATCCACATGAAAAACATTCCTCTATAAAATTAGCATTGAATTCAAAGTATTTCAACTTTAAGACTTAAAAAAAAACTATCCATTAAGGAGAAAAATTATTTCATGTTTTAACTATACTTTTAATTTATCAGTAAGTATTAAAGAGCTTCTTGCAGACATTATTGGGGTGTTTTTGAGACCAAATCATTTAGTAAAGCCTGGGTTGTGTCTTTGCAGTTGGTTCAGACTTCTGCAGGCTACTTCAGTATCAACCACAGCAAGGAGGAGTTATGTTGAAAGTCAAAATCTTCCTCCTGCTGCTCTGTGTTTGGAGTGGAGATTGTAGTATTTGATTTGGAAAAAGGAAATTGTTTTCTAATCAGGAGATAGAGACCGACAGACAGACAGAGATAGATAGGGAGGGAGGGAGGGAGAAGTAACTGACATTCAGTTACTATTTTGCCCGGTGTTAATTGCCTCCTTAATACTACACCTTAATACTACAGGCTTTTCCCAAGCAACAATTAATTATTCCCACCTAAGTGACGCCTCTGACAGCCTGGCTTCTCCAGCTCTCCTTGAACCCAGCCCATGCGGCTTTTCATTCTTACAGGGTTACGGGGTGGTTTTCCCATTAAGTGGGGGCTACCATCTGCCTTCAAGGACCCAGATTCCTATTATTTAGGAAATCACTTAGAAAGGGCTAACCGTGAGTCCCTTATGAGGTCTATAGCTGAAATCCATGGTCAGAACCACAGCTTGCATTGACCCTTCCACAAGGTTGATGAATTGCTCCAACTGGTAGTTGAGGGCAGTGTGTCTCCCTTTTCTGTGAGGAAACTGACAATGACTCTCAGCCTTCCCTGTAGCCTCATCCACAACCACTCAGCCATGTGGTTATCATGACAAACTGTTTGTAGACAATGGATTCCAATAAAGCTTTTATAAAACTGTGTGTGTGTGTGTCTGTACGTGTGTGTGTGTGTGTGTGTGAGAGAGAGAGAGAGAGCGAGAGAGAGAGAGAGAGAGAGAGAGAGAGAGAGAGATTTGGCACTGACAATGTGCCTTGCCAATTCCTGGTCCAGAGCAGAGGTTTAGAAAGTGTGATCCCTAGATAGCCTAGTAGTCTTACCAGACTTTACTAGAAATGCTTATTTTACGCTCCTAGCCCAAGACATTAGCCAATATTTTAAAAGGGCACTATTGCTGTGTTTGTTTGTTTTAAATATTTTGCTATGTGTGAGCATACACCACATCACACGGGTGGAGTCAAGGGACACGTGCAGAAGTCAGTTCTGTTCTCTCTTTGTACCACATGGGTTTCAGAAAACAAATTTAGGTTTTCTGGCCTGATAGCAACTGCCTCTAGGTACTGAACCATCCTGCTGGCCCTATTTTAATTTTTTTTAAATCAGTTTTTGAGGTTATAATTACTTCATTTCCCCTTCCCATTCCTCCCTCTGAGCCCTTCCATGTAACCCGCCCTTCCTTGTTCTCTTTCAAGCTCACACTCTCTTTCTCATAATTGCTCATATATATATGGATGTGTATGTATGTATATATATATATCCATATACACGCACACACATATATACATATCTATATATATTAAACACAATCTATTCACCCCATGAGGTCACTTGTATGTATGCTTTCAGGGCTGACCATTTGGTTATATCACATAACAAATCTGTATGCCCTTCTCTGTTTCTATTTTAACAAACCCTGTAGGTAATTCCAACCCATGCTGGGCAAAGCTACTGATCTAATAAGAGGGAACCAATGTTTGCTTTGTATGAGGAACCCCTAGTACTTCTTCCCATTGAATGACCCTTTCAATTTGATACTTTTCTTGTTTCACATTCGGGGTGACTAACCCAGAGAAGTTAAATGACCTGTCAAGGAGCAAACACCTGTAAGTCATGGAGCTGTGATGTAAACTGTGGCTGCCTGGCTCTAGAATACACCTCAGATAATGGATGTCAAATAGTCTTGGATATTCATCTAGCACCCTCCCTGGCTGCTGGTTTTTCAATGGGAAGAGTTAAAGATCAGATAGCTTGCCAGGTAGATTGGATAACTTTGCTTCAGACTGCTAACGATTTCTCAATCCAGTGATCTTCCCTATGGACCATGGCAGACTGGCAAGGACAACAGAAACCCTCCAGAGCTGGAGCAGAAGGTGGTTGCAGCAGCTCTGCCTTCACAGCGCCGCCTGGCATGACAGAAATCCCCCTCCATCTAACAATTCCGCAAAGGAAAAGGCAGAGAGTTGTCCTTGAACCAGAGCTTGAATCTGAACACATCACCGTCTCTTCACTCAGCCTTCCCCAGTTCCAGGATACAAAAAGCAGAGAGGTGAGCTCATGGGTGTGCTAACAGTTCAACAGGGAAAGCCAAAAGACATTTACTAAACACCTATTAATGCAATTACTGTCTATTTTGCATATATTTGCTTCAAACAAACCTTTCAAAAGCAAGCCAGATTAGACCTAGCCAGTATAGGCTACCCTGTATAGGGTAAAAAGTACAAGGTAAAATGAATGTAATTGAATTTATAAAAGTGGTATACAGTGATCTGAGCTCGGTCACTTACAAGCTCTCTCTTTGCCCCTGTTCTGCTAGCTACCCCAATCCCAGATGCCCTGCTACCTGATAGGCTTACTGTGTGCTCATGGTTTTGAGGCACACCTCCTGTGCCTTCCCTCCTTAGCAGAACTGGAATCCCTCAAGAACACTGTGTGCTTTCAGTCGTGAGGGCTTATGTTTATATTTTGATTTGACTTCCAAATGAGATGTGCTTGTTTAAAATGCAAGTGAAATTAACTCCAGAAATGTGAACAGAAACAATGGAGTAAGAGTGGATTTGAGTTAGCACTTTGTAATTTGACATCTGGGAGTATGATCCAAGGTCATTCTGTTAGGATGCCTCTTTATTCACCTAACTTCAGTGTCTTCTCATCCTCAGCACATGTAAGTCCCAGACAGAAACACATAAAGCATTACTCTCTCCCTTGTACTGGTTCCCTGCACAGTGAGCTCAAAAATGTAGTCTCCTGGCAGTGATCGTGCCCAAGTTCCACTGTGCTTGACGGTAACTCACACCCTCTCCATCATCACATCGCCGAGACGCAGTCCCACTTACAAAACACCTCCTGGAGTCATTCCCCACACTTTATAAATACCGTCCTCCCCCACCAACGTTTCAGTGGAAAGTGAAGTATCAAGTTCCTGCCTGCAAACCATAGATGTTAAACAAATCCAACTGAAGGCGTTTTTAAAGGCTTCTTCCTCAAGGAACTTGAACAACAGAGGGAAGAATAGCCCCCCTCTTCCCGCTTAACTCTGGCCAGTAAAATTTGAAATCAAGCTGCTGGCAGAGCCATAGTCTCTGTGCCAGCACAGGGAAAAACCTGTCCTTGTCTCTTCCTTGCTTCTGGTGGCTGTCAGGGTTCCTTTGCCCTCCTTGGCTTATAGCTGCCTCTTTCTAAGCTCTGCCTCCATCTTCATGGCCGTCTTTGCCTGTATCTCTGCACCCAGGTGTCCCTCCTCTGTTGTATTCCCTCCCGGATAATTTCACCCAGACCTGATTACACCTGCAGAGGCATTCTTCCCCAGAAAGGTCACACACTCAGGTAACAACATCGCTGATTGTTTCACTTTAGTTTAATCCTGAAGCCAAGACATGGTGCTTCTCTGTTTGTCCTCACGTCCTCTTGATCAGTTCAAATTAATAGACATTACTAGGCATATTTTTCTTCTATAGCAGGGAACCCAGACAGGGTGAATCATTGTGGACTGTGGGTTCAAGTTTTCAGTACACTTAGCTGCCAGCTGCCCAGTAGGAATGTTGTAAGCTGGATACAAGAAAGAAGCCTCCCTGCAATTACACAGAGATTCACATGATATAATTTCTATTTGCCAGTGGTTATTCCTGAACAACTGCCCAAAGAGTTTAAAAAATCTCATCATCAATTGTCTTTTATTCCATGACTGCTAAAGCTAAAAATTATAGTGGAATCGCAGTATGTCAGATTTGTTCAACAGTAGACTATTGTTGTAGTTCCTTAACCCTCCAGAACACCCAAATCTATTTGTCATTATTGTTCATGTTCTTCCCGGTCTGTCCTATTTGTGGTTGGTATGTGAAGGAGTTGTATTTCACTCAAAGCACTGTGTGGGGTGCAGAATTGGATCTGAACTACTGTAGCCAGGATATAAAAAATCATGGAAGGGACAAAATGGAGAGAAATAGTTTCAGAGTCTGGTTGGGAATCTATCCTTTAGCTCTTTATTTAAAGGGGGGGGGTGTCTGGTGTGGTGGTACACACCTGCTATCCCACCACTCAGAAGTCCAAGGCAAGATATCTTTCTACTCTTGAGATAAATCTAGCCAAGCTACACCTTTGGAAAACATTCTAGTCTATTCACAGATCCATGCTGTGTAAAATCAAGCCTACCTTAAATCAAATTGAGTAAAGGGTTGTTGGGCTAATCTGGACAAAAAAATTATGCTTTTCAAAGAAAGATACCAGAACCTTGTATCTCCACAATAAATTCCTCACAGGGCTTTGCATATAAATGAAAGTAATGGGCCTGCAAAGAAACTCAATTGTTGATAAAGCAGTTAATGTGAACCAACTCTGAATGCTCAAGGTAGTTTTAACAAAAACTCTATGCTGTATGAGAATAGCAACTATAATATGTTAAATGAATTAAGGAAATGCTATCAAATAATTAAAGAAAATTAAAATCTTACTGGAAAAGGGACATGATATCAGAGTACAGAATTAGTTAAACAAGAAGACAACCAGAAATTCTAGAATGAAAAAATTATAAATAAAAATTCAAATTGAGTTTGGGCTTAACATGGCATTGCCAATCTTGAGGAAGAAAGGTCCAGCAGCATCTAGTCTGAAGAATGGACAGAAAAAATAATCAAAGCGGGGATTTCTATTCTGAAGAGCAGAGAAAGAGAAAGGTTCCAGTCTGAAAACTACAAATAATGGAAAGTTGAACAGAGCCTCGGGTCCCGCGGGACAATACCTAATGGTCTAATTAGCTAAAATAGCTTTTAGAAGTAAAGAGAGGGACTGGGGGGGGGGGGTGACTCAGCTCCTTCACCGTTTGCCACCCAAATGTGATGGCAGGGGTTTGGATTCCTAGGACCTGCATAAATGTCCTGTCGGGATAGTGTCCTGTCTATAATTCCATCCAGGGAAGGTGGGAGGAGCCCCTGAGCAAGCTGACAAACAAGATTAACAATGTTTGGACCTCAGAGTATGACTAAGAGACACCATCTCAATGAATAAGGCAGAGAGCAATAAAAAACCTATTCTGTATGAAGAAATATTTAAGGATATTCCTCAGGCTAATAGGAAATGATATATGGGATATCAATCCATAGTTGAGAATGGATAAATATATAAAACTCTCCATCTAAAAGATAGGTAACAGCGCTGGAGAGGTTAAGAGCGCTCAATTGTTCTTTCAGAGAACCCAGGTTCCTGGCATCCACATGGTGGTTCACAACCATCCTAACTCCTGTTCCAAGGGAATCCCGTGCCTTCTTCTGTCCTCCACAGATACCAGGAACACAGGAACACAGGTAGTAAGTATACATCCATTTGGACAAAACACTCTTACACATAAATATTTTAAAATCTTAGAAAGAAAAGAGACAGTGCCATCCATTGAGCAGAACAGCTCTATCAAAGGGAAAGACGCACGGTGGGGCGACACTCTTGTCATTTTTGTGTATATGACGTGAGAGGCTGCACTGGGCAGGGATAAGGAGGGAAGTGCTTGCCCTGGAGGCTGGTGTTTCAGAAATGTGTATGTGGCTGATGCTGCAGTCCCCGCTGTAAAATGTAATAGAACCTGTAAGTAAGCGCTCAGAAGTCAGGGGCAATGGCTCATCTGTGTAACCGCAGCATGTGGGAAGCTAACGCGTGAGAATTGCTGTGAGTCTGAGCTCAGCTTAGGGACTCAGCAAATTAAGCACAAAATGAAAAACAGAATGTGGAGCCAGCTCAATGTGGGGGTACATCCTCATTTCTATAATCCCAGTTTCTTGGGTTGCAGAGGCAGTAAGGTCGTGAGTTGGAGTGTAGTCAACATATAAGGGCCTTCTCTAGCTTAGAAGTAGACTGCCTGCCCTTGCTTTCATTTCCAGTACTGCAAAAGTAATAATAATAACAACAATAAACACCCAATAAAGGATATAAAACTGTTAAAACAAACATATTTTATTAATGCAAATAAGAACAGGAACGGAAAAAGAGGTCTGAAAACCTTTGAAGGAGAAATAACAAAATGATAGATCAACAACAATAGTAGCGTCGCTTACAATGGTTTCAAATTAGGAACAGCTCACATTCATTCTGAGGTGAATGAATAAATGAACCATGGAATGTTTATACAAAGTAAAATTCTCCACATATTCTAACAACACAGGGGAGTCTTCAAACCAACTGAGTGAAAAGAACCCAGAAGGAAGTTCCACTGGCAGGAAATTCCAGAACAGAATGTAGACTATAGAGCAAGAAATCAAAGCAGCAGCCTCCTGGGTGGTGGTGATGCAACATGTGTACGAGGGTTCTGGGGATGACTGCGTGTAGGCATGAGCTTCCAAGAGGGTAGAAGCGCTCCATGTTTTGTTAGGGATGATAGGTTTGTGGGCATGGACATTTATCAGAATAATCACATATAACCGTAAGGTGGAGCATTTTACAGACATGTCTGCAGAATCCTTCCTCTTCTTGCCAGGCAGCTAATCCTGTCCACCCTCTAGAATGCCACTCTGATGCCGCAAGACACTTGACGCTGGTTTCAAGCTTTTGCTTTTAATTTTGTATTTTAACAGTTATTCATTATCATCTTTCATCAAGAGGTAAACTTCTGGGAACAAATATCAATAAAGCTATCCTGTACTTTTTATTTTTCCCAAGTAAAATTTCATGTGTTGGGACCATCTGGTGTACTTCCTCACAAGGGAAATACTTGGAGAGGTTATGAGCATCAAGGTCCCTGCCCCCAACACAATTTTTGTCTAAATAATGTGGAGAATAAAGAAATTTATGAGTATTTAAAATATAGTACTATTATTTTAAAGAATTGGTTTTAGTATTTTGTTATCACTTATTATTTGGCCATTTTTCAGCAACATTAACAATTCCTAGGAAATTTATAAATATTGTCTGTATTACATCATTTTCTCCTAATCATTTTGAGAGAAATATTTCATATTTGATTTGGACAAAAAAACACAGTTCACCCAGATATAGATAATACTGTCTGGGAATCAAGTATTAATGCATTTTCCCATAATTCACTTACTTAGACTTTGCTGCTTATTTTTAAAATTGACACGCACATATTCATGCACACATACACACATATGCACACAGTTGAAAATATGTATGTGATTACCTATTACAACAATTTTGGTACTTGAAAACTTGTTTTAACTTTAAACTTACATACTGAATTATATTTTTGAAAAATAAAATCCACTTTTAAATATTCATACGAGACTAGATTCAGGTCAGTGCCTGTTGGGGGACAGCAAGAATAGTATGCTCAAAAGAGAACAGGTAAGTCATCACTGAAATAAATTTAAGAATAAAAGGAATTCCCCAACAACACATGAGCCAGAGAGTTCAGGGAAAAGAAGGCATTTTTCAGAAAACATGTTGAAAACTCATATTTAATTATTCCTCAGAATCCTTAAAAAGTTCACAAGAACAGACCTAAAATTGGAGGAAACAATCAGATTTGGAAGAGGTTTGAAGAATTCCATTTATGCTGTCATGAAATATATAGACAGAGAGAGCAGTAGGTATGGTAATACTAAAAGATGCTCTCCAGCCTAAAATTCTCTGATTTGCTAATCGTAAAGCTACGGTGTCTAAGCTTATGCACCAACAAATAGTGAGGTGGGATCCAGTCCTTATCATCTGACCCCTAAACCACACGAGTTAATGAGTTCTTTGGTATCAGCTCTCATCAGTTGATTTTCTCTTCTAAATTCCTCATTACTTGGAACTTAAGGACCTCACAGGTCAGAATATTTTAGAGATAGCTTTAGTTTATAAATTGATTCCTATCAGAAAAACACTGGAGACCCTTGACCCTACAGGATGGAGTACAAAGGTGATCACGCCAATGGTTTGATGAGTTGGGTAACCTGTCCTGTTTGGTTTCATGTTTGCGAAACACCCTTGATCTTGCTCTATTGTCTGCTCAGGAATGACAGTGCTTGCTGAAGAATTTCTGTAAATGTATGTAGCCAGAATCCCTGCACTTCCTGTACACATTTGCGCTGTGTCCTTACCATTCTATTTATGAATGGAAACCTATTAGGCCTCACAGCAAAGGAAACCAAAGCTAAGATATCCACACTAATGCACCCACAAAGAGTGAGGCAGGATTCCATCTTCATCGTTTGACCCAGAAAGATGGATAATAGTTTTCATACACATTTATTTTCTTAGCCCCAGCATGAGTCACACAATTGTGTGAGAAATAAATAATTCAGCTGTTAAGATAATAAAGACTCAATGCTTTAATTTCCAGAGTCTTGCCTGTGTGTAGACTAATTCCCAGACTGTTTTTATTCGTTGAGAAAGCCAGTTACCAATCCTTGGAGACCAGCAATGATGTTACGTTAGCTGTTGATCTGAACTTCATCCAGGTCTGGTGGGTCTTGGGATCTGGCCCTGTCTGAGGGGATGCAGCTGTGCTGTCAGCGTGAGGCAGGTGGGATTCGTGATGAGTTACAGGATGAAAACGGGCTCAGAGGCAAAGGTTGCTCTCTTCCTCCGGCCAGAAGACGAAATGTTGGTCAGATAATTCTTCAGAAAGCGTTTATCTCGGATACTTTCCATTTCCCTAGAATTCTGTAAATCTTGTGTACAGAAGACAGGAATAATCTGGTTTCTGTTTTCATTCACTTTTCTTTATTTGTTATTCCCATATTCACATTAAAATAAATCATTCAAAATAAAACTGCAGCACATTGGCACTGTCTTGCACATGGGGGAATTATCTTCCAAAGTGCTGGTAAATTCTCTCCCTCATTCTACCAGGACCAGAAAGTTTTGGCCATTAAGTTCAAGTCTTTCAACTAGTATTATTTATTTTAAAAAACAGTTATTATCCTAGATTTTATTCCCAAAATATTTGCAACAAATTCTGAGTAAGATATGATTATCTCTTGACTTGGGAAAGTCGTGAAAATCCATGTATTTGTTCTTAATGAATTTATTTAGCTTCAGATACACCAATTATCAAGCAACTTCTTTAGAACTCTTAGGGTTTTGATAATTCACCTTGTTTTCAGATGAGACATTACTTTTTTTTTCCCCTAGTCATTAAAAAATATAAGTCAGGCAATGGCCTTTAATCCCAGCACTCAGGGAGGCAGAATCAGGCAGATCTCTGTGAGTTTGAATCCAGCCTCGTCTACAGAGTGAGTTCCAGAACAGGCACCAAAGCTACAGAGAAACCCTGTCTCAAAAAACAAAAACAAACAAACAAAATATGCAGTTAGCTGGAGAACAAATCCTTCTAGTGAGTGAATCCCTACTGGGACCAAATGTGGTTGTTTCACATCTAACATCATCTCCAGGACCTGGGAATGATCAATGAGAGCCCTGCCCCTATTTTTGAGTAGTCTAACTTTTTTTTTTAATTGAGAAAAGAAGAAAAAAAAACAAACAAAAAACAAGTTTCCACCTCCTCCCAGCCTCCCATTTCCCTCCCCCTCCTTCCACCCTTCTCCCCCTCCCTCTCCAGTCCACAGAGCAGTCCGGGTTCCCTGCCCTGTGGTAAGTCCTAGGTCCTCCCCCCTCCGTCCATATCTAGGAAGGTGAACATCCAAACTGGCTAGGCTTCCACAAAGCCATAACATTACGTAGGATCAAAACCCCGTGCCATTGTCCTTTGCGTCTCATCAGCCCTCATTGTTCTCCATGTTCAGGGAGTCCGGTTTTATCCCATGCTTTTTCGGTCACAGTCCAGCTGGCCTTGGTGAGCTCCCAGTAGATCAGCTCCACTGTCTCAGTGGGTGGGTGCACGCCTCGTGGGCCCGACTTCTTTGCTCATGTTCTCCCTCCTTCTGCTCCTCATTGGGACCTTGGGAGTTCAGTCCAGTGCTCCTGTGTGGGTCTCTGTCTCTATCTCTATCCATCACCAGATGAAGGTTCTATGATGCTATGCAAGATATTCGTCAGTATTGCTCTAGGATAGGGTCATTTCAGGTTTCCAATCCTCAGCTGCCCAAGGAACTAACTGGGAACCTCAGCTTGGGCACTTGGGAGCCCCTCTAGGGTCAAGTCTCTTGCTCACCCTAAAGTGGCTCCCTTAACTAAGAATTGTGGTTCCGTGCTCCCCTATCCACCTTTCCTTTATCCCAATTCTCCTGTTTCCCCAAGTCCCCCCTCCTTCCCTTCTACCTTTTCTCTCCCCATCTCCCCTTACCCCCATCCCACCCCACCCCCAAGATCCCAATTTTCTCCCCGGCAATTTGGTCTACTTCCCTTGGCCAAGAGGATATCTATATGTTTTTCCTTGGGTTCACCTTCTTACTTAGCTTCTTTAGGTTCACCTATTGTAGACTCCGTGGCCCTTATTTATGGCTAGAAATCAATTATGAGCGAGTACATCCCATGTTCATCTTTTTGGGTCTGGGACACCTCACTCAGGATAGTGTTTTCTATTTCCATCCATTTGCATGCAAAATTCGAGAAGTCATTGTTTTTTACCGCAGCATAGTACTCTAGCGTGTATATATTCCATACTTTCTTCATCCATTCTTCCATTGAAGGGCATCTAGGTTGTTTCCAGGTTCTGGCTATTACAAATAATACTGCTATGAACATAGTTGAACAAATGCTTTTGTCATATGATAGAGCATCTCTTGGGTATATTCCCAGGAGTGGTATTGCTGGATCCAGGGGTAAGTTGATCCCGAATTTCCTGAGAAACCGAAACACTGACTTCCACAGTGGTTGCACAAGATTGCATTCCCACCAGCAATGGATGAGGGTACCCGTTCCTCCACAGCCTCTCCAGCAAAGGTTATCCTTGGTGTTTTTGACTTTAGCCATTCTGACAGGTGTAAGATGATATCTCAAAGTTGTTTTGATTTGCATTTCCCTGATTGCTAAGGAAGTTGAGCACGACCTTAAGTGTCTTTTGGCCATTTGAACGTCTTCTGTTGAGAATTCTCTGTTCAGATCAGTGCCCCATTTTTTAATTGGGTTAATTAGCATTTTAAAGTCTAGTTTCTTGAGTTCTCTATATATTTTGGAGATCAGACCTTTGTCTGTTGAGGGGTTGGTGAAGATCTTCTTCCAGTCAGTAGGTTGCCTTTGTGTCTTAGTGACAATGTCCTTTGCTTTACAGAAGCTTCTCAGTTTAAGTAGGTCCCATTTATTCAATGTTGCCCTTAATGTCTGTGCTTCTGGGGTTATACATAGGAAGCGATCTCCTGTGCCCATCTGTTGTAGGGTATTTCCCACTTTCTCTTCTATCAGGTTCAGTGTGTTCGTGCTGATATTGAGGTCTTTAATCCATTTGGACTTGAGTTTTGTGCACGGTGATAGATGTGAGTCTATTTTCATTCTTCTACAGGATGACATCCAGTTGTGCCAGCACCATTTGTTGAAGATGCTTTCTTTCTTCCATTGTATACTTTTAGCTCCTTTATCAAAAATGAGGTGTTCATAGGTTTGTGGGATAAAACCCGGGTCTTCTATACGATTCCATTGGTCGACTTCTCTGTTTTTATGCCAGTACCACACTGTTTTCATTACTGTAAACCTATCAGACTTACACCTGACTTCTCTATGGAAACCATGAAAGCCAGAAGGTCCTGGATAGAGTAGTCTAACTTTTAATAGATTTTTATTGTATTGAGTTGAAATTACAGTACTGCAGATGCCACTGCATTAATAGTTTTCTTGCTTGTGTGTGTGTGTGTGTGTGTGTGTGTGTGTGTGAGAGAGAGAGAGAGAGAGAGAGAGAGAGAGAGAGAGAGAGCTTGTCTTTCTTGTCCAGATACAAAAGCATCACCATTTCCCCAAAGTCAATATACTTTGCTAATTTCATAAACCATGTTGGAACAACTATAGTTTCAAGGTAACTTTTCCCAATGAAGAGTTAATCTTAAACCCAACCTTGAATGCTGAGTTTTGGATTGAGTCAATAAAATCAAGCAACAGGTAGGCACCTGTGTCTGGGCTGCCTCCTAGACTTCTCAAATCCAAATCATCAGGAACCTGTTTTATTTTCCCTAAGCATCCTAAGTCCAGAGAAGGATGCCACTACCTACACAATTTCTGAAATTGAAAACCAGGAAGATGTCCTGGATCTCTTCCACAAATCTTCTAGTACTTTATATACTTTCCTTTTCAAAAATCTCATGCATAGCTCATCCTCCTTATCTTCACTGCCAGGGGCCTTCATTGTTTCTTTTTTTTAAATATTTATTTACTTATTATGTATACAACAGCACTTCTTCCATGTATGCCTGCAGGCCAGAAGAGGGCACCAGACCCCACCACAGATGGTTGTGAGCCACCATATGGTTGCTGGGAATTGAACTCAGGACCTCTGGAAGAGCAGGCAATTCTCTTAACCTCTGAGCCATCTCTCCAGCCCCCCTTCATTGTTTCTTAACTGACATTTATAAAAGATCAAAGGACATTGAGGTGAACGTTTTTGTTCAGGCTACCTCTACTTCTTATTCTTAACCTTTCTACCATAAATACCATTTAAACCTCCTTGACTCTATTCTAAGCATCATCACACTTTCTTTAATCTTGTGAGAGGATTGTTTTAGCATGTTTGATGGTACTCAAGACCGTGTTCACATATTCCTTCAGGTAGCAATATATAGCATGTCCTTATTAGCTAACAACAAATATCCCATCTTCACAGATTTCCTACATTATCCAAAATATTGATGTCAATAAAGAGAATGAAATATTTCCTTTTATCGACCATATCATTTTCAGTTGCCAGTATAACCTATGCTACTAAAACAGCCTCTCTCAGCCCAGGCAGAGCCCTGTGAGTTTGGCTGGTACCTGGTAAAGTGGTTGAGAGAGTCACACACTCCAGGACTCACAGAAATGCTTGCTTCTCCTGTCTGCTAGCTGTGTGAGCATGTACTTGTTTATGAGCATATAAATACAGGTCTTGATTAGTGGCAAGTCAGCAACATTAAAACCAGTAATCATTACCATTTGCGGTGTTTGGATTTAGATGCATCTGGTTTTCAGCTGATAGGTTAAGCAGTTGCAGAGTTTGTTTTGTTTGGGTTCCAAATGAAAACAAGGCTGTTTCTGTTCATCCAGGGTTGGGATGGTACAGTTAGAGAAGAGACTTCTCCTATAGGATCATCCTTTACTCCCTGCCTTAAATGCGAACTTGACAGGAGTTGTAAATAAGGAGAAAAAGTACAAGAGAAGGAAGAAATGGTGGTAACTATTTAATGTATAAGGCTGATAGTTACTACATTGATGACAGGAGGGAAAGTGCTTGTGTATTTGATGATAAATGGACCCAGCATCCTAATCATAATATTGCTGAAGAATGCTAAATTAGAAAGAAAAATGTCATCGGCCAGCAAACATGCAGCTCATTACTTAATAATAGTTAAAATAATCATAATGTTGCTACTGTTGCTTTCACTACCAGAACGAGATATAGAACCAATACAAGTGTGCCTTGCATTAGCTTTGAGCCTAGAACAGGAGTTTCAGATTTGTGTCACCACCTGTAAAATGATCAATACTTAGAGAGAAAAGATCCAAGCATGGTTGGGGAATGGTAACATTTATTATGCATGCAGCATCTTGGATCATGGAGCATTTTCTTTTAATCTTCATGGGGCCCCTCTACATATGATAGTATTGCATCTACCTCACAAGCTTGGAAACTGAAGATGAAAGATAATGAGGAAGGCCCCTGAGGTTGCATGGCCAAAGCTGGGATTTGATTACACAGTGGGATGTCTACTACCTCACACGTAAGTGTACAAGGTGTTTTCCACTGTAAACTATAAGTTTGTCTATAAAAATATAGGTATATATGAAAGCAATGATTCTGCCATCCATGGTGGGAGGAGAGTTTTACATGTCTATGGAATTCTTCATGTTTTTCTAAAACAAAAATAAGGGAAGGTTGTAATAGAAGCTTTTTAAAAGCACAAAATAGCAAAAATGATATGTACATAATATTAAAATCATTGCTCATCATTTGCATAACTTGATGTCATATGCTTTTGGAAGAAGCATTCTCATGCCGCAGACACTCATTCATGATATTCAAGTGCTGCTTAATTTTATAGAATGGAAACAATTCTTTGCGTAATCTGATACATAAGCTTAAAATCTTTCCTTCCACATGTCTTCTTTATAAATGCTGATTGGGGGGAATTTTCATCTTAACTACTGTTGTTCAGTGATGTTTCTCTTGTATTTTATTCAAACCAAAGTCTAAACCAAAGATTTTTAAGAGGAACATCCATCTGTTCTAGAATTATTCTGGTTACTTTTGAACCATGCTCTAATTTTTTCCACTTCTTGTATTTCCTAAATATTTTCTGTCCACATTCAGTGTTTCTTTAAGCAAAGCAATGCTCCACACTTTAGGGCTGGAATTAATGAATTTTTAAATACTTTCACATGAAATGTGATCCGTAATGTATTGTCATAATAGTCATAGACTAGGAGATGAAAGCATGACCACTGTAGAGTAGTTATGAGGGTGGGAAAAAAGTAAAATACCAAAGTACACTCAGAAAAGCGACCAGCAATTGCAGTGAGCAGCGAGTCGCCCAAAAGTACCAGAGTTTGAGACAATTTAAATAGCAAGGTATTCTTGCATTTCTTTGCAATTTAGTCAATCTTGGCACAAATCATTCCATTAATAATTAACCCCACACTTTAAATGGAGAAAGTGTTAGAGAGATTTGAGACATAACTAAAATTTCTGAAAGAAGTTGTCTGTACATAATCCAACTCATGACTTTCACACCATTTACTTCCTAAATTACAGGATGGAGGGGCCATTGAGATGTCCCAGTAGGGAAAGGTGCCCGCTGCCAAATGTGATTATCTGAGTTCGAGCCCCAAATCCCACAGGGTAGTAGGAGAGAACTGATACCCACGAGTTTTCCTCTGACCTCTGCACACTCCTTGTGCCAAACATGTATGTATATGAACACACAAAAATAAATAAATAAATAAAATTTTAAATGTGGAAATAGATTTGAAATGAAAAGCAGCCACAACAGTGGAAGAAATTGGCTCTTCAGTTGTGTGTGAAGACCTGAACACACACACACACACACACACACACACACACACACAAAATTAGTTAAAATGGGACTGTGGTGGTTTGAAAGGAAATGGCTCCCATGACTCATATATTTGAATGTTACATTTCTAGTTAGTAGAACTTTTTGAGCAGGATTAGGAGATATGGCCTTGTTGGAAGAGGAATGTCAAATGGGGTGGACTTTGAAGTTTCAAAAGCCCATGCCAGGCAGAGAGAGTCTTTCCCTGCATACAACTTGCAGATCAGATGGAAGCCCTCACCTAATTCTCTAGCATCATGTGTGTCTGCTACAACCATGTTCCTTCTCTCACTTCACTCCCCTCTCTTCTTCTCCTATTTATTCTCTCTGCCTGACAGCCTGCTTATTCTTTCTTCTGCCTTGCTACAGACTGTCCAGCTCTTTATTAGGCCAATAAGGTGTTTTAGGCAGGCAAAGTAACACAGCTTCACAGTTAAACAAATGCAACGTAAAAGAATGCAACATCTTTGCATCATTTAACAAATATCCCACAGCATAAACAAATGTAACCCATCTTAAAATTGTATTGCACAACCCATGAAGGCCAAAAGAGGGCATCAGATTCCAATTCCAGGAAGTTGTGAGCCACCTGATATGAGGGCTGGGAACCAAATTCAGCTTTCTGGAAGAGCGGCAAGCCTTCTTAATTGCTAAATTATAACTAGCCCTCCAGCCCTTATACTTTTATATATGTGCACAATATAACCTTTCAGCTGTTATTTATAGATATTTGTAGCATTAAATGAACATCTAATGTATTCCTGCGACCCCAGAGCCCCAGCTGTCTGTTAGTGCATATTTAGTCTACTGATTGAAGTTGTTTTTATTTATACACATCTGCAACAGTGTTGCATTCTAACCAGAAAATGCAACATTAAACTTTTATCCCACAAACTTTGGAATAGAATTTTGTCCTGTGAAAAGGGAGTGAATTGCCAGAGGAGATTCAGGAAAGGTAAACCTGGGTGGAACCTCTCCTTTAACTCTGAAATACCTAGACTAACTATAATAATGCTTCCATAAAGGACTGAGGTGGAAACTCACTGAGAGGTTTATTAAAAACATGGTTTTGGAAAGTTTGCCCCAGGGCTGCAGCATCTGCTATCAGAAACATGTTGTTTGTAGCAATTAATTTTTAATAGAAGAGAGAATCAAGGGAGAAATCCTGAAAGTTTCAAAGGGAAATTCCCAAGTACAAGTTTTAATTTAACTTGATATATATCTTTGAGATTGATGAACTCATTGACAATGCTATAGCTTTGAAATTTATTCAGAAGGTATTTAAAATGAAAATGCTGGCAGACTGTGAGCTTCAGAGGAACAAGTAGTGATGATGCCCAATGTGACATCTTCATAGTCAGATTTCTTTCTGTCTCTCTGCATGCACGAGTGTGTGCACACACAGAGACATGCATTCACACACGTACATACACAAACATCCACATGTATTCACACATGCAAGATTGCACACACAATGAATCTGAAGGAAAAACTAACACAAAATGTCTGAGTAGCTAATGGGACGATCTATTTTACATATCTGCCTTTCTCATATTGTGTTTGATGTCAGCATTTAAATTGTTTAACTGCCTCAGATCTGACCTTGAAACTGATTAAGGGGCCAGTGAGATGTCTAAGTGTATAAAGATGCTTTGTCCTCTAACCTCTCCCTTGCTAGGTCCCTAACCAGGAGAATCCACAAAATGAAATTAGTCTGCCAACTATTTAAATGCTGTTTAGACTCAACACCTTTGAGAATAAAGGTTCTAACAAAGGGGAAAATCCCAGCCTAAAACACTTGGGATGAAAAGCATGGAAGAAGCGATCTATAAATTTTGAGTAATAAAAGATTGGCAGTACAAATTGGATTAGAACTCAAAAATCTTCTTTATTGTTAGAGCTAAGGAATTTCATCTGTTTCCTTCAAGAGAAAGGCTTGTGAGGTCCTATTGTTTGTAATCTGTCACAGATAAATAGGTTTTATATGACAAAGACATGTAACTTTCTTCCCAAAGAGAACATCAAGCTGTTCTCATGAACCCTCTGGTCACCTCCTCAAAGGCTCCAGCTAAAAATGCTGTCTGCTCTTGGCCCAGGTCTCCACCTGACTCCAACAGCCAGAATCCCTTGTGAAGTCTGCTCTTAGAGCCAAGGTATGTCATGTCCTAAACCTAATAAAAATTTTAACTCTGGGACTCACCCTTTAAACTGAATGAGGATAAGTGTGTGTGTGTGTGTGTGTGTGTGTGTGTGTGTGTATGTGTGTGTGTTTCTCAAATGTTTAATCACTCTTTGGACAACAAGATTATTTGTAGCGGTAGAAAATAGTCCAAGCTTTTTTTATCCCCCCCCCCCTTTTTTTTGAGACAGACTCTCACTATGTAGCCCTGGATGATCATGAACTCACTATATAGACTAGGGTGACCTCAAATTCATAGATCCACCTGTTTCCATCTCCCATGGGCCACCACACCTAACCCTTCAAGCCAGAATCTAATAGTTAGGAAAGAAAGTTAAGCTAAATGCCAATGATTGAGAGATGCCCACTGATCTTTCTGCATTAACCTGTTTTTGCCGTTTCCACCACAGCCCTATCATCCCTTCACATTCTGACCCACACTGCCACCTCTGCCCAGATCACCCGATGACTTCTGTCCGTCTGCCAGAGATACTTTCATCCTCTAAGCTCTGGACTTTTCAGTAATGTCCTGTTCCATTGGGTCTTAATGGACCCATGTCACTGAGAATCTTTTTTTCTATCATCTGTGCATTAGGCTTTCTTGCTACATTCCATCCCTATCATGTTATAACTTTCACAACAGCACGAAGCATGTCATGTATTCATAAGTCCGTATCTTACAATGCTGTCCTGGTACACTGTAGGCAGATCACCATCCCTTCTCTTATTTATTACACATTTAAAACATAAGATTTCAATTAAGCCTTAGTTATTTGTCCTAGGTATACATGGACAAGAGTATAAACCTAAAGAGGTTTGAGAGGCAAGCAGTTAAATATTATGACAACCAAACCAGGAGGTACTTAACACATTGATGTATGGCATTTATTTATAGAGTGTTTGTTAGACAAGTGAAGATTACTACCAAGAGTGGTGATTCAGGCCTATAACCCTAATATGGGACATTCAGGCAGGAGGCTACAAAATTAAGTATTGTCTCAATAAAAACAAAAAAGAGTAGGAGAAAATTAGGAAGAAGAAGAGGAAATCAATCTTGGGTCTTACCTCAAACATAATAAGAACGGCTAGATGTAAGACTCAGTAAGTGCTGACTTTAATGCACACAAAAGTTTGAGGGCCTCTTCATTACATATATAGATGCTAGAATTTCATGGATCTGAGTTAAGGTTCCCTTTTTTACCATTTGTTTGTAACATAAGTAAATGCTATGTGTGTGATTTGAAAAGTAAATTATCCTTACAAGGCTCTAAGGAGCCTCATAATATTGTATGAGTATAGTATCTCTTTATTTGGTGATTGAGAGACTTGCACAAACTAGACATGGGGTATAGAACTGCGCCCACCAAGGAGTGCTTGGTAATACTAACTCTCTCTTGTTTTCCTATCTGCTTTCTTCATTTCTGTGTGGCTGCTTCAGCCGGGGGCTTTGAGGAGGTGACTAGAGGAATTGAAATGCACAACTTAGTCTTCTTTCTGGGAAGAGAACTACATACAACTTGTCACATAAAACCTGTTTATATTAAACAGGTTACAAATGACAGGACCTTGCAAGTACTCCTTTCAGTCTGTTAAACTCAAATTACCGTTAGCAGGTAAAAACAAGCACCTCATTTGCCCTTTTGATTTCCCCTGTAATTTCTTGAATCATGATTATCCCACCATCATGATAATTTTGAATATTAATGGATGGGATATGCTTATGTTAAAATAGTCATATTGTTTGAAAGCAAAGCCTTTTGTAGGATCTCGTCAGATTTTGATGTAGTTTATGCTGAAATTTTACTTTATCAGAATAGGCTATCCCTTATTTTACTTATTCTGGAGCCATGTAGTTTCCTGGTAGGATATGCAGGGTCTTGCTACTATCCTGTTAGCTTCATAGGCTGGCCTTCTATACATTCATTATGCTCTTCTTCCATGGAAAAATCAGTTATTTTTATAATATTGCCACTGTGGTTGTAAGACTTGTACTCTAAAATTTTGGAAGCTTCTTCCACTCTTATCCCTCAAAAATATTACCATTAATCTGACTTCCAGTTTAGACAAAATGTGTTTTTATTCCTTCTGACTTTGTAAGGAAAGGCAAAGTAGAGATATTTGGGGAGGATTTTCTAATTGTGCGTGGTAAGGTGAGAGGACTTTAGCTGATGATATGAAGAAAACTGTCATGGGTTTGAGCCAGGGCTCTTATGCATGGTCCCAGGCAGGACTTCTCTCTCCACAGCCCATTTTTACAGGATGTCGGTGGTGCTGTGATACCACTGGCTTCTGTAAGTCAGTTTCCCTATTAAAGCTGGAAAAAAAAATCAAGCTTGTGATGAAAGAACCAAAAATATAACGAAACTGCAGAGAATCAATGTGTTTTATTTGACCCAATAGTTTCAAAGGGTAATGATTATTAAAATGCTTTTAAATGAAAGATTATAGGACTGGAGATATGGCTCACTGGTTAAGAGCACTTCCCGCTCTTGCAGAGGACCGAAATTCGGTTCCCAGTACCCCTGTCCACTGACCCACAACCACCTGCACCTCAGCTCCAGGGAACCAAACAGCCTCTCTGCCCCCCTTGAATGCCTGCACTCAGACACAAGGTGCCTATGTACACATGGGGGGCGGATTTTAAACCCCTTCAGAGTTCAAATATTTATTTTATACTCTTATACATTTGAATTAAAAATCTGTTTCCATACAACCTTAGTCCACTCAATTCTGTTACCTCCTGAAGATTCTGAAGAAGTAGACATCTCCCAGTTGTTACGTAACTATTCCTTGCGATCGGGAGTCTGCTATAGGTCCTTCCAGCCATTCCAACTCTCACTTTTTTTGGATGAGGAATAATGTGTCTGTTTTGACTGTACAAAACTGTAAAAGTTAGTGTTCAGTTAGTAAGTGAATCTGTAGGATGTCGAATGTGAGCACCCCTACCTCTGGATGCACACATGGAATCCTGTCATTTCTTAGTTCCAGATATAAATCCTGCCCTCTAGAATGCTGTTCCAGTAGAGGGCTCTAGTCGGCTTTAACATATTATGGAGTAAAAAAATCACTGGGAAGTTTTTGTTTTTGTTTGAGAAAATAAACTTTCAATGTGACATTTCAAGTATAGCCCCCCTATCCCCAGTGTAATCATTTAAGCTTGGATATGGCTAACAAGTCTTCTGTCTGTCTGTCCTGAAGCCTAGCTATCTTATGGAGCTACCTTTCCTTAGCAACGTAAACCTATTAAAATACTATCTTTTTGAATGCATTTGCTTGTATGTATCATATGCGCACGTGCATCGTGTGAACGTGAACACGCAGGAGCATATGTGTCATAGATGTACGGAAGTCTGGGGTAAACATCTGTGTCTCCCACTCTCGGTCTCCACCTTACCGTGTGAGATGGTTTCTCACTGAGTTTTCTGTTCACCTGCTAGCTAGCCTGAGTGGCCAGTGAACCCTGATCCTCTGCCTCTACCCCACCCTCACTGATAGCATTGCTGACAGCCTATTGCTGACCCATAAACACCTGCTTGATAAAGAGATACATGAATGTAAATTATTTTGAGGGGTGGGGTCTTCTCTAAAGGACCTCACCTCTAAAGGAAATACACTGCTTGTACTTTCAGACTGATAGTTCCAGCTCTGTGTACAAGTCCAGCCTTTCTCCTACAGTGCGTGAAAATATCACCTCTATCCTTCATTCAATCTGCATCTCCATAGCGATCGAGGCAGAATACTGTGTGTGAATTTCACCACCCTTCGTCCTAAAACTTTTAAAGTGATCGTCATTTGCTATTGCACCAGGGAATGCGTGTTCTCTTTAGTCTGCATCAGTACTCATTTTCTCTTTATTTTTATTATACACATTCTAGTACATATGATGTAGTTTTTTCTTTAACACTAGTATTTTTCTTTGGAAAAAAGTTTTATTGAGTAACTGTCTCTGTCACTTTTAGTAACTTGGACATTTTCATTCGCGAAATGCTTGCATATTTCTGCTAACTTGTGATGTTATTTATTTTGTTAAAGAGATATAAATGCTCTTTTATTATGAGAAAAACTTATGTGAAAGAGTAAGTGGGGGAGGAGTGGGAAAGAAAGGAAAGGGGGAATATTGAAACCCGCACGGCACCCAAAGCCAGTCTGAACTGGTTTGAATCCTAGCAGTATTACAATCTTAGAGGACTTAACTTCTTCCCCACTTAATTCCCTTCGTTATATGATGGAGATAAAAGACAATGACTATTTGGTAGGTTTGCTAAGAGGACAAGTGGACTGCACATCCACCCAGGACAGTACTGATGCCCTTCCACTTTGTGCTTGTGTCTAACTTTATATGCTCCACTGTGATCTGCATTTTCATAGTCTATTCTGTGAAAATAAAGTCTACTATCAATGTACTGATGTGTGCACACACTTCATCGAAAGGGAAGCTCCCAGGGGGATGTGAGGGGAAGGCGGAAAAAGGGTCTACAAGAGTACAAGTATTTTTCTGCTTTTCCGTCACTGGGACATCATTTCCACATGGAAAGTTAAAGATTGAAGGAGACGAAGACGGAACAGAGTCCAGACCTGGAGAAAATTATAAAGTTTGAGAAAAGTGTCCATGATTTGAATTGATCGGTTTTAACCTTCACACTTCCTTCGAGGTGGACTCCTGTTCAGCAAGTAGGAAGACTTCAGCTGAGGTCGCAAAGAGTACAGTAGAGAGTGGTGGAGCAATGGTGTTGTCCCATACCACAGTCCTTCACCCAACAGGCATACCACATGCGTGTAGGTGTTGAAAGCGCGGCAGCCAGCCAAAGGACAGGATGCCAGTTCTCGCCAAATTTGCAGACAGCAATTAGAAAAACAATATGAGAATATTTAGTGCTTTAATTGCTGACAAATTCATAAGGTGGACTTTTCAGCACGAAAGGATTCTGGAATGAGAGGAACTTGCATTTGAAATTGTCACAGATGTTGGAGGTGCACGGTGAGGGACAGCATGCCCTTGCATGACTGCACGGTGCGGATCGAGACTTGTAGCTGCATCAAGGTCAGGGCCTAGGTGGAAAGGTGAATTGCAGGAGAGAAAGTCAATAGAAATAGTAAGGGGGTTGGACAGGAAACGGAGTAAAGAGACAGAAGTCGGTCCACTTAAGTAGGCTACTGAGACCACAAGCCAGTTAGAAAGAAAGCAAGCAGACATGGGAGAGGAATGAAAGACTAGCTGAGTTCAGGAGGATCCCAGGTGTGGGTAAAGAGAATAAAGAAAACGTGTGGGGATAGAGTCATGCAAGAGACTGACATAAAATGCTAACCAGACCAGTACAGGGACAGAGAGGAAGGAATGACCCTAAGTCACCTACAACTAGGAAGTGCGCGCATCTTGGAGGTGGCCAGGAGGTGACTTGAGTTGCAGCTGGCCCAGCTGGCCCTGTTAGGTTGGCGAACCAGGGCAGCCAGGCTGCGCTGGGGTGGGGAAAGGTTGCCGGGCAGAGGGGGAGGTGTGCTCCGTGTTTAGTGATGTCATTGCAAGTCAGTGCGCGGTGAAATTTAACACCAGTCGGATTTACTAGGCTCCTCTTCTTCCAGGCAAAGCAGCCGGCAGTAAACTCAGAGCGAGCGCCGGCAGTTGCCACCAGCCCCCTCGCACCAACTTGATTTCCCAAGTGGGTGTGTGTGCTTGTTTGACAAATGTTTGGGCGCAGGCTGCTCCCGGGGACTTCCTCCTCAACTCCTTCATCTACTTCTTCCCACCCCCGTTTTCTACCCCGCCTTTCTCCTCCCAGGCCCAAAGCAGAGCTCTCCACTGGAGTCACTGAGTCTCCTTTGAACCGCAAGTGAACTCCAGGGCTGCGCTCCCAACCCAGCTTCGCTGTTGCTGCTGCCCCCGCTGCCGTAGGGTGAAGTCTTGCTCACCTCTGTCCCTCCGAGGGGAGCACGACCCTAGCTACAGCTAGGCACAGAGCATCCTAACCCTCTTCCCCGCCGGGTGCTGCTTCCTACCCCTACACTGCTTCACCCTCCTACCCCACCCCACCCCCTACTTTGCGGGCTGGAGCATGGTTCTCATGTGACTTTTCCCCCCCTTTTCATGGACAGTACCTGCACCTTTAGCAGTTCGGAGCTGGCTTCTGTTTTCCGTTAGTGCTTTGCTGCAGGGACAAATGCATACAAATGCATTTAGGAGCCTACAGGACAAGGCATGGAAAGATCTCCCCCGCCACAAAAACGTAAGTAGCCCACCCGCCGCCGGAGGGGGGGAAGGAAGGGGCTTTGGAACAACCCCCTCTCTCCACTCCCTATATCCACCATGGAGTTGGAGATCTCTGGTCCTGCTCCTTGGTACTTTCTGGCGCTGGGATCAGGCTAGCTGCAGTGGCATCCTCCTCTTGACTTATCAACTTGTAAAATACCGTGTTTGGAAGGAAGCAAGCTTCTGCCAGGGAGTCTCAGTTTATGCTAAAGCGATCCTGTGGCTAGGGAGGAAAAGCTTGCTGGCCTATATCCCAACATCCCCTCGGCCACTGCACCAGGCAGTTCCAGAGCCGCTCTGACACCCGCCTGGTCTCCAACTCCAACTACCCTTACCCTCCTCCCCTTCTCCTGTTTCAGCCCTGGCTGAAGTCCTACTTCCAGCTGTCTCGGGGAGCCCAGCCTGAGCGACTTCTAGGACTCTAGCAGTCCTCTGGATTCTGCGAGCACAAGATTGGGACTAGGCTGCCAGGTGTGAGAAGGGATGACTATGGAGCCTAGAAAGCAGCTCCGCTCAGGGTCAGCGACTGTTACCTCTTGTTTTTCTTCTTCTTTCTTTTTTTCCCCAGAAGGCAAACAAACATAACTCTCGCATCTGGAGTTGGGACTGAGCCCTGACATGTGGTCTGTCCGTGGGAAAGTGGTGCTTGCTGCTAGGATAGGATTGGGGAGAGGAGAGAGAGTAGGATGTGATAGAGCGTCTACCTTTCCTGATAGAGATTGGGCTGAGCCACCTTCTCATCTCCGCGCCTATCCCTCCACTGGGGAAAAGCTTGAGGATGATGACTCTCGGTCTTGGCTGCCCATCTGGATGCCCCTGTTTCACAAGTTTGCATCTGGCGCCCTGAGATACAGCAAGGAAAGCTGCCGAGTTGTGGGTGGGGGGGAGGGCAGAGCGCAAGCTGCCTAGTCAGCTGAGCGCTGGTGGAGGCGGAGTGGAGAAAGCCTGCCTTGTGGTAGTGTGCATGCACACATATTGCCTAGTCCCCTGGAGCATCTCCAGTGTGCTCTCTGCTCTGACCTCTGCAAGCTTCCCTGCTGCAGAGCAATGTGCACCTCTAGCCACACCCCCTTTTCTGGGAGACACAATAAAGCCTACACACACACACACACACACACACACACACACACACGACACAATCGTGACTGTGTGCCTCCCAGTACTGGGAGCCCAGTAGTCCCCAGATGCTAGAAGCTCTTCCTGTGACCTTCCCAGAGAGGCTTGCTCAGATCCAGGCCTTTGATCTGGTTTTTCTTGATAAGCATCCCACTCAATGATAGCTCTTCCAAGAGAGCCAGGCAGAGTGAAGCTTGGATGTATCAGACTTACACAATTGAATGCATCTTTCGGGTTGTGCTGTGGGGCATGATCCCCTGCAGCTCGAGCTTTTTGGAATACCCCATGTTCTGCTCAGACTCCAGGGTCCTCTCTTCTTGCCAGCTCCCACCTGCAAGGCTTACCCTGAGTCACTGCTCCCAGCCCAAGTAGCTAATACTTCATGGGGTCAGGGCCAACAGGGATCTATCTGCCCCTGGCCCCTGTCTTGCATGCTTTACAAATCCTTCTAGAGGGTCCCAGGACTGACCCTGCATGCATTCTTGGGAAGTCTGGAGTTTGTATTGGGTCCAGATGATGGGGGGGGGGGCAGAGAAACTAAAGAAGATTACACACGCATTGGTGAAACTTCTGGAGAAAATGACACCTGGTGGGTTGGGTGGGCAGGGGCAGTAAATGCTTATGGAGGGGTGCTGGCATGCGTAGCAGTCAGTCCTGGATGAAGTTGCTGGTCTTCCTTGATCTCAGAGGGGATCTCCAGGTCACAGACCAGGAGCCTAGCCGCCCCCTGATCTCATGATGCCAGACTTGTTCCCTTACAGAAGTCAGTGGGGATGGGGCGCGCACAGTGAAGGGTAGCTCATTACTAACCAGGTTGGAGGTCCTCGCTGCTCCAACCACACACAGGCAAAGTGATGGAGCAAAGTAGTTAGGACTGCATAGAGAACTTGTTTCTAAAAAAAAAAAGTCAAAGAATTTAGAGTTCTTTAATTTGAAAACATGTCACCAGCACTTGGGAAAGGGAAAGGGGCTTTAGAAAAATCAACTTTGATTAGCTGATGATCATTATGTCGGGCCCCTGGATTAAACTTTAGAGACCTCCAATGAGATGCCTGAGGTTTCCACATACTGCTATCTTCTCATGGTGATGTTCGGGAAGTTCCAGTTAGTCACCCAAAAATATTTATAGTTTTAAAATTGGATCCACACAGACATTTTCCTTCCCAAGGTTGCTCTTAAAATAGATCACATTGTGTGACTTTGTGGAATTAATAAAATAAACCTAAAATTTGAGAGGTTTTAGATGTATCCACTTTATAGGTTTGGGGCTAGGAGTGTAGCTCAGTTGTTGAATTGCTTCTCTAGCATGCATGGAGTGTCTAGCATGCATCAGAGTGTCTAGCATGCATGGAATGTCTAGCATGCATTGGAGTGTCTAGCAAGAATGGAGTGTCTAGCATACATGGAGTGCCTAACATGCAGGAGTGTCTAGCATGCATGGAGCGTCTAGCATGCATCGGAGTGTCTAGCATGCATGGAGTGTCTAGCATGCATGGAGTGCCTAACATGCAGGAGTGTCTAGCATGCATGGAGTGTCTGGCATGCATGGAGTGCCTAACATGCAGGAGTGTCTAGCATGCATGGAGTGTCTAGCATGCATTGGAGTGTCTAGCATGCATGGAGTGTCTGGCATGCATGGAGTGCCTAACATGCAGGAGTGTCTGGCATGCACAGAGTGTCTAGCATGCATCGGAGTGCCTAGCAAGAATGGAGTGCCTAGCATGCATGGAGTGTCTAGCATGCACAGAGTGTCTAGCATGCATGGAGTGTCTAGCATGCATTGGAGTGTCTAGCATGCATTGGAGTGTCTAGCATGCATGGAGTGTCTAGCATGCATTGGAGTGTCTAGCATGCACAGAGTGTCTAGCATGCATCAGAATGTCTAGCATGCCTGGAGCCCATGGTTCATATCCCCCACTGCCTACTACTGTGGATGTTGTGGCACAAGTCTGTACTTCCTAGTAGTCAGGTGGTAGAGGCAGCAGAATCAAGGTTCCAGGTCACTTTTGCTACACAGTATCCAGGCCAGCTGGTATAAGAGAGAGCCTGTCTCAAAACCAGCAGACAAACCAACAAACAAAACTTGTTATGGTCATTAAAAGGCTTATCATGTTCCTTGTTATTGATATGAAACACTGTTTTCTAAGTTGCTTAGGTATTTGAGTGTTCAAATAAATGTTTAAAAATGGATATCTTAGGGAGAGGAAGTATGGTGTATGGAAAGTAATTTGGGGGTTGTTTAGACATTCTTTTTGGTACTCTGTGAGGCGTCTGTTTGGTACTCCTCTATGAAGTCACCGAACAGTTTTATTAAAACACCTAGACAAGCAGTTCTAGATTCTTTGTGAGCTGAGTTTTGCATCTAGATCTGATATTAGACTTTATAATTCTGGGTGAGAGATCAAATAGGGACCATTTCCTTTTTATTCTACAAAAGCTTAGTTTAGTCTGCCATTTGTTTATTTATCATTTATTCAATTCTTCAACATCTATGTACTGAGCATCCACCCTGGTCCCAGATGGTAGGAATAGAATGCTCGAGAAAGAGACACAGTTGCTCCCCTAACAATGTGCAGGGTTCAGTAGAGAAGCAAAGGAAACAGGAATGAAAAAGGAGTGCATTCAGGAAGGGTATCTGAAAGTCCTGAAGAGGTGGGGGTGAAGGCGGAAAGAGGGACAAGAGGAGGGAGGGGCAGCCAGCGGGAGTGTTAGGTGGAGGGAGAGGATGAATGAGTCTAAGCAGGAGGAAGGTTCAACTAAAGGAAACCTAGGCAGAGACCAAAGCAGAAAGAAGATGGGATCTCCCATACACAGTCCATCAAAACGTTCAGGTGTGACATGGGGCAATCAGTGCACATAAAAGGCTTGAGAGAAATAGTCTGAGCACCATTTCCGGGAAGAAGTAGCTGAACTGGAGCTACAGAGAGAAACGGAGGATGAGAGGCCTTCGGGTCATGCCACTTTCCTAGCTGGACAGATGGAGGACAAGAGCACTGACGTCCTTGATCTTGGAATCAGGGCGCGGGTATAAGTCAGGCACAAGTTTAGTAGGAATGAAGGACCATCTGTTGATCTTATTGGCTGAAGGTAGATTCATTCATTCAAAAGCCTTCAACACTAGCATGGGCCAGTTTAACAACTGCCTCAGTGCTACTGGCTGGCTGTATTTTTCTTCCCTTTGGACCACAGGCTCTTTGACCGCCTGACATCTTTAAGCATTGCTCCCCCTGCATTCAGGAGTTGCTCAAGTGCCTGGAGTTAGTTGTGCTGTGTGTGCGTCCTTCACACTGAGCTCAGCAGACAGTCTGGGAAATTTCAGTGGCGGTAAATCACTGACAGTCCTTTCCCCTGGAATCATCCAATTTTGCTCCCGTTGCTGGGATAAAAATTTCCCTCAGTTATTTTGAGAAAATAGATTTTTTTTTTGTTATTTCTGGATCTGAGCTTTAGTAAAACACAGAATCTATAAAGCTGTCAGGACGAAGACTTTTTTGCCATAGAAACCAAGGGTGAGAGAAAGTGCTGAAATGCTAGCTGTGCAGCGCAGGTGTCTTTCTCACGTTGCCCCACACTCCTCTGCTGGTTTAAGAGGCCACCAACTCATCAAAAAGCTTGCTCTTCACAAAACTTCACAAGTCTTTCTTGCTGTTGTAAACTTCATCTTTGTAGGAACGGATGGTGGTATCCTGAAGACACGTATCATAAATCCGAAGGATCTCATGAGTACCCTAAAGAGAGATTGCTGGCATCCTCCCAAAAGAACCTGGGCTTTTATGACAAAGAAAAGTTGAATAGCTCCTTAAGCTGCATCTAGGGAAGACTCTCAGAAAGGAATTAGCTCCTCAGATGTTCTAACGATGACCTTGGATGTCTGTTTTCTGACTCAATGTCAGCCTTCACCTGGCTAGTCTGGTTGGTTGTGTTTTGAATGTGGCTGGTATCAAACCAAATGACTGAAGGTGAGGCTAGCAGGCTAAACCCAGACCCTTTGATCCTTTATCAGACACCCTCAGGTACTGCGGGCTGTCATCTTTCAAACTTTACCATCGCTTGTTCCAAAGCAGAGGACCTCAGATGTCCTCTCCTCTGCAGCATCAGCTTTATCTGGAAAATCTTCGGAGAGGACAATTCTCAGGCCACACTACAGACTCCCAAGTTCAGAGCTGTGTGACTTACCAGTTGTAAATGTCTAACAGTTTTTTTGTTTCTGTTGTTTTCCCCTTAGGAAACTGCTTCTTCGTTTTATTGTACTATGTGCGGCGTGCATTCCGGTGCATGCACAGGGACAAGGTAAGGAGGATCATCTTGTTACGTGTTTCTTAAGTCTGTTTTGTGGGAAAAAGAGGCAGGAAGAGATGGAGTTCCAGACAAGCATGGTAGTTAGTTTTCTAATCACTGTAACACAAGCTGCTTAAGGAAGGAGTTGTTTATTTGGGCTCACAGTCTGAGGATGCTGTCCATCATGACAGAGGAAGCTTGGTGGCAGGAGCTTGAGGTGGCTGGCTCCATCCGTGTGCGCATGCTCAGTTCTCTTTTGCCTTTTTATTCAGTCCAGAACTCCAGCCTGTGGAGTGGCAATGCCCACATAATTTAGGGTGGATTTTCCTACCTCAGTTAACTCAGTCTAGAAACTTGCTGATAGATACAGTCAGGTATTCATTTTCATGGAGATTCTAAATCCCATCCAGATGACAGTCAGGATTTACTTTCAGGGACAGTTAGCCTTGGCTACTTAGCACGTCAGTGACCAGTCTGGGCTACATGTCATCCTGTCTCAAAACAAACAAACAAACAATTTCTACTTGCTTGTAGCAACCAAGGCACATTCCTTCTAAGTCTTTATAACCTGAAATTTAGCATTAGACAGTAATAGAAGACTACAGCCAGTTTCAGGAGGATACAAGGGTACCAAAAATCATCAATTTGGGAGGGGGGTAAATATGACCTTTAAGAATTACTCAGCTCTTCCGTCTGTGAAATTGCTTACATTTTTAAGAAAAGCCTCTATAAAAGGGAAGTTTTGTACAGTGGAAAGGCTTTGCTTGTGACCTCATTTCAAGTGGGAGTTCCTGGGGGTGGCAGACTGTAACTGAATAACCTTTGCCCTTCTTGCAACAACACACACATGTAATAAATGTTCCGTTTGGATTTGCATCATTCAGAAGCAAAATTTGCATATTAGAGAGGTCCCAACATTATTTAATTCCTGTGGGGTGGTCTAGAGAATAGTGTTTTAGTTTGGTCTGCTAGCTTGCTGCACTCGGAAAACTTTGTATATCCTACTTGATTCATTTATTAAACAACATTTTAAAGTGTCTATTTCCCAATAAATATCCTACTATCCAATGACCAAAGTATAAATACAAAAATATCTCTGGCTTCCAAGTGAAAATAAAAGTGGCTTTGTCAAAGGTTCAAAAATTTTTTCAAAGAGAGAAAACCCAGGAAGTGTGCTGGATTGAAGACATTAGCAGTGTGGTCCCTAGGTTGTTTGTTCTCTCGCTTTTGTACTGCTCCATGCAACTGCCCGTATTCTGATACAATCAGTTTTAATTGAGTTTATTATTAAATTGTGATAAACTCAAGCAGCCACTTGTGACCTGAGTCCATGAGCGATATGAAAGAAAGACAAGTAAAGAAATTGCAGATGAGATGCTTGTTGCAAGCAAAGGAAGGAATGGTCTTCTACTTAACAGATGAATAGAAATGAGTTAAATTAAGATGTAAGAGTTAGCCAATAAGAAGCTAGAGCTAATGGGCCAAGCAGTGATTTAATTAATATGGTTTCTGTGTGATTATTTCAATTCTGGGTGGCCGGTGCAAACAAGGGGCCTCCTACTACACCCCGTGTGTGTGTGTGTGTGTGTGTGTGTGTGTGTGTGTGTGTTGTGCAATCTCAGCATATTAGCTGAGCAGGGGCAGCTTCTGAAGTGTTGCCTTACTGAGAAGTGGTCTGTCTAACCCCCACATGGAAGGGTAGTTAGTGTTGGTGAGTAGAGTGTTTTCTTCTGTAAGCTTTGTCTTCTCTGAAATTGAAAGGCTTTCATGGTTTTTGTCTTTAGCTTGCCGAGCTGTTAAAATTGATAGAGTAATTCTTACTAGTTGAATTATGACCTACCTGCTCTTTTTCTTCTTGAGGTTTTTATAATCACTGGTTGTTGATGTTTTGAAGTTTATAGTAATATGTCATGATATGAGTCTCGTCCTCCTGTTGGGTAGAGTGGGTTTTTTCAACATGGAAGCACCATTCACTTTCTGAAAATTTCTCTTTGTTATGTCTGTGTTTCTAATGAATTTCTTTTATTCTGCAATTTCTGCTGCATATTTGAATCTCCAAAATCTATTTATTTATTTCCTTACTTTAAGATCTTACTTGCCATCTTTCCGAACATTTCTGTTTCTGTTGATCTGAATGCTGCCCTTGCCCACTCCGATTTCCCTTCTTTCTTATAAAAAAAAACCCAGCATCTTGCTCATGCTCCCTGGGTGCTCCTCCTCCTCTAACCTTGCTAAGGATGGGAATAATATTTTGAATTGTTCTTCTTGTGCTGTCTTTTTTCCTTCCAAGTTTTCTTTGTTTTGATCTGATTTTTATATTGTAGATATTCTTTGAGACTCTGCAGTTGTCTCTCTTATCATTTAAAAATAAGACAGGAAAATACATTTGGAAATTATTTTCCCATAGGCCCAAAGAATGAGATGCTTCATGTGAGGGTGTTGAAGGACAAGCCTGTCTGACTGCCTTGTTGTAACCCAAATGTCTAGATCATGGAATGTCTTTAGAGAGGACCCCCTCCCTAATTTTTCATGTGGAATATAATCGTAGTGGTTACCTCTATTTGAGTTCAGTGATTTTTGTCTGGGATGAAGGGATTGTCTCTAATGTGTTAGGTAGATCTTTCCTGATTCCCTTCTACACCTCTGCCCCTGAATGGATCGTATTTCAACGTCTTCAGCCTCTGCTTTACAATTATGGTCTGAGTTTCTCATGCGCATGCTTAGCTACTTCCCCCGTCCCAACACCCCAACTTGAAACCCCAAGCATTCAGTGAGCTAGAACCTCTCGTTCCTGAACCCTTCAGCACTTCCTCTGAGTTGACCCATTGTCTGGGACTGTCTGCCTCTGCAAGCCCAAGAGTTCACTTTTTCAGCCCCTTGATACATTTTTAAAAATCTCTTAATGTCTTTTGTCTCTGCTGTCTCTTCTAACTACCTACTTCTGTAGTCTTGAACCATATTTTCTTCTTTTCCTCAGAAAGATCTTGAAGAAAAAAGAAAACAAAAAAATACATTGATTTTCTAAAATTTCAGTTATTTCTTAAATTTTAACACAGCTAAGTAAAGCCATTTTAGCTATCATCTTAATATAAATTATATATATATATATAAATTCTATATTATTTGCCTTTTAGCTTATTGTTGGAGGTAGCCTAGTGAATAAGTGGGTCAATTTCAAGCTAAAGTGACTTATAGAAGATGACGTTTCCTGAGGATTGAGGGTCTGAGCAGCTTTCTGAAGGCTGAAGCACCCCTTTTCTCTGGCTGTCACAGGCTGCCAGTGAGATGTGGCAGAGAGATGCGGTGTCACTCCACAGTGGCTCACACTGGACTGATTGTGTGATGACCCCAAGTGTGAAGACGCATGTAGACACGCCCTTATCTAGAAGAGCGTCTCCTGTATACCTTAATCCATTGTCCCATAGAGGCTGTTCCTTCCAGCGGCAGCAACATAAACGGGCACTTCACCAGCGATTTTCATATGTAACTTAAAGTGTCACTTCTCACTCTGTGAATACATTTGCACTGCTCAGCTTATACAGGATAAATGTGTTACTTACATTATGAAAACTTTAAAGAAACAATTGTTGCTTTTAACACACCCGCTGTGCCAGAGGTGTGTAAGGACCCAGGTGTCGTGGAGCCACAGCTCAGGTCTGCGTCTGGACTACACTGCTAAGTAGTTGTGTGACCTTGAACGAATCTCTGAAATACTGTGGCCCTTGTTTCCAACAGATCAAAACGAAGATAAGAATCACACTATCCGTGGCGTAGGGTGCATGAAATAAGATAACACATGCAGGGCATTTAGATGATGGCAGCACAATCCATCTTCCTAGAACGGAAGACCACAGTCTAGACCCACTTCTCTTCCCATATCCTCGGGGATTTGAAAACGTAAAAGCAACTGATCGTAAATCATTTCCTTTAGCTCCTTAACTCCGTGACCTGGAGCCAGGAGGCTTATACTTGAGTCATGATTTTGGCAACGTGTGGAAGTGACTTAGACAACTCTCGCAAAATGAATGCAGAGAGATCCTCTAGTTAATTTGACCGTTTTACACAAATTGGCAAGGAAAAGAAGAGTGTGCTGAGTACTGTGTAATCTTTCTTATGACCCTGGTGGTTTTATTTTAAATGATTACTTTTTTAAAGATTATTTTCATTTATTTTTAAATGTCATATATTCACGTGATGTATTTTGATCTTATCCACCCATCAAGCACCATCTTCAAACTCTTTCTAGGACCCACCAACCCATGTTTTTCTCAACTTAAAGTATTCATTAAAAGTTTTATAATTATTAATAGCCCCTGAGTCCAATTAGTGTTGGCAGTGTGGGGATGGATATGGGACCATCACTTTAATTTTTTTTAAAAAATTGGCATACGTGCAGCATCAGAAAGCACATAGTGGCAGGGCATGGCTAACCATGATGTAAATTTAAAATATTGAGACGCTGTTGGAATTAATACACACCCATTTAGTTTTTTATTAGAAAGAGCTCGACAACTTTTTAGACTCTAAAACTTGATAACATTTTTTAAAAAAATCACTTAAATTAAAACTACTAAGCTATGTAACACATCTCTAAGCTTTCAGGGATAATCACATATGACCCTTGTTCCTCCTACTTGGGATGAGATTTTGACAGGTCTTTGTTTTCTACATCTGAAAAACAAATGTAGGTTCTTGTGCTATGACATCTGGATTTTGTAGGCATGGTGTATACACCCCATGGAGTCAATTACAATATCTGTATTTGCAGAGATGGGGTGTACGCCGTAGTGTTGTCATCTGAGTCTGGACCTCTCCCTCCTTCAGCCCTCCTCCACCCATCCCTCTACTGTATTCCATTTCCTCTCATTTTATCTCCTTTGGGAGAAGGGCCAGTCCAGCAGGATGGCGTATGATGCATGTAGTGACTGTCTTATGCATGGGTGCCTGAGTCAGGAGAAACTCGCAAGGCCAGGGATTTGGGGCCAGGCTAGAAAAAAACAGTGAGATCCTGCCTCTAAAATAAAAACAAAGTTTTAAAAAAATTATGTAACCCTTCAGCTAGGTCCTATTTGGGAATAAACCCCCGTGCAGGTAGATACTCTCATTGGGACTTTGAATGGGATTTTCAAACAGATAAGCTTTGGTAATGAAAAAGTTCAGAAGGAATAAAAATATCCAGAGTTGAGGATGCTGTAGAGTAAGCAAGCAGTTGTACTACCATGGACAAAAGGTGAGAATGTGAGAACGTTGCTTCCAGAACCACCCTTAGTTATGACACCAAGCTCAAGTTCAAAGATGGAGACTCATCTTTGATCCACAACCAGCTTCAAAACAGTAGAAAAACTCACAAAACTTCACCATGAATTTTTGGTCGTTGCAAAAGCAGCTGATGAAATTAGCTCAAGGATGAAGGGTCTAAAGGCCAGGAGCTTTCTAAGTGCAGGCGCCAAGAGTTCAAAATGAGCTCAATTAGCTTAATAACGAAGAGAAAATGATTTGTCAGGGGTACAATAAGATGAGATAAACAACAGAAAGTGAGGCAAAAGCGGTAAGACATGAACCGATGACACGGATTCCCCATGCCACCCAAAGCCATGGTAGGGTTTGAACCAGAGGCGTGCCATAATCTCATGTATTGCATAGAAAGATCATGTTGGCTGCCCATGTGGCTGTGGGACTCTTCCCTGACAGAAACACTGAAGTACAAAAAATGAAGTGTGGGGAAAATATGTTGATTTAGAACTGCTTTGGGGACCTGGAATTTTCTCCTGCATAAAGCCAGCAGAGAGTTGGATATGCAAAGCCAGAAATGAGGTCTATGAGTCAGAATATGTGGTCGTTGCAGCTATGGTTTGAATGACGTCATTGGGCCTGCTGTTTACAGTAAAGAGGGCATGGCTGTTGCCATGGTGACACCACCATTTATTCTGCATTTAAGAAGCAGATAGAGGAGGGGGTACAGTCCATTCTGCTTTTAGGTAAAGTGAGATACGTTATGAAAAGTTGCTGAGGTAAGGGATTGACTCTTTGAGATGGTATCCAATGGACTCCTCTGCACTCCCTTGTTGTGTGGCCTTGGAAAAAGAATTTAGCTCCAACTTTTCCTAAGTGTAAGATAGGGATCACAGATGACTCAGTACAGATAACTTACTTATTGTTGTGGATGTATTAGTACCAAATATCTAAATGTAACTCCAAATTGTAATTTAGTGATGTCTACACCAGGCTTAAAGTAAAGATTAAAGAGCTTATGTTCTAGATCGGATTCTTTCTCTCCCCCCTGCTCTCTCTCGCTCTCTTTCTTCCTCCCTCCCTCCCTCTCTCTCTCTCTTCCTGTACTTCTTTGCTTTCCTGTCTTCTTTCCTTTACTCTATTTTCTCAGTCTCTCTTGTATGTGCCTTCTGTCTTTCAGCTCCGCATTCTCCTTTCCATCAGCTTCTGCCCCGAAATGTGCTCGGTCTGTGATAGATTAAAAAAACTAGGATGCTCTTGTGTCACCCTTTCTGGGAAGTTTATGTCTAGTCACCTCAGATGTGGGGACAACATAAAAACAAACATTAAAAATCCCACTCAGCTCCAGCTTAGTAAACAGCAGAGTTTCTACAGTAATTTACGGGGGCATAGAGGACTCAAGAGGTGCATCACCAAAGAGCCCGCCCCAGCATGGGGGATGACTCAGAGCAGCAATATCGCTGAGTATCTTATGTTCTCCCACTGCAGAGTCTCTTCCCTCTTAGTTAGTTATATCCATAAGTGATAAAGTGATATTTGTAGAACATGGCAGCCATTGTGTTGGCATGGGAGGAGACAGCCATTGTGTTGATCTTGAGGTGAAGCTGATAATTCAAACTCAGCTCCACTGTTTCATAGTTGTTTGACCTTGATCCGATTGCACCGTTTCTGTTTCCTGGTTTCATCATTTGTGAAGGGAGCATAGACTTTAATTTTCTTTTATATTTATTTTAATTTACATATATACGTGTTTTGCCTATGTGTATGTCTGTGCACCAGGGACCTGAGCATTGGCTCCAGGAAACTGGAGATACTGATAGTTGGGAGCCACCATGTTGTGCTGGGAACCAAACTTAGGTACTCTGCATGAATAACAAGTGTTCTTTACTGCTGAACCATCTCTCTAATCCCTGGGCATAGACTAAGTAACCATGAACCTTTAAGGTATTATCTTCCCACTTCTGTCTCTGCATGCAGTACAACAGAAACAAGCTAAATAGAAGTAAATCCCAAGCTTGTCAATTTTGGGGGGAAAATGAGGAGATAAAATCTACAGGGGTTAAATATGGAGAAAAAAGGTGATGGCACATAGAAGTGACACAATTCACCAGTAGCATCCAAGAAAGCAGAAACAGAAACACTTCCTAAATATTTAGTACTTCCTTTCTTCTGAATATTTAACCCTGGCACGTAAGAAGTGCTAGGGACGTCTGAGGAAGGCAGATGCTGCTCAGGGACAAGTACTACACAGAAGCATGGATCCTATCATTGGCAGCAGGGGGAGGGCTCAGAAAATGTAGAAATCCGTTTCCTGAGGTAATGGATTCACTCTGAAGCATGAAGAAACAGAAATGAGCCTAGAGGAAGGGGAGTGAGATAGGCAAAGCTGGCAGTGCCCATCCTCCTGGACTGGCATGGTTCACAGACAGGTGGGTGCATGAAGGGACAAATTTTAAAAAGAAAATGCTGGTAACAATGAAGGGGTTTGGAGAGCTGGAAGGCTGGTGTTCTCACATCCTATGCTGGATATGCTTGGCCGGGAAATAATGCGCAAGTCAAAGGATTTGATGCAACGTAAGTAGAAAGATACTAAGGGAAAGGCACACAAATATGCATACAAAAATATGATGCACACAAAAATATGATGCATACAAAAATATGATGCATACAAAAATTGCTATGAGACAGATATTCTGGATACTTGTTGAAAAAAAAAGGAAAAACTCAAGCACTCAAGTCAGATCACTTCTGTGAAGAAAGACAATGCAACATGAACATAAGAGGCTGGAAAAATGAAGAGCTGGCAAGAAGTTAAACTAGATTAGATTTGTGGGTTTATGAACTCAAAAGTCATATAAACCAAACTACAGACTGAGATAATATTGGAGAGAGCATAGAGGGAAATTATGCAGTGTAGGAGACACAGCAAAACAGAAATGGATCTAATTAACAAATTAATACATTTCTAATGGAATCCTTGAATAAAACAAAAAATTAGAGAATACAGGAAGTGAACATTGAAGTCTAACTCCATGAAGGCTATTACAGTCTCCACAAATGCCTTTGCAGGTGCTTATGAATCTTTATTGGGATTGAAAAAGTATTAAAGCTAAAATCAGTTTTCACCACTCTCTGGATGCATTGCTGTTAGGTCAAATTTTAGTAACAACACCAGGCAGCAACATAAAATACAAAACTTGTAATACGATTAAAAAGACATAGGAAATGCATAAAAATAGTTTCTGCAAAACCAGCAATGAAAAAAGCACCTATGAAACCTAGAAGATGTGGCTAAAACATTGCTCAGGCAGATGCTTAGCTGAAATACCTTGTAGCCAAGTGATTCAACTTCCCTAATTAGAAAAAAAAAGGTAGAAAAAGTTTAGATTAAAATCCGACATGAGCTCATAATACAGAAAATAGACAAAAGTAGAAAAGTAAATCAAAAGGCTGTACTTAAGTTAATGTGACATTATCTTGAGAATGGAGCAAAATATTAAAATGAGAAATGGAAGCAAAAAAAATTGCAAAATTACATCACCAGAAAAGGGCCATGAAGAAAATTGCATGAAGATTTCTGCGTAGTACATTTAATATCCTTCATGAAATTTATTGTTTCTTATAAAAATACAAAATTCAGGTTGTTTTTACTTTTACAAATAATTGGCTGTGGGCACAGTCATGAGTTAGGACTCAACATAGCAGAGAGGAGACGGTGGACACCGAGGAGTCAATGGAAAAGCCCGTGTGGTGAGTCTGGTTGGCTGAAGAGTTCTATGAAGTCATGAGAAATGAAAAGATGATTCCAGAATCATCTAAATGAACTTAATGATCACGTTTATTTAATGCTCCACAGCATAATAATGGAATTGTAGTCTGGTGAGGATTGATGCTTGAATGATGCCTGAATTATTGGTCGAGAAAGTAACCAAGGATGAAGGGATGATGCACAGCAGCAAGCAGACTGTCTTAGGAATGTGTTCTCAGTTCATTCACAAAAACTTATTGAGGGATTACTGTTCTAAGCCATGTGACTCTTCTACAAGTAATTCACTCTAAATACTACAATACGGGAAAACTGAAGTACTGATAAGATACCAAGAACACCTATTCATTCTTAAGTTTTCAGATTAATACTCTTCCTAATAATATCTCAATTTAATAGGATCTAATTACTACTTGAAACAGAGACTCACTTACAAAGCAGGTATTCCCAGGATGAAGGTGAAACCCTTGATGTCACATCAGAAACTTGTGTCAGAATGACTGACTTACTTGACACATAAGGTGTCAATAATGATTATGAATAATGATTTTCAGACTCTATGGTAATATATACATTAAATTTAAGCATTATAATTTTCAAAGAAATAGCACTTCTCCATGGCTTCATCCTGGGACTGAGATATGAATATACTTGAAGTCAGAGAACACTAGGCATGCAAACAGAGAGTGCACATTTGTTTCCTGGCCACCCAGACCCAAATAATCACACAGAAACATTATTAATTCCATCACTGTTTGGCCAATGTCTCAGGCATATTTCTAGCTAGTTCTTGTATCTTAAACTAACACATTTTTATTATTTTATAATTTACCACAAGGTTTGTGGTTGTTACCTGTTGCTTCTTGGCATCTGCCTCCTTTGGCAGCTACATGGCATCTCCTTGACTCCGCCTACTCTCTCTCTATCTCTGTTCGGATTTCCTGCTTGACTGTACTATGCTAAGCCATTGGCCAAAACAGTTTTATTCATCAACCAATAAAAGCAACACATATACAAAAGGACATCCCACATCACTAGGCAGGAATCCCTCAAGTCACAGTTTGGCATGGACACACTCCAAGGGTGTGAAATTTGTTAAAGATTGGTGATAAGCACAGTTAACAAATTTATCTGGTAAGTAATTTATTTTGCATATGAAAATAAATAACCATGTTGTGGATTATAATAAAAATTTTACATTAGTTATAATGAAATAAGGTGAAAGAGCAAAGGCATATTTTTGTAAATTATGTGCTACTGCTTTAAAATGGGCCACTGAATTTAAATTTCTGCATTGTTGTTGGAAATATTTTTATGGAAAAGTTTGGAACTCACTATCACATAATACCATAGACTACGCAGTTATTCCCTTTATTATTGCTATCACTAGTTCGTTCACAACTAATGACTGTACTCTAACTCACTGGTGTGTTTGTACATATCTCTGAGAAAACACTTCAAATATAGTACTGGATTACACATGAGTAATATTCCATACATACTTCGTTGTTATGCATAGCTGTCAGACTTGGCCCTCAGAGTCTCTCTTCATGCTTTATTCTTTGCAATGAACAGAAACTCTCAAATATCTACTGCTTTGCCACAAAAGGAAAATTAATAGAGCCAAGTATTCTCAGCTAATTTCACCTTTTTTCATTTTCCTGTACATACTGCAATTCTTTGCTATTTTTACCCAGAGATTATTACAGACACACATAGATGCAGATGGATGACACCTTTGACTAAGCTGACCGTGTTTTTAAGAAGATTCATTCGTTATTTAATTAATGGCATTAAAAGTTATATGACTCTAAAGGTGAATATGAATTAAGATTGGATTCTGGTGGGACAAGCTCACTCATTCAGAAATGTAGAACTCTTTGCAAGGAAACAGTAGAAGTGTAGTAATGAATCAGACAGAACCTGTCTTTCAGGACTTTATAGTTGAGTGAGAGAGACAAGCAGATCACTACTGGCAATAATATAAAGAACAATGGATTTGTTAAATCCACAACTATATTAAAGCCATATTGTGTAGGGACTACGTATTACATAATAGATATTGAGGGAGAGTCTATGAACTGGGTACAAATCACTGAAGAGAACTGGAAATATGAAAGACAGAGAAACGTGGAAGGAACAGGGAAAGAGCAAGGCTTACAGCAAAGCGAATTTAAACTCCTCTTCATGCCTCACTCAAGGATTTGGGTTCCTAAGGAGCTTTATGTGTAATATATGATTAAAGTATTAGTCAAAGAAAGCTTCAACTAAATTTCCAGAAGTTTGGAAAATTAGAATTTAAGTGATGGTGTGAACTTAATTTATTAAAAAAGAAATTGTGAGTAACAAGTTACTTTCATCCACAGGGTTTCAGTTTTGTCCAAACATAGATGTCGTTAAATGTTAAGTTATTAGTAAGGACATAATGATGTTTCAGAAGCTGTGAGTGTGCACTTATGGTGAAGGGGCAGGAGTTTCAATAAAATGAAAAAGAACAAAGCCACCAAACTCGTTTTTAAAATATTTGGGGGACTAAAATATAATGATGTGTATGTGTGTGTCGGGGGTGTGTGCACACTTGCTTCATTCAAATGACTGAAGGTAGCACCTCTCTCTAGCGCTGGCTACCTAGAAATTACTTGTTGATAAAGCATGCTTAGGTTGATTGGGAAAAAGTTTTGTTTTTATACTCAAACATTTGGATGAATGTACCAGTAAGATCCTTTCTCTCTTCCTCATCTCATTTCCAGGCATAGATATTCTTCATCGACTAGGCCTTGGAGACAAAGATGTAAGATACGCATCGCCAGTTACTGCTGTGCCGTCGTCATCCACACCATTACCTCAGAGGGTCCAGTTAACAGAATTTGGTGTCACTTTAAGAAATAACGCCTACATCGAGTCACCTCTCATGAACATTTTACCAATTAGCTTAAGACAGCCAATGACCGTATTGATTGGGTTGCAGTCACGTAAAATGAACAATGCATTTCTCTTCAGCATTCGAAATAACAACAGGCTGCAATTAGGAGTACAGTTACTACCTAAGAAACTGATAGTCCATGTTGGAGGAAAGCAATCGGTGGTTTTCAACTACAGCGTCCACGATGAGCGATGGCACTCACTTGCCATCACTGTTAGAGACGGAGTGGTCTCCATGTTCGTCGAATGTGGAAAGAGATATTTTAGTGGAGAGACTGCTTCAGAGGTTCAGACCTTTGACTCTCACAGTGTGTTCACCTTGGGAAGTATGTATAATAATTCTGTCCACTTTGAAGGGACAGTGTGTCAGCTGGATATTATTCCTTCCACAGCAGCGTCCACAGACTATTGCAGATACATGAAACAGCAGTGCCCCCGAGCAGACACGTCTCAAGCTGAAACAAGCCTTCCTCACTCGGCAGTAATGCCAACCAGACACCCTGAGCACACACCCTTGCCCAAAGGATTTGGTGAAGCAGAATTGAAACAGAAGACATTCATAGAACACACACCCTTTCCCAAAAGATTTGGTGAAACAGAATTACCAAAAGAGGCACTCACGAATCACACTCCTTTGCCCAAAGGATTTGGTAAAACAGAATTGGTACAGAAGAGTTTCACAGAACACACTCCCTTGCCCAAAGGATTTGGTAAAAGAGAATTGCCACAGAAGACGTTCTCTGATGGCAAAGATATTCCAAATATCAGAAATAACAATTCTTCCACAGTACAGGGAAGCCAAGAGTACCAGACATCATGGTCCCAGTTAACTTCTTTCCATTCAGAAAACGCCTCAGCTGTGACTCTCCCAAACTATGGACTTCAAGCTAAAGAAATTATCAACAAGGAAGAGACCAATTTAAACCCGCCAGTGTCTCATCATCGCCACAGTGAGGCAAGAATAAATACAGAGAAGAAATTTAGCCCCCCTTTAGATGGAGCAGACAACATCACCCAACACAATGAGGAAGCAGCTGGCCTGCCTCTGCCTACACAGACATCACCTAGCATTGCACACACAAATCAAGAGGCCATGACTAATCTCAAGAAAAAAATCACAGCAAATCTACACACCAATGAACTCATGGAAAGGGAACAGATTTTTAACACCTCCTTGTATAGAGTGACGCTTGGGCCCTCTATGGATAACCACCTTGAACTAAGGAAGGAAGGGGAATTTCACCCTGATGCTACTTATACCATCGACCATAGCTATGAAGCCCAGCCTTATGATTATTATTATTATAAGGATTATAGTGAAATGCTTGATGTGGAGTATCTGAGAGGGCCAAAAGGGGACACTGGACCTCCCGTAAGTTGGATTTTTCTTTTTAAACTATGTCTTAATGCACTAACTTACCATGTATTTCAGAGAGGTTTCTGGACCAAACACCATAGGATAGATCAGGAGACCAGGGCTTGTTTTTGCCTTTGATATTTGTAAATCTTAAGTAATTTGTCTGCATGTCTCAAAAATTTGATTTCAAAAATTTAAGTATACTACATATGTTCTAAGAGGATGGCTTTTTATTAGTATTTTCTTGTCTTATGTTTGTGGATGTTTTGTTGGCATGTCTCTCTGTAACACATGGGTGTCTGGCGGCCATGGAGGCCAGAAGAGGGCGTTCAGTCCCCTGGAATCACAGACTGTTGTGAAACACCACATAGGTGCTGAGAATCAGACCCAGGTCTATCAAGTGCTCTTAACTGCTGATCCATCTCTCTAACACCATTGAGACACATCTTCATTTGATGAAAATACAACTTGAATCATCAGCTGAGTTCTAGAAGCCGTAGACTGAGATAAGATGATGCTCTATTCTTGGCTGGTGTTTCCTTGTGGCTATTCCTTGAGGAAGTTGTCTTCTTAAAGCAAACTGTTGAGGGTTACAATAAATCCAATAGATGCCCTGCTGTATAGAATTACCCCTTTGCAGTACTTGTAAAGAATTATAGGTAGCCACCTACTTTCCTCCAAAAGTCAGTGTAGTGGGGTGAGTATTAATTTCCTAATCTCTTCAATAAAGCCCCAAATCGCTATTCCGCCTGTATTTGTAAGGTAATAATGTGCGCAACAGGCGTTTCCTTAGTCTATGCAGAACTTGAGGCAGAATCGCAGCCCCTTTGTTCTGAAGGAGCATACATTTCAATAAGAAAAATTAAGCACGTGTGGAACTATGTCTTTTGGTGAAGCAAGATACACACACTGTTGGGTGCTGGAGAGAAGGCTTGGTGTGAAGAGATAGCATTGCTTCTATCCTTAGTTCAGTTACTAGCACCCACCTGGGGCAGCTCACAACCACCTATAATTCCAGGTCGGAGGGAATCTGAAACCTTTGGCTGCTGAAGGCACTGGTCTTATAAGTGTGAGTACACACACACACACACACACACACACACACATCTACACATACACACAATTAAAAACAATAAAATAAATCATATGTGACCTAAAGACATAATCTCATAAACTAAATGTATGGGGTGAAAAATATTATTTTGGAGCCAATAAAAATAATAAAATATTATTATTTCTCCATGAAAGAACCCAGATAGATCACTGCACTAGGTCCTTATGACAGAATTATGTAGGGCTGGACTTTAAGGAGTAAATATTTTGATGGCTATAAAAGGCAGATTTGGAAATGGGGAAGAGAGGAGTAGCAACCATCGCTCATTGATGTGGATGATGCTCTAACTCACCCTTCATATGCCTTCTCTTAGAAAAGCCTTGTTACATTAGTACAATTGTCCTCATGTTTCAGTGAAAGAAACTGAAGACTGTCTTGCCAATAATAACATGGCTAGTAAATGATACAGTCAGGATTTAAATACAGATCTTCTGTCTCTAAGGCCAAACTCTTTTATGTCAGGCTGGATAATGACTGACCAAAACCCAAGCAAGTTTTTGATGAGTGTCACATCGTTGAGAATCTCAACTGTCAAGTTGATAAGTTTGAGCTTTATATTTTTCTCCAGAATTTTGTAGATTCCTAATTAAAAAGACTAATTTACAAAATTCAGTCTGGCCATAGTCTCCAAAATAGGTGGGAAGTTCCTGGTTCCATCTTGGTGTTGTATGATTTGGATGTGATTCGGGTTGGCAGAAGAGAAAATGGGAAGGTAGATTCGAGAGATGTTTTGAAGGAAGGTATATAATAGATCTTGCAGGTTAAGTGGATATGGAGTCCAGGTTAAAAAAAATAAATCAGAGACTGTTGTCAGATAGTCAGAGAGTAGCAATAACAATACTGAAAGGAATGATGCAAATCCATCCATTTATCAGCAGCAGCAGATGCTTGATAAGAAGAAAGGCAACATCATTCAGTTGAAAGAGTAGGAGAAGTAAAGTTAAGGCTGGGGCACAAATCTGAGAGTCTTCCTTGTCAGTGCTGCAGTTGAAATGATAAGGTTGTGCAATATTTACAAAGAAAGCTGTGCAAGAGGGCCGGGAACCAAAGTGGGGGGGACTTCGCCTGCTGGTGTTAGAAGAAGAAATCAGAATAGCTGAAATGATGGCAGAGAAAAATATCATGCTTTTACAAAAGCCAGGAACAAAAAGGATTACGTGGGAGGGAGAAGTTGATTGGCATTGCTAAGAGTTACCAAGACGTTGAGAACAGAGTGGAGGTTTTTCTGATGAGAAGACCACAGCTGAGCCTGGAGAGTCCCAAACAGGGTGGGGGATGGAAGATTACAGAGTGCTAGCGGGAGAATGACTGGTGGCAGATTTCCATGAACCTGAAGACGCTGTTTTACTCCCTGATCTTTCTATGTAAACCCGGTGGACTGGCCAGTTTCCCAGTTTGGGGTGATAGCATTTTTTTCTGACTTTATCCCTATACAGTTCTTCTATAGTATACTTTTTAATTTGTTATTTTATAGACACATAATAAATGTACATGTTTGTGTCAGCTATACTTATAATATTATCTTCTATGCTTGCATGAGACTATATGGTACGTTTCTGTGTCTTCCAATTTCATCCTTGGTATGCTATCCTTGCCTGTGAGACATAGCATATTTCGTTACCTAATCATCTCCTGGTTGATGCCCTCACTTGGCGGCTGCTGGTAGAGCCTCAATAAACATGGAGGAGCAGGTTTCTTTCTCCCATGCCGACTTGAGTCATATATATCTGTATGTATGTATCTATAATAGTGGATGGTAAGGTCGATCTATTTTTAGGTTTTGTGGTATGTGCATACTGCTTTTTATAATTGACAAACTAATTTACATTCCCACCAACAAGAGTTTATGAGATTTTCTTCATCCTTGCTGTCTTTGTTTTTTTGTGTTGTTTTTGGTTTTTTTTTACAGTTACAATATTTATATCTACTTTATTTTTATCATAACTAAGGAAAATTATAACTATAACTATAAATTCTTCAATTCTATCAAAGATTCCAAAAGAATATGCTATTACCTAAGTAAACAGGAAGTGCATTGTAAGCAACTTCCGTTTTTTTGCTTTTGGAAAGATAACTGAGGTGAGATGGTATCTGATTACAGTTTTAATTGCATTTAACTAAACTAGGTAAACTGAACCGTTTTTACATGCTTATTAGATACTTGTATATCTTAATCAACTAATGTTCATGTGGATAATTTGTTCATGTGCAGAGATTATTTTGCTGTGAAGTTTTCAAAGCTCTGATATATTCTATTACTAATTTGTCTGAGGAATGGTTTGTAAATATATTCCCATACTGAGGGTTATCTTTTCATCCTTTTAATTTAATATTGATTTTCATTTTCTGTGTCTAAATGTTTTCCCTTCATTTACATAACTGCACTGCATGAACGCCCCGTGCTTGCAGAAACCAGAAGAGGGCATTGGATCCCCTGGAACTGAGGTTATAGATGGCTGTGAGCTACCATAAGGATACTAGAGACTGAACCCAGGTCCCCTGCAAGAGCAGCCAGTGCTCTTAATCCCTGAATTAGCTTTCTAGTCCCTTCATTTTTCCTTTATAAGTCATTTAGCTTTATTAGTGAGCTCCTGGTATGTCACATTTGCTATGAGACAGGTTTATTATGTCTTTATATGAAATACCTCAGCATAACAGGTTAGCACCTCATGAAGATCCTTGGTATAATTCTTTTACAGAAACACGAAATGCTTAGTCCTTCCATTTCTCGAGGTTAAAATACTCTTTTTGAAGTGTGTTAAAGAAAAAAAAACCTGCACTTGAGTGCCAGATCTAAGTTGAATTTCTCCTTCCATAATAAAAACAAATTTAGTAAAAAAAAAAATGTGAGTAAAAATCACTCACAAAACTACTAGTTATGCTCTCTGTAGAAACCAGATAGTGTGGCTGTAGCTGTAAGCTGGCGACTTCCCGCTGTCATTTCTAGCCAGATTAAAGAGGAGAAGTGGTAGGGTTTCACCTCATCCATGTTGATGTGGGTTAGAAGTTAATGTCGCTTTAAAACCACTGTCAGCTGGGAACAGGGAATGTATGTGTGGGGGGAGAGTTATTGTCGAGCAGACATAGGACAGATATTTGTGAGAAAGACATGATTGCTATTTATCCTGCCTAATACCTTGATGTTTTCTTCCTAAGGGTCCCCCTGGTCCCATGGGTATCCCGGGTCCGTCAGGCAAGAGAGGCCCGCGGGTGAGTAGACGAACTTCGAGTCATGTTATCAGATAGAAGTGTAATATGCTAGGGTCTTTGTTTTTTCCTAATGCTGGACAGTACGGGCATCCTCTGGAAATGTCTCTTCACACTTAGCTCCTGCAGTGCAGCCTGGTTTGTGCGGGTGTGGGCAGCCAAAGAACGCCCTGTGAAAATGTCCAGGGAATAGGGTCAACTTTGGAGAGCTGTGGCTGGTTGGTTAGCCCCTCATATTATTCTTAGTTATAAAATGATACCAATGTTCTAGGGTCAGGTTTGTTTGGGTCTGACTGCCTTAAAATAGTGCATTCCTAGACTGTATAGTAGGAAATACCGGAGTCATCAACTAGAAAAAAGAATTATGAAGGGAAAAAGCTGCCTATGGATCAGCAGTATTTTCTCACATAAATGGATCCCACGAAAGATTTATTGCTCTGTTAGTTAGTTTCTCTCAACCTGGAGAAATAAATGTAGATTTTTGCTGAAGAAAGTCTTTCTTGAATAAACTGAAAAAGAATTGTGTGCTACAAAGACAGATGCAAACGGCTCTAATGTAACGGACTTTCTTCGCACCCTTCCTTAAATCATACCAAGAATATAAAGCCAAGTCGCTGTAAAATATTGCCTTGTGCTCTCTATATTCCCACCAAATGACTGTGCATCTGCAGGCGAAGATAAATTCCCAGTGTGCTTTAGTTCTGCTTAGCATTTTCTGAAGCTCTGGGGTCGATCGTCTGTCAGCGTCTCCTATGTCATCATCCATTCTAGATTCTCCCACTCGTCAGTCCGTCACGCTCCTCCTTCCACCTCCTGTGCGGAGACTTTGGGGACCTGCCTTTCTTCTCTCACCTTTTTTGCACTGATTCTATTCCCTTGTTACTCCAAAGCTGTTATTTTCCGACAGGATGACCTTCAGGTTCTGAATCTCAAAGACGCATGGGGTCCTGTCTCTAATGTCCACCCTTCTATTTGCCCAACCTGCTAGCTCCTAAGGCGAGAACAGTCCGCTTCTTGGGACCAGTTATTTTGGGTGCGTTCCTAATTTCATCCCCTATAATCGATTCTCTAACTTGAAAGTTGCAGCTTTGCAAATTCTCTCTCCCTAAATTTGGTCCTATGTGGTCACAGTCAACAAGTCAACCCTCTTTGAAAAATCCCAAACTTTAGTTGATACTCCTTTTTTCCTAAAGTGTTGGCTCATGGTTACACTGCTGAACTCTGTGAAATAGGGTTAAACCCATTACCCTGAAGTCTACAGCAACAACTTATTCATTAAACTCCTAGATCTTCCCACCTCCCTTTTTTTTCTTAAAGTTACCAGTGTCATGGACTGTAATGGCTTCTCCTTAATTTTATTCTTGTTAGATGTATTTTCAGTGTCAACATTATTGAGTTCCCTAAGGCAATTTTCCTGAAGAGACTAGTAATTGCTGAGTTATGTTCTATGTTAAGATGTGAGCTTAGAGACCACAGAGGCAGGAGTACAAAATCCATCAGGCACCTGCAGACCTGGAGGGTTTCAGGAGAATGTCTCAGTTTCTGTGCTCATTGGTGTGTGACCTGAATTTTTCTCATTTTTTGAGTCAGAATAAAGTAGCTTTCTTACAGGGTTGTTGTATGAGTTAGTAATGAAAATTGTCAAGTATGATCATAGTTCAAGGTACAAACTAGGTTCTCAGGGAAGAGAATAGATTTTTAAATCCAGATGATAGTAATTCATCAGCAACGTACAATCAAATAGACAAACATTCAAGTGGCTGACGGAGTACTAGACTAGTAAGATACAGAGTTTCTTTGTAAAAATATTTTAATCCTGGAACTAAATAGAGCAAGTCATGATGTAGTTGAAACAATAACACAATATTTACATAACAGATTAAAACAGCATACAATGCCCGGAAGCTACATACTATGAATCTCACATTCCGGAGTTTCCAAAGCAGCTGTCCGGAGAGAGGGGTTACCTCACGATGACGAGGCCAAGCTTTTAAAAGGGAGGTAGAAGCAAACTGAGGTTTGAGAAAGCACCTGGATAGACATGGCAGAGTTAGCGAAGTGAGATGCAAATCTTGGCTGTATAAACGGATGCACAGGTCGAAGAGTACAGCTGTCAAAGGCTCACACATTGTTGGGTTCTGACTCTTCACACCTTAGAAGGAGCAGTAAGCTCTGTGCTCTGGACGGAGGTGGTGGATAATGCCACCTTGAGGCAGCATTTGTTGTGAGAGATGAACTCCACTGTCCTACTGTAACACAGCTATTCTCTCCAGGGCCGGAATATCAAAGGTGGCAGAAGGCATAGCTTTGAAAATAGGGTTTTTGTTTTACGTTTAGCATTTATTTTAATGAGACTATATTATGTAATGGTTATATGATTGTCAAGAAAAGCCCTGTAATTTATCTGTTCTTAGAATAATGAGACATTTTTCTTATTTACAGGGCATTCCGGGACCACATGGAAATCCTGGGTTACCTGGATTGCCAGGTCCAAAGGTGAGAAATTCCTAATGAGCAGCACACCATTTTCTTGACATCTTAAAAGAATATTCTCTGGTCGGGTGGTGGTAGCATACAACTTTAATTCCAGCATTCTGGAGGCAGAGGCAGTTGGATCTCTGTGGGTTCAAGGCCAGCCTGGTCTACAGAGCTAGTTCCATGACAGACTCCAAAGCTATAGAGAGAAACCCTGTCTTGAAAAAAAAATAGTTTCCTGCTTTTCAGGCTAGACTTGGGGCATAGAAAGTCTCTGACAGTCCTAGATCATGGCTCTTTAAGAAGATTGTCTGGACAGGTGGTTCTGAGCGTCATAAAAAAGCAAGCCAGGTGAGTCACGTGGAGCAATCCAGTGAGCAGAATCCTTCTATAGCCTCTGCTTTAGTTCGTGCCTCCAGGCACCTGCCCTGCTTGACTTCCTGCCTCGGAATTGGAAAATGTAAGCCAAATAAACCCTTCCTTCCCTTAGATGTTTTTGGTCAATATTTTTTATTGCAGCAATAGAAAGCAAATAACATTTTATCTAGATTTTATTGCTCCCTTTACATAGACTGTTGGGAGCCACTGGGGGCTGTGGACTCCCGGACCCTGAATTCCCTGGAGCAGCTTGTTTTCCCTATGCTTGCAGCTGCTCTGAGCAAAAATAACTTGTTTTCCTCTGCTCTGAGGAGCCTGCAGCTGCTCTGAGCACGAGACCCTGGTGGCAGGCTGATGGGTCTGCAGCTAAAAGATCCCGGGAGCTGGGGCGTGGCCAGAGCCCTATATAAGTTGCCCCTGCGCACAATAAGCTTGGCACTCTTGTATCAAGATTGACCCATGTCTCTGTGTCTCTCTGTGTGTCTGTCTGTGGTTTTTGGGTCTCTCAGCCCAGTTCCTGGCTAGCGTACCGACCTGTAATGGCACAGGAGCTACAGGCGTAATACCGTATAGCACGTAGTACAGACACCGGGTTCTAACAATAGACACTGTCAGCTATCTGTAAAGGTATTTTAGGCTTTATTTTGTTGAGACAAGGGTGCTGCTGCGTCAACATGGCTAGTTTTGAACTCCTGGACTCAAAAGTTTTTCTTACCTCAGTCTCCTATGTGGTAATAAGGGCGGCGGGGCTGTGTCCCCAGCACCCCAGCTGCCCGCACGGCTAGCTTATGCCCCGAAATAATTACACGGACACTGTATTCTTTTAAACACTGCTTGGCCCATTCTCTTCTAGGCTAATTCTCACATATTAATTTAGCCCATTTCTAATCATCTGTGTGTAGCACCCCAAGGTGCGCTTACCGGGGAGATTCTAGCCTATGTCCATCCTGGGTCGGAGCTTCATCCTGGGAGCGGGGCATGGCGTCTCTCTGAGGCGTCTGCTCCCGAGAGGAGAGCTGTCGAGACTGAGCTCACTTCCTCTTCCTCCCAGCGTTCTGTTCTGTTTACTCTTCCCACCTATCCTCTAACCAATAAAATGGGCCAAGGCAGTTCCTTTATTAGCCAATGACCTTCCTCCATCACTCCTAAGTAGTGGGGGTACCTACACTTTCCTCTATGCCCAGATTATAATTTTATCATTATTACTGTTATTTAATGAGTTGAGTCCTTAAGTATTAAAATACCATAAACCAATTTCTTAGGTCAAAAGTCTCATAACCACTGTAGCATCATTGCTAGAAATGGTGGTGGTTCTGAACAGACAACTAGAAAACAAGCTTCTCTCAAAAAGCGTCTTCGACTGAAGGACACAGCGTTTTTAGTTGTATTGCTAATTCTCTCCTAAATTTGTAATTGGTCAAAAGAAAATACTGAGCATCAGGTGGGGCTTCTCCTGGGGTCATCTCTCCTCAGTTGGTCAGTTTGTGAGCTGTTTAGAAGTATCCATGCATCCATGAGAGAAGAGGCAGTTGCTTCTCTCTTTCACACAGAGTGAAAACAGTATTTACCATTCTCTAAGAATGGAGATGTATTTGTCTTAGCTGAGAATGGTAATGAAATGTGAAGATTTGTGATGAGCAATTTCCTCTTATTAAACTATCATCACTCCAATGCCAGAATAATAGCATTATTATTCATGTGAAATAATTGTTAATAGTGGAATAATATATTTAGCTAACAATAACAAAAGTTCATCGTGTCTCAAAAGTAGCAAAAGCAGTGTAAACTTCACTATTCTGCGAAGTATTATTAATAATAATATTGTTTAATGTTTATTGTTTTAAACTTCAGTTGTACTTGGGATGTTATTAGAGATTGCAGCTTTTACAAACAAGACTGAAAAACACACTAAAAAGGAAACAACCCATGTCTAGCTCAAAGTTGTTCTTCTCTATTTTTTTATTAACAGTTTTTCACATGAATTTAATGGGTTTTGTCATTTCCGTGCCCAAGTGCCCTCTATCATCCTCTTCCCTTCCCCAATGGCAGTCGCCCTCCGACTTCAGGTCTTCTGTTTGTGACCCTCTGAGGCTAATTAGAGTCCCTTGCATGCCTAAACTGGACGCTGCTTACTGGTGCCTGAGGAACTTATCCACGCCTGCATCATTGAAGAAATGAAGAAAGCCATTAGCTGCCTCTAACTCCTTCAGCAGGGTCCCTGCTCCATTCATGATGAAACCCTGACAGGTGCAGTCTTGGCCTTGTGGTGAAAACCACAGCTGTTGTGAATTCAGACACATAATGATGTTTAATATTCTACACTGTGTATAGCATCTGTGGACATGTGACTGAACCTGATAGCACACACCACGTAACTTCACAAAGTCTCTCTTAACTATCATATCCAGGGCCCCAAAGGAGATCCCGGGTTCTCGCCAGGCCAAGCTGCTTCTGGAGAAAAGGTAATTATTTTTCAATAAAATAAAAATAGTTTTATTTTTTTTAACATTGACAAACCAGTTTCTGGGGTCTGGGAAGATGGCATAGCGGGTAAAATCCTTGCTGCATCTTCCTGAGGACCTGGGTTTGGCTCCCTAACAACTGGTTTTTATAAACTAACATGGTGGACAGTGCTGGGCTCTATAACTTAAGTGCTGCGAGGCAAGAAAGGCAAATCTTAGGGGCTTGCCCCAAATTCCAGGTTTCGTTAGGGTCCCTGCATCCAAATGAAAGGCAAACAGCTACAAGAGGGAAACCCAACATTATCTCTGGCCTCCACATGTGTATATGTGAATGAGGTCACTCAAGCAGGTGCACACATGTGCACATGTTCACATGTACACGTGGGTATGCACACACACGCACATGCAAACACACACCATACACATACACACAAATAAATATATTATTTTTCTCTCTTTAAATTATACGGCCAGAGAAGATAGCAGAAAACTGCTGAAGTTTAACAAACAAAGAACTATTTGAAGAATTAAGTATATTATGTTCACCTTCACTGGATGATCTGTCTTCCCAGTAATGTTACCGAGTGTCTGCTGTGGACCGATGTTGCATCAGACGGGGTGAATGTGCTAAAATTGGAACAGAATGTGGTTTTTTGTTTGTGTTTGTTCCCTTGGGATGATGTCTCATGTAAGTCAGGCTGGCCCTGAAATCTCTGTGCATCTAAAAATAACACTGTCTCCTATCTCTGCTTTCCAAGTGCTGAATTCACAGGCAGTTTCCCCTCCATATCTGGCCCAGGACTTGTTATTTACCTCAAAGGTTTTACTGTTAATATATGTGAGCATGTAATGCCTAAATACAAAGTCGTATATTTTAGGAATGTTATAAATCCTGTACATCAAGTGGTTCTCAGCCTTCCTAACGCTGCAACCCTTTAACACAGTTCCTCGTGTTTCCCATCATAAAAATTATTTTCCTTGCTACTTCAATAACTGTGCTTTTGTTATTGTTGTGAATTGTAATGCAAGCATGCATTTCCGATAGTCTTAGATGACCCCTGTGAAAGAATCATTCAATCCCAGAGGGGTTGTGATCCACAGATTGAGAACCACTGCTTTATCTGGAATAAAGGCTGTCATCTAAAAGGCTAGCGTGGTCCATAGGAAGACATTTGGAAAGCCCTTGATAAATGTGATACAAGTATAAGATGGCTTTGTTTATATTGATATAGAATCACAAGTCAAAAATCTCCAAACAATTCCAGTGACTGCTGGGTTGAAATCTGACCTTGTAATTGACTTAAAGAAACTTTTATAAACTTAAAGCCTCACCAGGAATCATCAAAAATATCTAAACTTTTAGTATTTTTTTTTCTGTTGTGGAACTAAGTTTAGAGATGCTGCAAAACACAATAAGGGAATCAAAGTCTATTTCCAGAAAGACGATATCTTCATTGATGTCATAGTTATGAGGAGAAGACCAGGAAATCTGAGAAATACAAATGCCATCTTTGAAAGTGCCTAAATATAGCATGTTTGCTCTCTTATTAAATGTTGGAATTAGAGGTCAACTCTGTTTGGTGACTTCAAAATAGAGACTTCAGATTAAACATGAGCATCCATATCAAATGCTTGGTTTTATCTTTCTCTATGATTTTTTGTACAAAATATAGGGTGGCTCAGTATGGGAGTGGAAACTTAAATGATGTTTCCAGTTGAAGTATTTTCTCTTTTGACTTATTGATGTACTAATCGTGGATAATGTTGTATATAAGAAATGCAGTTAGATACAAAATTTAATATCATTCTGCCATTGAGCATTAAGTGAAACCTATGGTTTTAAAATGACAGACGCATTTCCCTGCTTCTTGTCCTTCTCGGTGCAAACGCTGACCAGGGCAAGTACTGTACACTAAACTATGACTCCAGAACTCTCCTTTCAGTGGGTGTGTCTGTACTATATGTAAGTATGTATATGGTGTGTGTGTACTATGTGTGGGTATGTGTATGGTGTGTCTGTATATCTATATGTACATATATACATATATATCATGTGTGGATATTATATGGTGTATGGTGTGTGTGCATGTGTGTACCATGTATGGGTATGTATATGGTGTGTGTGTGTGTGTGTGTGTGTGTACTATGTATGGGTATGTGTATGGTGTACGGTGTGTGCATGTGTGTACCATGTATGGGTATGTGTATGGTGTGTGTGCATGTGTGTAAGGAGAATTCACATACCATAGCATATGTGTGAAATTCAGACAACAACCTGGACTGTTACTGTTAAGTACTATCTTCCATTGTGTTGGAGACAGGGTCTCTTTGTTGTTCACCACTGCATAACCCAGGCTGGCTGAGCCACAAGCTTTCAGGGACTCCCCTCTGTCTGCCTCCCATCCTGCACTGGGGTGACAATGGTGACCTACTACAGCCAGTTTTGACTTCACTTGGGCTTTGGAGCTTCTAAATTGGATCCTCACGCATGTGTAGCAAACAGTTCAACCACTGAGCATCAGCCCAGGCCTCTCCATTGCCAATTTTACTTTGAGGGGTCGCATTTCATTAAGTTGCCCAGACAGCCTTTAACACTCTCTGTAGCCCAAGTACACCATGAACTTGGAATCCCTCTTCCTAAGTTTCTGTGGGATGTCTAAGGAAACTCCTTTAGACACTGTAAACTGTTGGTAAGAGGGATTCCTAGAGAATAGAACAACACAGAAAAGGGAATACAAGTATGTAAATGGAAAAATATAAGGTAGTCAGTACTGGAAGGGGTTAGGAAGCCCTGGGTTTGGGGGAAAGATGCTGAAGACAGAAAGAATGCTGGGAAGGGTTAAGAGAGAACGAGATGGAACTCAGGGCAGACTGTCAAGATCAGCGGTGCATGCGCAAGGTTTGTTCTCTCAAGCTGAAGCTTTCGTTTTCTCTTTTCTTTCATGGTATTAAACCTCTGTGTTCTGTTTACAGGGTGACCATGGTGTTTTTGGATTAGTGGGCCCCCCTGGTTTACAAGGTGAAAAGGTAAGAGGAGTTTAGCTGTTTTTCTCTGACGTAATTGAATTCCAGATGGATCTCAGAGAGTTTCTTTGACTGCAATCCCACTCCGGAGTTGAGCCTCACAACAAAGCCTCAGATCTCTTTGCTCAGCAAAAGAAAACTAATCAGAGTTTAGCTATTATAATCCAGAAACTTAATATCCGTTAAAGACGATATCTTAGGAAAAGTAAAGGACCCTGGAGTTTAGTGATGGAGAGAGAATTCCCATGTAGGACAAAGGCAACGTCACAGACAGGGTATCAACACCCTCCCTCTTTTAAGGTATATTAACCCAGCATCTTCATTCTGAGGCTCTTCTGTCTGCTTATAGCATTTATGCCCAAATGAGATGCCTATCAGTCATACCTTTGGGTTTCTCTTAAGGATTCCCACTTAGGAGGATGCAGTGACTGCCACAATGTGTCTGTAAACATGAGCCCGAGGAGCCCTTTGCTGGTCAGACTTCCTGTTGCTGTGACACATACTGAGAGAAGCAGTTTCAAAGGAGGAAGGATTTAATGTGGCTCACAGTGCACAGATTTCCGTCCTTGGGCAGCTGGCTCTGCTCTTCCTCCTTTGTAGTGAGGCAGAGCATCAGGTGGGAGGGGCAAGACTGGACTGAGACAACTTTCTATCTGACTGTCTATCTGTATGCATTTTATATGAAGGTGTAATCTACATTCAAAATGAGTTTGGTATACTTTAATGCCCCTCCTGTATGGAAGGATAAAAGGCAGATGCTATTTGGTAGAACGTTCAGATAATAATGACCCTTTTTCAGAGTTCCCTGCCCTGTGGGAAGTCCAAGGTCCTCCCCCCTCCATCCAGGGGGGGGAGGGGGAGGGAAATGGGAGGCAGGAAGGAGGTGGAAATTTTTAATAAAAAAAATAAATAAAAAACCAAAGACATTAAAATCTGCCCAAGGAAGGAAGTACTTTAAATTTTTTGTATAACTGTGATTTTATGTAAATATAATTTGAGCTCATTATAAAAATATATGGATATTTACACTTAAAAAATATGACCGTTTTTAAAGTTGAGCTCCTTTATTCAATTTAAGGTGTTTTTTTTTTTTTTCTGTACCAGTTAATTCAAAGAGTTGGTTCCTACAAATAGAGCCTGTGCTAGAAGAATCTAGAATGGAGACTTGTACTAGCAGTGTCTCACACACCCATATTCCTTCATTCTTACAGTCCGCCCCTAGAGTGATAGATGAATTCCCAAGATCAAGTCAGTACTTAAGTTTCTCTAAGCGAGGAAGCTAAGATTGGCCCAGAGAGGTTAAGAAACTTGCTCAGCATCACAAAGAGCTATAGCAGGATCAAGATTGAAAACCTATGGAGACATGGCCTGTGGGCTTTTAACCACATACATGTTCACACCGAGATGTAAATAAGGTGCTTAGGTTTCGATTGCTATGAACTAATTACATCTTTCTATCACTTGAACCATCTTAGGCATTACTTGGGTAACACTGCTAATATCAACAGTAACTATTTTATTATGTGCAGTGTTCTAGTTTGCTGGGTACTTTTTGAAACAATGCTTGGGTGTATGTAATCCCGAATAGACCATACACAAATTAACTGACGTATTCTTGGGTAAATAATTCACCCAAAGTCACAGACTGGTGATCTTGAACTCAGTCCTGGACTTTTTTTTTTTTTCACGGCATTTCCTGTGAGCTAGTTCATAATTCAAGTCAGTATCTGAGTTTCAGTTTGCCATATTTTTTTTTATATATTTTTACATACCAACCAGTTTTCCCTCCCTCCTCTCCTCCTGTTCCCTCTCCCCTCTTTCCTCCCCATCCTCTCCTCCCCATCTCCATGCAGAAGGGGTGAAGCCTCCCACAGGAGTCAACAAGGCAAGCATTCAGTTTGCCATATTTCTAGCTGCCCCCAGCCTGAATGAGACAGATGTGTGGTGCTGATTTTCACGAGAGTTTTGGACAGCAGATGACATGACTTCACTATCCTCTTTCTCTGGAAAGGATATGAAAATGTTAAAAATTCTCCTAATATAAACCAAACTCAAGTGATATTAAAAACTATAATGACTGGAAGGAAACTCACAAAAACTGTTGAGATGCATAAAGATTAATGTGGAAAGTTTTGACAAGTCTGAGTACTATTGAGATAGAAATAGCAGCGTGAGGCAGCTGAAGTACTCTGTCTACTCTCCAACAGAACTATGCTAATTGGTCCTTTCTCCCTTCAGCTGCGCTTACCTCTCTTTTTAAAATAGCGTCCACCTCTCTACCCAGCGTTTGTCCCCTCTGTTGACCCCTCTGCTACACCATTTCTGCTTGTAACTCTTACTTTCCTACGAATTAAAGTATATTTTCGACTCCCACTCACTCATTTTTTTGCCAAAACAGATCAATTGAAGCCAGAATGCATGCTGAGCTGGGCAGAAGACAGGGGCTGTGAGTCCAAGCTTGGATTCAAGAGAGCTTTTTAAATTGCTTTATAAATAGCCCATCAGCTGCCATATTAAAATTGGAAGCCGCCTGTTTTGCTTTGTAAAAACATCAGCCGTGTGAGCAAGTGAAAAACTTCCCTCGGGTCAAGAGGATGAGGGATGCAAACAGTTAATTGTAAAATCAGCAAGCATTTAAAACACCCTTTTCTGACTATCAAAAGGCGTTCCCGGGGTTTTAGATGATAGAAGCCAACGTGAACGCCTGTTTCATTAGATTAGAATTGCTTCGGTTATTTGGGGAAAAAAAAAAAAGTCCACAGCAAAGCATACTGTAAACACCTGTGTGAAGGAGGCAAGGGAGAGATTGCTTCCATGGAGTCCGCTGTGACTTTCCAGTCTCTTTAAAGCTGTGTGGAGGAAGAGAGCACTGAGGAGCCATGGCCATGCTGAATTTCAGTGGGAATGTTAATAAGAATCTAAATAAGAATCTAGTCTGGCAAAGTGTCAGGGCCTGAGGAGACAATGTGAAGGTTTCCGCCCCTCCATGGCCAACTCCATACATCATTTCTCAGGGGCCCATCCTCCCTATAAAAGTCTGCAGAGCTGTTTCGCCTTGGCTCGGTTCCCAGCCCACTGTGGTGCTAACCTCTAAATCGAAAGCTGCTACTTACAAGCTGTGTCGCCACCCCTGTCTCCATGTCTGCGCTGTGTCCTTGCTGCACACGGGGACTGGAGAGCATGGCCACTCGGCTCTGAACTCGCTGGAGTGGCAGCTAGGGGTGACCAAAGCCTTGTCTGCAGCGAGGCTTTGAAAACTGTGTTTCGTTCAGTCTGACTTAGGTTGTTGACGTTTCAACACTGGCATTAAATTCATTTGACTTCAGGTATTTCGGCTTCCACAATTATATCTATCTATATCCTCAGAATTAGCTGCCATCTCTCACTGGGCATTGCTGTGGTTAGTTCAGTACAGTTTTTCCATTCAAAAGCCTGGTGTTATTCTTCAAGTTATTCTTCAAGGAAGCATTGAAAATTGAAGTCTTGGGTTGGCCAGGTGGCTCAGTGCTTAGAGGCACTACCCACCAAACATGACAACCCAAGTTCTATCCCTGGGACTTCCATGATAGAAGGAGAAAAGTGGCTCATGTGACATGTCCTCCAATCTCCATAACATGTCATGGCACATGCGTGCACACACACACACACACACACACACACACACGTAGATAAATTTAATAAAAATAAAGAAATCTAAAATTAAAATCTCTATGTACAACAAAAATTCTAAGCCCTATTTATGACTGGGATTACTGCTATGAAAAATGTTATACCATAACAAAGTTAAGACGATTCTTTAATTTATTATAATATGTTCTAATCAGTTTTGAAATAGAGATGTCAAATTTGCTTGTTGACCAAGTTCCTTAAGGAATGCTTTTGCTCTATTCTTATCAGTATATTCATTTAAAAATTCACATGCTGCTGATTTTGAAATACTCAAAAGCAGAATCTCCCTTTCACCCAAGTATTTTTCCATCCATTTTTTATCACTTCATTCAAAACATCACGTAATGAACACCCGCCTAGGCACTGAGCTATCACACCAATGCATGGAAACAAAGTCTAAATGAAGTTCAAGCTCCTAGGAGGCCTGTCATCTCTGACAGCTCTAAGTCCCCTCGGGTCGGTCTCTAATTACAAAAACCTTTTATCTAGATTACAGCAGCCTGTATCCAGCCTATCCCCTCCCATTCCGCTTACCCCAGTGTCATTCTGCGAGCCCATGGCGAGCAGACACTGTGGTGGAGAGCACGTGGAAGGGAAGTTCCTCCTGTCACGTGGTCAGGAAGCAGAGACTGGAAGAGACTGGGGGCCTGACAGAATCTTAAAGTCACACCTGCTTCCTCCGCTAGGCCCCATGTCCTACTCCAGACTGCCCCAAAATAGTGCTACAACTGAGGATTGTGTCCACCTGAGAGCTGTGGGGACCTTTCATCTCCAAACTGTCTTTGCTTTTGATGGAGTTGGGAACCAACCTTGGGAGCCTGAGGATAGGCTTGCTTTGGGGCACATCCATCTCTAGTTTGATCTGTGTCTTCAAGCCTGCAGTGAGTCTCAGATCTGCTTTTCATCCGTAAATCAGCCAAATTTCTACAAAAGTAACAAAGTCCTCTCTTAAGAATTCTTGTGCTCACTGAATTCTAGCAACTGCAATTTAGCAATTACCCAATTCAATGCTATCATTTTACATAGGATGACGCTGCGGCTCAGGATAGGACGAGTCGCTGAAAAGATTAGAGCCAGAACCCACTGTGCTCGCTCTGTTCATGCTAGCAACACCGAAAACAGACGTGGAAAACATCTTGTTTCACTTATATGCTTTTGATTGCAAAGGATGGTGTCATAGGCCATTACAAGGAGGTCAGAGGTTCAACCCCCCTTTGCAGCATTAGGGGGAATGGGGATCACACAGAATCTAAAATAGGTCCTGTAATATGATGACCTTGTTGAGATGGTTGAGTGCCAAGCAAATCTTATGGTCAAACTTGTGGACATTTAATGTACATTCCTTTGTGGTCTCTCTCTCTCTCTCTCTCTCTCTCTCTCTCTCTCTCTCTCTCTCGGACATTTAATGTACATTCCTTTGTGCACTCTCTCTCTCTTTCTCTCTACTTGTCTCTCTCCTTTTCCCTCCCCCAGTCCCTCTCCCTCCCCTTCCCCCTCTCTCCTTTTTTCCTTCAATCTTCCTTTTTAACCTTGCCTTTCTTCTCCTCTGACAACTTCCTTTCTCAAAATCATACTCATCTACTCTTAATTTATCCTATGCTTTCTTGTTCTTATGGCATCTCACAGTTCCCACTAGGGAGTACCTGAGCACTTCAGCGTTCTTGTTCTATATTAATGGAAAAGAGAGTGTAGTTGAAGAAGCTAACCTTTATTTAGACAGCATTCCTCATTCTGAGCGATCTCATGGGCTGATGGTCAGGCTTGGTATTGTCCTCACTTGGGTCAAATGTCAACCCCAATAGCTGAGGCTGGATGACAATGAATTCATGAAGAACAGGCCATGCTGGGTAGCACTGCTGTTTTCTCAGGCTCTCTGACTGAAGAATCCCTGAAAGGGGTTGGGGAGCTGTACATGAAGAAGATACCATCATTAGCGTACCTTTCACTGTTAAAAAATGCTTCAGGGAAAGAAGTCCGTGGAAGTTAGAACTGCGGGTGAGGGAGAAAGGAAATGCTGGGGGGGGGGGGGGGAGCACGAAGCGTGGTGCTATAGACTCAAGCTCACAAGAGTAAATGAATGAATGCCTACTTACCGAGAAAGATGGTACTGGGAGAGCCACTCCGACTTCTGTGCCTCCTGTCCTGGCTCCTGAGTTTTCAATCCCTGTCTCCCAGACTCTCCCTGAGAGTTCTGCCTCACCTCAGAGAACAACCACCATGTCTGAGTTCTTACCTCCTACTCTATAGGAGGAATCAACTTGACCTTGTAGAATCCTGCATAAACGGGACGACTGAACACAGCACCACATATTTTGGAATTAGAGTGATCTTTAGCTAAAATGTAAAAGCTTAAAATAAACCCAAGTGAAAACACAGCACGTGTTAGGTGTCAGGCATAATAAGCATGTTGCATGATAAGCATCGGGACTTGGGAGGTGTTGTTCTTCTGTTTGGACACAGTGATGACAGCGAAGTGAGGTGGCTTCTGAGGGTGAGATAGAGATAATTAAAGAACTAGAAGGACGATTGCTCAGCTCTTGATCTGTCTATTCAGCCCATGTGATTCTCCACGATGTTGGTTATGTTGTTTAACTCAAATCTGCTCCCCTGTCTGTAACGGGTGAGCTAATACATTCTAAGACTGACTAACAGCTGACTGAGATTTTGGGAAGCAGTGACTTTAGTGTATAATGGCTCAAGGAAGTTCATTTATCCCCTTACTGCTCTTCCTTTGTCTCATGGCTTCTTCCCTGACTTCTTGCTCATAGGACTCTCAGAGGGCAGGTTTTGACCTCTCCCTCTACCTTTCTATACAGATACCATAAACAAGAATCTCTATACTCTTGTTGCTCTGTCTGCTCTTGGCTCTCTGTCTTAGTCTGTGTTTACATTGCTATAACAGTATGTGATCCTGGAAAACTTACAGAGAAAAGAGATTCCTCTTGGCTCTCTTGATTCTGCAGAGTCCAAGAGCGTGGTGCTGGACTTGGCTTCTGGTGACGGCCACATTGCTGCCACTCATGATGGGAAACACTAAGACAAAGAAACACTTATGGAAAGGTGAAACAGAAGGGGAAACATAGCACTGAGAAAGACCTCTGCTGGAGGAACTGATGGAGACTCATGGGAGAGACGATTCCCTCCCAGATGAAAGGCTTCCATCTTCTTACGAACTTGGTCACTTTGTAAAGGCACTGACATCAACACGGTTACACTGGGAACCCAATTTCACATGATCTATGGCAGGGTCATCCTGTATCCAAACCATATCAGTTTCCAAGACACCTTGCGCTTTAATGCTTCTGTTATGCTTTTAGGTTTAACATCCCCAGAGTTTCCTAAGTAATTTCCTTTTCAGGTAGGGTCATTTTGGACCAAACCCCTATTCCAGTCTCTGATACACTAATCTAAACTTGCCTTACTAACATACAGTGATTGGTTCTGATTCATTATGTTACTGTGAGCCACACACACACAACAATGTCTTGCTTGCAATATATAGATGGCACATGTTGCTGTTGTCCACACTGGAATTATCTTTTGTTTAACTTTCTATGAGCTTCCTTTGGTTGTGAACCTGGCCTTGAACTCCTGAGCCTGTCTTTTCAGCCTTATTCTATAAATACGTAAGAAAAGGAAATGTGAGCGGGGGTATGACTGTGTCAGTAACGTCCTTGCTGCCAAGCATGAGGGCCTGAGTTTAGAACTCTTGCACCGTGTAGGAAAGCCGGCTGTGAGGTTGCACTTCTGCACTCCCGCACCGGTGAGGCAGGGTAGTAAGCCCCTGGTCAGTGAAAGACCTTGTCTCCAAAAACAAGGGGGAGAGAGCTGGAGAAAGAGCCAGGCATCGACCTGTGGTCTCCCCACACATGCACACTTACACACAAGCAAACCTCACATGCATGAACATGCACACACCGAAAAAAAGGAAAAAAAGGGAAACTTTCTTGCTCTTTTATGTGAACCAAGTTTCTGGAAATGAGATATTGATTCCCGGATATTTGATTCTATCTGGATCAATAAGCCCCAGAGTCTCTTTCTCCCTGTTCTGTCTTCGAACTTCTTTAATTCTGCTGCAGATTTTTCTAGTGGAAAATTATACTATCTGTTTTATAACCTAGGGTGCCCATGAGAGAGGTTGATATTTGTTCATTGGTTCTCTTACCTGGAAAAGACTTCTATGGCCGATTTCCCAGAAGACTTTATAGGGCCATTTGAAAGACTCCATGGACCACAGCCTCTTTCCTTAGTCATTCATGAGTTGCAATGGTGACTGGATTAGAGACAGGGCTAGATGTGCTCTAACTTTTCAGTAATTATAAACAGAATTATGTCCGAAGGCATGTTGTCTCAATGTTACTGAGCTAAACACAACTTTGTAAATGCCTCAATAAATTTCGCAGATTCTTTGGGAGATAGGAGCCTTTTATGACAGTTATTTTAAGAATTAGGTTTTCTGATTGAAATTAAACTCTTATTCAAATTTAGTAAGAAATCGAAAGGCTATTGTATTGACTGGGGAACTAAAAGTACTGGTAAAGAGCTAACTAGGGGCTAGGCACATGGTTCAGTGGGAGAGTGCTTGCTTGTTCCCCTGTCATGGATGAGAAGCTGGGTTCAATGTCCAGTGTTGAAAACAGAACAAGTAAACAAAGAAACTAAATTCCCTGTGTTTTAGAGCCTGTGTTTAGATAGTTGACCGCCTTGTGTAAGTTGACTTTCCATGTCTTATCTTCACTTATTTCTACAGGGTCCCAAAGGACATCCAGGGCTCCCTGGACACCGTGGGGAACAAGTAAGTGCTTTCTTGTCTTCTTGGGCAGCAAAGACAGACATAAAGGGACACCCTGGGAGGATCATTTCTCTCTTGCCTTTTCAATTTTTCCTCATAGCTACTTTCATCTTATTTAGAGCAAAGCTAAGATCTTTGTAGTTATCTAGAGATTACTAGCAAGATTATGAACTAGCGCTGCTTTACCCTTGCTCACTTTCTCTTTTCCTGCTGTGTTCAGAACAGTGGTTCTTAAACCTCTGATTCACGAGTCCCTTTGAGAATTGTGTAACTGCTTCAGACCCTTTCCAAGAAAATGTATATAGCCATAAACACCTGGCCTTTCATTCAATTTTAGGTCTAATTGGTTCACAAGACCCCAATCAGCAATTAAAACTAGAATGGACCATACATTCTTATCTATATGTATGGATATGCACACATGTACTGCTTAAAAGTCAAAATACTTTTGTACCTGTTTGGCTTTTGATCACGTTATTAGTCTTCTCTCCCACAAGAAAATAATGACATTGCATCATAGATAAAATGTGATCCCAGAGAGTGAGGGTGCAGGGATAAGAACCTGACTAAGGTAATGGATGCAGTTATTAATGCCTCAGCACAGCCTCAGAGAGCCTGAGGAAAACTCCAGAAGGAAAAGTGATGATTAGTCTCTGAGGGAAATACGCAAATGAAGAGCCAAAGCCAGATTTCTCTCTGAGTCATGTTAAGCAGGATAGCATGCCATATCCAGTCCCAGAGGCACAGTTTTTCAAGATTACTAATTACCACCCATGGCCAGGAGAGTGGCGTGTGTATCAGTGGCAGGTGCAAGCTTGGCCTCCTGAAGCTCAGATAAGTGCTGAGAGGCCCGTGAGCATCTACAGGGGAAGAGAATGAGACGGGTGATAGGAATTGGCCCCTTGGGAGAAAAGAATCCCTAGAATACTGCTTTGGCAGAAATATGTAGATTCCAATGAAGGAACCCAATATATCAGAAGTCAATGACAACTTGGCCCTGGCAGTACTGACTAGTCCTCTCAGCTTCTCAGTGATCTAGTTCTATTCATTTACATGTTATTGCTCTGAGGGGTAATAGTATTACTAACTGGGAAGTCTGAATTCAGGTTTAAAGACTGGAAATATAGGGACCAGTGAGAGCGCTTTGTAAAATACTCACCATGCAAGCATGAAGACATGAGTTAGATTCCCAGCACGCATGCTAAAGGGATGGAAGCTCCTGGGTCTCACTGCCTAGGGAGAATAGCCCGCTTGGCAAACCTCAGCTCTGAAGAAAAGAACCTGAAACATAAAATAAGGTAGAGGATTCCTGAGGAATGGCACCCAAGGCTGTCCTTCGGCCACCGTGTGTACACACACACACACACACACACACACACACACACATCCACATGTACCTACACATACCCTTCATAAAGACCAGAAAAACAAGAGTCACAGTTGGTAGTGACCTGAGGAACAACTGAAAATACTCTTGCATGTCAACTGTGTAAACTCTGGATGTGCAAAGGACAAACACTGATTTGTTTCGTTTAGAGTGTGGCTTTGATTCCGAGATTCATTTCTGGGAAATTTGTCAACAAATTGGCCGGCAAATATTTGAAGACACATTATCTCATTTGCATGCATTCTAGTCTTAAGAGCTGGCCAAGCCTGTATTCTTTTTTTTTTTTTTTGCCAAATTGTACCATGACTGCGACCTACTGTAGAACGACTTAATATTTTACATGTGCTAATTAATCAAGTTCTCAGTAGCATTTTGTTGCCGTTGCCACCACTTTCAAAGATGCTCCTGTCTGCTGTTTATTTTCTCCACACAATATTGACAACCCAGGTTATTGTTCTGTTTTGTTAGTGAGGAAACCAAGAGTATGTCGAAAAGCCCTGTAGTGGCATTTGCTGCAATTGTGAATAGAGCCGCCCAACAGGTGCAGGCATTTTGATGCTCTCTGCATAAGAAGTGAGATTATGGCGGGCGCCCTTCTTTCTTGATGCTCATTGCTCAATAAGAGCACTCTTTTGAAAACCCATTTTTAAGTACAAAGTGAACTCAGCCATGATACCTTGTGTTTCTGTGCTTGTCATGTGACTTTTAGAGTGTACCCAGCCTACAGTGTGCTAGAGCCCTATGGGGACCATGAGGGACACTCACTCACTGGCTTTGTTGGTGCTCGTCTGCCATAGCAGGACTGAGACATGAATGGAATTCTCCTGTTTCCTCTGCGCAGCTGGGATGTGTTAGAAATCCTTTCTCAGAACCAGATTGCCCTCATGTCCCATTGCAGATTTGCTTTAAGAACAATTGACTTCAGTTAACCTAATCTAGCTGGGGCTGGAATGAGACAGGGATGGCAGTTGGCATTAGTCAGAGAGACAATGACCTATAAATAAAAACCAACTTTTGGATGTGTCTCACTCGTTCCCATCCAGCCTTGTGACTCTCTCGACTTGAGTCTGTGTGTTTTGGAATCGGATCAGACATTAAGAATGACAGTTGTAAATACACTGAAGCAAAGCTCACAACTAGGCAGCTTTTCCTAGGGTGTCACCTGCACACCAGACTGACACCAGAGAACCACCTTGATTTCAATCTTGCTGTCCCATGTACTAGCCATGTGACATGCCACTGGTGGCTTGCTTTCATCTCCTTTTCTCAAATCTATAGGACATGAACAATAATATCTATTTTATAGGATTTTTGAACAAATTGAACAAGATGATATATATCAGCACTTAGTGCCTGGAGCATGCTCAGTAAGCATGACAGTGATAAAATATCCTATGTAGCACATATTAATAGAGTAATGCTCTATATATACAGTTTTAGATATTCTTCTCATGTAGATAAGGATTTTTGTGTAAGCCCCAGAAGGCCAGTGTTTATTCATAATTCATTAAACTGTCTACTGTCATTACTTCTACGTATCTTCATTTCTTCAGATGTAAAATGGAAAAAATGATATCAGCATAAGAGATGTAAAGTATGTGTAAAATACTTGCTACAGAGAACAGCATTAGCAAGGAATAATTGTTGGTCAAAGGGGACAGGAAGAGAAACAAGAGAACAAAACTGAAAGAAGCATTCTGATAAACAACAAGAAAAAAACCTTTAAATTGCATTCTTAGTTCGCTTTCCCCTGGATCTGATCTTTCTCTTGATTTTCAAAAATTGGAGGAGTTCTAGGATTTCAGTATTTAAATTGGATTTGATGCTCTGTGTGCCACGGAGGGTGGGGAACAAGAATGCAGCCCATTATCTCTTTATGGTCAATAAGATGGAAGTGAATTCTGTGTCACAGGGAGTCTAGAGAGCCTACCACTATTCTGTTGTTATCCTGTGATGTTAAATAAAACAGCATGGCACACATTCCTTTGACATTTCCTTCATTCAAGAATTGTTTAAGGCACATAAACTCTGACTAAACAAATGAATAAATGAATAAAATACTGATGGGTGTCTGGAAGGCGGCTCAGCAATGAAGAGCATTGGATGCCTTTCCAGAGGACCAGGGCTCAGTTCTAGCCCTCTCCTGGTGGCTCACAACCATCTGGAACTCGAGTTCCAGGATATCAGCTGCACTCTTCCTGCCTCCATGGGCATTGCATGCGTGTGGCATTAGACATGCATGCAGGCAAAGCACTCATAAACAACTAACTAGATAAATAAAATCTTCAAAACGTCAATGAAAGATAATGCAAAAATATAAGCTTTTACTATTTTTTTCAGCCCGTCTGCAACAGATGTCCTTTCTGATATCTTTTGAATCTCTCTCAGTTTTCTTTGAGCAAAATTTGTCTTGTGCCAAGAATACAAAAGCATGTCAATTCCCAGTGCACTCACTCTGTATCCTAGCTGTGTGGGCCGCTGTGACAAACGCTGCAAACCGCTGGTTCCTAAACAGCAAATCTGTGCTTCTCCCAGTCCTACAGCCTGAGACCTCAGAGCAGTAGGCCAGTCTGATGGGCTCTACAGAGGGCTGTGTTCCCGGCCACAAGCAGCTGCCTTATGTCCTGGAATGGTGCAGATAGGGCTCCAAGCTCTTGATCTCATTGTATAAGAACTTCCATCCCATTCATAAAAACTCCACCCATTTGACATAGCTGCCCATCATAGGCCCTCCCAGTCTCTAGGCCTGAGTGTCAGGCTTAGGATTTCAACACGTGAAATTGAAGGAGAAAATGAATATTCAGCCCAAGAGTCCTTCACATGTACTCTGAATTTGAGGCCAATCATGGCATTATAAAGGTTTGTCAATCAGGATCTATTTACCCAGTCAAACTCTCTATGAAGTTATAGGTTGGCTTTGAAGTTTACCGATCTTCTTGGGCTCCTGGGGTTGGTGCTCCAACATTAAGGAAGAGTGCAGAATGATGAAGATACAAAGACTATTAAGACATGTGCTTGCTTTTCATCAGAAATAATTTTCCTCTCTCGATAGGCAGCACTATGCTTTGTCCTCCCACATGTATGATCAGTGATCAGCATCTCACTTATGACCTTCATTTAGTAGTTTTCTTCATTTTTATTAGAAAGTTTTTGGCCTAATCTCCTTCAGATAATGACTTCAATATGATCCACATCACTATACTCAGTGATTTCATGGGGATTTTCTTTTTCTAAATTTGAGTATTCTAAAATACTAAATGTGTTTCTTTGGGTCTCCTGTGGATTTCGTCTGTCTTATTTCTTTACTTTTCATTTCAGGGAGTTCCAGGACTCGCTGGTAATCTGGGCTCACCTGGCTACCCTGGCAGGCAGGTGCAGTGACTATGTTTACCCTTCTCCTTTCGTATCCCATACGCATTGCAGATTCTGATTTTGAGAGTCATTGTTCAAATGACAGTTACGTTAGTTCTCCTTCATGGTGAAGCCCTTAGATAAATGATCAAAATTAAAGTTGTAGAAATTCTTCAACCATCGCACTGTAGACTGGCTTGTTGGATGTGGAAGCCTGGCTTGTAAATACATCTGGTACATTTTACATCGGAACTTTTAAAGTTACGATGCCTGAGAGACAAACAAAATCTGAAATGAGTCCCACGCTACCTTGACTGAAATGAAATAAGCGTGAGAGCATCTCCGCAAGGAGTGTTATTTTTAATAACACACTTGTAAAAACTGGGAGACACTTGGCAGTCCTCACATGCCTCTGCGAAATACTTTCATCTTCCCTGTACTCCGTTGTTCACTGTAGTTTTGAAAAAAATCCGATTCTATCATTTTGTAGGTATTTTCCTCTAATTTCTTTCCCAACTTAACATAAACTAATAGTAGAATAAGTTTCCCTTCTTAGACATTTCATAATAGGATTGTTTTCTAAAAATAATTACATTTTGATATCTAGATTTATAGCCTTATCCTCAAGAAAAGGGCAAATAACAATGTAAGAATTAATCTATTGTTAACAGAATTGCATTGTAGGTGCTTAAAACTACGCAAAGCTATTTATATTGTACTGGAACCATCTAGTAAGGGTGTGTGTTGCCAGAAAAAAACAAAATATGAGTACATACATGGACAGTGATTTGAAGTTTAAGTTTAAACCAGAATAGATTTCAGTAAGTTAGAGGTGTCTTCAAAGAATACAGATCATTTCCCAATGAAGAGTAATTTAGAGAAGCCAGGTTTGTTGTGCCTGAAAACACCTACTGATGTACTTTATTTATGTGAGTAAAATATAGTTATATATTAACTTCATGTAATACCTTTGGGGTTCTGAAATTATAAAATCCTTTGAACATTTGCAGTCTTCTTTGGGTAAACTGCATTCTGAAGTTTATACTACTTTTGTAGTTTTTTCAATCTATTTGTTAACTCCGCAAACATTCTGTACTACCCTAACATCACCCTTCATTCACACAGGGTTTAGCTGGACCAGAAGGTAACCCAGGCCCTAAAGGTGTCCAAGTAAGTAAGCATTTTGTTTGTTTGTTAGATATCAGTTTATTAAGTATACCTCTAAGAAGGTAGAAAGAAAATATACAAAGTACTTACCCTTTCCACACTTTTTATGGGCTTTGCAAATATTTTTAAAAGGAGTGCATTTGCCGTTTTCCCTTAGATGCACAAAAAAGCCCGTCTCAATGCAGTGTTTGCATTACTATTGTTGACTTCCCATTTTTAACTTGCTTTTGGCTGTTAGGATGCAGTGTACTGTGTAGCATCATTTACGTATGCACAAATCTAAGCCTCAGAAGACGTGTTGGAGTGAAGAAGTGAAGAGATGTGTATTAATTTAATGTAGAGATAATTTGGTGGTGCAGGAGTCATCACCGCTATTGTGCATAAGGAAATCCCTGTAAGAAGGGAGTCAGCTTCCCATCAGGGCATCCCCTTACACCCCTAAACCATTCAAGGAAAATGTGAGCCGTTCTTCATCAACAAGAAAAAAAGGAAGCATAGCACCATGATAGAGCATGCTACCGATTACAACCCGTTGCCGTGGTTGCTATTTTTGGCTTGCATTCTCCAGCTTCTGCCTACCAAGATTTATGTGCTGTAGGCCTCTGTGCTCCCCTCACTGAAATGCATGCATCCCTGTACTGCTTGCAGTCCGCCTTGCATTCTCGTGACTGACATACACAGTCTCTGTATCTTCCGGCAAGGAACTTCAGTGTAGGAAAGGCTTTGGCTGTCTTGATTTTCAGCTGCTACCATGCCTTGGTTACTCTCTCTACTCTTTTGTATCAGTAAAAAGATTCATGTGTAATATCTTGACAAAAAGCAGCAACACAAGGAGAAGTTGTTCAGATTTTTACATCTTTAAATTTAATATTAAGATACATAACATTTAGGCCGGGCGATGGTGGCGCACGCCTTTAATCCCAGCACTCGGGAGGCAGAGGCAGGTGGATCTCTGTGAGTTCGAGACCAGCCTGGTCTACAGAGCTAGTTCCAGGACAGGCTCCAAAGCCACAGAGAAACCCTGTCTCGAAAAAACCAAAAAAAAAAAAAGATACATAACATTTGAAGCACTTCTGCTTAGAATTTTATGACTGAAACAGTGAAACAAAACAATATAAAGATTATTTTCTTTCTTCAAGGGTTTCATTGGCTCTCCTGGAGAAGCAGGACAGATGGGACCTGAAGGAGAAAGGGTGACGTCATTTTCTTTTCTTTTTTTTTTAATTGAGAAAAGAAGAAAAAAAACATAAACAAACAACAAGTTTCCACCTCCTCCCAGCCTCCCATTTCCCTCCCCCTCCTCCCATCCTTCTCCCCCTCCTCCCACCCTTCTCCCCCTCCCCCCACTCCTCTCCCCCTCCCTCTCCAGTCCACAGAGCAGTCAGGGTTCCCTGCCCTGTGGTAAGTCCTAGGTCCTCCCCCCTCCGTCCATTTCTAGGAAGGTGAACATCCAAACTGGCTAGGCTCCCACAAAGCCAGCACATTAAGTAGGATCAAAACCCCGTGCCATTGTCCTTGGCGTCTCATCAGCCCTCATTGTTCGCCATGTTCAGAGAGTCCGGTTTTATCCCATGCTTTTTCGGTCACAGTCCAGCTGGCATTTTCTTCAAATATTGCCACTAACACATTCTCCTTGTGATCCAGTGGGGACCACAAACTCACATGTGTGTGTGTGTGGGGGGGGGGGGGGAGTCTACTGAATGAGTGAGTGAGCTCAGTCTAAGAGAAATCACCTGCTAGAAATGTTGGACTTTTATAAATTCTACTGCATTTTCGGTAAGAAACATGATATGAACATATATGGTTGGAGATTTTTAAGTTCAAGTTTTAAAATATATGTTAAAATATGAAAAAGGGCTCTGTGTAACCACACCCAGTCCTGATGGATATTATCCTCCCTGGGGATTATAAAGGACTATAAGTCAAGGTGACATCGTCAAGTAGGGTGCTTTCCATATCAGTTAATAGACACTCATGCCGCGCACACTGCGCCCCCATGTCTGCGCTCTGTGCACTTGAACCCAGTTACCGAGCTTCGGGCAAGGGGGCTGGAGGTTAAAATACACAGACACACACAGACAGAGAGACAGCGACACGGGTCATCCTTGAATTCCCCAAGAATGCTCCCTTTATTGTGTTCAGGGGCAGATTATATAGAGATAGCCACGCCCCAGCCAAACCCACCAGAAACCACTCTTCTGCCATCAGGAACTCCTGAAGGTCTCGTACTCAGAGCAGCTGTAGGCACTCAGATCAGGGGATTACAAGAAATTCAGGATCTGGGGTCTCACTGCTCCCAACAACTCGGACTCAAAGTAGATTGAAATGGGAAAATGTTAATAATCATTGGAATAGTACACGATTTATCAAATAGCTACACACACACACACACACACACACACACACACCACGATTAATAAAAACCCAGAGACAGATATTGGGGTTCAACCTGAAGACCTGAAAAGCAAAAAAGTTACTGGATCTTACCTCTACCTCAGTCTGAAATGGCGATCCTGCCTCCAGGAATTCTCAGAATGAGACTGAGCTGAAACCTGTCTCCTTCTGTTTTATATTCTTCTCTAGTGCCGGGATTAAAGGCACGCATCACTACCGCCTGTTTCTATGGCAAAATAGTGTGGCCACTGGGCTTAAAGGTGTGTGTGGTACCACTCCCTGGTCTGTATGGCTGATCAATGCAGCTGTTTTACTCTCTGATCTTCAGGCAAGCTTTATTTAATAAAATACAAATGATACCACCACACACACACACTTTTCTGCAAACACTTCATGTAAATTAACTCCTGTAATGCCCACATAGCATCCTCATTACTGATTGAGAGAGTAAGACATATACACAGCAAGTGATTCATTCTTGCCCACATGCAGGAAGTAAGAATGCTTAGAATATGGCCACTGGGGCTCATGACGAGAAACCTGAAGCAAGGCTGGTGGCATCTTCACGGAAGATGATCTGGTACAATGAAAGAATCCTCCTCTGTCTTGCTTCACTGAAATCGGTTTCGCATACAATTGGAAGCTGGCAGTGCAGGGATTTGATTAACTTTGTTTATCTCCAAGCAGAGAAAGAAGAGAAGACAGAGGAGGACACACATCCTGTTTTAGCTGTAGAAAATACGATGTCCCTGTTCTCCTGGCTTGCCATTATTGGTGGCAAGCCTACTCCTCACAAACAACTTATTATTACCAAGGAAGGGAAGGGCCCCATTTGAAAGCTTAGATGACATCAGGAATCTTTCGGGAGGAAATAATTGAATGTATTGTTAAATGAATGTGTTTAAGTTAAATGAATATATTGATGCTTTTCTGAATATTACACTCATTTATATTTCATCAATTGATATTCGAGAAAAAGAGCTATGTTCTTTAATGCATTTATTCAGCAAGTACTTACTTTTGACTTTTCTGTATTCTAGGGCATTCCAGGGATGCGTGGGAAGAAGGGTCCAAAGGGAAGACAGGTAGCTTGGTCCATCCTTCTTGTGGTTCAGTAGACTAGTGGGTTGGGATCTTGTCCACTTCTCCCTTCTTTGAACGTTCATGTCTCTGTGTTTGTTGTCATCCATTGATTTGTGACACTTTAACGGTATACCAAATATTACTTGAGATGGTAAAGGAAATGTAGGTATAAAAATAGCTCCAAATGTAATGCTTCTAAGCCTTTGGTACAGCAGCAGAATAAACTGCTGTCTCTGTGGAGGGAAGATACAATGCCAGAACATATGGGAACAACTTAAACCATGACAGAACCTGGCTTCAACCTGCCCTTGATGGGTAGACACCTTAAGTTCCACACAGAGGCACCCAACCATTTGACATCATGACATTGTGTTGCCATCTGTCAAATTCTCACTGGAGAAACACAGAAGTAACAAAAACATAGCAAAAAAAAAAAACCCACCTCTTAATGTTTTAAAGAATGTTTTGTAATGGGCTGTATGGGTGAGAGGTAGCCCCCAAACCGGGGATTGATTACCCCAAGTTACTTTCCTCTTGAATTTCTTATGTTTTCAGATTTTTTAAAAAAGCAAGGAATGTGAATTTCACTAGATAATACAATAATTTCTCGGGAGAATATTTTGATATTGTCTGAGATTTAATTCTTAATAAACGAAGAAACTAGTCCAGAGAATTATCCTGGCTGAGCTAACAGAGCTGCTTAGATACTTTTCCTGCATTTATGGTAGTCTCTCACCACTCTAAACTGGCTTTTAGGGTGACAGTCTGTGCTGTACTGTGGCTGTAAAGGGGACAAAGGTCTTTCATAATAGTTTGACTCAAAATTTTGTTATTTACGAATACTATCTTAATGCCAGCAAAAATGAACCCATGTGTCTTACAGTTATATTTGTTCTAAGGATCTAAATCTGTTGCAGGTACATATATTTTAAAGCAACTGGACTCTGTGATTTTGGCAATATAAAGAATAGTCAAAAATACCTATAATTACTTCATTTGCCATTTTCTCTTGGCCTTCTCAAACACTTCTTTTAGATTCAATATTATTGTTTTGGACAATGTTTTTAAATCACCTATGAATAAAAAGCCAAAGTTATCTGTGATATCACCTATTTGTAATATTTAAATTATTTAAAGCATTCAGCCCTCTGAGCTTTGTAATATTCTTTGAAAATAATTCAGGATAGATTCTAGAGTCAATAAGGCTGGGAAACAAGAGGTCTGAGATGTCAAATCACATCTAAAATGGATGAAGGATGAGAAGGAAGGGAACTGGAGCCAGAATGTTAAATAAAGAAAAGAGAAAAGGGCAGTAGCGTTAAGACCGAGTGCAGCTGCGCTATGCTATGGTTCTAGCAATTCCTGCTCTCCATCCTCTACTCAGGATACTTAAAAGAGGTATGATTTTTTTTCCATGCTTTGTAGCCAAAATGTGATAAAGTTGTTTGAACTTTTCACTTTGAAGACTTCAGTTTATTGAAAAAAATCTATCAAACTGTCAAGAGATGTAAAAGAAACTCAAATATTTTTTCCCTGCATCTATAATGAGCTGCAGAGCTGATCTCACCTCCAGCAGGAGCAAACCATCACTCCCATGTCATTTAAGGGATATAAGCAGCATTTTAAGTACTTCGTGTGCTGTATTATTTAATGACACTCCATTTACGTGAATATGATATTATGTTCTTTGCATTTTAACCCCCATCCACACATCCCAACAGAAGCATTCTCTATCATATTTCAAATTTCTAACCAAAATGTGAAGCTCTGGTGCTGTTCAAATGGACAGTGGTCCGGTCTCATTATTTACAGTCTTTCCTACTCTATGGCTCTTCATTTTTCTAACTTGTTCCTGTCAGCTTGTTGCTAATAGAATAACCAAGCAAAATCGTTTATAGTAATATAGAATTTCCCATGCTTAAAATGATACATTACTCTTTAATAATTACTTTAAGTATTCAGAACCTTGAGATAAACCAGCAGACAATAGTTGTGATTGAACAAATGAAGTATTTTCTAAGTCGTATCATATATGACTTGGAAAATCACTAGTTTGAATGATTATTATATTTGATTTTATATGAATATTGACTCAGCCTTGGCATCAGCCACATAAAGGAAGGTTCTGATTTCCTACTCCATAAACGATAAAAAAATTATCCAGAGAGATTTATAGGCAGCTTTCGGTTGCTTACTCCTTAGAGAATTATCAAATTAAAGAATGGGTTCTGTTTAATTCAAAATGATAGGTATAAGGGGCTGGAGAGATGGCCCAGCAGTTAGAAACACTGGCCGCTCCTTCCAGAGGTCCTGCTTTTGATTCCCAGCACCCACACGGCAGTTCACAACCATCTGTAATTCCTGTCCCAGGGAATTCAACACCCTCTTCCGGTCCTCAAAGGCACAGTATACATGTGATACACAGACATGCATGCAAACAAAAGTTCTATACTCATTAAATCAAAGTAAATAAATAGTCTTAAAAACAGCGTTCAAGAAAATGTTGAGAAATGTAAAATGCAATGCTTCTCAGAGGGTTTATTTCATTATTCTTCACTTCATAAAACCGACGAAGGGTTATTGCTTCAAAATGTAAGCATTTGTACAAGATTTAGCTCCTGAGAATTATATTTGAAAAACACAGAAGTCCATTTTTCTTAACTATTTTTTATAGTAAGAAATTGTTTGATACTGTAGCTTGTCATATTTATTATATGTATTCTTTCTTATTTTGACCACAGAGCGGCCTGGCAATATGAGCAGGTAGAGAGGCAGTGTAAGGTTCAAATACCTCCCCCCCTCCATGAGCAACGTATGTATCATTATTTCTGAGCTTACATTTAGGAGGATGTTGTTACAAATCACATGTTTATGGGGCTGGCAAATGATCACTTACTTCCCTGAGTAAACCCAAACCATGAAATTAGCTGTAGGGAGCCAATTTAGTGATGTCTGGCTCTTTGTTGTTGTTGTTTGATGAAATCATAGGTTAACAGGGAGATGAATCTCCTCTAGACATTCTAAATATACAAGTGCTACTGAAATGAGCACATTTTAGGAAGGACGTATTGTTTTGGTTATTCAAGAAATAATGACTTTACAACAGAGATAACTGTCATTTAGCTTCCTATTGTTTATTTTTAATTTAACATTTCTGTTAAATGTTACTTTTGCTCAAACTTTACTTCCTAGACACCACCTCCCGCCAGGGAAATCGTGGCTGTATGCAGTGTTTACATATTTAGTTGATATTTGCAACACAGTATTTCTTCAGTGTTTTTTAAAACCAAGTTTATGACTTTGAAATAAGATCATTGTTTTTGTTAGGAATTTGCTGTACTTCGGGTCAAATAGTATTAAAATAGTTATTTTAGTAAATATAACAAGGCCTTGGGCTGTTGGTGCTTCCAGTTTGCTCTCCTTGCTTTCATAAACTGTTCCTGATTTCAGGATGGGGGGTGAGGCTCATGCTAATCCGTGCATTTAGTTAAAGACCTTGTGTGTATTGCCAGCCGCCTTTAGCCGCCCTTGTGCTAACTCGCGTTCTCAGAATTCAGCTATCATAGTCCTTATCTTTTCCTCTCGTGGTCACCTGTCATAATGAGATCAAAACTTGAAGACTAGAGGCCAGTCTCTGGAACTCAGAGTTCTATTAATAAAACTGCTATCTGAAGACTGACCAGCCAGGAGATGAGCCCTGTGCATGTGTTTGCACTCTGGGGTCTGAATCCAAGGAATCTTCCTTCTCCAGAGATCTCAGATGGGGGAAACATCAAACAAGGTAGCAGGAAATATTTCTGGGTCAGACTTTTCAAAACCCCTCAGTGCTGTTCTGTGACACACAGTTCACTGTGTATACGTGAGACACATTTTGGGACAGACCTGCGATGAATCATATTCTTTAAAGGCTCAAAGTAGCCACTGATTTGAAAAGTAACAACGCTTAAGGAAAATAGTGGAAAAAAATAGTGAAGGCAGGCAGGACTTGTATATGTTTGAGAACTACAGATTTCATGCATTATACTTAATTCCACATATTTTTCAGCGCAGTTCCCAAAGTTCATTTTGTAGGGCAGCAGTCGGGTGCTAATTCTAACGCTGCTTTTAGAAGAATTTGCGGGGCCACTGGCTCGATTTACCAACAGTAATGTTTATTTACTAAGCTGTGTGGCTTCAGCAATGTAAACCACAGCTGACTTTCCGTGACTAAAGACAAGTCTGAAATAGGAGATAGCATTTGCTCTCCATAACACCCAGACAATAACCAGCAAAAAGAAAACAATTTTAAAAAAATAAAACAAAACAGTGTTTTAAGCTGGGGAGTTGGCTCATTCATTAAGTGCTTTTCTTGCAAGGCTGAAGATCTGAGTTGATCTCACAGTCCATGAAAAATGCATCTGCAGTTTAAGAGATGGTGAGGTGGGTGACAGAGACACACAGGCCTCAGGTGTGGGGGCCCACTAGCCTGGCCTCTGTGATTCAGCTCCAAGCCAAAGAGAGACTCAGTCTCAAGCAAAAGTGAGAGGGCACCTGAGTGCCAAGGTTGTCCTCTGAGCTCCACATATGTGCTGTGGAGGCACACACCTGCATTTGTGTGCACACATGCACACGTGCACACACTCAGACACAGACGTTAAAATTATTTGAGGTTTCTCGGACTTGAAAGAACTAGATTGCAAGTAATCAGATCATATTACATTTAAAGGTCGAGAGTATGGCCACACTGGGCTTTACTCCTGGAAAAAGAAAATTGATACCTTTAAGGGATGTTTACTTTTCTAACTATAGAACAGGATTCCCCACCCCCAGACCGTGTCTCATATAGCTTTCTGTTGGAGGAGTCTATTTAAAGTAAGCTATGTTTTGGCTTCTAACCCCAGGGTTAAGAGTTTCGGAGTAGAAGCGCTCTGCTGAGCATCTGTTATTAGGGTCTATGTTTAGCCCACAGCAATCTTAAACACGTGGTGCACACTACCATCTCAGCTGTGTACACTCTCTGGAGAAGTACACACAGATTATTTACTCTGCTTTGGGAAAAATCGTAGTTCATGGGGCCATAAAGGAAAGGCTGAGGTGCTTTGATAGATTACCATTAATTTTCCATGCATTACTTCCTCATTAAGGAAAAGGTTATCTATTTTCTGGTTTCTATTTTATGAAGCCATCTATTGCAGCCATATTTGGTTAACTCCTGTATGGTGAGTGTAGAGTAATTCAGACTCCAGGACTTTGAGTTTGCTTCACCCACAGGGTTGAAAAAGGGACTCCCACTGCTCCTTTGGAGAAAATCCAGACAGGGCATGATTCTACAGGGACGTGACATCAGCAGGTGGAGAGTCAGCTGGGTGATTATATCCAGGGCTGAAAACAGGTGGAAAATGCAGAGGCTGATAGCTCATCAAAGTAAGAAGGATACGTGGCATATGGCAGGCAGGGCAATGTGTGGGGCTACATTTTCTTTGAGGGAAAACAGCAACAGTGGCAGATGTTGTGTTCCAAGTATTTTTTGAGATGAACGGAAGGACACTGGCAGTTCTCAGAATAGGAGCGTGAAGTGATGACCAATCTTTGAGAACAAGAGAGAAACAACTTCGAAAATGGAGGCATGGGCTATCAAAGCTTGCCTGGAATGATTCAAAGTCCCATTGAAGACTATGGTCAGTCTACCCAAGGTGCCAGGCTTCACCATTGACCCGTGGATCCAACTGTCCTAGCTGTGTAGAAAAGGAGGCTGTGGAACATGGGTATCACAAAGCCGGCCACACTGCAGCCTGGATTTGTGGTGATTTTTCCCTTCATCAAGGACTTTTAAATGCTGGAAGTAGAGGTGTGTGTGTAGGATGCTTCCTCTTTCCGATTCTAGAGAAATTATTCTGGTTTCATCTTAGAAAGATATACATCTCTATACACTGGTATGCCAGCTTAGTGTGTTTTTATCTATACAATTTATTATTACCATATTTTATTACCACTCTTAATATTTTCCATTTATTTCTACTTTAAGTTGGATATATATTTAAACCTTATGCTATAAATAAAAAGTGTATTATGTAGAAGTATTTTATTGTTTTATTTTTAATTCTGTAGTGAGTAGTCATCATAACCATTTGATGATTATTTTTCTTATTCTATACATATTACTTTTATGATTTCTTCGTAAAACTGGGAAAATAATCCTCTTATTGAACACTCTCAGCGAGAAGTTTTTCCCTGTTTACACATATCTAAACACACTACAGGTATCTGTGAGTGACCTAAACTATGAATGCCACCTGTATATTCAAGCAGAAGTGACCTTTCGTGTTTGAAATTTTTCATGTTTGATAACATTATCAGTGTTAGGCTTGGGCAAAAGAGAAACTTATTCTTTGAGCTTTAGGAGGCTCTGCAGATCATAAACAAACACAAGCGTATAGGAAAGGCAGCCGGTTGGTAAGCCATTCAGGATTCAGTACCTCGTCCTACCATGGCATGCCCTATTATTTTAGACACCACCGTTGTTACAGTTGTTATCCTTGCTATATGAGAAATAACTCCAAGTAGATGTCCTTAAACGATAATAAATGTATGTTGGTATAGTTTCCTTAGTCAGGAACTTCAAAATGGCTTGTTTCAGTCGTCTAATTCATGAGCCTAAAGTTAAGGTTGGGTAGGGGTGTCATAGTCACTTAAGGCTTGACTGGGATGACAGGATCTACCTTTAAGGTAGTTTTCTTACAGGCTGTCTAGGTAGATGATAGTTGGGAGTGGGAGATCTGACCTCAGTAAGGCTCTGTGGGAGTCCTAATGTTGAGCTCTTCTTCTCATGAGATGGGAGACATTGAGTAGACATTGAGTAGAGAGGCCACAGCATCTTCATTAGGACAGTTTCATAAATCACATGCTACCACTTCTGTTTTCTGTGGGTGATCAACATCAGCCGTGATTGGACATGGAAGGGGTCTGTACAAGAGCAGGAATAGCAAGTATCAAAGAACACTGAAGTCCACTGAGACTTGCTCTCACCATCTCATATCACGTGGGCCTCAGCTACATTCTGAGCACGTCCTCCGTGAAGTCCTAGGAGGCCTGAGGTGACATTAATGTTGTAGACATAAATGGATTAAAATTATAATGAGGATTTGGTCATACAGAAGAAAAACAGGAAAGAGAAATGTTCAACTAATTGTATAATTGAGTAGAGTAGACTTTTACACATTGAAATTGTGGTTATTAATAATTGAAAGCTTATGTTGGCTGGTTCCCATCTGTACTCTGATTTTTTTAATCCCATGAGTCATAAAATTAATGTAATAGTAGCAATTAATACTCTTACAAATTCATGAAAATTTAGAGTCTATCAGAACCTGATATTTTAAACCTGGATTTACATGGATACTACATGCAAATTGTCTTCAAAATTTTATCATTTACCCTCTCCATTGGAAAAGAGATGAACACGAAATGCTAGCATGATAAAACTTTAAGGATACAAATTTCATAAGATTAAGGCAAAACTGTTAAAGGTAAACAAAATTTTGACCTGTTTAGCTTTGATGTTCACTGACTTCAACATGCACTAAAACAGTGCAGAAAATCCTCAAGCCTGTGTTAGGCTTATGACTCTAGGAATAGTGAGCAGACTTAATAACCCATAACGAAGTGCATGAGTGAGGATTTATCGTCTCTACTTACAGGTTAGACTGGCAGTTTTATTAGTTTCCTATTTCTGTTGCTTCATAGCAGGTACTGCAAGTATAGCAGACTGAATTCCATGGTGGGGATCCAGGCTCTGCTTAGCAGAACCCTGTGCTCACACCATCAGGTAGCATTCAAGATGCCATTGGGGCCATTATCTCCTGGAGGCCAGACTGGCTGAAAGTCTGTATCCAAGCTCATTCCAGTTCTGAGAAGAAGTTATTCTGTGGAGCTAGAGAATAGAGGGCTCTGGGTTCTTTCTAGCTTTGGGGCATAAGCCACCATCAGGTTCTATAGTCTATCAGTTTCTTGAGGTCAGCCACAACTGTGAGATTCTCCAGCAGAGCTAACTCATCAATCTGGTCAGGGATATAGCTCTTTTCACAGTATTAAGAGCTTTCCATAGGGTGTGTAGTATAACTATGCTGTTATATCGGTCACTGTTGCTCTGTGCTGTCAACAGACGCTGTCTGGCTAACGAGTGCTGAGGAGATCCACTCATCTCTATCTCCCAGAGCCAGAATCATAGACATGTGACACCAAGCTCAACTTTTCACACGGGTGTTGGGAATCTGAACCCTGATCCTTTTGCTTTGCATCAAGCACTTCATTGACTGAGCCATGTCTGGAGTCCTAATTCTCTGTTTTTAGGACAGCTTATTGAACTATAATTCACATAACATAAAATTCACTCCTTTAAATTTGATATATAATTTGATAGGTTTTGGTGCATTTAGAGTTGGGCATTCATTGTGCTTTCTAGTTTTAGGACATTTTCAGCAACCCCTCCCAAGGCAGCCTTCTTGGCACGTCCACATCCCCACTTTGTCTGTCTGAATTTGCCCACTCTGGACATTTTACATAAAGAGAACCACTTACTATGTCCCACTTTCCTAATTATCTCACCGAGGAAAAATATCAATCATCTCTAACTTATCAAATTCATGGCAATATTTTCCTCTTTTGTTTTCACTACCTGACTGTCATACATACTTTCAAATATAATGCATTAGCTCATTGTACTGGCTAGTTTTATATCCGTTTGACACAAGCTGGCGTCATCAGAGAGGAAGGATCCTCAGTTGAGAAAAATGCTTCCATAAGATCCAGCTGTAAGGCATTTTCTTAATTAGTGATCAGTGGGGGGGGGAGGAGGGATCAGATCGTTGTGGGTGGGGTCATTCCTGGCCCGGTGGTCCTGAGTTCTATAAGATGGCAGGCTGAGCAAGCCATTAACAGAAGCCAATAAGCAACACTCCTCCAGGGCTTGGGCACCAACTCCTGCCCCCAGGTTCCCGTGCTCACTGCTTTTGGTAATGAACTGTTATATGGAACTGTGGGTGAAATAAACCTTTTTCCTACCTAAGTTGCTTTTGGTCACAGTGTTTCATCACAACAGTAATAATCCTGACTAAAACCCTCATGCTGAACTTGGTGATGTATTGCAGAGTTATAAACATTTTGATACCAGTTTGATCTCCCAGGACAGTGAAAATGGGATCATTACTTGAACTTCCACTGATACTAAAGGAATATGGTTACACTATGTTCAACTACACAGTTGTTGATTTTATCCTCTAATTAAAGAATAAGAACAACTGGTTTTTTTTTTTTTGGTAGAAGTTAACTGTGTTTTAGGAGAATCATCTATTTCTTTTTCTGCTGTTAAACTATCTTCAAAACATCTTCACATAGGTACTGGGGAAGCCAATGATTTGAAGCATTCTTTCAAATAGAATATATAATGCTGACTTGCCCAAATCAATAAGTTATGAGTTTACTCGCATTTTCATTTTGTTTGACATGAATTTCAAAATGAATACATCTAAGTATTGTGATGGTAAACAGTATAACCTGTCTTTGCCAAATAGTCTTTATAAAATAGGAACCTTAGGGATGGTGGTATGGATCAGTGCGTAGAGGCATGCTTTGTGCAAGCCCAGTGACCTGAGTTTGATTCCTGGAACCCACTTGAAGACAGAAGAAGGGCACCAATTCTGCAGACAGGTCCTCTGCCCACCACATATGCACCATGGCATGTATGCCCCACTCACACTATAGAAAACACAATACATGTTCAGACCCAAATAATGTTGATGATCATAGTGATGATGAAGAAAACGTTCTAAAAGTGCATTTTAAAGTTCAGAAGAATTAATGGCACATCATTATAAAAAAACCTTCATATATAGTGGTCAGTAAGTATGTAGCTGGGTATTGAGTTATTCTCTGATAGAATTCACAGTGGGAAAGTTTGCTGCCTTGCCACCCCTCCATGCTTTTCCATGTGGAATTCTCAGGAGACAGTTCACACTGTAAACACCTTTCGTGTGCACTGTTCAAGTGTGTTGCTCCTTCCCTTGTAAAATCATACTTAAAAGACTGAGTTTTCATATTTATCCTGTAATAATGAGCTACTAGATTTAACATCGTGAAAAGATTCTGAAATTAGACTACCTTAGTTTGCAGCCTAACCATGAGCCAAGAACTTACCTTCCCTGTACTTTAATTTCTTTAGATACAAAGCGAAAACATTAGGATCCATGAAATAGACCTGTTCTGAAGATTAAATGTACATAAATTACACTGTGTCTAAAGCCCAAGATAAGGAAAGTGCTTGCTAATTGTCATCTCTGGTTTAGGGCTAGGGACCACATGGGACAGCAAAGGGAGCTGATGAATTATTCACTCTTGCGTATGTTCCCTCTCATTCAGTGACTAGGTAGTGACAAAAATTCTATCTTTGCTATTTTACTCTTCTTTGTATATTATGAGGTATATGAAATAGTGTTTATTAAAATATAGAAATGTGCTGTTTTTAAAAATTATTGAAATTTAATCCAAAGACTGGTTACAGATAAGGGTTTAAGAAATTGATGTTCTTCCTGTTTTATTGTGTGTGTGTTTGTGTGTGCATGTGTGTGTGTGTGTGTGTGTGCATGTGTGTGTGTGTGCATGTGTGTGTGTGTGCGTGTGTGTGTGCTTGTGTGTGTGTGTGTGTGTGTGTGTGTGAGCTCACACATATGCACTCACATATATGGAAGCGAACAAGAGGTATCATTCTCAGTGGCCCTCTGCCTTGATTTGATTTTGTTGTTTGAGACAGGATTGCACATTGGCCTGGAGCTCACCAGCTTAGCTAGGCTAGCTGACCTGGGAGCCTCAGGAATCTGCCTATCTCTGCCTCCCCAGCACCAGGAGTGTGCACCATTGTACCACCATGCCATGGCTTTTTCACATGGATTGACGCAGCCTGCATCCTGTCAACTTACTGTGTCCTCAGACCCAAGGAATACATAGTTTCTGTTACAAAATTGTAACACTCAGCACTCTGTATCCATGTTAGAGTTGTGTAGCTTGATCTTCTGTGAGACCCTAGCAGTGGGAACAGAGCCTGTCTCCAACTTTTTTACTGACTTTGGAAACCCTAGTACTCAAACTGGGTCACTATGCGCAGCCTCAATACATGGGGAAATGCTTAGTCTTACTGCAGCTTGATATGTCATGTTTTGTTGATACCCGTGGGAGACCTGCCCTTTCCTGAACAGAAATGGAGGCAGAGTGGACTGGGGGAAGGGAACAAAGGTGGGTGAAGGTACTAGAAGGAGAGGAGGGAGGGAAAACTGGTGGGATATACAATAAATAAAAGAAAAAAGTTATAATGAAGAAAGGAAAAAAAAGAAAAAGAAAAGAAACCAGTGAAACGAGCTCTCTGTATATTTCAGCTTTGATGGCGGTATTCTTCCTTTCTCTGCAGGGTTTTCCGGGTGACTTTGGAGACAGAGGCCCTGCTGGTCTGGATGGTAGCCCTGTAAGTACCTTGTGATGGGTCCAGCCTGACATTCGAGCATCACTCACGCTCTGCAACAAGTGCATTGCATTCTTGTGAGCATGTTTGCAAACAGCACAGCTGCACAGTTTCCATGCCTCCGTGCACACTCTAGTCTGCCAGTTCTCAATATGAGAAATAACCCCAGGTTGTTTGGGAAAACCCCCATCGTGGCAGGTAGTCATTAAAATGAATCACTTTAGCCATGTTTGGGTGAGTTGGATAAATATGACCAGGACACTGACCTTCATACGTGAAGGCTCTAACCATGCTGCTCAATTATGGACAGAGGTCTTTCACTTGGGTCATTCGTGTGTCACTGTTCAGACTGGAAAACATTCCATAATGTTTCCATAATAACACATCACATTATGATTTTTCTGATAATGAAATCAAGTATTGTTTATGTTTTAACATAAATATAAAGGTAGAGAGATAAAGCATTATTTTTAGCCATCTGAAGAAACTCTTCTAAACTCTATATCCTAACCACCTATCTTTTCATGCAATATACAGACCAGTATTTCTGTAATGTTGATTACTGATTGCATCTTCCTCTTTTATGAAGCATTTAGAAGACATAGAGAATTATATGCCCTAAACTAGAGGGCAGTTCTAACATCTCAAAGCACATTTGTAAGAATAAAGTAATTTATGCTTTTCGATGGAAGTTAATTTTGAAATTACTTCCTGGAAATGTGGCATCGTTTCAGAAAACCCCTCAGCAGATTGGAATCATAATGGATGCACTTTTTATTTTTTCTTCCATCATAGGGGCTTGTAGGTGGCACTGGGCCTCCTGGATTTCCTGGTATTAGAGTGAGTATCACTAACTGTCATTCCTATGAAATGGTTTATTGTATAATTTAAATTTCTAGATGTGCTTTAAAAGCTTGGTCAAATGAGTTTTCAAGTCATTGATTAAACATATTTCTCAAACAGATAGGAAAATTAGACTAGTAGAATGAATCGAAAAGGTAATTGTTGCTTTCGTGGTAAGCTAAAATGGTTTTATTCTATAGATTAATGTATATATATATATATATGGATAAATTTGTAACTGTCCTGTTAAAGGACATTAGTGAGACTCAGTTTCTTCCAAAATATAAAATATTGAAGAGCCACTTACTGTGGGAATCATCTTATAACTCAGTTGAAGACCAACAGATGCTGGTTTTTCTACCACTTGTGGTTTTCCATGCTGTTGGCCACCATAATTTGATTTGGCAGGCATGGTTGAGAAGCCCAGAACTCAGTCCTTTCTGTAATGCAGTCATGTGAGCTCTTCTGAATTGGCTGCTGGCTCCTTTGTCTAACATAATGAAGACATGCTTTTGGTGTCTTTCTTTGAATCAGAAGTTTATAGCTTTATGGGCTCCTCTTTCCTTCACCCTGGTGCTAAACCCCAGGCACCCTCATTATGTTCCCATGCATCTTCTGTCTGTTCCACATTCTCCCAGAAGGGTCTCAGGTAGCAAAGGACCTTCGGATTCCCCTGATGAGCTGAAACTCTCCAAAAGTCAGCATGCATTACTGTTTAGAAGGCTGCAATTTTTCAGGACAAGGATTTGACACACGATTTCTGGTGTGCCAATACCATGATTCTGCAGTTGGTCCCCCATTTTCACCACATACTCTTCTGCTTTAGTGAGTTCTTCATAGCATTTTTCCCAATATCTTCTGGTCCTAGTGCTATTTCTTCTAGAGTCACAAAAATAGTGAAATCATGCATTCAAAACACACTCATTTGAAAATGCCAGATGAAGCATCTTGAGACAAATTTCAGACAAAATTTAAGAATGCTATATTGTCTGTGGAAAAAATGGCACAAAGCATGTCTTTTTGTTTATAAAATGTCTCTCCACCATTAGATAATTTCTGAACAATTCCCAAACACAGAAATGTAATGTGTTTTTAAAACTAAGGTAAGCTTTAAAGCTAAGAACTTTGAATAAAGTAGCCACTACAGTCGCATGAGCGATGGTTTCCTATTGGCAAAGTCGGGATGGCGAGCAGTGATGTATTGCCCTTGAATATTTGTGAAGCTGGAAAGCATGACCTTGGCTGCTCTCAGTCCCGTATATTTCAGGATTAAACACGTAGGGAATAATTTGTCTCCAATGTACTTCACAAACCCTAAGGCTCTTCCAAAAGAACCAGTGTCATGTTTTCCGTTCTGAAATCTGTATCATATAAATGTAGACTACTGTCCATGCAGTAAGGAAGTGTTGGAAACTAGACCTCCAGAAATTGCCATATAAAATAAAAATATATTTTAAAGTTAATTCCTTCAGTATCCACTCTACGTTTGATATCGAGACTATTCCATCACAGTTATTAGGGTGAGTCTGGGATGGGTGGAGAACGGCGCACACGTCTGCTGTCCGCTGGTTACTGATTAAGAGACTCGGGGAGACGTATGCTAAAGGCATTTGGTACTGGTCACTGTATTTTCAAAGACTCGGAACTTGTCATGAGGAAAAGCATCCTGGCTGAGTGCAGGATATAGAGGAGGAAGAGGAAAAGGAGGAAGCGGATAAACACAGAAGGGGTCTGGACGTGTGGTGGGTAAGGCCATGACGCTAGCTAAACTGAGTGATATGTTTAGAATCTCAGAAACAGAAGTTTTTGTTTGGTTGTTGCTTTACTTTTGGAGACATGGTTTCTCTGGATGAGAGCCCTGATAGCTAACAAGCTCACTGGGAAACCAAGGCTGTCCAGACTCTTAAGTGCTGGAGTTACTGGCACAGCCACGACACCAAGCTTTGAACTTTGTTCTTTGTTGTTTTAGAGCTGTCCTCTCCCTATGTTGCTATGCTGCCCAGGCTGACCTTGAATTCTCCAATCCTCTCGCGTCACCCTTCAGACTATCAGGAGGTGTAGGCATTTGATAGGAATGGCTACACAGACAACGGTCTTAGCATTTGGAAACTTTTGTCAGAGACTGAACCAAAGTGATTATCAGGACAGGGAGTGACAAGGAAGCCAGGAGAGTTGAGGAGAAGGAAATTGGGTCACAACCCAGACATCTATCCTCTCCTGCCCAGCTACTGGCCATTCTGCTCTTTATTAAACCAAACAGATGGTGCCTTAGGCAGAGGAGGTAAAACAGAGACACATCTTCACAGTGTACAAAAAGATCATCCCCCAACAGCTAACTCATGAATAAAATAGAAAGCTAAGATGGTTGATTAGTATATTTGACTATTGGAGGGGAACTTGGCACTGAATATTTCTACAAGCTGTTACCCATCTGAAAAATGCTGCCAAGTGGATGACATGGGCAGAAAATATATAGAGCTCAGAGTATGGAAGGGTCTGATTAGAGTAGACTTGGGTAGAATCAGGAGGCATCAAAAGAAAGACAAGCTGCTTAGAGTTTTAAGAGTTGAGTATTGTTTTAAAACAGAAGGAAAGTTGCTGAAATGGGCAAAATGCTTTCATTTCATCAATGTTTTTTAGCTGTACCATACCCTCTTTCTAGTTCTAATGAGTACTTAATGATATCTTTCTTACCTTTTCTCAGGGAAGTGTTGGTCCTGCAGGACTGATTGGACCCCCAGGAACTGCTGGCTCAATGGTATGGCTCTATTTGCTTATTAATACTTCTCTATAATTTATTCATGATGTCACAAAATATCACCCTTTGTATTTTTAGGGCCTCTCGGGAAATAGAGGACCACCTGGAATCAAAGGTGATAAGGTGATTTCAATATTAACATTATCACAGAGATAATTCCTCACCCCAGTTGGTTACTTTGTTCATGTCAACAGAAATTATTAAGTATTTTGTTTTTATTTAGAGGGTATAATTTGTAGTTTACTAGTTTTCTAAGAAGTAGGGAAACCCATAGAGTTTCTTCTATAATGAATAAGTGCCTTCCTGTGTATTTACCATGCATATAATGCATTGTCTTTCTGTGATACTGTGCTTCTAGGGCGAGCAAGGCATGATGGGAGAGCCAGGAGAACCTGGGTATCCTGGAGACAAGGTATCTTTATACCACTCACTTGTTAAAAATGAAGAACCAAAAACATTGATTCAAAGAAAAGGAGTACTTATTACTTCAGCCATGCATTCTTAAGGATATGATATCGATCTGATTTTTAATTCTAATATATACCCATCAATATGTTTAGAAGTATACAAGTAGAAAGCTTTCTTTAATATAATATTTCTCTCCTAATTTCTTCTCCTAGGGCACCATCGGGTCACCAGGACCTCCAGGGATAAGAGGAAAGTCGGGACCCTCAGTAGGTTTGCACCTTCGCTTTGTTTCCTGTGATAAGCAGAGTCTTGGTGCTTAATGGTGTTAGAAGGATCTAGGATGTGAGGTAGATGCCTACCAGCCCTATGTTCTCTCCTCAGTCTTAGAGAATCCCTGGCCCACAGGTTCTCAGCATGACTTCCATAGCATGACTCCTACCCTAGGTCAACGACAGAGTCATAAAGACAGTGAAGAAAGTTTAGGTCAATATAGACCTCTGAATGTTTAAATTGATAATGGTCTTACCTAAGTCTAATTCTTTATGAAGTGCCAGGCAGTGTTATAAGGGTTATATATCTGATTCAATAGTCACAACAATCCTATGAAGTTGGCACTATTTATTTTATAGATGAAAGATGCTGAGACAGAGAGTTAATTAACTTGTGTGAGGTCCACAGTCAGTCAGTGGACACTTGAGCAAACCTAGGTAATGAGACATGCCACAGAACAGGCTCCTAGTCATGACACTGTGCTGGTTTAGGGCTTAATATTTTAAGGCTGTTTTAAGATGTTAAATCCCAGCATGCAGCAGGTTGATCTCTGAGTTCGAGGCCAGCCTGGTCTACAGCATGAGTTCCAGGACAGTCAAAGCTGCACAGAGAAACCCTATCTCAAATAAACAAATAAAAAAATAAAACATTAGTGTTGCTTATAGCTATAAGTAAGTGGTTATAGATAGAAAAGTGGATATAGAATTAAATACACAATAACGTATTGAAATGATGTTTTCTTGAGCACTTTACTGTGCCCCCTCTGATTCCAACCCTTCTCTCAGGAAGCAAGGTTACTCTTCAGAACCTCGCATAATCCATCCAGAACTTTACAAATATTTCTCAGGAATTACTTAATTCAAAGAATATTTTTGGGGGTCTGTCCAATGACATGCCAACGGATGACCTATTTTCATTTTCATTAATCTAATTAACCACATGCTCAAAGCTCCTGCCCAGAAGTTGGATCTCAAAAGATCTTCAGTCCCTAATAGGGCAGGAGAGTCCGTCAAGAAGACAGCCAATGAATCGAAGGAACCAAAACTGAGCAACAGGGACTTCCTGGTGTCTGAGGCGATGGGAAAGAAGGCTAGAGCCTTTCTTTTTCTTCCTTTTTTATATTTTGAAGGGTTTTCAAAATCCTTTGATAGAAGCCAGTTATCTAACTGAGATACTGATAAATAAACCCAGTGCTATTTTCACATGCCCTACAGTTCATATTGTCAGAACACTGGGGGCAAATTCAGGCTCACATAGCCTAATCACTGTTGAGTTACTCAACCTCTGATCCAGTTCATTTCATAGTATGCTCATAGCAGCAGAAATGAGTAACGAGACTAAGAGATAACAGCATGGGTTTAAGACCCAGCTCTGACGTTTGATCTTCTATGACCTTGGGTAGCTAATAATCACAATAGCCAATTTCGTGTGTTTAAGATGAAAGCCAGATTATTTTAGTGCTTGTGAGTATTTTTCTTGTTTACTGAGACTTTGCTATGTGTTGCCACTATGTCCGAGGTCTAAACGAAGAGAAGAGTATTTTATATTTGACATACTAACCTAATTATTTGTTCATAAAGGAAATCACAACAAATGCTAATGGAAGTTACGGTGAGGGATGAAAATTATCTGAATGAGTTTTCCTGACTCATTGTCCATCTTTCTGTACTATTCTAATATAATAATTTAATGTCAGTGGGAATTCCATTAGCAGAGAGATGGTTGAGCTTTTGTTGCTTTACCAAACTTTGAAAAATATATGCTTTGAGCTCAAGACAGTTTAGACTCTCGGTTGATTTTATCAAGGGCTGGGGATATGACTGAGCAAGTAAACTATTGGCTGTGCAATCTGAGGGCCTAAACTCAAGCTCAGCAATGATGCATGTGTGCTGTGATGGGGGGGGGGGGAGGCGAGAAAGAGGGTCCTGGGGCTCGTTTGCCAACCAGCCTAGCCCCAAGTCAGTGAGCAAGACCCAGGTCCCCATGAGGGACCCTGTCTCAAAAGATATGGTAATGATGCCTCAGAATGACACTCAAGACTGATCTCTGACCCACACACGCATGCACACACACACATGCATGCGCGTGTGTGCGCTCGTGCATGTACTCACTCATGCACAGACATGCATGCACATGCAGTCTTGCACACACATGCATACCCATATGAACACACACATAAAATATATTAGTGAAAGAACCTTTTCTTTGGTGCCTAAACTCCTTCATATCCTACTAATACCAAGGTATTTGACATGAAAAACTTCTCCAGTAAAGATACGAGACTCCTATTTTATGAAAAAATTTTACACAGAATCAACCTACTTCTTAAGAGAACCGCCGCCACACGTGCTCATACAAGTTTGTGCCTACCTAACAGCTTCATCTGCTGCTGTGGCCGGAATGACTCCTGAGGGTGTCTTCCTTGGTCCTAGATTTAGTTTGCTGTCATCTTGGATTTTACTGGTTGCTATGGTTGCTTACAAGTGGATCTGAGTTATAACATGAAAGAATATTTTCCAGATGTAGGCACAGACTGATGGGGAAGGTGTGTGCCTTCTGGAACAGGAAGGGCTTTGTTCAGTAAGTTCAGAAATCAGGGAAAGCTACCCCTCTGGAAGGGTCAGGAACTCTCCTCCCCCGAGCGAGAGAAAGCAAAGACTATTGTGTTCTTAGCAGCTGTATGTGTGTGTGTGTGTGTGTGTGTGTGTGTGTGTGTGAGAGAGAGAGAGAGAGAGAGAGAGAGAGAGAGAGAGAGAGAGAGAGAGAGAATTCTGCTCTTTTTGTCTGCCAAGTGATTCCCCAGTATTGAACTTAGGCTACAGAGCTTGGGAGCAAGTGCTTTGGCCACTGGGCCATCTTGCTGGCCCACTGACCATTTCTGTACTAGAAGTTTCCTTATTTATAGATATTCACTTCCCACTGCTCCATTCTGTAAGCTACTTGAAAATTCTTCATAAAATGTTTTATAAAGGAAAATTGGCATCCACAGAAAGATGGTGACTTAAACTTTGTAAAACAAATAATTATTATGGAAGATTAATAAAATTGCTCCACAATTTATTTATTTATTTTTAACATTTACTTGCCAATCAAATCAAAGGCCTGAGGATAAGCTTTTTTTTTTCCCCTTGGGTGCTTCTAGTTTGCGTCCTAATCGGGTTTTGCCACTAGAGGGCCCCAGTGAGACCCACCCCATCACTCTAAGGGAGGTGCTTGTCCCTTTTAGATTTAAGATGCCCTCATACACTGATTCAAATGCTTTACAAGTTTCTTTCTGCCATTTGAAAATGGGCCTTTGCCCAGACTATCTAGTTTCTAGTGTGGCAGCTGTTCTGACTCCTCCCTCTTACGTCAGATGCGTTCGTACTGAGAAAGCTAAATTACAGTGGTTGAGAAATGGGTCCCTGCATGATGTCTCCTGCAGCCCGATGTCATCTGAGGCCTAGTTTAATAAGATGAAAAGCTTACATGGCAGCCGAGAGCAAAGGCAGACAATTCTGCAGTTTTCTTATGGAAGCCAGAGTGCCCCTGTATTCCTTTCTCCTGGTCTATGCTGTTCCCCCGATGCCTTCCCTGGCTGCAAGTTCAAACCACTCCCATCAACCTTTAATTCTAGGATCAAAGTGATCTGGGAATTCAGGCAAAGCCAGGCAAGGAGCGCAGACAGGAAGTGGACAGCCCATCACTATGACTTTGGTTAATGTCCATCCCTTCTGTGTGTCCTGGCTCTGCAGTGCCCAGACACTGTCTCGTTTAACCTCACAATGACTCTGAGAATGTTAGCCTTGCCATTGTCCTCCCTGTCTTTTTGATGGGACAAGGGAGATTTGGAGACACCTAGCAGCTAGGATTTCAACCCAGGTGAATCACAATTATTCTATCAAGCCATTTACAGTAGCAAAGAGGAGAGAAATTTTTCAGACGTGTCCTGGGACTCTGATTATAAAAAGCAAACCCAGGGGCTGGAGAGATGGCTCAGAGGTTAAGAGCATTGCCTGCTCTTCCAAAGGTCCTGAGTTCAATTCCCAGCAACCACATGGTGGCTCACAACCATCTGTAATGGGGTCTGGTGCCCTCTTTCTGGACTGTAGGCATACACGAAGACAAAATATTGTATACATAATAAATATAAATAAATAAATAAAATAAAAAGCAAATCCTCTTCTATAACTCTGCATTGCTTCTTTATCAACCTGTCTCTGGAAAAACATACACATACATATATGCACACACACATGCATACATATAGACGTGTATATACACATACACACATACGTACTCACTCATACATACATGCACACACATATACGTACTCATACATGCATGCACACACACATACATACTCACTCATACATACATGCACACACACATACGTATTCACTCATAGATGCATGCACACATACATACACATGCACATAAGCAGACGTTCATCTGCACATACATGCACACACACATGTAAGGATGTGCATTCACATATACATCCATATGCGCACACACATGTAAGGACATGCATTCACATATACATCCATATGCGCACACATGCACATTTTCACGGCTATACTTTTCTTGCCTGAGGTACTTGACTGATGGGTTAATTTGTTGGTGTAGTGAACAGAAGCAAGTGTATTTTGCACCATGGACATTATATATAAGTAATTTTCACCATGGCGATGTGATGATTGTGCACGAAGCCTGAAGCCAGGGAAGGCAGCTGATGCTCTTGGGTGATGACAGCAAGTAACACAGGAAGAGGAATCTGAAGCCCTTTCAAATTAAGTCTCTGGAACGTCATGACAACATAATATACCAAATGCTGTTCAATTGCAAAATGCCAGTTTCCACTTTCAGTTATATTTGTTAATATTCTTATTTTGATTTTTCCTCTCCTCTTTTAGGGACAACCAGGTGACCCAGGACCCCAGGGACCATCTGGCCCTCCAGGACCAGAGGTAAATCAATGATTAAAAGATAATAAATTTGAAGCAAAAGAAATGATGAAAATTAAATTTCTTTTACAAAACACTCTTTTCTGTGGGAAGCCTGAGAAAGATTCTCTCTCAAGTTTATCAGTGAAAAGCAGTTTAGACCGGGTTTGTTCCATCAGAGATCCTAAGGAACAGGAGATTAAGTATGAGTTGAAGTTCATGGGACACTTTCAAGCTTCGAATCCTTCTCACAATGACAATGAAAATTTAATCTAAATTTATGTTCATATGTGCTTAGCCAGAAGGTACTTGAGTCTAATGTTTGCCAGGCCCCTGAGCTGTGACCCTCCTGGAGGGTCAGGTGTAGCTCATCTATGCTGTATCACGGTTTGGGAACACTTTGTATTCCAGGGTTTTTATTAGAGACGCAAACTCCGGACTGTCCATTTTTATTCTGATGAAATCCTACTCTTTTGTGCATAGCTGGCCAGTGATGCATAGTTAAGAATTGTAAACAATTAGGGCCATAAACCCCACTGAATTAGTAGTAGGAAATGCTTCCAATTCTTGCTGAACACATGTATAATTTGGACTTCATATCTAAAATAAGTGCAATTAGGCTTATAGCAGACATATCAAGTTTGTTTGTATAGTCCTTAAAATGTTGAGTTTGGCTTCATGCTTGATACGGAATCTCTTTCTTGAAAGCCTCCACAGAGCAGAAACTGTGGCAGTAAAGCGTTCTTGAATCATTTCATTAATTCCAGACGTTGTGTGTGAGATAAAGCTTTTGTGTTTATACACCCCAAGTCCAACTCAGAGTAACAGATGCAGCAACAATGCCGAGAATATAAGTTGACGTCTGAATAAGTAAACCAGAGAACTAACCGCTCCCTAGTGGCGGAGCCCTAGGCAGGTCCCAGGACAGGACTGGGCAATGGCTTTGCCCTCTGTGCAGACTACAGGTCTTATTCCACAGCTACTCTTCATGGGTTGGTGACTTCTTTAGTTAACGGCTACAGTCTTTCTAATTTAAAACACATTCACCGATGGCAGATCAAACACCTGGTTTTGTTGATGAGGAAGCAGTGGGGGTGTGAAATGCCGCAGTGTATCGATGCTGCCCTGAGAAGAACGTTGTTTTGAGTGAGCAATTAGAGCTGGAGGTTGACAAGAGTTTGTCTCTTCAAATGAACCCAGCATCTTTTATTCCATCAAATTTAACGAAGCTTTTCCGGAACAAACAGGGTTTGCCTGACTCCTTTTCCCCAGGATACAGACTCTTGCCGCAAGGGAATTATTTTAAATGACTATTGTTCTTAGTCCACCTGCACACTGTTGTAACTGAAGTTATTATGAGTAGCATCTGCCTCGCAGAGGGCAGCTTTATTTCCTGTATCGCTATTATTTTAATGATCTTGTTTTGCATCAAGCATGGCTCTGGGTGCACAGATTAAGTCTTTCCCTACTGCCTCATCATCCAAAGATGTTCATTCTTCCCATTTCTTAGAAATTTTGTCATTTTTTCATCTGCAGTTAAAAAACACTGTCTTCGTTATCTTTAACTCCATGTTGCTTTTAAAAAGATCCTGCCAGCCAACGGCTCTGTGCTTCTTTGTGGTCTGCTGTATTTCCCAGAGGTGTTACTCGTAGTCTCTCAAGGTTTAGGACAAGGTCATTTGGAGCAATTTAGCAATGATAAATTCTAGCTCATAAGATGGGTTGCATATGTTCCGGGATACAAGGAACTGTTATGCAGCAGATGTTTGGGTCTTTGGCTCTTACGGTTTTTCTTTCCACTCTCCTGCCTTGCTCCCTGAGCCTTAGGTGTATGGGTTGTGTTTAAAAGTATCAGTCAGTGATGGGCACCCAACGGTTTGTTGCTCTCTGCATTTGACTAGTAATGGATTTCTATGACACTTTCCTCTGCTGGAGAAAGAAGCTCCGTTGATGAGGGGTGAGAGCTACACCTGTCTGTGAACACAAGCATGGGTATTCAGAATGAAGGTGGGAATTATACCCAATCAGGGCTTTTTTTTTTTTTTAAAAGTTGATTCTTTGTGGGTTTCACACCATGTATCCCGATCCCTTTCATGTCCCTATCCCTCTGCCCTTGCAACCTCCCTGTGAAAATGAAATATAAAACAAAGCAAAACTAGTTAACTAACATACAAAAAGAAAAAAGAAAAAGAAATGCATCAGTGTAGAAGCTGCAGCGTGACAGTGAGCTGGACCCTTTAGTCCATACAACTTTACATGTAAGTGTGCATTGCAGTGAGTCTTTGGTCTGGTTCGAGGCCCCTGGCTTCTGCTTTACCTTGGATGCTGGGCCCTCACTGGGGCTCCTCTTGGATATTCTGTTGTTACCTTATGCCTTGGAGATCCTGCAGCCTTGAATCTGCAGGTAGGTCCGACCCCTTCATGTTTCAGCATAAACTTTAGACTTTTAATGTAGCTGGGGATTTAAGAATTTAAAGAATAATTAGTGGCAAATCAAAGCTAAAATGGTTTTCTTTGCATAATAGATGAATTTTCTCATCTGTAAGTTCTTAGCTGTCAAGTTTATGGTTATCCCATCAGCTTCAAACAAAGATTTCTAAGCAAGGAGATGGAATTCCGGGGCTTGTGCTTTCTGCAGTGTGTGTCATGACAACAGAGTAGTTGGTTCTGAAGGAGGAGGGGTTACAGGAGACCAGTTAATCCTTCGAGTTGCTTGGAAGGATAAATGTGATATAGACAAGGATTAACAGTGAGGTTGTATGACCTCGTCTGTGAAAGGTAAGGATGATTTCGATAGAAACACAAGGAACGTAATTTGCAACATTTGAACCACACAGTTTGGCTCCGTCAACTTGTGAGAGAGGGTATAGGGTTATAATACATATGTCTAAATGACATATAATTCATATGTCTACTTAACCAGTTGAGGAAAATGTGGATCATGACTCTAAAATGGAAACTAAAAGCAGAAGAAAAAAAAGGGAAGGTCAAGGTGTTGGAAATCAGATCTTGGGTTTTGCTCTGTTAGAACGGAAATGTTTGTAGTACATACAGATGAATCTCATGTTTATATAAAGACCACAGTCCTGGGGTTCAGGAGAGAAGGAGGCAGGCAGTGATAAAACACAAGAGTCAGCACCCCTAGGTGTTACATGAACCAAACTCAACAAGTGAAGCCATTGACGGGGAGCTTATGAATCTGGGTTTGAAAATAATGAACCCGTTTGCCTGTGTCCCAGAAATCGGCCTGCTGTGGTTATAGTACAATTAAAGGGGCTTTGCTTTAGTTTTCCTTTACTTAGGTTTGTGCTTGTCTATGTGTGTCTGGGTGAGTGTATGTGTACATATGTTTGCATGTGCCCACAGAGGTCAGAAGAGGGCAGTGGGTTCCTTGGAGCTACAGGAATTTTATAAGCTGCCCAAAGTTGGTGCTGGGATCTGAACTCTGGTCCCCATGGTTTGGGCAGCAAATGATCTCAACCACTGGGCTGTGTCTCAAGCCCTATAATTAAGTTTTAAGTTAATGATCAAAGGGCAGTAAAATAAATTTTGGTGACTAAAATGCACATTTCTGAGCATTTAACAATTTAAACGAAAAAACCACAATGTGAATTAGAAAATGTTTAAAATCGGATGAGAACAGATGACCATAACAGAACCCGTAAGTAGCACAGCTAAAACTGCACACAGACAAACTTCTGTCCACAAAGCAAGGAAGATATGATGAGTTCTGAGAGCATCCATATGGGGATGGAATCCAAAGGAGAAGGACTGGAAAGAGATCAGCAGGGTTGGACTAAGTCATCAGAGCGAAGGGACTGTGTATGAGTGCGATTTCTTGGAAGCCTATGTAGGGGGTGACTGAGCCTCTTGAAGACAACGTCTCAGTCGTATTAATACTAGAATGTGAAAGGACTTCTCACACCCCCTCAATGCAAGGCCCAGAGACCTTTGCAGAAGAGGAGGCAGAAAGATCGTAAGCGCCAGAGGAGGAGGGTCACGTGACTTTGAGGAACCAGTGTTTCCCAGGAACACAGGGGAAGATGCACACAGGAACACACGGCAGTTATGACAGAACGCACGAGACCTGCCCAAGCTCCACCCAGAGTCCCAATATAGACATGCAAAGGTAGAGATGGTCCCAATAGCTGTCAGTTCCTGATAGCTGCTGACCCAGGGACAGTCTCTGTGACCCAGGTGGCTGACCACACACCACAGCAGTTCCCAATCCCAAGACTAGCTGGGCTTGATGGGAAGAGAAGAAAAGAGAGAGAGAAGTCATCTCAAAGTCACGTGGTAGGAGTGGGGGGATTGAAAGGGTGGCTAGAGGGGGAGCGGAGAGGTGAATATGCTCAAAACACATTACATGAAATTCTCAGAGTTAATAAAAATATTTTAAAAGACTTTTTGCCCCCAAACACAGCTACTGAGTGCCACAGATTTTATTGTATGGACTTCAGATTTGAATCTAAACACTGCTAACCAAAGTTATGAAATATCAGTTTTATGAGGTGCCTCTTCCGCAGACAGAAAGGTACTCATTGTTCAAATAAAGCATAGCAACTCATGATATTAATGCTGTTTCCATTTTGAGCATACATTGATATCTTGACACCAAAGCAGAATTCACTTGCAGTGATGCTAATGTATCACTAAAACGGTAGATCTACATAGAGACTTGTGTGATGACTTTTGTTAATTACTATGTCTAATATGAACAATGAGCTGTAGCTGCCACCACTATGATGCCACTGTAGGCAGAAGCCACGACAACTCAGAGAGAGGGTTAGGGAGGGAGTCAGGGAGGAAGAGAGAGAGAAGGTAAAGAGGGGAGAATGAGCCTGTTTTGTTTAAGATCAAAAGTTAGCAAAGGTTTAGGTGGGGCAGTAGCAAGAGTGTATCTGATTCATGCTTTTTGAAAACATTTATTTTTCTAATATTTTGAGAGACAGGACTGGATGGGGTCGGGGTGTGGAGCCCCTATGAGTGCAATTGTCCGATGAGGCCAAAAGAGGGAGATGGAAATCTTGGGGTTGGAATAGAAAAGTTGTGAACAACATGGGTGCAGAGAATCCCCCTCAAGTGCTCTGGAAGGACATCAAAAGTTCTTCATTCCTGAGCCATCTCC